>NW_027269267.1:10550227-11188181 GCF_023055355.1 Agelaius tricolor
GAATCTAAGGGAACTTGGTCAGGTTATGGAAGTATTACTTCTGTCTCCTCCAGAGAGGAAACAAAGCCAGAAAACATATTTGACGCTAATTTGCTGGTGGCTAAGGAAGGGCTCTGTTTCTAAATAATCTCCTGAATTTCCTTTTGCTCCTTTCACATGACCCAAATGATATTTGAAGGTTGCACGTCCCTGAGCTTTAGGAAAAGGAACTACTAATTTTAGTAGTAGTAAACCTTTCTGAGAAGTACATTTTATACTGTCTGAAAAGGCAAATTACATTAATATATCTTCTATGCCTATTGGCCTATTCTAATAAATAAACTATTGATCTATCTGCAGGTTCTTCCTAAAAGTTAGGCCTTGAAAAATTAAATTAGTGCATTCCAAATCTCTGGAAGTAGGCTCTTTATTTGCATTTTATGGCCAATAGCACCTAATAAAACCACACCAAACCCATGGTTTGGTTCATGGTTTTACACACAAGTGATGTTGAGATAGCAATCTATTATTCTGTGATGGAAGGGATGTGTACATTCTTGTAATTATGATAGCCTGGAGCTTTGCAGTCTTTGCATACAGGAATTTTGTTGGAGGGGGAAATGGAAGAAAGGGTAGTTGAATAAAGATATGCAACTCTGTTCTGTGCACATGTATATGATCTGGACACATGTAAGCACAGGGAAGTTTCATTTAATTTAACTTAACTTACATTAAAAAATATGTTCTAAACAAGTTCATGTAAATAAATGTGTCTTTACTGTCCATGCCAGTAATTCTTTGACCTGAATCAGTTGACTAACACAGCATCAAGTCTCAGTTTACTGCTCTTCAGTTTTCATTTTCTTTTTTAAAGATTTACATCATAATCCTTGACTTTCATCTTTTATATGTTATGAATAAAAAGTGGGAAATAATATGAACTTTGCTTTCACATCCATAGGCTCTGCTTTAGAGGCTAAACTGGACTATTTTGCTTTAAAACTCCAAGTCTGAATCTGCTATACTGGGGGAAGCTTGACAAAGCAGGGACGATGGAGCTGACATTTGAAGAACTGGGTCGTTATGTCACAAGTTAAGCCAATAGATGTCAATCTAAATCCTTTAGAGAAAAGCAAACTAATGAGTCAGAAACGTACTGCTGCTGTATGTTTGCCCTCCAGACCTGAAACATTTGTTGGTCTCAGGGAAAGAATAACTTCAGAAAGCTCGACTTGGAATTTAATTTAAATGATTTTCAAAGGTTGTGATGTTTTAAGAGAAGATATTGTTTACCAGTCATAAAAAAAGAATGTGTTGCAAGCATTGTTGTGCCTTAAGCAGTTCACTTCCCTTCTCTCACCCTTCCAGAATGCCCATGCTTTGGTGCATGAAAAGACCAAAACTACAGGGAACTGCTTTGTACAGTCTGACCCAATAAATTACTCTGTCTCATTAGCTAGAGTTACCTTTTGTGAAGGCACATTTGTGCAGTTTCTTTAATGATGATTTCTGTGTCTTATGTAAAAAGTCCTTTTTAGCTGCCTGCCTCTGGGGCAGGGAGCTAGCAGTGGGGAGAGTGAGGAAAGGGGCCAGGACTTGGCAGCCTGGAAGCCCAAATGTGCAGAATGGTTCCTTTCCCTGCCCACTGTTGGCTTCTGTGTCCTCCTTCACATTGTCCACTGGAAGCTGTGACCATGCATCCTCAGCAAATGTGCGTGGGTTTGCCTGAAAACTGCCTTCCCTCCACAGACGAGTTTAACACATGTAAAAAAAATAGTGCAAAAGCAAAATAAGCACAGTGCAGCTGTTAATTGATGTATCCACTGTAGGAGCAAGAAAAACAGTTAGATACAAAGGTTGCTATTTTAGGAAAAGAGTGGTTTTGTGGTGTAGGTTTTTTTTTGTGTTTGTATGTGTGTGGTTTGTGATTGTTGTTGCTTTGTTTTGGGGTTTTTTTAATAGAAAGGCTTGGGTTGGAAGGGACTTTAAAGATTGTGTAGCTCCAACCCCAACACCCTTGCCCTTGGTAGGGATGCCACTCCCTGGATCAAGTTGCTCAGGGCTCCATCCAAGCTGGCCTTGGACACTTCCAGGGATGGGAGATCCACAGCTTCTCTGGACAGTCTCCACTGCCTCTCTACCCTCTGAGTAAAGAATTTATTCCTAAAGTCAAATCTAAACCTGACGCCCTCTTTCACTTTAAAACCATTGCCCCATTGTCACTCTCTGCCCATGTGCAAAGCCCCTCTCTCTCCTTTTCATAAGCCCCCTTTAGATGCTGGAAGGTCCCAGTCTGGTCCTCCTGGAGCCTTCTCTTCAGCCCTAACTCTTTCCTTATGGGATGAAATATATGAATTATGGTTCTGAGGAGTGTTTTTTGGTGTGGTTTATTTTTTTTGTTGTTGTTGTTTTTGTTTTTTATTTTAATAGGGAAAACACTAACTGTGGGTAATTTTCCTGACCTGACAGTCTGAGGCTTCCATAAAGCAGGGAGCATATACTTGAGGATTCCCACTATTACATAATTCTAAGGTAGCCCCCTCTGAGATATCCAGAGAAGGGGGAGAATATGCAAACCATGTACAGTTCACTCTGGCTTTGTCAGCCAAATATTCTAGGCTGGTTACAGTGATCAGCTTTTATTAATATTATATATTGGACTGGAGAGGGTGACAGTCTTCAGGCAGTTCTGTTAGGGATCTAAGTTAATTTTACTTCTGTAAAAAAAGAACAGTGATGCAAAATAAGTGGCAGCAATGGTGCAGATATCAAAATGTCAGGTTGTTTTTTGAAAGTCATCATGGCAAAACGGGGAATTTTTATGACAGTATTTTAATATAATGAGAAGGTCTCTCTCCAACATCAGCATATCTAAAATACATGGCATTTTACTGCTTTTGTAGGAGTGGTCCGAGGCAATAAATGGTTTTTAAATCAGAAAATTTTTATTTAGTAGGAGATTTAAATTTATATGATTTACAGAGGCATTGAAAGCCCATGGCATTTCCAGGTATTTTTGCATGTACTTTGAATTCAGACTGTGCTTTTCTGACAGATTATGCTGGATCATTTTAATACCTAACAGGTGTTTTCAATGAACATTTTTGAGTAAAAGCTGTATCTGTGGTAAACCTCCAGCAATATGTGAACTTTTCTTAATCAAATGGTAGGCAAAGATAGCAGCAGGGAAAAAACATTGAAAGAAGTTCTGATGTGCTCTGATGAGGTTCTTGGTACAGTTTTGATGATATCTGTGTTTTCAAAGCTCTGTTAGAAATGCTAGTGGCCAGAACTGTCTGAAGTCAAGGAAAAACTCCACGTTTTCTTTAAAGATTATGTGAATATATAAGTATTTTGAATAAATGTACTAGATAAACTACTGTTATTGGAAATAGAAATCTCACTATGTCTTTAGGGCTTTGGGTTGATTGTTTTTGATTTTTCACTTGAGTTTCTTTGGGTTTTTTTGATTCTGCAACTCTAGAGTTAAGTGTTCTTCTCAGGTGACCAGTAGCAAACACTTATGATCCACTTCAGAATTTGAAGACTTTATCTTCCTTTATCTGTGAAATAAATGACATCATGTACAACATGATCACAGATCTTGTAGAAGTAGATGACAGGATGACAGTATGCTTCTCACAGTTCAGATGGCTGCAACAGAGAATGTAATGAGCCATAATGGTATAATTTTTCATGTTAGAATTTTAATATTGTGTTTTCTACAGCTCTTAATATATCATGCATTAAACATGTTTCAGAAACCACAGAGAGTTATGTATTCATAGTGTCAATAAAGGAAAATAGTCTGACAACCACATGGAGTGATGAAAATCTGTCCTAAGGCCTCTCTCTATTCTTTTTCATTGAAGTTGTTGAAAGGAAAGATAACAACCTGGAAGGACCACACATTTAAAAGGTGTTGTGGTCATAAGTCAGGGGTAATAGCTTGATGTGTTGTGCTGCTGGCTTGGTTACAGACAGCCCAGAGTGTCAGGATTCCATACAAGAGGAGAGGCCACAGTACTCAACCACTGCCCCTGCCTAAGGGGTGAATGATAGCAGCAAGATGCTCTTTTTGAATGTGGCTTTGAATACTTTGTTAGAGCCCAAGCAGAAAAGGGCAATTATGTTTGCCTTCTGGAAGAAGATTAAAAATAGGATTTTTGGAATCCTGGAACCAATTTTTCTGGGGGTAAAGTATTTTAGAGCCAGTAATGCTCTTGACTGCATATCTTTATCACAGATACCTCAAAGCTGTCATTCCAGAGAGTACAGTGAAAATAGTGTCAACAAAAAAAATAAAATGAGAAATTACTCTTCCATCAACCCATTGCCTGAAGTCATAGATGGTGTTGATTGTGTCTCCTCTTAGCAGCATATACAAGGGAGGTAAATTGCAGTAACAATAGGAGACAGCATATCTGATTCGACTGAGAAACACACTTACAAAAACTACCATATCACATTTATTTGGATTACATTTTTGAAAACTCTGAGCAACAAGGTGACCTTTTAGTTGATTAATCCCAAACTGGAGATTATTTTTTTTGTCAAAGAAAAGTGGCAGACTCAGAAAAATGACAGAAACTGCCAGTCACTCAGAAGGCAGTGGTGTTCCCTAGGAACTGGTCTTACTGGTGTGGAAAGAAGAAATAAAGGAATTGCTGAGAGACCCCCACTTTTTACTGCTTTTTGCAGAGCCAGCTGCAGCTGTGATGGCAAGAGGAGGTGGGTGGGCTGCATGGTGGGTTCTCACTCACTCTGGTACTCAGTTTTCACCCAGTCTGGTAGAGCAAGGGAAAAGCTCCTGTTTCCCAGTTGCTGCACCTTGGCACAGCTTCTCCTCCTCTGTTTTGTTTTCATGAGACCCCACCTGAAGTACTGTGTCCAGTTCTGGGGCCCCCAACATAAGGATGGGGAACTGTTGGAGTGGGTCCAGAAGAAGGTCATGAAGAGGGTCAGAAGGCTGGAGCACCTCTGCTGTAAGAGGGTTGGGGTTGTTCAGTTTGGAGAAGAAAAGGCTCTGAGGAGGCTTAGAGCACCTTCAGGTGACTAAAGGGATCTATAAGAGAGCTGGAGAGGGACAATTTACAACAGTGTGTAGTGAGAGGAAAAGAGGGACTGGCTTTAAATGAAAAGAAGGTAGATTTAGATTAGATATTAAGAAGAAATCCTTTACTGCGTGTGGTGAGACACTGAACAGGTTGCCCAGAGGAGCTGTGGATGACCCATCCCTGGGAGTGTTCAATGCCAGGCTGGGTGGGTCCCTGAGCACCTCATCCAGTGAGTGGCATTCCTGCCCATGGCAGGGGGGTTGGAAGTAGATGATCTTTTAGGTCCCTTCCAGTGCAACCCATTCTGTGATTTGTGATCCCCCTTGGGGTCCCTCCTCCAGCACTGAGGGCTGGAGCTGGGGCACTGCCAGCCCTAAGAGAGAAGGGGAAGCCAGGTCTCAGGGGGGCCAAACTTGTCGCCCTGCAACAACTTGACAGGGCTGCACCTGCTTATTAATGCATGTCACAGTGGAACAGTTTGTTCCCTGTGTCTCTTAAGAGGATTTTCCTGAGTTACAGTGTCAAGATCCTGCATAATTTCTGCCTGATTTTCATGGAGGCATAATCAGCCCTTTTACTCAGCTCCATCCCTGAAGACAGTTCTATGCTGCTGTTCTCTTAAAATAAACCAGTTCTTTAATGAAATCTCCTGTAATGAACTGCACTGTCACTGTAATTTTGTTTATGAAAAAATATGAAAGACATCAAGGGAACTACAGTATACATATAATGTTATTATAAGAATGCCTCCTGCCAATACTGGAAACCACAGTTCAGCTCTTTGAGAAGATGGAGTATGTTCGTGTGCAATGGAATTACAGTTCAGTTTATGTTTCTTGGAAACTTAGTACTTACTTTTATTTTATGATGTCTCAGATCTCCTCAAATGTTAATTGAAATAGATCTGCAAGGCTGAGATATTGGAAGATGCTTTCTCCAGATCATGTTATTGAATTGGGTTTCTTTATTGTCTTTTGGCTATTAGAATTGTATTAACCATTAGTGCTGGTATTATTTTACAGACTGAGCATTAAGCTGGTTCTAAATAAGAAAAATATTTAGATTAGTAGAATTGTATTGTGATCTTACAGATTCATAAGAACATTCTGGTGTATGTCAATGATAATAAAACTAACACTGAGCAACTGTGGAACTAAGAATAAGGCAAACTGAAAACAAGGGATAAAAATTAGGAGTGGCTTGACTGAGGAAAAGCCATATATAATTTATAGCCTTACTCTTCTGCCTTCTCTGGGGTAAAACTTGCATTTGATTTGACTTCTTCCTGAGTAATGATTAAGGGATTCTGTTCCTATTTTAGTGGTTTCTCAAAAGTTTTGATGTGTCATAGGTGAAAAAATATCTTTCCATTATTTTAACCAAATTACTGGGATGACATCTATATAAATAATTTACTCAAAATTATATGCTGGCTGCATCATGCAATAAAAAAAGACATGTGAAAAAAGGTAATTTTTTCTCTTCCTGCAAAAATCAAGAATTGGCATCCTTTGAAAAGCTCCTTATGGAAAAGCTTTCCAGTGATATAATTCATTTAGCTTTGAAGTGTCATGTGGAAATTAAACATGAAGATGCTTTATTTAGGAAACATCAAAACAATCTCTTTCAGGGGAAAAAAAAGTCCTGTGTTTGGAGGCATGAATCACAAAATTCAATGAAGTCCATGCATATTGACAAACTAGATTAGTAAGTGGCCCTTTTTTCTTTGTTTTCTGTTATGTCTTTGAAGTTGCCAGTGTGTCCTGGGGTCCCTGGGACTGAGCAATTCCGATTGAGCTGACACCAACCCCACCTGAGCGGGAAGCTGCTCTTCTGCCTGCCTATCTTTTTTCTCCAGGATGATGTGCTGGAGACAGCTCATGTCTGCTGAGAACTCTGATCTGAGTGTTAAAACCACTGGAAGATTTTCCATTGATTTCAGTGGGTTTCAGTCAGCACTCTAAGGAAGGATTAGCAGCACTGCCTCTGCTCCTTTCTCTCTTAGCCTTTGAGAATGGGGAGAAAAAGGCTTTGAGGAAGGGTGTGTCAGAAAGGGCTCTGTATTTTTCTCAGTGATTGGGAGGTTGTGGGAATAAGGCAGAAACAAAAAAAATCAGTGAATTCTGCTATTTTCTTCCATTGTTTGAGTGCTGTACACACAAGGCAATGTCCCTGGAACCAGATGATGACCTGAAGTCTCCCTGCCACTACTGTGCAGTTGAGGGTAACCTGCCCCTAACCCAGAGCAGGCTGCTCCTCCCAGCATCAGGGTGCACCAGCCCTGAGAGCAAGGCAATAAAACTGCAAGATGAAGGTCAAAAGGATGTACACAGAGTTGTCAGAGCTACTTGCTGGAAGCAGCACAGCCCATGAGCAGCTGAAAGGAGGTTAGACAACAGAGCAGAGTTCCTCCAGAAATGTCTGGAGAGAGGACAGCTGGGGCTGCTCTTGGGAAATGCTGTAGAGGGGGTCAAGACCCTAATTTTACACATGGTCAGAGATGGTGTAACTTCAGCATAAAACTTATGCTGGACCCTGCAAGTCTTGGCAGTCACCCCAGTCAGCAGGACAAAACCCTTCTCCCGTGCATCTGTGTACAAGCAGCGGCTGAGGAGTCAGTGAGACACTCACTGGAGTACTGATTACTCACATGAATAGAAGGTTACTGATTCAAGGCCATAATTGTCATGCAAATGGTTTACAATATGGACAATGTTTTCCTCCTGGTTTTGGACACAGAATTTTGTGTAGTTTTTGGCAGATGCTTCGATTTAGGAGCCAACAGTGGGGCTCTCTGAAGAGTAGGATAAGCATTGCCTGTTTATATTTGGAGGCACCTCTGCTCATTTCCTCCACATGAAATAATGCTTTGTGGTTTCCATATTCATCTAGTATTTGCATCAGTGTGTTTCTTTGCCAATTATGAACAGTTTTTGTGGAGGAAAACAAAGAGAATTTTTTAAAGACCCATTAAAGGTGCCAAGTAGAGAAGGGAGCAGAAGATTGTATGTGATGCTTTACTCTGGCTGATTAGTATTTAACAAGAAATGAATTTGTACAGTTAAATGAGATTCAGATAATTTTTTATTGTGCACATAATCTTATGTCAGAGGAAATTTGTTAAATTTTCCACTGTTAAATCCCTTAAAGTATATGGAAGTGCTAATGTTTTAGCATAGAGAGTCATAGAGGAGGAAAAATGAAGTGGTATTTTGAAATGTTGTGTCAGAAATATATTTCTGTATGTATGCCTACCTGGTATGAGGCTAAACCAAACCAATATATTTCTGTACATATGCCTACCTGGTATGAGGCTAAACCAATTCAAAATTAGAGCCACTGATATTAAGGCTAAAAATCACTAAATATGTCTTTTCAGTAATGAAAACTCCAAGAAGAAAATTAAAATTAAAAGCAAGCACAATAAACTGGCACATTGTAGGGTTAGTTTATTAATTTTGATCTCTGTAGCATATGGTAGTTTCATGCAGCTAGGGGCTATGGCCACCTGTTAATACTCCAGGGTACCAAAGAAAAAAGATTTGCTTATTCAGTGATGAAAAACACAGTAACTTCCATATTCTGATTAAAGGAGGAGGTTGTTTGTTTTTTGGGTTTTTGTTTTGGTTTGGATTGTTTTAATAACTAGTGTGTATTTTCTCCTGTATAAGTAACTTTCTAAAATGAAAACAATGAGTCAAATTTCATGGATGCTTATTTAGATGAAATACAAGATGTTTTTTCCCAAAAGCCCAATCAAAGCTTTAGAAAATTTACATTGAAAAACTGGCTGGCAGCAACACTTTCCTACTGGAAAATTCCATACCTTGCTGCATTTTAAAAGCCAGTAATTCAATACAAAAAGTATTGTTTGCAGTAGGTCCGTTACAAAATACCAAGGCAGTGACATGTGTGACTGTGCTGTTGCTTTCTGAGGAATGTTTGGGAGGCTCCAGGAGCAGGGCTGGTGCCTGTCCAGGGAGGAGGCTGAGCCATCTCTCCCAGCTGGCCCGTGGGAGGCTGGCGCGGGGGCAGCGCCCGGCCCGCAGCAGCCGGGCCCTGCCAGTGGCACACGCTGCTGGCACTGCTCCCTCTGGCACCGAGGGGCTCTTCTGCTCTCCCTGGGACCAAAGTGCCAGCTGCACTCCCCCACGTGCCCGCCTTGGCTCCCCCAAAAGAGACAGACCCGATTTTACATCATGTTGAGTACATAAGGTGTGATGGCATAGTAAAGGCGTGGCTGTCACATATCTTCACACAGCAGGAAAGAATTTTCCGCTTGCTGAGTTTTCTCTCTCATTGCATCTTGGTGAAAATTTGAAAGACATATGGACCCGCTGGAACCATTTGGTGCTTAGCTGCTGGTCTGTCTCCACTTGGAAAAGAAGCATTTGCTGGAAGAGCAGTTCATTTGGAACCAGTTGTAACCTCAGATGGTGTGTTGTTGAAACTTCAGACACAGAAAGTCAAGGAGTCTAGAGGGGTTGCTTTTTAGATTGACACCCCAAAATCAGGTGCAGAAGGAGGCTTGGCATGCCTCTAGGATGAAGTGTAGGGAGGGTGTGTGAAAACAGGGTTGTTCTCACTGCAGCCAGAGAAATAACGGCAGTGGTCATTTTTGGGCATCTCACGTGGTGGATGAAGGTATCCCAAGGATGCAGGGCCTTGGCAGACTGGTCTGCACCACTGGGCTTTACTGGTAACAGGTGGCACTTTAAAACATTGCTGTTTCTAGTCAATTAAAACTTTGCAGCTGGAGCTCTTTCAGCCCAGAGCTTTGAGGTGTTCTTTTGTGGGGACCCCAGGGTTGGCACACAAACTAGACCCGAGTGTGAATCAGAAGTGTTCCCTTGTAATCATTATACTTTTTAAACAGAATAGATAGCTTTATCTTTTATGGTGGCAGATGTGAAACATGCTTTAATTTTGTGTGCTGAATTATTCAGATCACCATGGATGTCTGTGTATTATTCACCTATCATTGACATCCTCCTTTCTCTTTTTGATTTTTTTTTTTAAAGTAGACTTTCTTGTGCTATTTCCTGAACCATACAAGTGTAAGGCAGATTACTTTTCATTGCTTTTAAGCTTCCACCAATTAAAAAAAAAAAGAAACAACAATGAGAATTCCTTACAGTACTTTCTCTTGTCCACTGTAAATTAAATCACAACCATCAGCTCATTATGCACAGGCAACTGAACGGCCATCCTGCATTGTTGTATTAGCAGAAATAGTATTTGCATGATAAATTTGGCCATAAATAGCTATATATTGCTCAATATGTGGAACTGGTTGACTGGAAGAGTTTGACTCTTGGACCATACAGAAATCTGGTCTTTGACAAGTCCTAAATGTGCCAACTGAAGTTTTACTCAAATTATAGGGAATTTTCATAGGGTGCTGGTGCAAAGAAAGCTTCAGCTCGATGTGGAATTTTGGGATGCACTGATCATAATATATTAATAAGGTAATGGTGGCATACTGGCGTCAAGAGTTGTTGCAAAGGTTTTAGGGGCAGACACCCTCAGGACCACAGTAGCAGAGTAAGGATGGACTGTTGTGCCTGTCCCTTCAAACAAAAGGGCCTGTCCCCTGGAATGAATCCATCTCAACAGAAGCACCTTTTCTTTCCTCTGACCTGTTTTTATACTTGCAGGGGGGCAGAGGGATGGCAAAGGGAAGGTATGGTTTGCATTGATAAACAAGAAGGCATTTATGCATCTCACTCCTCGTTATGTAATCTCATGTGTGCTCTGCCTACAGTCTGGATTTTTAAGAGAGAATATGCCCAAGCGTGTTCATGCTTTTGCAAAAAATGTTTCAGTTTCAATCTAGGGGAAATCTCTTTTAAGATATCTTATGGAGCTTCCATTAGTTATTTCTGAGCTAGAAAACTACTGCAAAATGGTGTCTATAATACATGCATGTATAGCATAAAAATTGTTTAGGATTACCAAAGATTATAGACACTGCTTACTGAGTCAGACCAGAAGCTTTTTTGTCATACTGTCCTTCTGTTTGACAATTATCTGTGGAAAATCTTTCATTTGAAAGCAATCTCAGTGGTCAGAGACATCATGACATGAGGAGATCCCCAGTGGATGCCCTACCTGTGCTCACAGAGTGATGTCCTGGAGGGGGTTGGGCTGGGAGCTGCACTGGGGCTGTACTGGAACCTTCTCCAGCCTCCTGGTTATTATCAAGGACTAACCCAGATCTACTCTTTTGTGCCTTAAAGGACATCTCTTCTTTGCTTTCTCAGGTAAAAAAGATCACAAAGAAAACAAGTCCCAAATTCCTCTCCTTAGAGATCTTCTGGTCAATAGTTCCCCATTTCCACTGTTTCAGCTGATAAACCATGTTCACTACTCTGTGTTCTTCATTGATTTTTATCAACATCTGTGGCTGAGCTTGAAGCACTCTTGCTGTGTAGTGGGTGTTTGCCAGGTGCCGAGTGCAGGCTGTGTGAACACCCCATGTGTGGAGGTTTTTCTGAGGATGACTGATACAGAAGAGTGGTGCAGGCCGCTGGATTCCCCAGGGGCTTGGGGGCCAGGGCTTAGGTGTGGTGGACAGGACATGCCTCCATTCTCTCTGACACAAGAGTCCTGCTTACCTGCTTGCAAAAACCTTTTTTTTTTCCTTCAGCATAAATTGATTTTTTTTTCCTTTAGTGCGCAACTTGTTTCATACCTCTACTTGTCCTTCCCTTTCACCTCTGTGGTTTTTTTCACAGTCTCACAGGATGGTTTGGGTTGGAAGGGGCCTTTAAAAATCATCTAGGCCAGGGGCAGGAACATCTTTTACTACATAAATCTCCATCCAACCTGGCCTTGAACAGTTCCACAGATGGAGCATCCACAACTTCTCCACTGTTCCAGTGTCTCACCGGTCTCATTGTGAACATTTTTTTTCCTCTTGCCCAATTTAAACCTAGCTACTCTCTTTACATTTAAATGCATTTCCCCTTGTCACTAAAGACTGTAGTAAAAATTCTCTCTGTCTTTGAAGGAAGGATTCATTCCATAATCCAAAATGTCCTTAGCACTCAGATTTCTGCCCTCACCCACTGCAGCAGGCACAGAGGGAAGACCACAACTGCAGTTCATCTTCTCAAATAAATTCTTCAGAGAAAAAAAGAAAAAGACCAGAGGTCTTGAAAGGAGTTCAGGACAGCACAAGAAACAAGGCAGCCAACTCTTGTTTTAGGTACTTTAGGTACTATGAATTTACCTGTCCTGGAGTTGCACTGGGTGGGCTGGGTTATTAAATGCTGACTTAGATTTATCAGCATTCTTACAAGTACAGTTTTGAGTGGAGCATCCTCTTGTGATTTCTCTTCCTGTGGTCAGGAACGTTATTAACTGGGAGCTTGCTAACAGCTTCAGTCCAAGAGCCATGGTGTTTGAACTTGTGAAAAACCCTTCCGAAGTGTTTTCCATCTGTAACTTTTCCCCTGTATTTCCCTTCCCCTTAAAAATACTCACGTGCAATACTTTTGCCTCAGTTATGTTCCTCTTCCAAAAGTGCTTAGCCAATAAGTGGACCAATGACAATTTATCCAACATTTATTCAGTGGTCTGAGTATAAAGCAGGGAAGTGAGTGTAAAACTCAGTGCTGTGGGTAATTGCCCTGACACTCTGACTCAGCTTTACACCTTGAACCATGTGATCTACTCAGATATTCAGAATTAATAAACTCACTTATAGCATTCATGCTCCTGGTGAATGAGCTGTAGACTAAATATTATTTTAATAATATGGTGAATTAAATTTGAATAATTATAAGAATAATTTGTGCTAATCATAGAACGTTCATGAATAGAAAGAAGCAAAGTTGACAATTTATTCACTGCAAGTTAGTTGCCTTGCTCTATTGCTAATTAAGTTCAAGGCTTTGAATAAGTAGTTCTAAGTTGCTTCATTACATGGCAAAGTGCAGCTCTGACCTGGCAGGGATGCCTGAGCCACAGCACGTGACAGAGGTTCATCATCTGACAGTGCAAGCTCCACTGTGCTTCCTCCTCTCTGAGTAAACCTCTGCCTGAGTACTGTAAGGCACAGCAGGTATTTTATAAAAAATGCAAATAAGCTTCCAATTATGTGATTGGGAGAAGAGGGACGAGATTTACAATGCGTGGCTCTTGGTGGTTTGGGAAAAAAAATAAATCTTACTTTTATTTCCCAGCTTGCATTTGGTTAGATAATGGAAATTAGGCCTGTCTTCTTTTTTGCATAATTAAGAGGAATCAGGGGAACATTTCTTTTTCTGAGGGTCTTGTTTCTTCTACTGTTGCTTTGGTTTACTTTTCTTTTAAGGAAGATCTTGCATAGTATCTACCAGCATTTACTGGTTTAAATTTTGGGGTGTCTCTGACAGGCCTCTCCCATTCACTGGCAGGGAGCTCAGTAGTTATTAATGCCATATCATCTTTTCCTCCAGTTAAATCCCTATTCCTGCAGCTTGCCCTTATAGTCTTCTAGAGGTGACTTATTTTGCCCATCTAGTACTTTTTCAGAATACCAGAAAAATAACAAGGTCTTTTCAAGACACATTTTCTGTAGCTCTCATCCTATTGACATTCTTACTGATACTGTAGATTTCTTTGCACAATGTCATAAGTGTGCTTAGACACACAATAAAATTCAAGTTCCTATTTATACAAGGAGACAATTCAATCTTTGTGACAAGATATTGCCTCAAATCAGGCTGACTTTTGAGCCCAGATTTTTTTTTTCTTTTTATGATGCATTATTCTTAAATTATCTTGTTTCTAGTTTACCTCTAGAAATTCTGACTACTTTGGTCTGTCAGAAGTCCATTACAGCTTTGTTCCAGTCAAGTTGCAGGTTGGATCCTCACCCGTCTGATACACTCAAATGTTTCTGTGGGTGGAAGGAGCAGAGCTGCTGGCCAAACCTGCCAGCAGGTTTTCTTAATCTAATTAAACTTTGTCAGTCTAATGAAAGAATCCCAGGAAGAGGGCAGTGGATACTTTATGGTCATAAATGCAGTTGTTAAGTACACTCCCACTTCCTGACAAGCACTCTTTTCTCTGATGTTAGCTCACTTCTCTGTTACCCCTCTGCATTTCGAGGGGGGAGGTTTCAGCCTGAAGAGGGTGAATTCAGGGCATCATTGCACCCTCCCCTCTCCCTCCCCAAATAATTTGCTGCAATATTGATGTTAATGGTTTCTTCCTCCTTGCTCCAGGATGGCCTGTGGGGTCACTTTGGCCTGTGTGCTGCCACACTCTGCACCTTTATTCTCTAATCCTGTGTCACACAGGAGTTTGCTTTAAGTGGTGTGGATTTATAAATATGCTGGCTGGTGGCTCATTATTACCCTTCTAACTGCTTTTGCCCAAGCTGCACGTGTCTGATGAGAGGAGGGCTACTGCTCCTGAGGGGTTTACAGCCCAGGGACTCTGGGGATCACCCTGCACCCAGGCTCTTGTGCCAGAAATGGTTCATTTTACACACAGTCACACCTTGGTTCTACAGGAGTGGATTCAAGAGGCTTGGACCCCACAGGAATGTTCCTCCCAAGATCCAGCCCCCAACACCCACCACGCAGGATTTATTCCCCATTCTGGCTTCACAAAGCCTCTGAAGGTCTTCCAGGACTCACTTACAAAGGGGCCAGTGGCAGGAGGGTGAGCCAGGGTGTGGAATGAGGCTGATGGGCAGCTGAGCATGCACGCCTCTGCTGTGGGCAGTCCCTGCATCATTAAACCACCCCATCCCAGGAGAGTGCTTCTGACAGCAGAACTGAGTGTGGAATCTCTTACCAGGATTCTCTCAACCCCTGGGCATGGTTTTCAATATTTGTGGTTTTCTCTGTTGTCTTTTTACATGCTTCTTAAAGTTCCATTAATGTTGACTCTCCAGGGTCTCTCTGTATAACTTAAAACTGGTATTCCAGTGTAGGTGTCTGTGTACAAGCATGCATGCATGCAGGGGTGTGGGGAGGGAAGCAGAGGAGTCCCCCTTTTTTCAGTATTTCCACACCTTACCAAAGAGACATATGTAATAAAAAAATTCTTTTTTGTTTCTTTGGGGTTTTTGTTGTTTGTTTGTTTTTCTCTCTGGAGCCTGGAAGAATTTTAGAACTGTCAGTTAATAAAAGAAACTCTGGTCAAATGGAGGCAGCTTTGTTAAAAATTACTCCAAAAATAAGGTTTTTTTTCAGTTCTGGAATCTCATGTCCTGTTTGTTTCAAGGATGCATCTCTTTCATGGAAGTTAAGCTGCATTTGAATGAACTGACTACTGTTTGTACATAAGAGGATGTATGTTTGGCAATGCTTTACTTTTTGAGGGAAATATTTTTAATAGATGCCTTTAAGACACTGAAGGCTTACAGCTGTTTTCTAAGAATTTTGTTATGAAAAGAAATTGTTAGGATAGACTTTGTGCAGAATGGATCAGGCAAGCAAAACCAAGCTTCATGTATCAAAACCTCAGCCTCTCTTGAACTTGCAACTTAGGATATTTTTGATGGAGTCAATAAATCTTTACCTTACAATGGTAGGATTTTGTTTTTAAATAGTGGAGGTAAGGCTGCAGGAAAACACAGTTTAAGGATGTGGAAAGATAATCTATAAGGTCATATCTATAGGGGAGAGAAGCACGCGAAAAACACCAGTGTGATTTCTACTGTGAGAAAACAGCTTAACCCTCATCTGACATTTTTATCTGAGCCTCAAAAACACCCCTGTGCAACACCATTTTCTGAGTTAAGGCAGAAGAGCTTCCTCACATGAGGTGGTGCACATGAGCAGTTGTCTGCAGTAATTGCTGAGCAGTAAATTCAAATGCAGCCTTACCTTGCACAAATTCCCCCATGTAGGCAGCCCCCCAGATAACTGGAAGGGACCACGGGATTCACTTGAGAGCTGGGCACACCACTCTTGATACAGACTGCCATGAGAATATTCTGGTGATATCTGTGTGTATGAAAACAGCATTGAAGGGGTTTAATTTTGAGATTGCTGCCGGCAAGAGCTTTGCAGAAGAGCATACATTGCAATTAATATCTTTCAAGCAAGTGTGTATGTTTATAACATATCCTGTCATCAGATCATGGGATTAATCTGGTAATAATGCCCCAGAGGAGACTATAAGGGAAATTTCAGAACTATATTGAGCTCTGAAGCTATTAAGTCTAGAAATGATATAGGGGACAGGTGAAGTATTCTCAGAGTAATGCCATCATGCCTTCTCAATGCTTTCTTCTGTAGCAAGAGATTAGCTACTGTGCAATAATTGATAAAGTTGATTATGCCAAGGCATATTTCCTCAATAAGGATTAGACACAGACAATTCTAAGTCTGATGGATGAGGAGTATCTCTAGAAATGAAATGAAGAACTGCCACCACAAGGAGCTCATAGAGTGGTTCATGACTCGCATTACCCATCTCCAAATTGTGCCTGGGCTGATGGCTGTGCTTTAGGAAGCCCTGCACTGGTTTGTGCAGTCTGTCAACCAGGAAGGAGATGTGCTCCCCTAGTAAAAAAAGCCCAGGACTACTCTTGTGTATTGTGGCGCCATGGAAGACTCCAGTGGTCTTAAGCTTTTCCTTATTTCTAGAAGAATTTGAACTAAGCTGCCTAGAAGCCCATTCTAGAACTAGGTATAGCAATTATCCTATTTCTGTCAAACCCCCTGTTGCAATGAATCCTGGACACTTACTCTTTCCTTACACTCTCCATGTCCATATATCTCCTCTAAAATAATACTAAAGCTGTGTAGTTTGCTTATATGCATATATTTGTCTTTGTGTATATGTATGTAGGTACCCAAATGTAATTACCATTTTTTTCTGTTCAATGTGAATTGTTTTAATCTGTAGGGATAGTTATTTCCAATGTGTGGTAATTTCCTTCTGCTTTCTCACATTCTAATGCAGCTCTTGAGAGTAGGGAATGGTACACAAGCCTAAGTAAAACATTTTATTATTTCAGTACCTCTGGTGATGGATATTGGAAATTAATTAACCTCTTATTCACCCATGCCAGGCATTCCACAGAGATGTATATGTGTGTGATGCATGTTTGGGACTGCAGACAAGTCCAGTTCTCTGTATATCTGCAGGTGGGAAGAAAGGCAAAGAAATTAAAATAATATGTTAATAAACAAGATGTTTTGATATAATGAATACATAATTAGTAAATATTTCTGAAGTCATATCAGTGAAAACAACCAACAAAACTTGAGAATTGGAAAGGCTGTTATGCTCTTTTAAACCATGGATTCTCTAAAGTAAAGAACAGATTTTTGATTCCTTTCAAGATTTTGGAAATGATAAATTAACGATTCCTCTGTCTTACACGTCCCTACTGTTAGTATCTGTCTTTTCTCCTGAATGTAAAAGTATGAATCCAATGTTTAAAACCTTTTACAGTTTTGTCAGCACTGCATGGGAGTGATGACTATGTAGTTATGCTTTACAGAACTGGATCTTTGTGTTTCATGTAAAGCTGTGGAAAATGTACACTGATTTTGTACCATCTTTTTTTTTTAAGACAGTTATCTTTTCTTCATGCTGTGATCAATGATTGTCACTTATTAATACATCCAGTTGCTTAACTTGAAACAGGAAGATGTCTTAGAACAGGAAAAAAATCCAGAAAGTAAAAACCCCACAGAAGCCTTCTATTGATGGTTATAAAAATGACATACTGTTTTCCCTCTCACAACTGAAATGAAATGCTGCCTCCACACTGAGACTTTGAATGCTGATCTTCAGCTGTGAGCATTTTCTCAGCTAAATTATAAGCCCTTGAAAGCAGGATACATGTTAAAAAGGTGGAAAGCTCTTTAGTATTTTTTCATGCAAACACTGCTGTACTAAAACACGCAGCACTATTAAATTCAGAGGTGGTTGTAACTACAAAAGATAAGAATAATACCAGTGATTTAACCTGTGTTGCACTGTTCCCATCAAAGCTTACCAGCAGCATTTTGCCTGAGAGGCTCTGGGGCAGAGGAAATAGAGAAATGACTGCATTGTGGGTGTGAAAAGAGCTGCTGTAGTGCTGTCTGCAGAGTGTGGCTTGGTGCCTGAAGTAGGGCACAGCTAGGGGATGTGTCCAGCTCCTTTTTGCTTTGAGAAATGACTGTGTGCCTGAGGGACTTGCTTGAGGATGCCTGACATCCACACCATTTCTGCTGGTGCCAGGGAGTCATTTCTGCTGGTACCTGGCTCCCAGGGTAGCCAAGTGACATGAGCCCTTGGCATCCACATCATGCAGCAGCAGCAGCAGAGTGCTGTCCCTTAGCTACGCACAGAGTGAAGAGGTATTTCTTGTTGCTTGTTTTGAACCAGTCACTTGCTGATTTTCTTTCTTGTTTTTTCTCTCTTGTATCCAGCCCTTGTGCTAAAACAGGCAGTGAAAAATTGTTCTCTGTTCATCTTCTCTGAAGACCCATCAGCTTAGTACACCTCAGCTATGTTCAGCTGTAGTCTACTTTTCCCTGTAACTTAAGTTCGTACAAAATGTCCTGCTGGGTCTGAACAATGGTGCATCATGCTAAGGATTATTTCTCCTGAAAATGGCAACAGGAGATGATAGAGAGAGCACATGAGCCTGGACACTTTGAGATCCATTTTCTCATCTTACCACAGCATCTGCAGACACTGTATTAAAAATGCTAGATGTTACATTCTAGCCCTATTCCTTTTTATCATCTGTTTACAGACTTGTTTTCCATCAATTTGTTTAACTCTGGTTTAAACCAGCTGATAAACATCTGCATCCATAAACTCCTTGTGCAGCAAAATCCAGAAGTGGGTATCCCACTGGCTGAAGAAATACTTTCTTTTTGTCTTTTAAACCAATTGTGCATCATATACCAAGTTGTTGTATTACAGATTTGGTAAATCATTTCCTTATGCAACTTGTTCACTCCTGCAGGCTTTTCAAGACTCAGTCCTATCTCCCTTGACCCTTCTCCTCTACAAAGTGAAGCATCCCAGCTCTCTGAGTGTAATCCAGTACCTTGATTGCTTCCAGTTTCTCTTCTGTAAGTCCACAGCATCCTCCTGGAGGCCAGCACTGCACAGCCCTTCAGGCATGATCCCACCACAGGCTCCTGTGGCATCACAGCCAACCCCTCTGATTTGCTCCCAGCACACGTGGGGAAGAGCAGTATTGGGTCAGTGTGGCATTCACATTCTCTGAAAAAATTCCTTTACCCAGGATTTTTCTCCTGGGAACCTGAGAAGCCTCAGAGAAAAGGAAAACAATTCTCATCTCATTTGCTTCTCCTCTGTTTTGCTCATGTGGAATGTGTTTGGAGATTGTTTACCCACAGGTGATTGCTTGATTGGACTCGGCTGTGAGTTGTTTTGACTCCTTGGTCAATCAGGGCCAAACTGTGTCAGGACTCTGTAAAGAGTCACGAGTTTTCATTATTATCTTTTAAGCATTGAGTAAATATCCTTTCTGTATTGTTTAGCATAACTTAGTATAGTATTCTTTAATATAATGTAGTATCATAAAGTAATAAATGAGCCTTCTGAGAACACGGAGTCAGATGCATCATTCCTGCCTTCACTGGGGTATTCTCTGCAAATAAAACAGGTCAGCTCTCTTTGTCTGCTGTACATTGAGAGGATGATTTGGGAAAACTGTCAGGGATGGTGCCAGGACCCTCTTTTGGGAGTTGTACCTGCCTATTGGGCCTCAGCCCCCCTCTAGCATGGTTTAATAATTAGTCCCTCAGTCTGTAATGCTCCTTTGCTTGGTGGGCATCCCCTGGGCAATCTCTTCCTCCTCCTCAGGTTCAGAGGTGTTGGGTGCTCATTCACCCTCCCCTTACCTTACCTTGGAGACTCTTCTGTACTCATTCTTTACCTGGCAGCCAATTCTCCTTAGCTTTCAATGATTTCTGTTGTCCTCACTATTCCTGCTATATCTTTATAGTGATCGGGGAAGCAAAACAGCCCACAGTATTCAAAGTGTGAACACCTGAAGACTTTAAATAATACCATAATGATATTTTGTATGTTGCTCTCTATTTTTGTCATAGTAATGGCCAGCATTTGATTTGCTTTTTGACAGCTTCTAAGATGGAGTTGGTATTTTCATAGACCTTTTATAACTCCAGGATCTCTTTCCTGAGTGGTAATAACTAGTTTGGAGCTCATGCTGAGTACGTAAATTTGAGATTTCTTTTCCTCCCCATATTCTCAATATTGAATTTCATCTGTCTTTTTTATTGCCCAGTTGACACTCTGAGGCTCTTCTGTATCTCTTTGCAGCCAACTTTCTTTTTTATTCCCCTGAATACCTTAGCACTATTAGGAAACTTGAGAGTTGCCTTCTTTTTCTAGATCCATGTAATGATAATTAGTGTACCTTATATGTTGACCAGTCCTGGCTCTGATCTGTCATACGCCTGGTGACATACACATTTGAGAAAGCTGAATGCTTTAGGCACTTCTGTGTTTCAATGATTTGTTTGTTTGTGAAGTGGATCTCTTACTCTGTGACATCTTTGTTTCTCTAAGTTCTTTAATGCGACAGTATTGAGAATTTTTTAAATTGCATAAACCAAGTTTCCCTGTACTGTGTGTGCACTGAATCATTCAAAGAGCCCTGCCAGACAGATGATGTGTGATTGCCCCTGTAAAACACATCTCCATTCACTCATATCTGTGTCTGCTAATTATATTCTTATGCATTTCTGAAAATTAGACTGATACCATGATTAGACATATTGGGTTTTAGTTCTAGAAGAGGTTTTTAAAGAATGGGCATTGCATTTGGTAGCTTTACCCAGCTGATGTTGAAACAGCTTTACATAGTAGCTGCAGTACTTATTGTATTTTCTGATTAATTTTATACTTGAAACATGTATCACCACTATTAAATCATTTTAAGTCTATTTGTATATTTTGGCTTAAAAATATTTATTTTACTTGTAGTGGCAGACATTGATGCATCTGCATTCTGGTCAAGCATATCCTTTTGAGAAGTTTTATATGGATATATTTATCAAACAGGGAAAATAAGTAATTGGAGTGATTAAAGAGTGACAGAGTAATTTAATCTGAAATATTTTCTGGTTTTATAAAGGAAAGAATAAGACATACTTGTGCTGCATTAGTAAGGAATAAATCAGGTGTTTATGCACAGGCCATTTAAAATGTTTCACAGTGACTGGAACTTCTGGCTGGGGCCAATGGTTCTAACCCAAGATTAATACAAGACCTGTGCCTTTAAAAAGGAGTGAGTATAGGCCAGGCAAATTACCACTAAGCACCTAAAATAATATTGAATATATTTAGTCATCTGCAGCTGTCATAAAACCTGCAGAGGTTGTGACCAATACTTCATTCTCTGAATCCTTGTGCTGCTGTTGCCTTCCATATGGGTAGGTTGCTCTATCTTCCATGGACTGATGAATTTGAGAAAATTTTAAATTTAGCCCACTTTCTTTAATGTTAATATGTCATTTAGTTGTACTTATGTAGCAAGCAGAAGCCAAGACTTATTGCATAAAAATAGTTTGAGGTGCATTTTTCTCCTGTGAAAGTGGGTACTCAGTCAGTATTTTAGTGGGTCTGTAACAGAGAAGGCTGCAAAAATTTTTGGTTTTCATATTAGTAACCAAGCTGCTCCAGGTTTTGATCTAAATTACGTTTTTAAACTTACATGAAGTGTTTTTAAGGAAGCAGTTGTTTACCCACAACACACAATCCCTTTGGACTTTTGTCAACAGACAGGTTGATGTGATCAGCATTTGTAACATGCTGCATAGGAAACTAACAGGCTAAAAAAGCTTCCAACCAACCAACCTGTAACTGGTTCATTGAGGAAATCAAATATTTTTAAGCAATTAAGATTAGACATAATTTCATAGAGAATATACTTTTTATGTTTCAAACTCCTTAGTTGGACCTTCTCTATGTTCTTACAATAAAGTGACTTTGCTGTTGCTGATCATTAATGATTTAAAAAAAAGGTAATTTTTCCCATCATCTGTTCTTTTCCTGTATTATAAAACATCACTGAATTCAGTAAATTTTGCACATCTTATTGGCATCAGTGTATATCTTCACTGAAATAAGTGTATTTAGTAAGATTATAATCAGCAGAGAGCAAGTGACCACTATGTAGTTCATCTTGTATTACTTCAGTCTGTATTTTCTTTCCAGTGTTCAGTTCAGATTCGCAGGTAACTTTGTTTGGCAGAGGTTCCATGCCAACAGACAGATCAGTGAGGAGCTGGATGTAGTGACTTCTCAGTCGTGGAAAAAGTCCATGCCTTCAGGTGGAATGTATGTGTGTCTCCAGAAAAGCTACATGAATTTTAATGTAAAGTATGCAGTGGTAATGGCTCTTACATTCCAGTCTGTAATCAGAGTGACTTGGAGCCCTGAATCATCATTTTGATCTCCTCTTCTCTACTCCAAGTACTACTTTATTAGCTATGGAACTATTTAGACAAATCTGAAAAAAAAACATGAGTCACTCTGTACTTATCTCTGAAATAAATTACCTTATTAAGATCTATTTATTTTTAGTGAGATTTTGCCATTTTATTATTTTGCTGAATAGTATGTGTAATTTGCCCAGTAAAAACTTATAAATTCTCAAGAATAGGGAGTTTTTAATTTTCTTCTCTACTAGATAGGTTAAAATTATGCCTGCTTTCAACCTAAAGGTCAGGCACTACCTAAACTACTTGACAAAGCCTGTTATTTAAACAAAGCACTTCAGTTCACCAGTGTAATTCATCAGGAGCTGAGTATCACATATTTTGTGTGATAATAAGATGGGAAACATTACAGATAGAGAGTCAGACAATAGATAGATACACCTGTCTTTTGAAAAGACAGAGTGAGTACCTGCTGTTGCCAAAATAGAAATGAAGTGTACTTCTTTTATTTACCAGTAGATAAAAATATTATAGCAAGGAGAAAAGACTTCAAATGCAGAAAGAAAAGAACATTTTTTTTCAGGTTTTGAATTAGTTTTTCCTTGTATGTTAGAAGTAATAATCAAACATTGCTCTAAGGAAATATACTAGCAATCTTTGGTGTTACTGATCTAATCACATTAAAATATTATGAGCACTGTGCATATTGAATATCTAATCTCCTTAATCTTATAGTGCTGTGGATCTTATGTATTTGAATTTACCTGAGAGTGAACAAGTTTCTTTTGGGCCTAATGACTAATCTGGTTCTAGATGTGTACTAGTAAGGTGTACTGCCAGAATACAAGAAAGGAAAACATCAATATGATTTCATTTAAAAAGGAATTTCATGATAACACCAGATCCTTTCATAGGACAACAATCTTGAGCACTTTTTCAAAAATTATTTATGTTTCTACAGATTCAATTGCCTCTTTTTAGTGGAAAAAAGATGTCATAGTGATACCATTACTCAGAATTTATTGGCAGATAGTTATAAAGCAGTCTCATCCTGGCTTTGTGCCCTTTTAATCAATGTTGGCCAGTTTGGCAGGGAATTGGTCTGCAGCACTAATTGTATCCAGTATGTCTTTTGCTTTAAGTAAAATGTCTTTGGTTTTATTTTCTGTAGGTTTATTTTTACATTCCCTTAGCACATTTTTGTGTTTAGAAACCTATTTTTTAATCACAGTTCACTTGCAGCAGCATCATTTTGCAATCATCTTGCCATTTGTAATGTCATCTCTGCAGGCTTGCATTAACTTCAGTTTGCCATCATCTTGATGTACTAACCTGCACATAGACCCGCACAGAAATAATTTAACATTCATCCTAGTGTGTGCAGTGATGTTTCATTAGACTTGAACTAACAGAATTTTGTCATCATAATTTGCTGTCATAATAGCCCAGTCTTCACAGATTTAATGTGACAGTCTTTTGCCACTGTAGCTAAGGCTTTGAGCAATTGTCATCCAGGGACACTTAGGATGAAATCGGTGCAATTAAAACACAGATCCTTGATAGTACTGCAAACAGTTTGTCACCTCTCAAACAATAATTAAACAGGCTAACAACACTTGTTTAGCTTGTAAGTCTTGTTTTCTATGTGGGAAAGGGAAACAAAAAGGGGAAATTGAACAATGAGTGACTGGCAGAACTGTTAATAGAATTTAGGTTTCCAGATTGTCACTGTGTATTCCTGTATCCATTGGACTGCTCTCCTTTCAAACACAATTATTTTGTATAGGAGATGCATGCAAACTTGAACTCCATATGACTGGTCTTATTATCTAGTCTGTAAATCTTATGAGAGAGAGTTACAGAAATAAAGAGATGAAAGGCATTTAGATTTCTTCTGCTGCAAGGGTTGAGATAGATCAAACACACTTTGTTATCCTTGAAAAATTTGTTAAAGTTTTCCTTCCAAGCTTCAACTTAAAAGGGTTTGATGACCTCTGTCTGTATATATTTTCATATGTGTAAGTAACTTTCTTCTCCCACAATTTTCTCCTTATATCAAATCTAAGTTGATTTCACCCTAACCATGTCCATTTCCTTGGCATACATGATAAATAATGGGGTGTTGTGATGTCTAGACGCTGAAAGGCAGCAGCTATGTACTTCTTCACCTTTTCCTTCCAGACTAAATTTGTAATATTTCCTCAGTCTTTCTCTACAAAGAAAACTGCCTGTTTGGATATTTGTGATTCTAAGTGCTCTCCAATTTATCTGTGGCTTTCATAAAGTGTTGTGTCAAAGCTGGACAGAGCTGAGACGTTGGCTGGAGCAGAGTGAAGCCCAGGGGAGGATGTGATGGGGTGCCTGGGATAGTGTAGGCGGCTGGCACTCAAGTTGTGTTTCCCTGAAGAAAACTGTGTTTATGTGAGCAGCCAGCACATTTGCTCTGCAAAGTGACCTTGAGTTGTCTTTGGCAGAGCTGATGCAGCTTCCCTGCAGACCTAGGTGAATTCTCTGTCTTGTACGTATGGATTGTTGACTCTGATTCATAATTACCTCCTATTGAGATTCTTTGTAATCAGCTTGGCATTTTTTCCTCTGCTCCTTACATATTGTGTTTGCTTTTGTTTTTTAAATACCTGCTTCCCTTCTAGACTAAATTTGTTTTCGTTTGCAGTTGTTTGTTTTCAGCCAGAGAAACTTTTCTTAGTAATGACATGTAGGCCTAAACAGTGTTTTCAAAGATCTTCCAATTATCGTTCACATTTCTCTGTTTAACTTCTTTCTTCTCACTGATGAGGTTTTATAATTGTCTTCAACTTTGTGAAATTGGGTCCTCTTAAAAGAAGTATTAAATGTGCACATGCATACATTACTATTGCCACTACTTGCCTGTGAGTGTGCTTGCTCTCTCTGTGACATACATGTATGCAAATGTGTGTGTGTATAAAAATTGGTCATTATTTCACCATTTAGATATGATGTAAGTAATCAAGTTTTTATCAGTTGCATTTAAGCATTGTAGAGTCTGGGATGACTTCCTTGGTGACTTGGATTACAGGCTCCAGTTGGATGAGTTGCAATGGCAATAAGAATTGGGTAAATTTCATGTGTTTTGGATCTACCCTGGGAAAATAACTTGACCAAGGAGTTTCCTGCCCAACTGGGGGACCTCCTGAGCTGCATCTCACTACTGGTCTGTGGGCTCAGATTTTCTTCTTGTGGACACTGAAAAGACAGGGACAAGAGGGACAATCTGACGTTGGCCTTTCATGGTCTGGGCACACAACCAAGGGTGAACCAACAAGACAAAGCTAGAGAAAGACACCCCCCTGCCCCTCCAAGGGCAGTTTGGGGCAGGAGCCTGTTTTAGATACTCAGACGCTTTCCAGATCACTTTCAGGATCCTTTCTGTAGATTACATGAGATGCTTGTGGAGACTGGAGTGAGTTACATGCCTAAATCTAGAGAAAGAAATACTAGTTAATAAGATGTTCTTCCTTCTGGTCATATCAGCCTCTCTGGAGTGATTAAGACCAACATTTTAAAGACAGAAATGAGTAAGTCTAATTCCTCTTTATTACTTTGATTCCTACTTTATATATATATATCAGTAATTAAAATCTTCTTTCTCTTCTCTTTTTTGTACTCTTAATATTAGTTTTTATATAATTTGATATCCTTTTTTTGCACTTTTCTTTGGATGGCTCCATATATCTTCTGAGTAGTCTGGTCCAAATGACTCCAGTACAGACTGATTTAATTTCTGCTGGGGTGAAAGTTTCTGAAAGTTGGAGAATTGACAGGGTTTGAGAATAAAGATATAAAAAGCATGGACATGCTTTCCTCCTAAATCTGCTTGGAACCTCGCACCAAAGACAGATCCACTGGGTGAAAAGGATTGCTTGTTCTTTAGCTGAAGTTTTCCAGAATGGATAGTGATTGTTTTCTGAGAGTTGCTTTTTATGTTGAACTAGCAAGAAGAAAGCCCACACTGCTTTTTGTTAGATGTTCTGCAAAAGAGATTAACCCCTATTTCCCAGTAGCCATGACATGAAGGAGAGAGCTTTCCTGGGGAGAACACAAACAGCAGTGAACCAATATGTTGGTTCCTATGATAGAGCATGTCTTCAAGCAAAAGTGTTTCATGACATAGAAATAAAATGATTTTTTTTTAACACAGCTTGCATATGAGAAGGCTTTGTCTTTATCATTGTATTGGCTACCGATTTTCTGACTATAAACTTATATTAATATATATTTTACTTTCAAAGCTAAAAGCTACTACTACCTTCAGAGATAAGAGCAAGTTTTTTTCTTGGTTTGAAGATTTTTTGTCTTTTATTTTCTGCAGATCAAATAAACAAGAAAAAGCACCCCTTTGCTACCTGTACTAAAATCCTCTATGATATATTCCTTTTTGAAGTAAAAATAGGCTAAGAAACAAAAGAGAGAAGTTCTTCAATGGCTGACATTGGAAAGATTTTTTTTTTCTATTTTTTTCCTTGCTGATTTCACAGGGAAATCAGAAGCTGCCTGTTTACTTCTGTTGTGATAAAGCTGTCGAAGATGTTTTTTTTTCCCTCTGATGCTGACATGCAAACCACTTGGTTTGTGTTTGTTTTGGTTTTTTTTCATGACAGGAAGTGAATAATAAAAAGAATCAGAGCCAATATACCACCAGGGCAAAAACCCACACTGCACATTAGTGCTTGAAAGAATCCCATCCCAGTTCTCCCTGCACATCAGTCCCATAGTCCCTGGAGCTCAGCATTCTTCCCACACAGACAGATGTGATAGATTTGCAAATACTGGCAAGAGCACAGAGACATCTTGTTATGAGCTTAATGGCTGAACAGAGCAACAGGCTTGGACTGCCTTTATTTTTTTTATTTTTTTTCTTTTAGGTCAGCATTGGCAGTGATTTAAAAACAGGGTGGAATAAAGGTTGAAATGCTTTCTGAAATTATAATCAAAATATCATCTGTCTCAGGTTTATGCTGTAAGCACTCTCTCTGCCTGATGTTGAGTTGTATTGGCAAACAACATGTGCCACTGGGATGTTTAAAAAGTCATAAGAGGTTTGTAAATCAGTTCTGTGCAGCATGCTACCGATTTGTTATTTTCTTGTTTATCTGTTAACAGGAAAGGAGATAGACAATACAAATGGCAATCAAATGGCAATATGGTGTGCTCTGCTTTGTTGGGGGTTTGGTAGGTGCTTGTGTCCTGGTAAATTACAGTGGGATGGTGGAGTTGTTGCTCTATGGAGATTGTTAACATGAAGTTATTTGATTTATTTTTTGTTGAACTGGGGACCTCTCCTCCCATATCAATTATGTCAAAATTATGTCCAGTTGTGTTCTCTTTTTTTCCCCTGACAGAGAAGTCCTGAATTTTAATGTAGCCCTTTATTATGGTACAGAAGAGTCAGAGAACTGAGAACTTGGTCCCCGTGTCCAGTCCATGGTTTGACCATTATCCTCAAGTCCTAACCTTCCTCTGGTTTAGCTTACCGAGACAATAAACGTGGCTGCCAAGTTTGGATGTTGAAATCCATTTCTTTTCAATAGTCACACTGACATGGGCTGAACCCAATCCCCTAAATGGTTTCTGAACAGGCAGTTTATTGTTGTCCTTGTTTCCAGATTGCTGCTGGCCTCCTTGGCGTTTGCTTCAGCTCTGCATTTCTGTCACGCTCAGGCCACTGGAAAGGAGATATTTTCAAGTTTATCAATACTTGGGCTTTGAAAGGACTTCTCAAGCAGGGAAATAAACAGGCTCTGTGTGTAAAACCTTTTTTAATGGGTGGCTGAAAGTCACCCAAACCATTTCTGTGACGATGACAATTTTCTTTCATTTAAGCTATTACTGGTTGTGGAAGAGTAAGGCAACATTAAACTAAAGCTGACAGCAATCACTGAAAAAAATACCCATTTTTATCATTCCAGATTTTCTACATTTTCCAAATTCTCGGTGACTGTGAAGCTTTTTATTTTCCTTTGCAGCACAGGCACTGTAGTCCCTGAGCACTGAGGTCAGAGCCTGCTACCTGCAGCATGTAGAAGGGAGAATGAGGCAGGTGGTCTCTGACCACCAGCATTTATTGAGTGTACAGTGATTATCTGACATAAAGCTACAGAGAAGCTTTGCCTTGTTCTCTATTGTTGAAGATAGAGCAAAAAGACCTTACAAAACCCAAAACCTGGTGTGTCAAAATGCTGCAGGCTATCCCTGCAATCTAAGTGCTGGCTAATAGGCACAAAGAGATAAATTTTAAACACCTTCAGCCTGGATGTTTCTCAGCATTAGGCAGTCACAGCATTCATAGCTGCTGAAAAGAGTATTAAGTTTTTAAGAGTGTCTCAATTTCTTTGCAGTCCCCCAAAACCACCACCACTACCAAACCCAGCAACCCAAACCCAACCAAAATACCCAGTATATTTGAACACTCACTTTTGTTATTTCTCCCTGTGGCCCAAAACATTTTTACTGTTTTCCAGTTGACTGAAGGGCATCAACAGGAGGAAGGGAAATTGTGGGGTGAAGGTTTCTGCCCTCCTGTGAATGAAACAGGTGTTCACTTGAGGCCACCATGGTTTTGAACTCCCCCAGTGTAAAGAGAGGAAGCAAATATGGATTTCCTGCATGTGGAGGATTGTTACATATGTAAGTTATTGCAAATATTGCCACTAGACACTTCTTTGGGCTATTTTTTTAGAAGAAAATGCTGAGTAGCACTGCATTTCTTGCAAAGCCTGATCCAAATATGCTCTGATGGTCTCAAAGCCGTGGTCAGAGAGGATGAATAATCCACATGAATTTTTGTGGATTGCAACTAAAGCTGGGTGTAAAATAGACCACAGGTCTCTGTTGAGATTAAGGCCTTGTGATCAAATTTAGAAATAGAGATTTATGCTCCTGAAAGTTTTAGAGTAAAGGTTTGTCACCTTGAAATGAAGATAAGCCAGGAGGATCACAGTTCTGCTATCATTTTCCTTCAAGGTAACTTTCGCTTGTAGCCTTTAAATATGTTACAGGGCCTCAGTTACTGACAGCATGTGCTATTAAGGGTGACTTTAGGTATTTTAAAACAAAGAAATTGCACAATAAGCGGTTCCTTTCCTGAGTTTTCTCAGTCTCCTTCTCCCTCAAATAATCAAAATGCTGCTGCTGTTACAGTGTGCTCTGTTCTGCTTCAGATTATTTTCTACATCAGTTCATGACTTGCAGTTCCTGTGGGCTGCAAATTAATCCTTAGCAGTCTCTTGGAGTGTACTGTACATCCAGGTTCTTCAGTGTATTAATTTGACTATCAGTGTAGAAAATGCCAGTGGCTGTAAGGTTATATTACACACTTCATTTTTGTGTTTATTTTTCTGTATAATCCAGGAAATTACTTATAAACTTATAATCAGCATGACTAGACACATTAAGCTTTAAAACTGAAAAATAGCACTTTTCAGGTTTTTAAGGATAGATTTAAAAAAATGGACAGCATAAGAGTGTTTCTTTAAATGACTTCTCAAATGAAACCATTTACATGATTTAATGTGGCCTGTCTCTAAAGGCTGTACATACTGTACAAAGTACATATTGGAGAAAGCAGCCTTATAAAAACTGGGGTTGGGTGAAGGATGCTGCAGTCCTTTTCCCAAGTATTCTGTGGATGTCTCTTTTTCCTTCCTGTGCAAACTAAAGAGGCCTGGCACTGAGTGCAGGGGGAGAGCTTCAGCCCAGGCCCCACCTGTTTGGGATTTGGGACAGAAGGGATGTTCCCACTGTTAGGAAGAGAAATAGGCAGGCAGCTTGTGTGCACTCCTTCCTCTGCCTCCTCTGCAGCTCCAGGACTCTGTACAGCATTAGTACTGCGTGGTTTTGGTGGGAGTGGAAAAGGTCAGTTGTAAGTCAATAGTCCTGGGGTTTTTTGTGGTTTGGTTTTTTTTTTTTTTTCCTGTTTAAGCAGCTACTGACTTACCACAACTTGTGTTAACATTTACACATTCAGTTTGGGTGACAACACTAATTTAGGGTTTGTTTATTTTTCCCCTGCTCGGGAGGGAGGTTGAAATCCCAAAAGGATTTTGGGATCAGGGAGGGTTGCTGCTTGTCTCCCAAAAAAGGAGGAACCTGTCTGGGGATGGGCCAGGGGTCATTTGCTGGGAAGCAATCAAATTTGTTTCATAGGGCTCTCCAGGGAACTCTACAAAGGGAGCATAAATATCTTCACCCCGCTTTGTAGCCTGAATGTTCCTTGGGAAGCTGCAACCCATAATTTAAATCCATTGCACATGCCACCCTGGAAGCAGAGCCTTATACGTCGAGTGCATGGGCTGTCCTATTATGGGAAATCAACTTTGTTTTGAAGGGGAAGCACAGAGAGCATTGCTTCTGCGCAGGTCCTGGAATTTGAAACATTTCGGGGCCTCCAAAGAGCCCTGGCATTAGTTCCCATGCCGGCTGGGTGAAGTGAGGATCCTGCCTGTCCCTGCCTCTCCCTGCCCGTCCCTGCCCGGGCACCGCTGCCCTGGGCTCCTCTCTCTGCGGGGACACAGCTGGCCCTAAGCAGGGACAAGCCTAATCCAGCTAAAAGCCACTGGAGCAGCAAAGTTGGGATATACTTTGCCAAGAAATATTTTGCTGTTGTTTTCTTTTTCCTCTGTTTTGTGGAGAGATTTCATGTCTGCTCACATGCTTTGGTATGAGGAAGTGGAAGATGATTGTAAGTATGAACAGACTGACATAATTTATCACAATATTCACTTTGACAGAGGAGTGTAGTGCTGCACAGCCCACTAACAGCATGCATTTTAAAATGTTTGTTTTCTAAGTCTAAGCTAGGAGAGCACCTGAGGGGGAAAATAAAGTGATTTTTTTGTCTCTGATAGGGGGCTAATATCTTTTACATTATATATAAAAGAAGTCATCCTGAAACAGTACCCAGCTCTCCTTTGAAGAAAAATAACACATTTCTTTCTGAAGTTCAACAGTTATTAAAGCATGGGGTTAAAAAAGAGAGAATTGAGGAGACACACCAATACACTTGAAAAAAAATAGTGTCATTATTCTAATAATTTGGCAACACATCAAAGGAGTAATCAGTTTCTTTGAACTTTAATGGCATATGCAGTTTCATTGTCTAATATTAACTTACAGAGTAAGAGAGCTCTTCTCTGGTTGCTGAACTGTCTGGTATCAGCTGAATGAGGGGGTGTCAGTTTAGTTCAGAGTGAGCAGCAGCTGAGCTCTCCCAGAAAAAAAAACAAAACTCCAAAAAGACCCAGGCATCTTTTCCAGACTTGCACTTGTTTGTATAAAACAAACCCCTATGTGCAATACGAAGGAATACAGAGGATGCCAAGAGCAGGAAACTGAGGAGAGCCAAGAATGAAAGAATGACAGAGAGTTTTAAAATCCATCTACCATGCTCCCAGATGATCTTTCTTCTGCCTCCCCCACCCAGGCTCTCAGAATAGATTGTGCCAGTGAAAAAAGAAGTGTCAGAGTTGTCTGGACATAATCTGTGGTCTCTGCCCCCTGTTTTATAATGTATTTTGGCTCTTACACTTTCAGCTTAGTCCTGTTAGAGAGAATTTCTGTTTTTCTCTATTTTCTGATCATAAAAGGCAGGGAAATACAGACATGTTGTCATTTATCCCCCTAGCATATAATGGACTGCATGGTCCATGTGATGAAGACAGTGTCAAAATAAGATTAATTTTTTTATGTTTGACAGGAAGGAAACTTAGAAAATTTCAAGGTGCAGATGTGATCTTATGCCAATTTGCTTTCCTTTTTTGCAAGATGAAGTCAAACATTACTTTTTGCACAATAAATAAAACTTGAATTAGCTATTAATTTTCCAGACAGTTTTGTACTGCTTAGAGAGCTCCTTCAGTGATAACATTTTTTACTTATTTGACACAGTCTAGAAGTTCAAGTAAGATAGAACAAAGAGAGCATCATTATCACAAACTTGATAATTATGAGAAAGTTTTCTTAACTTCTGAAAAGGTTGGAGGAGCAGTTGGGAAGAAAAAATGTCTTGAGTTTCTCCTAAGAGGCTTTAGTCCTGGCTAGCAAGAGGATTCTTTGGAGAGGAATAAGGATAATTTGTCTTCTTCACTTTTCTATATACTCCCTTTCCAAGGGAAATCACATTATCAGCCCAGATTTCTTTTCCTCAGCCTTGGGGCAGAGATGGTGCCACAAGCAAAGTTGGGCAGGTGTGTGCTAAGTAAGGGGGAAAGATATTTACTGCTTAGTTTAAAAGTTGTAATTTCACTCTGGAAATGTAGAAGATTAGTAGATGAAAAAAAAAATAGTTGTGATAGAGGTTTTGTAAAATATGAATAGAAACCAGAGTTGCATCTAGCAGATGAATAGCATTCATGACAAGAACCATTAAATCACTTGCTAAATTATGTTATGTAAGTCTGTCCATATCTAAAATGAAAGGGTGATGTCCTAGCACTTTTTGGGAGTTATTTAGCTAAATGGATTTCCTCAGCTGTATCCTCACTCTTTAAAAGAGCATGACATTTTTCTTTATATAATTTTCTATAATATTTTCAGGGGGGTTTTAATAGCTTTATTTCAATAAAAATAGAAAAACCTCTATCTGCACTTTGTGACAAGGTGTGCCCAAAATAATGTTCCCAAATTTGTCCTCTGCCTTCATTCAGGACATGTCACATCCCTTACTTGTTGTCTTTGCTTCCTTTTCTTTCCATATTGGATGAAAACTTTTTGTTTTTAAAGGTGAAAGTGGTCACTTAAACATTTGTATTGTTTTTAAATCCATCCTTTCTCTTTTCTTGTTGGCCCCTCTTCAACCCTTCATCCACCTCTGCACTCACCTCTTTTGTGTTCTTTTCTCCCCTGAGCCACAGCAGTAAAGATGGGTTCTTCATTCCCTGAGTTGTCTCACTTTAGCTAAGAATGACCTTTGTGAAATACAAAGGTATTTATTCATTGCCAAGGGCTTTACTTTTTTTCCTGAGATGTTCAGTGTTTACTTCTTCCTGAGACAGACTGGAAACTCCTTGGGGCAGCTGCTGTCTCTTCCTCGATTTCTGCAAAGTCTTTGACAATGACACCTAAATAATAAAGTGGCAGGGAAATGAGATATCATAAATTTCATTTTGTTTTAATTAAGATGAGATTACTGGGAACTTCATTTCAGAAGTCGGTTTCCCTAGGGGATTCAATATCATATGCTGTATTTCTCCCTTCTAGCAGATATAATCCTCTTTCTGTGTCCTTATTTTGACATGGAACCAAATTCTGCTTGCAGTCACACACACAGGCATCCTCTTTCTCTGCTTGGATTTGCACAAAGTAGTGACTAAAAATAGAATTAATCATCCAGCATGGAAAAGAAATTAATCCTGCCTGAAAGCTGGTGGCCACAAGGGGTCTCCTAGAGGATGCCATGGATGTTCCTCAGCCGGGGTCCGTCCAGTTTCACACCTCAGCTCAGACCAGAAATTTCTGCAGTGAATTCCCAGATGTCAGATTCCCTGCTGTGCAGCAGTGCCCAACCCAGGGCTGTGCCCTGCATCCCTTTTGGAGGAGGCTGACTCAAAGCCAGGCTCGGGGTCCGGCTGGTGGGCACTGACTCACAGTGGGTGCGTGGGGCACCGGGGTGACACCGGAGCTCCTCCAGAAGGAGCCCTGTGACACGCACACACCTTGCAGGGGAATGCTGGCCTGGCAGGCTCCTCCTGATGGGCCACATGGTCTGCTGTGGCCCAAGACAGCCCAGGGAGATGGGAGGAGCATGGCAGCAAACTTCTTTGGATCGTGGTTGTAAGGAGAGAACTTCTTGCAAAGTCACACCCTAGCTAGTGCAGGAGGGTTCTTCCTCACCCTCACCCTCTGTCAGCTCCCTCAGCCCCGGTCTTCTGGCTGCCCATGGCCACCACAGCTGCCCACAGATCCCTCCAACACAATTATTGATCAGGGGACTGTATTCAAAGAATGGGAGTCTAAGAGCATGCTGCATTCTGTGAAAATATAAATTTTTTTTAAAAGGAAACAAGTCAATTATTTTACGAATTGAATAGTTGCTGATAAGATCCTGTTTTTATTACCGAAAAGATACAGTATTTGTAGAAAAAAGTTAAACACTTGACTAATAACACATTATTGAAAATATTTGAACAATGTGAAATTATTCAAACCAAATTGTCCAAGGGGTTAAGTGTTTTTAAATGATCTCCAGAGGAAACAGGATTAGACTCATATATTTTTGTCATGGATTACTGTGAGACAAAATCACATTGAACAGTATTTCGAACCAAGCAGCCTCAATTTGAAAGAGCTGACTTGTTGATTTTCACAGTACATTTTCAATTAAATTTTACCCCAAAGCTTAATTATCATTTAGGAGGATAACCATTGTACTGTGTTATAGCTAACTGCTGGATAAAGACTTCTCAATAAATTTAGTGGAGCTTTGTAGCATCACATTGCTGTTGCAGGAGATGCACTTGTGGTGATACTGTATCACTGCCAGGGGAAGCAAAACCACATTGGGAATTTTAGGTAATTGTGCCTTATCAAAGACTGAGCTGTGTGGAAAGCAGGAATAATGGTTAATGGAGTGTGGCTTTCCAGAACGTCTTGCCAACTGTTCTGCACAGGGGAACAAGATCCTTCATCTTCCCAGGAAAACGCACGGAGCAAAGGAGTTGTTTGGGTTCAGGGTACTCACTGCAAAGACCACAGAGACTTCCCTTCTAGGTTACTTACCACATGTGCAACAAGTCAGAACATTTTTAATTATGTGTTTTGAAGGACAGATAAGCTGCATTTCCAGAAAGTCATAAACTTTCTTGGTTCTTCTTGCAAGTCATATTATGGGATATTATTTAGAGCATGAGGCTGATGCTATTTGAGAGATTTTCTGGTCCTTTCTCTAATTCTGTATTTTTAAAAGATACAAATCTATCTGTTGGGTTTTTTTAGTTGTATGCAGTCTTTTATTCTCAAGAGCAAATATAGTTTTTAAATATTATGAGAATCTGTAGAAGAAATAGTATTATGTGAGCAGAAGCATATGTTCTTGTAATTTTGGATATGTTCATAGAAGATAACAGTTAACATGCCAGAATTATACTTAATTTCTTTCTTAAAGAACTTTTAAGGGATTATTATCTTCAGCAGAAAGAAAGTAGCATAATTTCAATGATAATAAAATAAGAAGATACAGTTGTAAAAGTTTCCTCAAAGAAACTATTACAGAAATATGTTAGTCCTAAGGGTGTTTTTTTTCCCCCCTAGAGTAGTTTCCTGTGAAGTAACATAATGGTTTCAGGGTTCCTTAAAAAAGAAAAAAAAAAGCTTAAAAAACTTCAGTATGTAGAAATGACCTAAATGTTGATCCAGAATATTGCATTTTGCTTAGCTTGCCTTTGCTAAAATCTTTGGCAAGAACTCTGGGGACCTAGAGGTATTGCAAGCACCCCAGAATGAGAGAGAAAATGAGTTTTAGTCAGGTTAATCAAACCTTGTGTGCCTGTTTCTTTAGACCAGTTCATTCCTCTGGATGCCAATGAAAAACTCTGGGTCTCTTGGCCCTTCAGAGTGTCCCAATAAAAACAGAAATGCCAACATCTGATATTTTTAATAAAAACTTGGAAAGAAGAAGGGCAGATAATGCACACTGGAGGAGGTATACAGCATTGTTCAGCTGGACACATGATAACCTGTATTTATTATAAAGTGTGAAAGTTGTTATCCCTGATGAGAAATCAGCTTCACTGGGTGCAGGAGCATGGACACGAGCATGGGATGCCTGCAGGGGAGCCTCCCTGTCCCACCACCTCAGGGCTTGCCATGTTCTAAAATTGGGGCCTGCCTACATGGCAGAGCATCTGCGTGCCTGCATGCTGGTTTGTACAGGAAATTATCCCCAGGTAAGGCTTTAATTCTCTGTAGCACAGGGAATTGAGGAAATTTAAAGGGTGATTGGAATTTGACATTTCTGCTTTTTTTATTCTGAAAGATACTTTGATTAAAGTGTTGAAAAGCCCAGCTAATGGAGGTGTTGCTGCTATTTCAGATACACAGAGTATGAAATTTGAAGGCAAGCCAAATCACAATGAAGCAGAATAATGATGTCCTTGGTTTATTTTTCACTTGGTACATTCAGGTTTTGATTGGATTGTGAGTGAGGCAACAGTTTTCTCTCCCAGAAATCCCTGCTAGTCCTTGGAGGTTTGCAGCCTGTTGTCAAAGCAGAAGCGTTTCCCTGTGAAGGTCATGGACTGCAGCGGCTGGAGAAAACCAAGGGGTGGGAGGGGAAGGAAGGAAAGAAAGAAAGGATTTCTTTATAGGTCCTAACCAGGTACAGGCTTCTCATAAGAAACATTTCTGCAGTGAAATCTATTACTGCTTTGACACAGCTCACGCTCTGCTGATGGTGTGTGTATCGAAGAAGTTGTTTAGGAATCTGAGGTCTCTGTTCATCTGTCCTCCTCTCTCCAAAGCCTCTCTGTGCTCATCACACACAAATGCTTCAAAATACCCTTCACCTTGTTGTCTCAGTGTTGGTTGCCCCCTAACCCCAGTATTTTTAAGTTTTTATTTGGAAAAGACTGGTTATGAAGTATTTCACTCTGAACAAACCTCAAAGCTACCTAGCTGTTGCTGAGCTTGGGGAAAATTAATGCAAGTACTGTATTTTCTAAAACATTAATAACATTAATTAGCTAGCATTGTTGGGGGTGTTAAAAAGCACTTAATGAACTTACTGGGTGGTGGATTGTCTGGGACATGTTCTGATGTAAATGTCTGATACTGTTGATAGCAATAACTGGGACTGTTTGTGTCCATTTCTTTGACACAGGGAAAATGCTGTTAGACATAAAGCTATCCTGTCACATTCCTGGGCTTAGAAAGTAGGAGTCCCCAGCCTTCCGTGGCTGTCTAACTCATTCCAAAGCTGACCAACTAATAAAAAAGGAAAACATAAGCAAGTCTGTTTGGGCAAGAGGGCAGAGGCTCTCCTTGCTGCAGAGAGATCCAGGTAGGACTAGCAAAGACAATCCTGACCAGTTAATTAGGCCAACTGCTAATTGAAATTAAGGGGAAGAGGAAACTGAGAAGTTACAAACGTGTGGTGGACTTGTGGACATGATGTGTACAGGCTTACTAACTCAAAAAACTCAGTTTAGTGTTTTTTTGTGCTGCTTTTAATGAAGATTTTAAGAAACCCCAAATTATTTTGAATTGGATTTCAGGAATACAACAGTATTTCTTTTATTCATTTGACTTTATTTACCATTGACCTTTTCTTATCATGTGATTTGGTACATATTTTATTCCCTGCCCCACCCTTCAAGCCCTGCCAACCACTCTGGAAATAGAGATCAGTATATTTTTACACTGAATTCTAAGATCACATTTATAAATGCTTGGTTGGCTGATGGTTACTCACACTCCAAAAATGCAGAAGATCCAGATTAAAGTGTTTGCTCTGCTTATACTCTGTTTACAGAGGAGAAAGTTTTGGTAGCATTGGATGTTGAATGGAAACCAAAGGTGAAGCCAAGTAACTTTTCACGAAAACGAATTCTTGTTTTCTCGCCAAAACATGAGAACAGTTCCTTTTATAGCAGTCTGTAAAGGACAAGCATGTTGTAGGCTTCATTCTGACCTTTCTGTTCTTCCTAATAATTAAATAAATCAGTATTAAAAGCTCTAGCAAGAATTATGGAGGGAAACTAAAACTGTGAAATAAAGGGTGGATTCTAAGAGCAGATATCTAACAGTAGAATGTGTAACACTAACTGTAAACAAAGAACTTACTGTAAATAAATTTATATTTATAAATAAAAGAAATCATCCTAAATCTGATTTTTTTTTTTCTGTAACTGTTTGAAGTTCTATGATACCTGTATCCTTGCCTACAGGATGGCTCAGTGATACTAGCATAGGTTTGAAAGAGGTTGCGTGCATCAAGAGGCTTTCTAGAGGGCACATAAGTAGAACTTGTACTTAGTTATATCAAATTCCTCTATTAGGAGTAAAAGTTGTCCTCAGTGAAGTGGTGTTTCTGTCCCAATTACCTGACTGATGTAAAGCTTCAGAGAATATAAGCTGGGGCACATTTTTGCCTTGGGAAAGGAAATCTATTGGATTATATTGTCCATCTCTATTTCCTGTTCAAAACAAGGCATGTCTTTACAGAATCAATTCAGAATTACTGCTGGGTTTAGCACAGTTGCTAACTTAATAATGTTTTTCAACTGTTACAGCTAAAAACCATAATTGGAAACATTTTATGTTTCTTTTGAAAGAAACTGAATGACAGTAACATTCACCCTTTCATCTTGTAAGGACAAACCTATTTTTCTTAGGGAATAGTAGCTGAATTGTGAAGCCCAAACTCTTTTCTACAAATACTGTTGTCAGCTCTCTTATTTTCTCTTTAGTCCTTTTGCTGTTTTTCCATTTCTCTGAGTCATCCGCATCCATTGCTGTACTGCTTTAGCTCCTTTAAATAAGCCCTTTCCTCCCCCAATAAGGCTTGCTAATTATTGCATGTTATCTTAAGCTGATTTAACAGTCATTTTGCCAACTCTTCACAGCTGCTGCTACTGCTGAATTGATTCATTTTGCACTTGACATGTTGCAGGCAAATGTGATGCAAAGTTTACTTGACCAATAATCCTCCCCCTAACTGAAGGAAGGATGTGATTTGAACAAGGACTTGTTCAAAATGTGGACAGAGGTTTTTTTTTCCCTAAATCTGCCTACTGTAGCCACCAAGGTTATTTGCTTCTTATCTGTTAAATTCTTATCTAGAAAGTGAAAAATGTCTTAGCCCTAAATAGTAACCAAGGAATTCATTTTTTCCTGGTGCAATAAGTCAATCTATGGAGGCTTTTTTTGATGGATTATGAGTTCCTAAGAGGTGTTGTGTCTGTCTTGGAGTGCTTCCAGAAACTGTTGCTCAGCCTATAAACTGATGATATTTCACAGACTCGCAGAGCAGCTGAGGCTGGAAGATGCCTCTGGAGATCATCTACTCTAATTACCTGCTCAGAGCAGGGTCAGTGAGAGCAGGTTGCTCAGGGTAATGTCAGCTTGGGTTTTAAATATCTCTAAGGATGGAGATTCCACAGCCTGTCCCAGCAACTGACTATCCTCACAAAAATCTGTTTTTCTTCTTAAGTATCTATGGAATTTCCTCTAAATTTTAATTTATGCCTATTGTCTCTCCTTCTGCCAGTGGGCACTGGAGAGAAGAGTCTGACTCTCTCTGCTCTGCTTCCTCCCATCAAATATTTAGTTACTGATAAAATCCCACTGAACCTTCACAGCTCCCAGCTGAGCAGTCCCAGTTTGCTCAGCCTTTGCTCATCTGCAGGGTGGTCCCATCACTTTCTCCTTTCTTTGTGGCCTTTCCATGGTCTCACTCCAGTGTGTCCATACTGGGGAGCCCAGCTCTGGACTCAGGGTTTTGTCTGAGCAAGGTTCAGCAGAGAGGAAGGATCATCTCCCTTATCCTGCTGGAAACAGTCTGCCTGATGCAGCCCAGGATAACATTTGCCTTCCCTGCTGCCAGGGCACATTGCTGGCTCGTGCCCAGCTTCATGTCCACCAGAACCATTTTTGGAAAGCTGTTTTCCAGCTGTTTGGTCCCCACCTCCTACTGGTTTGTGCAGTGGTTCCTCCCTCTGTGCAGAACTTTGTGCTTTCCCTTCTTGAGCTGCACAAGGCTCCTGTCAGATTCCTGGACAGACATTTTACAACCAGCTCCCAGCTTGAGCCCAGCAGTTCAGCTAGTTTTCAATACACCCACTGGCCACTTACTCTATTACTAAACCCCCAAACCAGGGTTTTTTAAGTGAAAATGTTATAGGAGACAGTGTTAAAAGTCTTGCTGAAGTCAGGATAAATAGCATCTAGTGCTGTCCCCCCCTCACTGAACCAGTCACCTCTCCATGAAATGCTGTCAGGTTGGTCAGGCATCACTTTCCTTTATAAAACTAGGCTGTCTACACTCCCAGTCAGCTTCTTTTCTTTTCTTTCATATGTTAGGACATGATTTCAAGGATGATTTGCAGGTTTTTTAGAGGATTTGCTTCATTGCTTTCCCAGATTACCCAAATATTCTTTGCTTTATTTGAAAATAAATGCCATTTACTTTCTTCCCCTTCCTCCAGAGCCTCCCACAATCACAAAGGCCTCTCTCAAATAATCAATAGTCACTTTGCAGTGACTCTGACCAGCTCTTTCAGTGCTTTTGTCTGCCAGCAGCCTGTCTGACTAGTGTGGAAGGTGGTTTTAAAGGGAGATTTGGGATCTCTCATGTTCTGTTGATGCCAGGTTTTTGCAGGGTGTGCACACAAGAATCAAAACTGTCCATATTTGCCTGTGTGCCCATGTTATAAACTAGCTGCAAATCAATTTAGAGCTGGTCTTTCAGGATGTATTCATCTGAATTCTAGCTTATCACAACAGCCCTTTACTGGAAAGCCCATTTAGTTAAATTATTATGTACTATAGAATGTCCATTGTGTTTTAAATTTATTCAAGTTAAAAACTACTTAAATATATGCAGCAAACACCTGCAGTAGTATCAGCATATTTTTGGAAGTTACTTAAAAATTAGAAGTTAGCAAACTGTCTTAGGTACTACTTTAATTTGATTTTTATTCTGTGAAAATATGGTTATTATTTTGAACACTTGTTGCAAATTTACTCTGAGTGCAAAAATTTTTTTAAAAACCTGAGAGACCTTTAGGTTATATAGATTTAAACATGTTGAGATTTTATTTTTTGATGTCTTTAATTCAAAATCAGAGGAATAAAAGTAAGCCCTTTAAAATATTTGTTGCCTTCCAAATGAATGCTGTTATTGAGTGTACAGTCAATGTGTCTCTCATAAAAGTACTGTGGTTGACTTTACCACTTTAATCCTTTAGATGAATATAAATTCTGTTAGTTCCATCTTTCTCTGTATCTGTCTTATGTTTAGGTAATTTTTGTTATCATTTTCTGTTATTATAGCAACTTCAATATGCCTCCTGATTATTTTCTAGTAACAAGACACCATGGGTGTTTTTAATAACTAATAAGAGATGATAGTTATTTTCCAGGCTATATTTGTTTATGTCACCTGAGTTTAAGCCCTATTTTTAATGTTATTTTTATTTGTTAAAGTGCAGCAAAGAAAGAGTTAGCTGCTTTTTGAACAGTTCAGTAGCATATTCTGTGATTACGTGAATGTGTAGCTCAGTTAAATGCAAAAATTTAGAAAAAGACATTTGAAGTGAGGTATTGGAAATATTTATTTATAATCAGAAGTCATTCAGTTCCATTCTAATGGGAAAGGCTTCCAGCTGGGAACCTATTAGAAACCTGAGGACTCTTTTTGGAAACTTGTACTCTTATATAACAGCTTTACATTAAGGCATAATATTTTTGAGCCAGAGAGAAAATGTATCGTGCATGTCACAGTTTCCAAGATTCCCTAAATCAATATCACTTCTTTGAAAGTTATATTCTGTTTCAGTTTTACATCATACAAATTTGCATCATCTCTATTTTGTTTTGTAATGCTTTGTATTGTAACTTGCATCCACTGAAGCCTGGTTTTTGGTCTAGAACTAAACCTACAGCTGTGACCAGCCATGGGAAGTTACTTTTAGTTACTGATCTGCTCTTTCTTTCTCACACAGAAACAGCACACCTCTCTGCAATTGCCTGAGTCCTTTGCCAAATACCAGGCATTACATTTTATCTATGATGATTTAATTTTCTGTTTTCTACACAGTAAAAAATCCCTGGATTTTTTTTTCCAAGGATTTTTTTGGTTTAGTTTTGTTTTATTGTTGTGGGGTTGGTTTTGGGGGTTTTATGGTGTTTTTTTAGTTCTTCATCTCGTTGTTTTGGTGAGAATATGTTCCTGGGGAGTTCTTGTACCTGAGTCTGGAATACTCTAGGAGTTTTTAATGTACTCTCTGTACCATATAGCCTGCAGTGTGCTGTGAAATATAAATGAATGTGTCAGCAGTCTGCTTTGTAGATATGTAATACAATCAGTGGGTCTACAAGCATTAATTGGATATTAATTGCCAATGTGCTGAGCAAAATTCTGAGGCCCAGATGGGATTATGAATTTGTAATCACTGTAAACAAAAACCTGGTTAGTTTTTAGTCAATGAATTTGAATAGTGAAATTAGGTTGGCAGAAGAGAGCAAGAATGTATTTTCTGTATGAAAAGAGAAGTTGTCATGGTGTAGCCAGGGCTGCAATCATAGCTGAAAATGATCAAAGATGTTGCAAGAAAGAATCCTGGAGGTGAGTTTATGAAGCTTCAAGCACCTCATGTGATGGTAGTGACAGTTATTAGCCATTACAGCTGTTGTTGAAAGATCTAGTTATTCTGAAGCATATCACACATGATCTGAGTGGAATGAATGTATAAATCGTTCTAATTATTATTGATATGGTATAACAGCTGAAAGTAGTATTTGTGGGAAATCGTATGCACACTTCAATTAAGCTATAATATAAATGCAATTTAAAATGTAACTGCAGATTAAGTGTAACACTCAAGCCTGACTTCACGCAGAGAAACCCCTTATGGGGCCCTGACTGTTATCAGTATCATCGTTTTTAACAGACAAAAATGTCAGTGCTGCAACCCAGTCAGAATTGCACCAGAAACTCAGTGAATCCCTTTGTTTTATGCAGCCACTACCCCAGATTTCCTTATGCACAGAGCCTTCCTGCCTTAAGATTTCTTTATGGAGGCCAGGAGGACAGAGCTGGCTCTCAAAGCCATTCAAACACTAGCGGGGCAACTTGCACCTCCAGTTTGTGGGGTCATTTATTCATGCATTCATATTTTCTCATATTTCCAACAAAAGAAGTGCATTTATGTATTTACAGAACATTTACAAGGTTTTGTTTTGAGGATACAAATATCATGGTAATTGTAGCCTGCCTGAAGAATAGGGAATGTTGGGGACAGTAAGAACTGAAGAAAAAGCAGAATCAGGAAGGCTTTTTGAAGCTGCACTAGGATGTGGGGCAAAGGGAGAGAAGAAGACATCCAGAACACAGCCAGAGAGGTTTGGAAGAAAGACCTGAGATGCAGGTCAGCCACAGAGCTCTGTCATGATAATGCATGCCAGTGAAGAGTTTGCATGAGAACGTAAGGCGAAGAAAACCCTATAGAAATACGAACAGGAGTAGCAGATCTGGGAGTTCATTTTAACTCTCTCTACTTCTCATTTGCATCCTTGTGTCACCATGTCTTCTCAGGCTGGTTGGCAGGGAGATTTGCAAGACCATGCTGCTGTAGTTACAGCTTTCAAAAAAGGGAGTATGGTACCATGGATGAGAAAGCACAGGTCTCTCACTCAGAGCCCTTTCTAGTTCTCCTCCCTTTCCCTCCCTGACAGGTCTGCTGTATGTCGCTTCACCACGTCCCTTATAATCTAAATCATCTTGTTCTGTGTGTACAATAAACCACATGCTTGCTTGATGCGGCATGGTATAAATTACAGATTATGCATAAATTGTGATAGGTTCAATTAATCACAGACTGAGTTAATTTAGACCTCACACTGTATTAAACATCTTCAACTTGAGCCTCATTTATGGACAGGAAGGACTTGTTAGGGTCTCATTTGTTCTCACTGAAGCTCTGTCTCCAGCACTGGTGCTCCTCCAGGTGCTGCCTTCAGGTCTCTGTGGGGTTGGACATGTCCACCTCGAACACCAGAGGCTGAAAACCACAGAGGGAAAGCTGCTGCTCAGACTGGGGCTGAGGCCAAAGCCTGACAGGCCCACACACTTCTGAAACAGAGATCTATTCACTAGAGGCTTGAGGGAGGGAGAAGGAATGTCTGAGTTGTGCGGGGCCAGGGCTGCTGGAGGTAGTTCAGGACTGCTCCCATTTTTCATTGTTTGAGTTGTATTGCCCATAAACTGCTTTGCCAACTGCAGGGCACTGGCCCTCTTTTGCCAATTGTTTTGCCATTATTGTCCTTTTGCCCTCCTCCTCCCACTTCCCTGTAAAAAATTAGATTCGATTTTTACATATTTTGAATAAAAATGTTATGGGGCCTGTTATGGCTTGGCACAAAAAACGGGCAAATGGACTGGGCTTGTTTGCCTTTGCCCACAGGTAATGGGACTGCTGGTAAATGTCCTGCTAAGCCTTTCTTTTCTCTCTTTCTTTATTGTCAGGAACTACAGCTTTTGAAGTAGTAACATGGTTTACTGTGACTACTGATATTGAATTCCTCTCTTCCTTTTTCAGACAGCCTCCTCATTACTGCTAAGAAATGTCCTAGCAGTTACAATGCCAGTTTTGATCCCAAATCACCAGCACGATGCACTAATCCTTCACTCTGTCTGAAAGGATCTTATTCCCTTTCTGCTTTCAAAAAAACTAGCACCACAAGAGAACAAAACAGAAAAAGATCTTCTCTGATGGAGTCTTAGTCATCAGGCAAGGAACAGGAGTTACTGTTGATTTAATTTCCATAGTATTGATAATATTGCCTCTTGATCTGCTAAAATGACTGTTGTCACCTATATTACTTGACACTTTATCTCATAAGAACATAAATCTCATTGTATGGCTCATTCTTTGAGACAAGAAAAATAAGTGTTTCTCATAATTGGGTGGGAAGATCTGATGGCTCCTCAGTATTGGCTTTTCAGACTTTCCAGCATCTTCAGCTGTGAGCCAATTTTGTTTTACAGTAAATCTCTTCTACCAGAATAATTCCCTGACTGACCATATAGATTTAATCCCCTTTTGATCCTTGACAAAAACTCCTATCTCTTTTCTTTAGGGATCTTCAATTTCTTTTACTGTGTTTTCAGTGCTCCTTTTTGCTTTTTACTTGGATACTGAAGAAACAGGTGATAGAGAAAAACAGAAATTTCTCCTGTGTACCTAATGCACATTCTCAAGTGTGAGAAGATATTAGGTGAAAAAGTGCTTGTATTTCCCAGTGTTTTGAAACATTATATGATGCATTTTCCTAGAGAAAGTGGGAAATTCAGTATGGCTTTCATATTTAATGTATGCTACCTTTAGTGTTAAAATTCTATGAAGTATTTATAAGCTTAAAAGCCTTTTCACTTGACCATTTACTGTTAAACTTCATTGAGTGCAGCTTCTCTGGTTTATTCATATGCTTGAGATGAGTACAACAGTCCTGTGTTCAAAGACTTTTGATAACAGCTTTGACTTAAATCATAATGTGGAGAGTGTCTGTGATGATTCTCCTTGTCTTGGAGCTTGTGGAGGAAGTGATCTCACTGCCTGGTCAAAATTGCTATTATTTGGCTCCCATTAAGTCCTCAAAACTGCACTGTAGTTCCTTTCTACTCTTGAGAGCTCACAAATCTGCAAATTCCCACAACATTCCCCAAGATGTTGTGGGAATTTGCAAATTTACCCTTGGCTAATAACTTTTCATTTCAATTTCGCTGCTAGAGCATGAGCCTTACTGGCCTTTCCAGCCCATGTCAGGGTTTGCCATGCCTTGAAGAAATATTCACACTTAGGTCTTTAGAGATGACTTCTGGAGGAATCTCAGCCAACAAAGAAAAATTCCTTTTTTGCTTTCTCCTCGTTCTGTGCAATTTGACTCTTCAATATCCATGGTATATAATTTCTTTTTGCCATTTTTCCTCTCACTAATCAATTTTCTATTATGTACTTTGATAGTATAGAGCATTCTGGATCTAAGATAAAAGCCCTTCTCCCTTCTTTCTAGCTGCCCTACAAATGACTCAAAAGGTATTTGCACATTTAACAATCTTCTTGATTTAGAACATCAAACTTGCAGAAGATTTGCACTGAGATTGTGTGTAGCTCAGTCAGGAACTGATTCAAATATGCATTTGACAATCATGGATTCCCCCTTTTCCTGTTAACACAGACAGCATTCATTCAAAATTTGAAGAGTGGTTTCAAGAACCATGTCACAAATGTATTATTCTCAATATTATATAGGCATGTTACTTAACTCAGTTTTTGTATAAGCATTCTACTTAACTCAGCTTAACTTTGCCTCTCGTGGTTTCCCTGACCAATATTTGAGTCTATTTCAGGCATCTTTAGAGAACTTAGGTAATTTCAGACAGGTTTAAGAATTTAATATACTGTGGACATGTATATATTTTGTGTAAGAGAGAAATTATTTGAATATAGGATGCTCTCCTTTTACTAAAAACTAGTCCATAGTTAATTACAAATTGAGAAAGGCCTAAAATCTCATAATTAGAAAACTGAAGGGAACTGTACTGAGTGCAAAACTGTATTCTGCCTAGTCATGAAAGTTAAAATTACTGTAGTAAATTGCCATGAAAAGGGTATGAAGGGACCTAATTCCTGTCTAATAGATAGTTATGAAGAAAATTATGTCAGACTCTTCTCAGGAGTGCACAGAGAAAGGATGAAACAGGTTTTTGAAATTGAAATGTTGACAAGACAGTAAGAATATTGGTTTTTACTATGGCTGTTGTCAGTGAAGCAGAGGGATTGTAGAATCTCCTCCCTTGGAAGGGTTCCAAACTCAATTGGACACTGCCCTGAGCATCTTGATCCAGCTCTGGAGGAGGCCCTGCTTTGAGAACATCATTGGACTAGATGGCCTTCCTTGTAGCCCAAGTTATTCTGTAATATACCTTTGCTTTAGAAAGAGTGTCCTAAGTATATTTAATTTAGAACAGAGTTATAGAACCACACATTTTCTAAAACAAACAAACAAAAACTTACTGAAAACTTTAATTTAGAAATTTTTATTTTATTTTATTTTATTTTATTTTATTTTATTTTATTTTATTTTATTTTATTTTATTATTTTGTTTCAGCAACCTGTGGGGTTTGCTCCTCAATATCTCCCTTGGGACTACTCTGTTAATTCCATTTCGTGTTTATTTTAGTGAGCCACCATTCTAGCTGGTTATTTTCTCAGTGTAAGTGTTCCAAATTGTCGTCCCCTGTAATCATTAGAACTGCTTTTCAATGATACATAAAGATAATAATAATAATTTCTGAACACAACAATGTAATCAAGAATGAGCCTTGACAAGTTCAGATCTATTATTTCATGGCACATAGGGCAGAAAGCTCTTTATTCTTCTTGTTGCACGTAAATTGTGCTCAAAGCTCTGCATAGCTGTTTGTCTCAACCTGTGGGCACTGCTCAGAACTTTTCAAAATGGTTTTCACTGCGCAGAAGTAAAACAGCTTTGACCTGGATTAACTGGAGCCCAGACTCCTAATGAGCCAGATGGATCAACATTCCTGTTCTCCAGAAATGATAGTTACAGCGTTTTCCACAATAACCCAGCAGTTGGCTTGGTTTTCTCCTCAGTGAAAGAAACAATGTTAATCTTGGTCGATAATGGTCAAGCAGTCACTGCTGCGAGGCATTTCCTTTGTAAAAAACTTAATTTTACATCATTTTGAATTTCCCAGGGAGGATCCAAAGCTGGAATTCTGAATGAGGTTTCTCCCTGTGACTGACTGGAAATATCTGCCAGCTAGCTCTAAACTGGACAAAGCATCTAAAGAAGAACACTGCCACATGACCCTTTGATGTAGGGGGTGTAGAAGGTTTGATTTGGTTCACATCCCTTGTGCAGAAAGCAGGCAAAGGTCACAGAAACTGCTCTTGGGAGTGCACCAGGTAATCAGTTGTAGAGTTCAACACTGAAGATCCCAACAGTTCAGTGTCCAAGTGTAGAGAACCTTTCTTTGTGGAACCTTTCTTTGTGGACATACCTGATCTGCAGGCTCCTCTGGCTGGGCAGAGGGGAAGTGCAGCAGTCCCTGCCCAGCAGCACAGTGAAACAGGATCTCAGTGATGTGCCTCAGACAAGATGTCCAGGCTTTGAGTGCAGCCTAAATTGATGACACTCCCAGTTCAGCTCCTTTGTCACCGCCCCTCCCACCATCTCATTCAGCTTCAGAGCTTTCCCATGGACTGACAGCACTTCGCAAGGCACGGGAGCACTGGGATGGCTGCTGCTCGCCAGCTGCCCTAACCCAGCTCTGCTGTGAGCCTGCACTTGTGCCAGCTCCTGCTTTGCAAAAGGAGAAGGGAAGTGCTTATGAAATGGGCTTGTGTTCATTTTGAATAGGTACAGAAATGTTAGAGCAGGGAAATATGCTGGAAAGATTGTGTGTGTTGGGAGGGAGAGTTATACGCCAAAGGGCTTGGGTTCTCCTACTTAAACACTAAAAGGGAACAAGGCCTATCTCTGTTCTCCAGCACAGAATTCCCTGTAAATTCACTGACAAACTGTGAACGATACATAAAGACCATGTAACTTAATAGCTGGTCTCCCATATTCTCTTTTGACCTTTCAGCTATAAAAGACAATTCCTTAGAGTTTCCAAAAGTACAGTTCATTGCTCTTTGGTTTAGTGTTACAGAGCAAGTATAGTAAGTAACAGACATTATTACAGTGACTTTTTTTGTCTCTTTGCAAAACCATTATACACCTCTTTGACCTTTAAAAGAAAAAGTGCAAATATGGTTCAGCAAATGTTTCCAGCATTAATTTCTGTTTTCAGAATTACAAATATGTGGGTCTTAATCCATATGAACTGTATAAAGCCTGTTTTATTCCTTATTGCTTTACTTGTGTTTTGATAGGTTTTCTCAGTTCCTCTTCATCCAATATCCTCTTCTCTTACTCTTTTTCTCAGTTTTTCCTCTATTTGTCATCAGAGAGCAGAAAATACTTTTTTTGTTGGTTTTTTGTTTGGTTGTTTTTTTGTTTTGTTTTGTTTTTTTATTGTAGAATGTAGGATTATTTGTCAAGCAAACCCAACCCTGTAAATCACAATAAGATAACCATGTAAAATTGATAAGATATTTTCAGTTTTACTACTGCCCTGGGCAACCTATTATCTTTTCCTTTCACTCACAAACTTAAAACCTGAAGGTTTTTTTGTTAAGCCTTTTTCCACTGTTTGATACTGTTTGTTTAGAAAGGAACTTATTACTATGCAGCATATGTATATGAAAACCAAAGCATTGCCAAATTAATAACAGCAGCAGAAAGAATCATAACTTTTTTTCATTGTTGAGGAAATGAAATAATTTTCTCCTCAGGGTTATGACCTTATTAAAACATCACTTAGCTATTTTCCTTTTTTTAGCTTAAAAAAAAAAACAAAACAAACCAAATCAGTATTTTTCAAGATACTCAAATATCTTGTCCAAACCCATAGAAATTGCTAACCACAAATGTTGCATCTTACTGTACTCCCACACACAGTTTTTTTTGCTGCTTGTGAGTGAAGTTGCTTGTGGGGATACACAGATCAGTTTTAAAGGTGGGAGCAGGTTACACATTGCTGTCATTGTCTATTAATTGTGAAGTTTCATTTTTCTGAAGCCAAAAAGAGCATACATTTTATAAGCAAGTGAGATGGCACATAAAATCAGTGTCATGGGTTGTGTAGTGTTTTGTTCAACTCAGTTCTTGAATATTTGGACAAGAACAGTTAGAATTACAGTCACGCCACTAGTGGTTTGTCATTTAACTCTTGCTCTGATACAAAATCTTCTGCTCTCAGTAAAATACCCTCTGCTGGTATGCATGAATATAAATCATTTGACTTTAATTGAGGATCTGGCCCAGGCTTTGATCTCTATTTAGAACTTGTCCAACTTTTCCCTTTATGGCCAACAATGTAGTACCAGATTTCTGCTTGCTGAATACATGCACTATATATATATATAAAGTAACTAATGACCTTTAAATAGCTACCAGTGGACAATTTTTAACTTGTTATAATAGTTTGAAGCTATTTGGATGCCCTGTCCTCACTGCAGAATGCAGCACATTAACATTCCAGAGCCCACAAGGACATTTACTATGAATTGTGGCAGTGTTTTCCTCTGTGTCAGCCTTTCAGCCTCTCACGTAGTAGCTGAGTCCTGGTCTGAGGAACTCCAATGCACAGTTTACAGTAAGGAGCACTGGAAAAGCATTTCTGTGGGCAATATACCAACAGAAATCATATTTCAGCCTCCCTCCCCCGAAAAAGAAAAAAAGCTCAAAGCACCTTGGCATCTATGGAGTTCCCATTGTCAACCAGTGGAATACACTGGAAGTGGCGACAGCTGCCTTAAATTTCACCACTTATACATACAAATAAGAAATAAAGTCTCCAGATAAATACAAAATAAAGGTTACAGACTAACATTTGGGAGCATGGGCGGGGGAAGCCCATTTCCTGGCATTAGAGTGTGAAAACAGCATCATGCAAAACAGAAATTTTGTTCTACAAATACGAAGTTGTTAAACCATTGTGAGGAATGACAGGCTTGTTAAGTGGGAGTCAAAAATAAACAGAGTAGAAATTGAGTATGGTGGTGTATAGGTTTTGTGCGTACACATTTTGCTGAGCCCGTGGAATGGCAGAGCAGTGAATATGTTGCTTTTTTCCAGTTTTAATTATGTCTGTATTTTCTGCAGACATTAGAGCATAAATGGAGCTATATTGTAGAATACAGCATAAAAGGAGGTATCTTGAATAAAGAATAAAGGAATAAATAGTTACTCCCCTCAAAATGACCAATCGCTAACCTAAAATTTCCAGAAAGATAAAAATGTTCTAAAACTTGCTTGAATTTATTGAGGAAATATATCAATAGGAGGCCATAATTCTAGAGTTTGATGTTATTAAGAAAAAAGAACAAAAAAACCACACCCCCCATAACCCCCTTCTTCCAAATCAATTAACTGCTAGTTAATTATTTTGTTAGTCTTTTAAGAAGACTCTTTAAGGAAGAGAAGGGTTTATTTTGTGAAAGGGATTAATTTTCTTTCATTTGTCGAATTGTACATTTGAGGTTTGGATTTCAAATACTCCTCAGCTCTGAAAAGCAGCATTGGCTTTCACCAGCCAAGTGACTGCATGGTGAGGGATGATAGATAAAAATTTACTTGACGTGATGGTGTAAGAATAACATCTGAACTTGAAATTGAAATAAATAGTTCATATATCAGCTTCTCTAGCAGGATGAAGTGTTAAAGTTTTCAGGATTGATATTCCTGGTTGAACAAAAGCTGTGGATACTTGTGAGCCTGTATGACATGGTCTGGATTGATCAGGGAGATGACCTTTTCCATGTGAGCTTTTGCAGGTATCAGGGCTAAATTACTCCTGATTCCTTCTGTCTAATATTTCTTTCTGTCTGGTTCTGGTACCTCAGAGATGCTTTTGACAGCAGCTGTGATGCTCAGTAAATGTGACAGAATTGAGAAGATTTCAATATGTCCCTTTAGACTCGAAGCCAGACACTTGGTGATGACTGAGGACCATGAAATCTCCTTTCCCTTGTCAGGGGCAATCTGGGAGTGGGTGCTGGCTCTGTGACAAAGTGCCATCATGTACCATCTCTTCCTGTGATGTGCAGCACTGCAGCCCCACTGTATTTTTTCTGTTGAAAGCTGGGATTGTTTACAGGAAATGCGAAATGGCTGTAAACTATAGCAGGGCTTTTCAAAAATAATCTCTAAATCAGGAATTGGGTTTCTGTATTTTCTCCTGTGTGCTGACTGTGCAGTGTGCAGGTGAGGCTGCTCTTAGTCCGTATGCCAGGGCTCTTGTTCACAAGGAAAGTGAAACTCGTGTGAGCTCCTCTGCCAGTGATGGTTCTTGTCACTCTTCTGGCCTGGGAGACACAGATGAGCAGTAGCTGAATCTGCAGCAGAGAAACCTGCTCACAGATATTATCTGAAAAAATGCATGACTATTTGAGAGTTAGTTTGAGCTTTAACATGTGCTTAAAACAGTGCTTCTCTAGAGAGTCCAAGCCAAAATTGAAGCTGATGGCCAAGTCTGGTGAATTGTATTGCAGTGTTATTGCTGTTTTGCAACGTGTAAAAATAGGCACAAGGATCAGGGAGCCTGGTTCCCTGCAGATGAAAGATTAGCCCACTAACAGAGTAATTTAGTTCATAGAATCACAATATTCCATGTGGCCCCTTTGTGTTGCTTCCATATGAGAATGATTTCTCCCTTAAAAGCTTCTTGTGCAGCACTGAAAGAGAACAAAGTTGAGTAATTTTTTTGTATCGCTTTCTTGTCAAAAAAGGGTGACTGGGGAAGTGACCTTTTAACAGTGTGGGATAAAAGAACTGTATTTTGTATGAATTTTTTGTTGTTGCTAATGAAGCAGCCCTGTCCTGTAGGAGACACAAAAAAAGCAAATGCTGTTGAGAACACTGCAGCACAGAAGGAAATTCCACCAAAATAATGTTTTTACATACACCCCTAGGAATACATTGATTTGGTGTTTTTTAAATACTAAAGGTAGATTGTTTTTCTTCAGATTATTACTTCATAGCAATGTTATGATGAGCTTGTGTATTTGACCTGCTTGGGCGTTTATTAATGGACTAGAGGAGCCACACGTTTGTGGAAATGTTTGTAATGTATGTTTTGCTGGAAACTATGCAAAACTGCTATGAGGGAAAGCTTGGCTCTTTCCATTTAGATCAGGTGAGTTTTTTTCACTTTTCACGTAAGAACACTTAAAAATACTCAAAGCCCACCTGGTTCGAAATTCAAATCTGATGCCAACTGCTCATGGAGTTAGGAATGAACAGTGGACCAAGCTGAATTCATACTGTTCTCTCAAGTTTAATTTCCCAGTCTCTAAAAATGTAAGGAATCCCTCTTGTGGGGTTCTGTTTATTTGTTTTTTCTTGGAATAAACCTGCAAACCTGAATGAACCCTCTTTAATTATTTACAGTAGAGCTCAAGCTGTAAATGTGATTATGCTTTGGTGTTATCTCATATGCCTAGTTTAATATACACAAAAGTGATGAAAAATCCATAAGACCAGGTATTAAGTGTATATTATATAAAATTGGCTTGAGCAATGACATTGCACTAGTGGCAACATGACATTGAAACCCAATAATTTGTTTTATACTGCTATAACTTAACTTCAGTTTTTCAGAGTTGAGATCAATATCTTAGTGGTTAATGATTTTTTTCATAAAAAAACCTTAAAGTTTTTTACAAAGCAGTGCTTAGTTTGTTAGTAATACTGTCATTTACATTTCAATATTCATCTATTAGCTGTTTTAAGTAGTGTGTAAAAACTAAACCATGTTATTTCCTCTGTAAATCTATTATGAATCTAATATTTGAACTTCACTAAGAAAAAAGAATTTTAAAAATCAGGCTGACCAATGTGGTCTTGGAAATCTGAAATACCCACAAAGACAACAACAGGTCATAGTAAAGTCTTGATCTTCATTGTTCTCACCTTTTTTTCATATGCACAAAATTAACTTTGACCAATTGGAATGTTTCTGTTCAGCACTGCTGTATAGCTTGGAAACTGCTTGAAGGATAAATAAAAAAGCCTAATGAAAAATTAGCTTCATAACAGTTTTTATTAGGATTATTGTTGCTTTATGTGTTGAAGGCAGTAAGGATTTAAGCCACAGTAAAGCTTCAGTTAAACAAAAAAACCAGTTTTAGAATAGAATACTAGGGAGGAAACTTAGATGAAATTGTAATCTTGAGTCATGATTGATAGCAAACTAGAGTTAGAATCTCTGCAGCTTTCGGGATGACAGTAGCTGACTTTCCTTTGAATCAAGTCTGTTATGAAGGATTTCTGTTGACATCGCTCTGAGGCTTTCCGGTATCTGACATGTACCTAATAGATGATTTCTTTCTCTCCAAGAAATAACCTGCACCAGGGATAAAATCCTAAGTAAACAGAGGCCAAAAATGAATGGCATAATGTTTTCCTGGTGTGAATTCTGTCCTATCTCTTCTTCACCACTGTCATGTACAGGTGTGTGGAGCATTGAGGTACAGGCTTCCAGATGTGAACAAAAAATTAAAGCACCATTAGCTTGACATTAAAAAGAGATATAGAAAAGCATGAATAGAAAAGAACAAAAATGGGCTTTAGTTTGACAAGTGCAAGTGCAAAGGTGACAAGTGCAAAGGTGATGCATTTCAGGATAAAAAGGTTGGATGTTCCAAGCCTTACAGGTGTTCAGTGGGGGAGAAAATCTAACACAACTTGTTTTAATTTATTTATTTTTACCATTTTTTAAACTTTCTGGTCATTCCCTTTGCCTTTCATTTGCTTTGGTTTGAAATATAATTTATAGATGGCCTGTCTCATTGCCAGCTTCCACATTACACAGTATTGCTCTATTTCCCCCTGAATCCTGAATGTTAAGCAAATGCACAGGGAAGGCAGAATAATATCTTAATCTGTCAAAAACCACTCTGTCATCTTTTGAGATCACCTCTGTGTACATGTGCTTTTATTGTTCATAGTAATTTTGGGCAGTTGCTCCTGATTGACAGTAACTGCAAGGAAGATGTGCCAGGACATTATCAGGACAGTCAGTTGAAGTCTGTCATGCTGTCTTGGAACTTTGACCTGTGGCAGCTGAGAGGGACTGGGAGACAAAGATTGATCTCCTTCCCTGGCATCCTATATTGCTGGGTTTTTAAATCTTTTTTTCTTTCTTTTATTTTTTTTTTATTTTTTTTTTCCATAGCATTCCTCATTTGCTTTTTTCAGGTTTTCCTTTCTGTCCTTAAGCTACCTGCTCTTCCATCTTTTCCTCTATGTGCACTGCTTTAGGAAAAAGTATCCTGCTCTCACTGATCTCATTTGCACTTTCTTTTCTTGTACTTGGTTTTCCTTAGGCTGTGGTTTTCTTTGCCTCCACAGCCACATCAGAGAAAGGTGTTTTGGAAAGTCACATGCTGTCCCTTCATGACCCCTTGTCCTGGTTTAGGGCAAATTTGGGAGAGAATCTCCAAAGGGGGCCCCTCCAGAAAGCGAATCCACACAGCCCCTCCCCACAACTGGTTCGGGAAGGATTCCGTGGAGAGAAGTGGAAAGAATCTGTTTATTTAATAGGCACAGCACTCCCCAGCACACAAAATGAGCAATACCAGATGACACCACTCTTTCATCACTCTAAAAAGGTGACAAATTCAGAAAGTCTCTCTTGGGGGTGGTTTCTCTGTTCTCAGTCCCTCCGGCGCTGGGGCAGCTGCTGCAGCCACAGGGTGCAAACTCTCGGTGTTCCCAGGTCCCGGTCTGGAGGAGGTTCAAGTAGATCCAAAAAAAGGAAAGGAGAAACAGTCCAGGAAGAAATTTGGACTGTTTAGCTAAACTAGCTAATGAACAGAAGCAGGAGCAAAGCAGGAGCAAAGCAGAAGTAAGAGCCAAGCGAAAAGCAAAAGCAAAAAAGCAAAAGCAGCACCGTGTACTGCCCTGTCTGTGTGTCCTGCCAGCCATGGGGGAGTGGCTGATAAGAAACCCAAACAAAACTTTCACTCTTCAGAGCCAGTTTTGAAGGCACAGAACAAAATATCCAGCATAAACAGCACACACGAGTGGGGATACCAGCATCACAACGTCACCCTAGGACACGCCTGTGCAGAACAGCAGTGAAAACTTCTGCTTTGTCCTTCTTTCTTCTATTTCTGCACACCTGTTCCTGAATCATCCCTGACATGCACAAGGACAGGCTGTGGGGACCAGGACATGGGCAGGTGCTCCTGTCCAGGAGTCTGCCAGATCCTGGTGACCCAGGTCACTTCCCACAGTAGTCAAGCACCAAGGGAAAGCTGGCACCTCTGCCCTTCATGAACTGAAGGTCCAAATCTAGTGCTCTTTGAAGAGAGTGAATAAATGTTTCACTGTAACTCAGGAACTTCATTTAATGGTTTAACTATTCTTTTAGCTTTTTGTAAATAGGGTAAGGAACAAAAATAGGACCTTCAGTGCAAGTGCCTTGCACACTAATGAGATCTGCAAGGTGACAAGAGATAGTACAGTAGTTCCTCAGTACTTTGTAAAATACATAAAGGTTCTACCTAAGCAATAAATTAAATTTATCTGTTAAATCAAAGTCTTTTTATAAAATTAAATGCAAAGGACATTTTTAGTAGCTCGTTTATTATCACAGAGATATTTTTATAGTGCTCTGTGAATGATTTCTTTTCTTTTTCTTCAATGTCACTGAAACTTCATTTGATTCAAACTAGTTTTGGTAAAATTTAGTTCCTTTTCAGATGGACATACTGTACACTGAGATCTAGTTTTAAGTTATTTCAAGCTAGATATTTTCTATGAGTACAGTAAAATCAATTTCACCCAACTTTGTCTACCAAAAAAAAAAAAAAATCTGACTTTCTGCTGTAGTCAGAGGAAAAAGAATGGCAAATCTGAAGGATGGTTCTCATCACCTGTATCTTAAATTGTAAGGAAGAGAGAAATCCTCCTCTAAAGACACCTTTCCTCCTTGCCTGAATGTACAGGAGGCTTAAACAACGATTTTAACATACAGTTATAATTTTGAGCTGGCTAATTTATCCCTAAATGCTCATGTCTGGCATTCTGTAAGGTGTGAGGAGAAGGGCAAGGTCTGTGGTAGACAGGGGAGAGGTGGAAAGATGTCAAAAGGGCAGGGTCACACCAAAGCCCGGGGTCAGACTCGGTAAACTCAGGTGTGCTGACATTTCCTCATCTCTAAGATCATTCCTGTTGCTCAATTTCAAGTGGTTGCTAAGAAGAATATGTTACAAGATGGTAAAAATCACGTGATTGATTTTTGCCATTTCTGAAGTTTTTTCAATGCCTTTATCTTGTTTGGCTTCCATAATGTGTGGGGGGGAAAAAATGCCAACTCATTTTTATTATTAATGCAGAGAGTGTAGGTAGAGTGTAGCTATATTTTTGTGAGAGGCAGTTAGTCTCCATTACACATAATTGACCAATTACTGTGTCAACACACAAAGTAAAAACATGACCCGCACTGATATTTCCTATTGCTGTGACACGCATTTATTACATGTGCTAAATAAATTGCTTATTTTCCATCAGGTCAGTAAACTAGAGAGGATGATTCTGTTTTAGCTCAGAAAATCTTGTGTAGATGTATATTTATAAAGGTGAAATACAGCCACTTTAATATATTTGTCATACCTATTTTTAGCAAATCTAAAATTTTAATTTCTTAGGGATGGATTTCTTAACCTCAGACAACTATATTTTTACCACTTGTTTTACACTATCCAGGGCCATAAGTAGGAGGATGGCTTAATGAGGGTTGAATTTGATTTCTTTCCTATTCCCTTGAAAAATGTAAGAGAAATGTCATCTCAACACAATTTTACAGGCTGACATTCCACCTTATCTGAGAATCCCAAATTCCAGATGATAATTTTATTTTAATGGACAGTTTTAAACTGACATCACTTTAGGATATTGCTTCTCTGTAATTAAAACATTTTTTCATCTTTTATTTTAAAAAATCAGTAGGTGAGCAGAAACATTAATTCAGTCATAGGAATGGCTTTGATTTTTTGATTGAAATTGAGAATGTAAGTTCTGACATCATCTGAGATAGTGCCTCAATAACTGCACTTGTATGAATATTTCTACCATTTTGTTTGGATGATTTTATTAGAATAAAATATAAGCAAACAAGTATGAATGGAACCTTGAGTTCATAAATTACAAGATGCCTTATTTAATAGACAGGATACAGTGTGTAAAAAGAAAATATAATCACTTAGCTTTGCAATAGATTGTAGATGATTTTTCTTATATTTATAAATGAGAATAAACTCTACACTTATCATCCAAGATTCATCCATTTATGTTACAATTCAAGTCCTATTATTTGTTATTTTTCTATGAGTCCAAATATGTAAATTCATGTTTTGGTCATGAGAATGACATATCTGGCCAACTGCAGTGATAAAGATCTTGTTTTTAGGTAGACATCCCTTTCTTGGGATCTTTGTTGGCTTCAAACAATTCTGTTGTATTTCAAAGTTTTGACTGAACCATGCATTGGATTAGAGTTGATGTACAAAAAATATCAATAACATTTCTAAAAATCCTCAATGTTAGTGGAAAGAGAATGTTTCAACTTTTTTCTCCTTTAAGTGCTGTTCATAAATATTCTTATTTGAAGATTTAACTGTGTTTTTTCCTGTGAGTAACTAGTGACATTTTTTGCATATGGCAAGAGGGACAAAGAAGTGTGTTGACCACGTTTGCTCATAAACTTTTTATTAAAAACAAAATTTGTGATGTAAAATGTTGTGGAAATCTGTAGGACGTACAGATAATGGGACTCATTGTACCTAGTCTACAATTAGACACAAATGAGGAATTTGACAGTTTTCACCTGTTAACTCTAAAAGGCAGAGTAGAAAAACAAGTCCTCAGAGTCTTGCACTCAGCTCTGGCATCTGAGAGCATAGCCAGCATCCATGGCTGCCTCAGTTTCCTTCTTCACATGGCAGTGTAGGTAGCAGCATTCAGACACATTCTCCAGGAGCATCACCAGTACTCTGGGGGTTTTGGAAGAGATCATCCCAGAAATGCTCTTTGTGCCATTATGGTGAGTGGACCATAAACAGCAGGTTTTGTGATGACCTGAAGCAAAGAACCATCATACACTGCTTTCCACCTCCTATCCCAAGCCTCTCACCAATTGACCTGAAACACATCACCTGGGTTTAATGAGAGCTTGAAAACTTTCTGCAAGAGTTTGTTGTCTCTGTCCTTGTGTTTATGTCTTTCTTACAAACATCTCCTGATGCTGAGTGGCTGTGGTGCTCAGCTGCCCACACCCAACAGGAGTGTCTGCCTTTTGTAGGTGTTCGTCTTGCATTAAACTCCTCACGATATACTTCACAGGGTATGAACTCATTATGCTTTTAATCTGAACTACTACTTTTCTTGAACTGAGGTTTATATGTAGTAAAATCTCCATTTTCCCAGTTTGTGTAACTAAACCTCTGTTTCCTACTGGCATAATCCAGGGTGCTTTCTGGCAGTGAAGGGCAGCCAGAGCTTTCCTCGTCCTCACAGGAGCCATGCTGAACTCAGGCTTGACAGAAATTGGATACCAGTGTAGGGGACTCACATGGCCTCTGTATTTGGTTGCTGTCATCAGCTTGATATTTCTTCTAAAGACAATTTTACCCAGACAAGACATTGGCTTCCTTTCAGATGATGCTGCAAAATATTTAGTAACTATATTTGCATGAAGCTGATCTCGCACATGTCTTTTGAAATCTGGCTCAGGCTGCATGTGACTAGAGTTTCCTGGATGAGAGAAAGGATGGCAGCACTGAATCTGTGAAGTAGCAACAAAAACTATCAAAAATAGCTCTCCTTGAAGTCAGTTTCAAATATCAAGAAGTTAGCAGTGAGGTAGTCACTACATTGCCAAGTGTACATTATTTTTTAATAAAATAAAACTGCTGGACAAGCTCTACTTTAAATTCAAATTTCTTATTTTTTTATACTGATAGCAATGCAATATTTTAAACATTTATCAAAGTGAATCTTTTGCCTAACTCCAAATAGGAAAAGAGAGGAAATGCATGTACCAGAAGAAAATTATTTTGCTTTATCCTATTTTTTTACTTACTCCTATTACTTATAGTCACTTCCTGTAGTTTAGTTTCAGTTTCCACATTACCAACAAATGTGCAGGTTTAAAGAACTTCATTAGGAAAATATTTTAGAAATACTTAGTAAATAATTTAAATATCTTTTTAAACACAAAGCAGAACTCTCTGCAATGTGTAAATGTCACACTAAACTCGTGCTTTATTGCTAAATTGGGAAGCATCATTTTCCATTGCTAGACAATGTGAAATACTTAGTGTTAGCAATTGAAACAGTATGATATAATAAATTCCATGATAAGTATTTGTTTTAAGTTTCAAGTTCTTTGAGTAAGATATTATTTTGAATTTTAATATGCAATTTAGGTAGCAGGAGGTCATAATAAGGACAAAGAAACCTTTAAGCATTGTGTTCATCAGACCTAGCATTGCCTTCTGCTCCCTGCAGTAATAATGACAAACAGATATTCTTTTTATTCTAAATAAAGCAAACCACGTCACTTAATAAATTTTTCATGCACAGACATTTAGGTCAAATGGGAACTCCCTCTTGAGAGAGAATTAGAGGAGCAGAATTGAACTTTCATGGAGTGTATTTTTTAATAAAGTGGGATGAAAATCACTTGCTTTTTTATTACTTTTTGGATGATGATTGGGTAGTGTTTTTCTTTTAGCTTTTGTACTTTCAGACCATTGCCTTATTTGCCATAATTATTGTGTATAGCATTTCTTTCTGTACACTTTGGGAACCAGAACACAAATTAACGTAAATGGGAAGTGATTTTTTCCTAATGATCTCTTCTGTTGATGGCTTTTATGTAATGGACACTGAGCCTGTATGTGATAACTATCCTTGCTTGCTGTATAAGAGCTTTGTACACAAAAGCCTGTGCAGGATGAAGGTGCCTGTGCAGGATTCAGTGTGGCATCTCTGCAGTCTTGGTTACAATCCCATCCGCGGGTGCTGCGGTCCATGAGGCTGATGAGCAGTAACTGCATGTACAAGTGTTCTGGGAACTGCAGAAAGGCTGCACAATTCACACTCCCCTGCTCTCTTTGGAAACTTGACTCTCACATTACAGTCAATGAGCAACAATGGGTGCATTTGTGGGAATGAATAAAGGGATCAGAGAGGAATTTTCATCACCCAGCTTCAAACATTATTTGAATGCCTAGATTGGGATACTGGGCTCCATGTGCAGTTAAGGAGGGACTTTTCATCCTAAACTGGTATCTAAAAGTTGCAACAGGTTTGTGAGATGGGCAGCACAGGAGGATATGATCTTTGGAGTCCCAGCTGTGCAGGCCAGGGATCCAGCTGCCTTGTGTGCATGGTGGTCACTACAAGGGCAGATATCTTGGCTCTTTCCTCCTGGAAGGATGGAGGTGTTGCAGGGAAGAGAGAGGTAAAATGCTCTTGGGTCTTACTCAGAGATAGAGTTGAGATCTACTGGAAATGCTCAAAAGGACTCCAGGCTTGGGAAATGTTTCTTAATCCCCATGACTGAGATATAGTTTCAATTATAGCCATTATACTCTATTTAGTATATAGTATAGATATGCATAGGCTATTAGTATAGAGCCATTCTACTCTATTTAATATGAAGCTGAGTTCAGTTTCTAAACTATTTGTCCAGGCTGGACAACAGGATTATTCTCAGAAAAGTCATATGTGGCAATCAAAAACTGCAACTGAATAAAAATATGATATAGCATGGTGTGATATATTCCTGAAAATTATTTTTGATACTTTGTTTTCTAAGCAGTGTATAAAAAAGGCTTGTCACTCAAATTCTCTGTATCTTCAGGGAAGGAGATCCTTGTACTAGTGTTTGACTACCTTCACATTGAAAAGATAAGCTGGAATCCTATGGGTTCCAATGTTTGCCTACTGGCTTTTAATTTCAGATTTTTTGGTATGCAGCTCCTTTCTCCTTTCTTCTTCTTTTGGCGAAGTAAAGCATGTTGATCTATGTCATACACAGTAATTTTCAAACAGAACAGTTGCTAGTACTGAAGGGGAAGTGGGTAGCCAGGAATGTAAAATTTATATTTATATAAATGTAATTTTTATTATATTCATAATTTTGATGCATTTTTGGCAACAGATATCCTAACAGCCCATAATCCTCACGCTCTTGTCTTTCAGGAAATTTTAACTTAAATTTTAACTAAAATTTTAACTCTTATATTTTTATAGTGGCATTATTTTAAATCACAGACGCTCAAGTTCAACTTCCACAACCCAATGACATTGTGTCTGCAGGCTTATGGAGGAGCTAAGGCAGCAGGATCCCGGTCATCCATCCCTGTTTTGCCATTTCTTAGGAAAAGGTTTATCTGAGTAGGACAGACCCCAGCTTAGGGCTAGAGCTGGCTGAGGCCATTGGTTTTCTCAACAGAGTTGCCCAGCTGAGGCCAAATCGTGTGGGCAACCACAGAGCAAAGTGGAAAAGTGGTTTTGGCAGATGCAGAAATGCCTGTACAGTCTCTGCTTGATGGGGTGGTGATAGGAAAGAAGGTGTGCCAGCCAGGTAGCCCTACCCAGGCAGGTAGTGAGCAGGGTCCCTGGGCACACAGCAGAGACAAAAAGTCATGTATTTGAGTTGTCTTGTGGCTTGGTGCAAGAAATAGGACTTTGGTTGCAACACAGTGCTGTCTGATCAGACTTAATTGATAAACGGGGCGATGAAAATAAATTTTAATAAGTCTGAGCATTCATCACCAGTTATAAAGGTGTCTTTAGCTGTAAATCTGAAAAGACTGGACTGGTTCAGAGCAGATTTTATAGACATCTGTTCTTTCAAGTTTAATTAGGTAAAAAAGTCAAAAGGCCAGTTGACATAATATTGTTAGTTAAATATTTCTAAAAATGAACTAAATAAAATAATAGCAAAGAGTTTGGGGATTTTTAGTTTATACATGTGTGTCTGTTTGTTAGCTATGGATGTGTGTGTGTGTGTATAAAGAAAGTATGTCTGTAATATATCTAATCACATGAACCATATAAATCTATGAATGAACAATTTACTTGAATTAGTGCTTTTTTCCTGTTCTTTTTTATATAGTGCTTTTTACATATTAGTGCTTTTTTCCTGCCTTTTTACAGTACTGTTGGATTTTTTGTCTTCAAGTCTCCAGAAGGATCATGTTTTGAGTGGAATCTAAAGCATGTCCATTTGTTTCAACTGGTTAGGCTGTAAAATACCTCATGCAGTGCTTGAAATTATACAGAAAACTTTTAGACAAGAAACAAGTATTTATGTGCAGAAAACAAACCCCTCCCAATCCCCCAAAAACTTTTTCTGGAAATTCACAGTAATCATTACACATCCTTTCCTATCTTCAGACCTGATTTACAGATTGAATCTGCTTTCATACCAAAGTGTTAATTTTGTTCATTTTAAGGGCTTGGCATATGCTGTACTAATGCTAGAATATTTTCAAGCATAAAAATATCTTTAAAAAGATGAAAATGAATCCTGTTACTGTGAAGTTCAGCTTCTTCTTTACCTCAGCTCAGGAGCTGGCAAAACCAGGAGGTGTTTTGGAGAGGCAAGTGGGAGGGAAGGGGAAATCATTCAGGGTGGACACCCTGAGAGAGGCTGAACACTGGGCAGGTTCAAGATTTCACATTTGACTCTGTTGTGTGATTGTTACTTCAGAGCTGGGGTACAACCTGCAAGGCATAGATCTATTTTGAGCTTTACACCTGGCTGTCAGGTGTATCACCTGGAATACATTGTAGCATGTTAGTATTTTCTCATTAAAAGTGATCTTGGAATCTCTGTAAGCTTCACTAGCATTATTTTTCAATAGGAACCGAATTTATATTTAAACCCTGATGATGAGGAGCAGAAACTAAGCAATGTAGCAAAGATTATTATTTTCCTTATAAAAGAGTTACTACCACACTTTTGAACAATATGTCACTGAAGGTACATAGGCAGGGAAAGGGAGAGCAAATGTAGTGAGGTACACAAAATTGAAGAAGGAAGGGTGGTTATGATTTAGGTTGTGGTTTTTTTTTATTTCTAACCAGGCAAACACTTTAAGGTCAATTCTAGTATATGCTGGAGCCAGGGAGCATTTTCTATTCTGTGAATGTTTAAGGCATTTTATTAGCTAGTCCCCTTCTCTGGGCTTTTCATCCTTTTGATATTAAAACAGGAACACATCTTTTGGAAGCCAGATCACTGTGTGTCTTGGTGGGATGGAGATGAGCCTGTGCTTCTCTCCAGCAGATTTACACAGTGCTCATGTCACTGCACTTGACAGGAGCACACCTGGAAACCTCGTTTTTCTGGGATCATCTGTCTCTTGTGTGCTTCAGAAGCCATGAATTATTCATGTCCTCTTAGACTGTTCCTCTGGATTTCCTGTGCTAGACCCTCAATATTGTGGCTTTTAAATTTGAAATGTAATTTTAGGGATTTTATCACGTCATGTCTACAAATATTTTTCTGTGGTATAGTTTAACCCTTTACATGCATGAACTGATTTTTTGTTTCCCCAGGAATCTCTTCTTCATTTACTATAATTTCCACTGAATTTATTTGAAGGATGTTGATTGATAACAGTGGGATCATTTAGAATTTAGTCTACATAAAAACATCTGCTTATCATTTGTGCAACATCTGTGCTGTATGAGTGTGATGGGGTTTTATGACAACTTTTGAAGAATTCTTACTTTTTATTTGTGCTTTGCTTTTTTTCCACTACTCATACATTTCCCAGGGAGTCCATTTTTAGATTTTCTGTGTGATAAGATCTGTAATATTTCAAAATCTCTCTGGAAGATAGCCCTTAATCCTCATGTCCCTTTATTCCAAAGCTATATGTATTACTGTAACTCAGCACTAAGTACAATTCAGCTGACCTAGTGTCCAGCTACTGCTCTCAGTCTCAAATCCCCCTGCCTCACATGACACTAAGCTGTCATTTTAATCCCTGTTGTAATGAATCCCACACATACAGGGTGAATTGCATGATATTGTAAAAGTGGTTTGAAATATTCCAGCAGAACAGGTTTCTGCTGAAAATGGCTTGGTTCGTTGGAAGTATCACAGAAACTTTTCAGTCTTTAATGAAGGACTTGCTTGCAACAATTTCTCTGATGAAGGAGTTTCTCTGGAGTACTTTGCTGGATATTGTATTAGACTGCAGACCTTCTGTCTGTCCAAGCAATCCAAAAAGGCTGAATTTCATCTGACCACACAAACTCAGGGGAAGTGGGGAAACCAAAACTTCTGTATCCTGAGAAAAATTCCTATGAAACAAGAATATAGTCACTGGCTGTCTGTGCTGAATGCACAATGCATGTGTCACACACATCATATTCTCACCCCCTTGACTGAGTTGTGGGGGCATGATCAGAATGTTCATTTAATGAAGTGTGAGTAATGGAGGTAATTTTTATAATTTAGCAGAGGAAATTCTGTCTGGTTTAGGCCATCTTCCATCCTATTTATTCCTATCTTTCACTTTTCATCCAATTTTATACGCTTTCAGGTGCTGCTGCCTTCAGGACACGGTGACTCGATACTACAAATTAGGTGTTTAACAAGAGAACCTAATTTATGGTGTAGAGCAGCATTTAATGGAGAATTCCCAAATAAAATTTCATTATCATTCTGCACAGAGACCTGATGAAGTATTCCTACCTCTGGGAATGGAAAGCAGCAGAGTGTGTGCACACAGAGAATGCTGGGAGAAGCCTTCCCTGCCTTTAGAGCACAAGGATTTGTAGAGTCTGCTTTTCCCATCACACTAGAATGGCAAGACTTTTAAAAGCAATAATTGAGCAACAGGTTGAGAACAGTGGGAACTGAATGTTTGCTTTTTCATCTCCCTGTCTCTCCCCCACATGACTAAGGTGTAGGATTTATTGCCATGGAAGGCTTCAGGAGACAAATTATAGATGGTATTAAAAAGTAACTGAGAGGAGTCACATAGACAACACAAAGGTTAATGGTACTCAGTGCCAAGGGCACAGGGAGGCCTTCACTGCAGGCACTGGAAGCATTTGGATGGAAGGGGGAGGTTGTTTGAGCACACTCTGTTCTTAAATCCATTTGATAATCTTTGCTGCTATCCAATAGATGAGGTGGAATGGACTTTGTCTAACTGTAGATGTCTGTAATACATATCCATATCTCCAAAGTAGATGCATCATGCTTCCATTTATTGGAGAGAAATAAGCCTTTCAAAGACACTTCCAGGAAATTATTCACTTTATGTCTAGCCATTCACGTAAGAGATGGACTCAATGATCCCTGTGGGTCCTTTCCAACTCAGAATGTGCTGCAATCCTGTGATATTCTCTGATGTTAGGCTGAAATTATTAAGGCTTATTTGTAAAGGCAACTCAGATGACCATGTCAAACGCAGAGTTACAAAGTGTGATTAGTGCTGAGCTAGCTGTGCTTGTTCCTCTCTGCTGCCTAAAAGTGGAGCCTTGAGTGACTAGTCAGAAATGGATGCTGGCCTTCATTTAGTCACATCACCCCCAGTGTTTGTGTGGCTCTGTGTTTGAAAGAGTTTGGATTGTGATTTATTTCCAACTAGACCTTGTTTCCCATTATTAAGGAAAAAAAAAAAAAAAGAGAAAAAAGCAAAACACTAGCAAATCTGGTCAAAAGAGAGTGAAGAACAGGATTTAATATAAGGGGGAAAAAAGGACCTGCTTATCATTTGCTCTTGAGAATGAAAGATGACATTTGAAGTTTAAAAGGAAGAGAAATTAAGTGTACCAATCCCAGTATCCAAAGTCTGCATCATGCAAATTCCTTTCTAACAGGTGTGGTTACCTAAATCCCAAGTTGTTACTGGGGAAAGCAGATTGTGAGTGACTCCCAACATCAACAACAGATGAAACCATTTATAGTTGTGTATGATTTTATGCTTATTTCAACTGACAAAATTCAACATGCAAAAGGAAAAGGCTCAAGGATGTACAAACTGTGTGTGATACTCCTTGGAGGACATTGTGTTCATAAAGCAGTAAATGGTTTGCATTCATACTCACAAATGTATACAATGCAGGCTTTTTTGCCTCTTTCATATGATGAATCTAAGCATTGAAGAGAGGCTACTGAACATAAACAGTTCTTCCAGTACAAACTGTTACATACAGCACAATTCACTGCATCCAAAATAGGTGGAGGATCTTGAAAATATTGTTTGTGACAGAAAGAGCTGTGGCAAATAGGGGTGATTCAGAGCATTCAGTTCCAGCAACGTTAGGAAGCTTAACATTCAACTTATAACAGCAGATTAATTAAGCAAGAAAGCAAGGATGGTAAAAGCAAACATTGTTAGCAGTTTATGTAGCAGTGAAGACAAACCTCATGAACTTCACTGTTAATGTCACCAGATTGCAGTAAGGTAGGGAAAAAAAAGTATTTAAGAACTTCATAAAATGTGTTGACAAAATTTAAGCAATAAAGTAGTGATTCTGTCTTAGATTTTACATAGGCAAAAAGAGAGGGGAAAAAAATCAAAGTATTTATAGAACCAAAGAGCCTATATGAAAACAGTAAAAATATTTTCAATTTATACTTAAATTAAAAATATCAGACAGAATAGCAAGTTAATGCACTCATTCTACAGAAATTGACATAGATGGCAGAGCAACTTTAGAACTCACCCAAACCTTTATGCATAAGGTGACTATCGACCTCAGGCAAGGAAATTCTTTCTTTTTTCAGGTCTCATGTCAGTCCTCCCTAGTGTGATCTTAGACCAGTGAAAAATACCACCCTAATCTCACAAAAACCCTAACTCTTAGAATTTCAACATAAATTTTGACCAAGGATAAGCAATTTTAAGGCAGCAGCATTAATTTTTATTTTCCTAAACCAAATTGCAAAGTTAACTGAAACTAGCAGTTAATATTTGTGTATTTCCGCAGAATGAAAAAAACCCAAAAAAACAGCCCATGTAAAATGGGAAAATAGACATTGAATAGAAATCTAGCCCATTTTCATAATACAATTAGTCTTGGAAGTAGTACATAATAAATCACAAGAGAAAGTCAATGCAAGAAAGACAAATGGGCAAAAGCATATAGTATGCTTTGAAATAAATCCAGTTTTATGATATTTGTTATCTGGGGAAATGCTGCATTCTGAGGTACCAAAAAATTAATTAGAAGTAATCCTTTCAGTCATGTGTAAACTACAGCATGACCTTTAGCAATGGCTATAACTGATCCACACCTGAGTTTGTTTAAGCCAAAGAAAAGAGTTTTACTGACTGGAATCAGCTCTGGGCCAGGCCTCAGCTGCTTCTGGTGGAGAGCAGCTCTGTGCCACAGGTGGAGGCAAAGAGGGAAAGGTTAGCTCCTGATGGAACTTCAGCTTTCAGCTGAAGCCCAGGCTGAATCCCACATTAAACTTTGTTTACGGATTTTATTTTCTGAACCAGAGCTCAAGCTGCATAAATCAGTTTTTCATTCTGCAAATAGGAAACCTTGTTGCCAAAAATTAAATTGACTACAGGGTATCAGGTTTTACAGCTGGATTGGACAACTGACCAAGCACGGAACTGGAGGAACGTCACAATTTATTAATTATTTAGTCCTTTCTAATTCCAGCTTTTTACAAAATTGTATTCCTCCTGATTCAGAGCTCCAGGATGGCAGTGTGATGAGGGATTTCTTCATAGCTTATTTTTTAAAAAAATCTTTATTTTAAAAAGTGAATGCTGACTGTCCTGAGGAAGAATTACTTCAGCAGTGTGGAGACTGATTGCTTCACCAGCTTTTGTCAATTTTTAGTGAATTTCATTTTTGCTACCATATGCAATCCTTAACTAATGCTAGTTTTTGTTACTGTAACAAGAAAAATAATGGGTTTTGCTTAAAGTGATAAATAAATATTAAGATAACAAAGGAAATGTAAGCCTTGTGGTTTTAAATTATACCTTAAGAAATTATTTTATATTTTATTTATTTTTCATAGTTGTAATAAATTGCTATATATGTTTTTAGCAGTAAGGACCAAATTAAAAGGAAATACTTATGTAGCATTTCAAGGAAAAAAAAAGGAAAAACCCCTTATGATTAATTATTGGTTGTGTAGTGGAAAAGAGCAGAAGATGTAGCTTTATATATTTCAGTTGTATAGAACATGTTCTAACAGATTTTTTTGCATGAGTAAAGGTTTGACAGCACTCTGTAGACAGCCTTTCTTATTTTTGTTCTTTCTTTTGCAAGAAGCTGATCATGCAGCCTTTGTAAAGTGTTTCCCATAACATCAAGGGGAGTTGTACCTGGATAAAGATGGAATGATCAGTTTTTGTGATGGGAGATAAGTGATATATTTTAAACTGAGTTCATCCTCAACACTTTTTTAAGCACAAAGTTTTAAATCTTTTGTGCTCAAGAGGTAAAATAACTGATGTAAGAAGTTGCTCTGCATAGCTGCCTTTCAAAGAGAGTCAATGTTACTTGTGAATGTTTTATGGAACTTTACTTTTTATTTCATTACTAATAAAAATGCCTTGTGGAGATTAATTTCCAGATGGATCTGAAAGAACTAGATGAACTTAGCAGTTACCACAAAAAAAATCTAATTATTGAGAGAGGATCTCATAGGTTTGGCTGTTAGTTAGTCACATTTGTGGTATAATACAGCTATCCCAGGTATGTTCTAACAAGGAGAAACAAAGTGAAAAATTGAACAAAAAGTCCAATTTAAACTTTTGGTGATCTCCTTACTCACTTCATGTGTCTATTGGACTGCAATGAATATCTTTGTGTCACTCCTGTGTGTATCTCAACCTTGGAGATGAAGGTTTTAGGAATGAAATTGGCAACTGAGCTAAAAGTTCACTTTTCCCTCCCCAAAATTTAAAAAAAAATAAACCAGTTGTTTATGTAAAAAAAAAAGGAAGTTAAATAAAATTGAATTTAACTTTTTACCAAATTTTTAATCTTTAATAAAATCAGTTGAAGTAATTGGACTAAGTAATAATGATCCATTTAATTTGAAATATTTTTAGATTGCCCATAATTGATTTCAAGACATTGACTGATTGCTGTAAAAGCTTGGATTTTAGCAGCTGACAAGCTGATGACAAGCATTAATGGATTTTGCAATAAGGAATTTGAATTGGAGAAGGAATTTTGTCAGAAGAAAATGCATGTTTCAGTTATAAAAATGCATGACAGTGAAGATGGATGCTACATCGCTAAAAACACCCTGAAAACTAAGTTTGACACTTTTTGGTAGAAAGTACAAGGGCCTATAAATGCAACCACTTTTCTTGGTGTATTTTTCTCAGGCTTGACTTCCATTAAACTTGCCTTTTTTGTAGCTACCTTCAGCTGGTGAATTCCAGTCAGATGGGGCTTAGGCACTTGAGGAACTGTCAAATGCTGACATTCAGAGAGACTAAATCCATTTCACTTCTTTGTCTAGAAGTTCAGTTATCCTCTCAGAGGAGGATATCAGGTTAATCTAGTGCAATCTCCTTTCACAAACTCGTGATTCGTTTTGTTCCATTTTCCATTTACCTCTATATTTGAAAGCCTCTGACTGGGGCTATATAACAAAACAAATTCCATGAGAAAAATGAAGTGGAGAAATAACTTCAGGTAGTACTGTATCAGCAACTGATATATTATATAATCAGCTGTTGTAAATTCAGGCTTTTTTTAGATGTATGTCACATCTGATGTGCACTTTAATGTAATAGGTATAACTTTAATCTTACATGTGCTACAATTGCTGTGACACACAGAATAGATAAACAAACTGAGTTCACAGAATCACAGAATTGTTAGAGTTGTAAGGGACCTCTGGAGATCACCCAGCCCAATCCCTCTGCAAAGGCAGGGTGAACTAGAACAGGTGACACAGGAATGCATCCAGGTGGGTTTGGAATGTCTCTGGAGAGGGACACTCCATGACCTCCCTGGGCAGCCTATTCCAGTGGCCTGCCACAATCAATACAAAGATATTTTGAGGCCTCATGTTGAGGCCGAAACCAACCTTGTGTTGGTTTATGGCCATTGCTCCTCTTCAAGAAGAGTCTTGCACATACTCTTGGCACCTGCTTTCAAGAAATTTATAAACATTGATGAGACCCCCCCCCCCCTCAGTCTTCTCCTCTCCAGATGGAACATGCCCAGCTCCTGCAGTCTCTCCTCACAAGAGAGATGCTCCAGACCCCTCCTCATCTCCGTGGCCTCTGCTGGGCCATCTCCAATAGCTCCTTGTCTCCCCTGTACTGAGGAGCCCAGACCTGTACACAGCACTGCAGGTGTGGCCTCTCCAGGGCTGAGCAGAGGGAAGGGATCCCCTCCCTGACCTGCTGCCCTGCTCTTCCCAGTGCACCCCATGATCCCATTGCCTCTCCTGGCCCCAAGGACACACTGGCAGCAGCTCAGGGTCAATTTGTCACTCACCAAGACCTGCTGGTCCTTCTCTGCAGAGGCTCTCCAGCAGGTCAGCCCCCAGCCTGTGCTGGTACTTGGGGCTGCTCCTCCCCAGGTGCAGGACCCTGCACTGGCCCTTGTTGAACCTCATTCATTTTCTCTCCACCCATCTCTGTAGCCTATGAAGATCCCACTGAATGGCAGCACAGTTAATGCTGTTCTCTTTCTCCTCTCAGTAGGTAGAATGTGAGGGGTTTTAAAGATTTTTGCCTTAGTTTCTGTCTCAAGCAGGTAAATCTGCTATATGACTTGTCCATATTTCTCTTATTCAATCACACAGTGCTGATAGTAATTTTCTTATCAGTAAGTGTAGTCTTAGAATATTTGTCATACCATTGATCAGCAAGTCACTCCTAACTATCAAGTGGATATCAAGCAAATATAATTACATATGAAATATTAAGAATGCTTAGAAAGATACAAATTAGGCAATCAAAAAATGCTTCACAGTTTTTTAATATGGATGCAAATCACAAAATCACTTAGGCTGGAAAACACTCTGTTCTGGCTTTGGCTGGGGTAAAGTCAGTTTTCATCACAGTGTCTCATATGGGGCTGTCGTTGGGATTTGTACTGAAAACAGAGCTGATAATATAGATGTTGTTATTATGGGCCTCTCACTTCAAGAATGATGTTGAGTTGCTGGATCATGTCCAGAGAATGGCAGTGAAGCTGGTGAAAGGTCTAGACAGTAAGTCACATGAGGAGCAGCTGAGGAAATTGGGGGTTTTCAGCTAGAGGAGACTCAAGGGAGACCACTGGTGTCTGTCCATGACTCTGAGGTGACTCCATTCCTCAGTCCTTCCAGGGCTGCCTCACCCTTCAGGCCTGCCTCCCAAGGAACTCTGTGAACCAGGCTCCTAAACAGATGAAGTTTGCTCTCTCTAAGGTATCAGATCTGCTGATTAAAATTTCCTACTTGTTGTTTTCTAAACAACCACCACACCATCCCTCTCTGTTCCCAAATAACATGTCCAGGGGAGCATCTCCCCTAGCTGACTCCCTCACTGGCTGGAAGTTTTTGTCCACACAGCCCAGGAAGCTCCTCAACTGCTTCCTCTTTGCTGCATTTCTGTATTTTCATCAGATGGATAACATGAGAACAAAGGTTAGCGATTCTGAGACATCTCTCAGCTGCTTATAGCATAGTTCATTTGTCTATTCATCCCATGTGGGTGGTCTGTAACAGACTCATACCAGGATATCTGCCTTGGTGGCCTTCTCCTGATTCTTACCCATAAACACTCAACCCTGTTGTCACCATCCTCAAGCACTAGACAGTGACAACACTGTCAGTTTTGTTTAAAAAATACTGATGCAGAGATTTGCTGATTTAAAAAAAAAAAAAAAAGACACCATGGCAACATTAGTCCAAGGAAAGTGCTTTGTGGGGAGAAAACCAAACAAACAAAACAAAAACCAACACCAAAATTTGTCGAGGTGCAACTGTTTCAACAAGGCTTGAGAGATAGGACAGCTTCCAAGTTCCAAGGGGATCCGGTCTCTACCTGCAAGGAGAAAGCAAACTATGTTTGAACTGACCAAACCTTATAATTTTTGATATTTCTACATATTGTTGTTATGCAAAAATCAATTAGGAAGAGAATGGTTTAATTCCAAGGAAAATGTAAATACTACCCCTCTGTTCTCGTCAGCACTAAGCACTCAGGTTAAACAGGGAGGAAGAGGTTTTCCCCCTGCCTCGTTCTTGAAGGCAAGTTATTGATAGTCAGTTAATGCTCAGTCTGCCAAAGGTACCTAAGAAGTCTCTGCAATATATGCCTTAGTAAGTGCCTATATATTTTTTTTCCTCTTTTGTTATTTTCTTACCTGGTCAATACTTGATAGCTCTTGGGAAAAGAGAAGCTCTTACATGCTAATATTCTTTAATGCCTGGTGTATTTATTTCAGTAAGACCTATCTTGAAATGGATGGGATTTTTGACAGTTACAGTACACTAAGCATTGATCTACTTAAAAGGGCATCATTTGGTATTCTCAGAGATCTTTGAGGAAGTTTGTCTCTAGTTAAAAATGACATTCTCTCTTCCATTTGCCATTCGATGTAAGTGTAGCACAAAGCGCTGTGTACAGAGTACAAGTACAAAGTTTTTGCTTTATGGAGAGTGATAACCTGCAGTTCATGTCCAAGTTGAGGCAAGGGATATACTGAAATGGGTAAGAGGGACCAAAAAAATCCTGTTTCTTTAATGAGAGGAAGCTGTGCAATTATGCAGTTCATTCTTTTGCCTGGGTGCTCTGATGCTGTTATAATTTAGGTAAAAAGGCAAGTGTGCGAAAGAATGTGAGTGCAGTAATGATGGATTTCTGTCCTCACTGGATTGGAACATGCCCCCATTCCGCTGAAGTCACCAACATCTACAGTGCCTGTGCCAGCAGAGTACAGATATGAAATAGGGAAACATGGAATGGTTCACAGCTGGCAGGGCCATGGCCTCACCCCCTGCTCCCATGTCACTCACCTGCCTGCTGAGTGGGCAGCCACAGGCAGCCAAATGCCATCCCTCCCCAGCAAGGGACAAAAGAGCTGCTCAAGAATGGAATGGAGAAGCAGAGAACAAAAGGAAGAGAAAAAGCTCTATTTTATTAATTCTCAGTGCAGTTTTCAAGCAGAAAGTTCAACCCCAGGAGCTGGCTGGAGCAGTCTGTCAGCATTGCAGCAGTTGTGATTGGAAACTTTCTTCACACCTTTTGACCTACTTACTAGTGAAGATTTATGTATCCATTCACAGCTACAATCTCATCTTGCTTTTAAAAAATAAAATGGAAGATTGCCCTCTTTACTTTTAGACATTCTTGTTATTGTCGATCAATGAAAAAGCTAAAAAAAAAGAAGTTCTGAAATATTTGTGTATGATTAACAATTTATCAAGTTGTCATATATCTACTTCTGTTTGTTTTCTATTTGCTTAAGGGTTTGCAGAACTGCCTGTAGGGCTGGAGAGGGAAGTATTAACAGTTCTTACCTTCAAAAACACTCCACCAAAAAAAACCCCAGCTGAAGGCATGTCTTAAATCCCAAGAGTACAATTATGTGCACATATATTCTAGTTTAAGCTCAAAATGGCTATGAAACTGAAGCTCCTTCTGTTAGTTGTTTATTTTGCTCTATCTTAATTGTCCTGTATGTGCAGAAGTTATCTCAGAAGTCACATTTGGTGAGACATTACCACATTTCATAAAGGATTAATAAAGATACTTGCAAGAGTAGATACATTTGATAATTACAGTATTGTTAGAAAACTCCATTAAAAAATGAATGTCTCATAACAAAATTTTAGGCTTATGATGTTTGGCTGTCTGCTTTCAAATGTGCTTACTCCAGTTGATAACTCCAAAATGCTGCTTCTCAGTCTAGAACTGTGTCAAAAAAAGTGAGACTTTGTTAATTAGAGTAAAATTCAACTTGAAGATTAGATGAACTTTTATCAGTCTTAGGCTATTTAGAAATCATATAACAACTATTTTGTTAATTCATTGAATATGCAGAGGGGTAAAGACAAGAACCAAGATCAAGTGAAAACTACAATGGAGCTAATTCCTCAGGGTTCAAAGGGACCATTAAGATTAGACTGACTTTTCTCTAACATTTCCTGTAGCTCTGGTACTGCACACATAGTTTTGACTTACAACTTTTCTTTCAGGAGTCAGTCGGATCATGACTTAAAGATCTGGAGAGAACAACAGAAACAGAAATATTTCTTTTGAATTATTCACACAAAAATGTATAGCTGTTGCTCTGAACAAGTCCAGCTTCCTCTTGCTATCATTATGTACTTTCTTTTGCTGTATTGATGGCTGCCCATTATTACTGAGTTCTTTCCACATGGATCTTTTCAGACAGTAATTTCCTGTTAACTCTCTTAGCCTGGATAAAATAGCAAGCAATCAAAATTGGTCAAAATAAGACATGTTTCCAACTTTGTCCTTTGCTATTGAGGAGGTCCAGCTAAATTAGAAGAGTCACAGCATAGGATCAAAGTCTCAATGACTGTGAAAATGATAGAATTCATCACTGTATGCATAATTCCATAGATTTAATTTCTTTTTAAAGATAACTAGCATTCAACAAATTGGAAGTAATCATTCCTAGAATCATAGAATGTTTAAGGCTGGAAAAGGTCTTCAAGATTACCAAGTCCAGTTCTCAAACTACGACCACCACCATGTTTACCACTAAACCATGTCCATAAGTGCCATATCCATACATTTTTGACTGGTTCCATGGATGGCGACTCTACCACTCCCTTGGGAAGTCAAATCCAATGCTTTACAAACCTTTCTGTGAAGAAATTTTTCCTGACATCCAATCTAAATCCTCCCTGGCACAGGTTGAGGCTGTTTCTTCTTGTCCTGTCATTTGTTGCCTGAGAGAAAAGACCAGTTCCACCTCACTACAACCCCCTGAGCCTCCTTTCCTCCAGGCTAAACAACCTCAGTTGCTCCTCATCACATGTGTGCTTCAGACCCTTGCCCAGTTCCACTGTCATTCTCTGGACAGGCCCCAGTGCCTCAATGACTTTCTTGTAAGGAGAGGAGCAAAACTGAGTACAGTATTGAAGTTGCAGCTTCTGTAGTATAAAAATAACTGCTCCAATCCTTTGGACAGAAAAAAAAAACCCAAACAACCAAAAAACAAACAAAAAACCACCCAAAACCACAAAGAAAAACAAAAGCAAGAAGAAATAAAAATGTTTCATAATGCAGATGATCTGTTTGTGTTCTTTCATGAGCTCTTCTGACCATGGATTCAGTGTCTGCATTACTTTTTATGTAATTGCAACTGAAGTGATGAATTTTTTGTGTATTTTTCAGTCCATGCCTTAGATGTTATGTCAGTTTGTGTTATCATTCTGAACATTTGCTACTTTCTTTCTGCGTGCAGACTCCAGAATGTTTAATTAATTGGGATCAAAACAACAGATCTCTGACAAGCACTCTAGAGCAAATTATTGTGTAATTCCTGCGACATTTTGAAGGTTGGGAGTAAGGAAGGAGAGCAGTAAGTAGGGACATTATTGAGCACCATAACTCTTTCTGTTTGGAAACCCTATATTTATTGGTCTGTCAAGCAATTATCAGGAATTCCAAGAGAGTAATTAAATTTACACTGATCTTAATGGTCAGTTTAATTGAATTAGGCCTTATCAGTGAGATGTATGTTAAGAAGGTTTTGGTTTACTGCAGACTAGAACCATTGCTGCAAATGTGACCATATAAGGTTTCACAAGATGAGCAATCCTCATACCTGAGAGAGACAACACAGAAAAAATGGTCAAGACAAGCTGTGATTTAGTACCAAATGAGTGCTCCAGAATAGGTCAGGAATGTGCTGCTGGAGATGTCACTCACTACTTTTTGTGTGTCTGTAATTTTGTTCTTGGGATATTTTTTGTTTTGGTTTTTATGTTTTGTTTACAGTTTCATTTTTCTTTTTTTACACTCTTGGCACAGTTGTGGGACCAATCACGGCACTAGTCAAAGAAAACCAGAATATATACTGAAGCAAACACACATTTCCTGGATGCAAATGTTATTTTCTGTTACAGTACTTACTATCATTTCTCTTCTTTAATAAGTAAGTTTGACCAAATAAGCTTTACTAAAAACTTAATATAAATGTTAGCTCTAATTGTCTTGTAAACATGATAATTTTATTAAGGTAAAAGCACACCATACAATGGGAGTATAAAATAAACAGGATGTTTAAGCAAATGAATACACTCAGAAGATTAGGCAAAGAAAAAAGACCAAAAATCAGGGAGGAAAATAAGGTCTCTGTATTTCCAAAGACATACAGAAAAAAAAAAAAAGTTGTATGCTGAATTTTAGGGGGAAAATAATTGCTTTTCATGATTCAGTTGTACTGGATTTACAGTTTGCTTCTCTTTCCTGAGAGATGTGGGGAGTTCTGGGAAAGGAGGTCCAGCCAATCAAGGCTTCCCAAGGATGTGTGCAGCACAGGCCCATCTTCATCTCGCTTAACACTTGCCTTGCCAAAGCCATTCAGTTGAAATCCAACCCTGACATAGACTGGGAGTGCTCAAAAACCCTGTTCCTGATGGCTGCTGGGGACACTGGGCAGAGGAAAGCAGTGCAAGGGCAGTGTGTGAAGGATGGAGTGGTGCAGATCCCTCAAACTGTGCAGAGGCTGAGGTGTTGACTTCACTTGGATGCTGCCCCAGGTGCTTCCCTACAGTGCTGAGAGGGAAAAATAAATGTAACTGGATCCAAACCTAAGGGAGGAGATGAGGTGCAGGAGAAGAGAGTGACAATAGGCACGGTCCTGCAGAAGTCTGGAGATCTCTGCCAGATGTAGCAACAGAAAAACCTCACAAGAGAAAGCAGGGGCTGGAATAATTTGTGCTATTCTTACTGTATAGTTTGCCTAATTATGACGTTATCCAGACACCACAGAAACATCATTTTCCAGAAAATTGTGATTACAAATCTCAGTGAAACTGCAGTTTATAAAATTATCAGAAATCATTACATCCAGCAAACAGCATTTGGATCTCAAGATTTTCTGACAGTTTTCTGTAGATAAGGTTGACTTCTTTGGTAGTTCAGTACCCTGGGAAGTCTGATTGGTCTTTGAGAGAGGGTTTGCATGAAGATAAGGATTTAATAATGTTTCTTTTACTTTATCACAATGCTGGCTGAAAATTGGACAAGCTTCAGTACATTATGCTATATCTGATAATATCTTCAGTGCCTATGTGTGCAGTTTAAATTCTGTATGTATAGTCTTCCAGGGCAAAAACTGCTTTTTATCTCCATTCAAGCAAGTAGCCATCATACTCCTACAGTCACAGCAGGCCTTGAATAATTCTGAGAAACTGAGTCAGAATGCATGTAATTATAATGGTGAAGTAATTTTGGAAGGAATTAGCAGCTAACACATCTTTATTGCACCTTAAATTTTAGGTATATTACTCAGGGAAACATCCCTGATTCAGATTCCTTTCTCATGTATCTATACATTCCTTTTCAGACAGATTAGAGTGGGCAGTGCAGTAATGGCTCACTGACACATAGCACTTGTCATCATCCAACTCAGGATGGATAAAAACCTTTCCAACAGATAGGTTGTCTTTTTATGCTTTATGAAAACTGTGTGGCAAAACTTACACCTTTGATTTCCTTACTTAATGAGGCAGTCCTTTACTATCTCAAACAAGTCATTAGACTGAATAGACACATTTGGGTTAGTCTTACATAGAATATCATCAGGTAGTCCAAGCCGTGAATGTATAAAGGAATTGAAAATGGAAAAAATGCTGCCATTTGATGTAAGGAGATATATATTTTTGCCTCATTTGAGATGTTTTCAGGCCTGCAAATATGATATAGCTGTAATGATCTTATTTTTCTCTTCTCATACCTTCCTTTTTGGAAAAAAAGTCAAAATATCATTATAATTATTAACTTTTAAGAAAACACTTTTAAAAGCTGTGTGATTGCTTGGCAGGCTGTTATGACTAGATAGCACAGGCAAGAAAAAGGGTGAGACAGAAGTACAAAAATGGGGGAGCAGTTTGATGAAAAATGTGTGAGTCAAAAATATATACACACCCATTCCAAACCTTGAAATATAAGAATCCATTAAAATTCTGTATAGCCCCACACACAATCTATATATATATATTTAAAATATACAAAACTGTGAGAAAATATAGGATCATACAGAATAGGTTTATGTGTCTACATTTATAGGAAAATAAAAGGACATGCTCTGAATGTTCAGTGAGACCTCTTGAGCCCAGCACAAATGAACGACTATGTCCCTCCATAACATGACACTAAATAGAGCAGATGTTGACTTTAGATCATGAAGCAAAATCAATTTCTAGTGAGGTGTTGCCTTTGACCTCAGCAAAATCAGGATTTTTCCTGTTGTTTTATGAAATTATTCTTTCTGAAAGCCTTTTCAGTTTTGTTTGAGGGTTTTGTTTGTTTGTTTTTTTTATTTTGTTTGTTTGTTTGGATGGTTTTTTATTTTGTTATTTTTCCCTCTAGCTATTCTTTTTCTAATCCCAGATTATCAAATATCATTCCAGTGAGGAAAATGTGTATCTCTCTGCATAAAGCTCATTCAGTAGTAACAGCTCTCAGCTGCAGAAGAGCATAGCAGGTTTCCTCATAGAAGGCTCATTCTCAACAAGCAGTTTGTAAGGACTACTTATGCTCTGTATAAACTAAGGGGTTTTTTTGGTCTTTCAAAAACATGAAAGTATCTTTCTTGTGTTCTAAATTATTTAGGCAGACAAAGATAAACAAGGTCTCTGCTCTGATACCAAACCACCCACATGGCATTTACTTTTCATTGGCTGAGTTCCCAGCTGCTGGTTCCTCAGTGGATATACAGCACAGCTGCTCCATATAACACTCTCCTTCCCCATGTCAACCCCTTTCAGTAGTGGTGGATATAGAAGCTTCAGCAACGTGGGAAGAAGGAAGAGACTCTGGTGGGCAAGGTGAGAAGCTGGTGAAGGCATTTGGGTAGGGTAGGAGGGATGGTCCTTGAGAGCTCTGGGCAGTTCTTCCAGCCCCTGAGGTGGATGGATGTTGGAGAATTAGAGTTGGTGTCCCTTAGATATGACTCTCCATAGTGGCCTGCCACTAGTGGGTTCTGCGGGGTCCACCCTCAGCCCTGTGCTCTTCAACATCTTCATAAATGACCTGGATGCAGGACTGGAAGGGACACTGAGCAAGTTTGCAGGTGATACAGAACTGGGAGGAGCTGCTGACTCCCTCAAAGGCAGGGAGGCCCTGCAGAGAGACCTGGACAGATGAGAGGCCCGGGCAGTCACCAACCGTGTGAAATTCAGCAAGGGAAAATCCTGGATTCTGCACCTGGGATGGGGCAACCTGGATGTACAGACAGACTGGGGAATGAGAGGCTGGAAGGCAGCACCAGGGAAAGGGACCTGGAGTTCCTGGCTGATGGAAAGTTGGATGTGAGCCAGCAGGGCCCTGGCAGCCAGGAGGGACATCCCTGTCCTGGGGGCATCAGGGACAGCATGGCCAGCTGGGCAAGGGAGGGGATTGTCCTGCTCTGCTCTGGAGGGGCCTCACCTCAAGTGCTGGGAGCAGTTTTGGGTGATATGATAAAAAAAGACATTAAGCTGTTAAAGAACATCCAAAGGAGGGCAGTGAGGATGGAGAAGGGTCTGGAGGGGAAGCTGTGTGAGGAGAGGCTGAGGGCTCTTGGTCTGTTCAGCCTGGAGGAGACTGAGGGGAGACCTCACTGCAGTCACAGCTTCCTTGTGAGGGGAGCAGGAGGGGCAGGCACTGATCTCTGCTCTGTGTGACAGTGACAGGACCCAAGGGAATGGCCTGAAGCTGACTCAGGGAGGTTTAGGTTGGATGTTAGGAAAAGGTTCCTCACCCAGAGGGTGCTTGGGCATGGAACAGGCTCCCCAGGGCAGTGGTCACAGCACCAGCCTGACAGAGCTCAAAGAGTATTTGGACAATGCTCTTGGACACATGCTGTGATTCTTGGGGCTTGCCTCTGCAGGGCTAGGATTTGGACTCAATAAATCTTGTGGGTCCTTTGCAACTCAGAACATTCTGTGATCCTAGGAGTCCCATATTGGGGAAGAGTCTGAAGCTAAGCTGTGGGGTATGATTTTAGACTTGTCTCACCAGATGAGGAACATTTCATGCATGACATGAGGGGTTGTGGGTGACAGAGTAGTTTTATACTTTTGAATGTAAAAAGAAAGTTGTGGACTCTCTTGCCATTAGTCTAGGTAGAGTTGCAATCTATAAGTAATCTTTAACAATAAATTACTTCCTTTCACAGAAAGCACTTAAGTTTTGAATAGCAATAATTTTGTCTAGGATTAAGGGTACCTAAGCAGTGGTGCTTGAACATTTAGAGGTACTTTTGCTCATATCACCTAATAATACCTCTCCTATGGAGCTTAGGAAAAAAAGAACAGAAATTATTTTGATAAAGGCCAAACAAACATAATAGATGAAAAACAACTGTTTCTATTGACAGTAGTATTTTGGCAAGGTCTTTGCTCCATGAGACCTGTCCTTACATGTCTGTGGGACAGATGTACAGAGGAGAGATGGAGGGAACTGCCCTTTGCAGTGCTCGCCTGCCCTAAAGCAGAAGGATAGAATACAATTGGGAAATAAAGAAATTTTCTCTGGGCCATGCTAAAGTCCTCTATGCTCTCTAACCATTACTTTGTTGTTGTTTATTAATTAATGTAACTGGTGTTTTACTGTCTTCTATTTCTTGATTGCTTTTCATGCATATGTCACATTTTTCAAAGTTTCTAAGGTCTTGGGAACAGACATTGTGGTCCTGTCTTTCTAGGCTGCCTGTTTCTCCAAAACAGAGGTTTTCCTGTTATCAGAGGTACAATGAGTAAATACCTATATTGTGGAGATGCTTATAGCAACCCAATTTCTAATTACTTATTAACTTTACAGTGTTATGCTAGTGCTTTCTGTCATATACATGTTCAGTCATGCACAGTTTCTGCTGAATTTTGTTTGAATAACAGGAGAAAGAAAACAAATTACCAGTTTTGATCATAAAGGAGGCTTGAAATAGCATTTCTGAGTCTTCCAGAAGTGTGGCAACTCCATATTCTGGTGTGAGGTGTGCTCAGCTCTGCTCTAGGCATTGAGGCATTCCATATCCTGTTAATGGCCAGGAGAACACATCTAGATGCTCTATTATGCATTCAATTAAAATATTTTAGCTGTTGTCCTCCCATAACCGACTCAGTAGTTCTAGAGGTTTAATCTAACAAGTTTAACTGAAAATTACTTTCAAGTAACCTTCTAGACTGTTGTTGTAGAAGATGGTAAGTCTTGATTCAGTGTTCAACCCTGAATAAGACACAAAATGACCTTAAGTTTCAGTTGAATGGATTGTTACAGTGAATGAAGAGATGCTGTTTCTTTGGGTGACAAACACAAAGCTTTAGCTTTTGTTAGGAGACTGCTGTATAGTTTGTGATAATTTGTTTCAAATTGGGTCTGATGTCAAAGGAATACTAATTCATATCATTTTTTTAAATACAGATTCCAAGATGTGTCTATTTACACTGCCTACAAAAGGCAATTTTGCTTAGCTATTAAATCACCAGACTTTGGAGGTATTCACAGTGTTTAAACATGTGCCAAACTGTCCTGGAATGGAGTGGTCCTATGCATTTCCTATCTTCACATCTCCTGCCTCTTTGCTGTCATGGTTTTATGTGGCTGTGTCTGACAGACCACAGCCTGTGTTCTACAGCCTGCTTAAAATTCTGGTATAAATTGTCCCTTGATCCACGTTTTGTCCATTGCTTTCTCTCCACAAATGTTTTTAGACTATCCTGTTAACTGCTAAAGGAAGTTTTTAATTAATTCTGGTATAGTCTCTAAATTGGGATTAGGAGAATAAGAGTTAATAACAGTAATAATCGGGTTAACTGGAATAATCAGGACAAAAAGAGAAAAATTCCTTTGTCCATCCTTTGTCCATCCTTTGTCCATCCTTTGTCCCATCCTCCCTATTTATTAAAATAAGAAAAAAAAATAAAATCAACAAATAGACAAAACCCAAAGAACCCTTTCAAGATTTACAGCAAGCATACTTGTTGAAAGACAGATTATATTGAAGTTAGTTGTGGTAATATGTGTTCTCCTTCCTGTCTTTTAGTTTACAAAAGAAGAAACAGGAGGGGAAGGAAATGGTACCTTTTCTACTTTATTTGCTGACTGGAGCTAGGGAAGAATATACAGCAGATGCATATATACTGTTACATTTGAAAGAGATACTAGCTGGTTTTAGGGAAAGGATACACAAAAAAAGAAGAAAAAAAGACTGCATTGAAAAGCAGTTCCTGCTGGATGAAGTAGGTAGCCTTTTTTTTTTCTTAGGGACTTAAAGCTTATTTGAATAGGATTGTAAAAGCAGGAAGCATAATCTCTCTCTCAGACAGGCGAAGGCTGAACTCCAGTGTTCAAACAAAAAGCAGACAGAAACACAAGTGTTTCCAAAATGTTGCTGCCTTGCCCTGTATCCCCGGAGTGCTGCTGCCCTGCTTCTGCAGCTCCCTCCAGAAGCCCCGGCTGAGCGCGGAGGGCCGCTACTGCTGGGGAAACTAAGATTACTGATTAGGAGAGAACATAATCAGGTAGATTGAGCCTGTGGAGGGAGAAACCATTCCAGCGAGGAGGGAGGGAGCGCAGCACACGCCGGCTGTGTACCTTGGGAGAGTACCTCGCTGCTGTTTAGGAAAACAAAATTGGCTGTAATTCTCCCGTCGGCTTCTGAGAAGGGGGGGTGCTCTTTTCGTGCCTGTGAAACTGGAGGGTGATTGCAGGCGTGCCTCACCTGCACCTGGCAATGAGTCTCCCTCCAGGTTTCTCCTACTTTGGAGAATGTGTTAGAGAGAAGTGCCCACGGGGAAATCCACTGACCGCTTCCCCACGAAGGTAGCGAGACACCGCAGTGCCGGCAATGCCTGGGGATGCCTCGGGTGAGTACCGGCTGTAAATGAGTACAAGGACTGCTCAAAAGAGTGAGGAGCAGCACGAACGCGAGCCTAAGGACGGCATTTAGGTCAGTCGGCTGCCTGCCGGGATTCTGGGGTGCTGGGCGCTGCCTGCTGCGCTGGGGGCTCGGGGAGCTCCTCTGCCAGGGCTCCGAGGGCACACGGGGCGAGGGGAGGCGACCGACCCCGACCCGCCGGAGCATCCGCGCCCTCTGCCAGGCAGCCGTGCCTTGCGTAACTTTTATTTTTAAATCTGGTCCAAACCCGCGCGGAGAGTATCAACAGGGTGTTAATAAAGAGAGGGAAACAAACAAACTTTTGTGTGTGGCAAGTCTCCGATTAGGTTAAACAGATTGGTTTGTTTTTTTCTGCCCCGCCGATGGGAGGGGAAAGTGCAATGTGTTCGGTGGCAATACAAGAGGGTTGGCACAGTTATGGGTAATAGATGTTAGCTGATCAAAGAGCATTTGTTTTTCTAAATGACCGTATCATTTTAAAGGCAGTAGAAAGATGCAAAGTTTACTGCAAACAAATTTGGACATGGTCAAATGAATTACTCAGCTGATGATATAGAAATAGCTTGGAAACTGGGCCATCGGGCAAAAACAACCTTGCATTCAGTCTAGGATAATTGCATGGACATGTCTACAGAGGATTGCTACTGAAAAGTAGCTAAAGTAACTTCATAACTTTCAAGACTTTTGGAAATAGGTCTTGAGAGAATATTTGGCTGTATATATGTAATATAATGCTCCACTTGAGTGAAAAAAAAAAATCATGTTTTCTGTTATAAATAGATACCTTGATGCATTGTAAAAAGTTTTATTCTTCCTCCTAAAAATGAAGGGGAAAATATGTATTTTCTCTGAAGCAAACAATATTCTATGTCTCATGCAGGAAAAAACAGATTTTTGCCATGGTTCAAAGTTGGAATATCTTCAGGGTATTTCAAACTTAGTTTTGTCTTCTATTTCTATGTTTTGAATCCTTTCCTAACTTAAAGGCACAAAATAATGGTTGCTCCATTATAAGAATGTGTAGCATTTATATATTGTCTTTTTTTATAAATCTGTCTTTATTGGGGTGATGAAAATACCATTTTCTGCTATTAAATAGCTTTAATTAATCTTGTCACTAAAAGAAAAAAAAAGGTTTTGTTTTTATTTCTATTTCAACATTTGTGCTTTATTCATAATGCATATTTCTGTGGAAACTACAGAGGCCAGTTAATGGCTTATGAGTTCAAGCTGAGCTGAATATAGCTAAGCTCTGCCTTGCTTGACATTTCATCAAAAGCTTTGTTGATTTGCAATGTTTACAGACCTATTTATTGAACCTTCACAGCTTGAACTATGCCACCAAGCTTGTTGACATTGCTGAGTTTATCTCTTGGTACTTTCACAATCTCAGAAGAAAAGTTTAGAGCAAATGAGTTATAACAAACTTGTCACAGTTCATAAAATATGCAGTTAGGACAATTAAGTTGATCTTCTTGTTCACTGATCATGATACATTAGAGAAATCTGAGTAGGAAAACAATCTCATCTGGGTAGGTGAGTGTGTGTCCTTTTATACTGAGATTTGACTGTAGCCTCTTAAAAGCTTTAAAAAATAGCTCATAAAAGAACAAATACTTTCTGTCCATGAGAGTACTTGTATTTCAAAATAAAATCTGGCTGAAATAACATGTTTATTGTTCTTCCATATAGATCTTACTTTGTGAGGAGTGATATATCAAATGAGCAAACAGCAAATTGAATCAGGGGCTCATAAATACCATAAAAATCATTCAGCTTTTAACAGTGAGTGCATCCCATGCTCTGTGCTACTCTTCAGAACATCCTGTCTGCACAACTCTATTTTTAGCCAATAAGATATATCTTGCTATGTAATCTACTACTGTTCCTGGATCAACAGTGCACATTATCATTGTTTCAGACACTTCTCTATGTAACTTGAACAGAAATAGATCAAAGGTAATGTGGCTGCCTGGCATCTCAGCAAAGGAACAGAAAACTATTTATTCCACAACAGTGAAATTAATGGCTTAAGAGGTTATGGATTAGTTTTTACTTTTCTTTTTTGGCTGCATGGGAAGCATTTTTCCCATGTGAATTTTTCCATAGCTGCCATTAACTGGGTTGACATACTTGTTCATTCTCCTTTTAGAACTCTGGGTATGCAACCAGTTATAAACATCCAAAAGGGAAACTGGATATTAAAGAATAAAATTTTTCCATGTAGTTGGATGGACTTTGATTGGGATCTTGGTTTCTTTTTAACAATGAATGCATAAAGACTTTAGGTTTTTCAAATAAAAAGTAATTGCTTATTGATTTTTTTGAATGCAAATTGTATTCTAAGGTTTCAGTAAGTAGAAAAAGGAAATATAGAAATTTGCTTGGGAGAATATTTGCTTTGCTTAACTACTGCTGTGCTATGTAACCTGCTGATATTACCTGGGTAGACTTACTAGGCTCAAATATCTAGGCAATAGAGGGCAATAAGCTCTTTCAGCCAGCAAGCATGAACAAGAAATCAGCATTGAGATCTTGTTTCCTGAACTGCAGGTGCATTAGTAGATTACCTTCCTAACTTAAATAATTGAATTGGGAAGGTGAGAAAGGCCTCCATAAATTTATTAGAATATTTGTATGAATAAGTTCAAGGTTTCTTCAACTGATTGAAACACAGTTGTGTGAGTAGTTACAGAAAATACCAATCAGCCCTTATAGTCACATACAACTCCTTAACTCTGTGGAAAATGAAACATACTTTTCATTTAAATTAGTGAGAATTCATCATCAGAAATTCTAAAGTTGATTGTGTGTTGTGTGCCTGGAAGTGTCACTTTGGAATCTACAAAAACCCAGAACTGCATGAAATATCTAAAAGTATTTGAATATATGTTGTAAGATTGTATCTTTTATAATGGTATTTCTATTTATCAGGCTGCTCTATTCTTATGCTATTTGCCAGCCTGACTTGTGGATTTTATTTTTTTTTTAGAGTAGCATCATTTTTGGGCTATTTTCCTTTCCATGTAAGAATTCTCCAAGCAGAAAGTCAAGCACAAGCTCTAAGTGCTGTCTGAGCTGGCTCTTGTACAGAACATTGGCCACTGTTGTCTTACATAGACAAGGTTCTTAGTTTAGGACTTGCTATACTGTAGGATCAGTCTTTCCTACCTGAATTTTTCTTGTGATCTGGACTGGAAAATATTGGGATTAAGGGCAATATTAGATTCACAATAAAATATCCAACACTCTTCTGTAAAAATGTACAGTTAAGCACCAACATAAATCATATGTGGAACATTGGACACAGTAAGTCTTAAATCTAGATAGCCTTGAGAGGTAATTTAAAGGGGAAAAAAAAGGAATTTCTACATTACATTATTTTTATTAAGCCAATCTTAAGCAATTAGTCTTTAAATTATCATAAATGTATAATTCTCAAATGCCCTGTTCAGCTTTGCTCACAACTCAGCCCTGAATTTAGGGTACTTGATGTGTTCAACAACCACTTATTTTGTGGCAGATGGAGAGTATCCCTTTGAATACTCATCACAGGAATAACTCTTCCTACCAAATGAAAGGGAATTTGCTGTAAGCATTCCAAGATGTGTTTTACTCCGGTTTAATAGCTAAATATAGTGATGAGAGATGCAAGCAGAGTTTCAGGAGAAAATACTGTAAATACTGTGTGTTTTGAAGTCTGAAACTCATGTAGAGAGTAGTATGTCCATTCCAAGAAGGAAATTTGAAAAGATTATGTGGCATGTTAGAAAGCATCAGTTCAGATAATCATGTTGTAAAGACAAGCACAGGCAGTGCAGAGCTTGGGTGAAAGGCTATTGTATTCAAGATTATGATGGAAAGGTCAAACTATCATTTTATAATTGAAAAGCAAGAGAAAGTCAAGGATATGCTTTGGTACTTGTTTTCTTCTCTTCCTCTTGAAATTTTTTATACACACAGAAACATATTTAAGAAATTCACTTCCATTTTAAAAAAGAAGTGTCCTTTCATGGACATATTTAGGGGAATATAGAGTGATGCTGATAATGGATAATGACTGTAGTCTTAGTCAAGGGAAAAAAGGCACTTCCTGCAATCTTTTATTTCTTGCAGATTAAACTTAACCAGCTTAACCAAATCAGTGAAGAATTGTCTGCCTTTTTCAGAGGAAGTTATGGGATTGGGTGAATAAGCAAGATTCTTGAGGCAAATGTGCAATAAAATTATCAAAATAAATAATTACAGTTTGATTTTATTCAACTTTCTCCATGTTATAGAAAGGGTAAGAAACCTCAAAACTAAATCAATAGTTTCTCTAACTTTTTTGACAGAGATAATGATATTCAGTCAATTTACCATCATGCCAGTTGTCTACCATTGTAGCAAATAAAGGTACAAGTTCTGTTTTGTGCAGTATTTAAAATATAAACACTTCAGGCAGAGGCTATTCTTTCTGCTTGTTTCGTGCTGTGTAGATCAGGAGACATCAAGCTCCCTAAGTGCTAGTAGGGAGTGAAAACATTATGAATAATACAATATACAGTTTGAAAAAGAATAGCATCTCAAAATCCTGTTTCAGGTAAACTGATAAGGGTACAGTGTACTATGAAAGCTTGACTATAAATAGGTAAAATGAGTATGTCATTTGCTAGAGTGGAAACAAGACAACTTGGTTGTGAATCTGCTGCTGACTAGCCCAAGTATTTATTTGATATTAAGATTCATTTATTTGCCTTATGAGATAATTTTTATGAAGCTTTTTTTTTTCAATTTGATCATTACCTTTTAATAACCTTTGTCTTGTATGCCCTTAAGTAAGGAATTTCTTCTCCTTTAAAACATTCTGCTTGTAGACTTTACATAACTGTGCTATATTAATGTCATGGGTTTGAGATGTTTATTTTTTTTCAGTGCTAAGAGCCATGGCTGATGGATGATCTCATGTACTTCAAGCAGAGACTTTATTCCAAGATACAGTCTAGAAGTATGCTTTTAATTTAAAAAAAGTCTTTTTTTTTTTTTTTTTTTTTTTTTTTTCCCAGATCTGGCAATACTTGTTGATTTTGAATACACAAACATAAAACCTTTCTGTTCATTCAGCATTTTGTTCTGACAAGGTAGTACTAGGTCACAGGATACTATGTTTAGAGGCAGGTTTCAGGGTTAATCTCTACATTTATCATATCAGTTAGTTTTTTTTATCTTTTTTTATATATGCTTCTGGACTGAAACAAATTAGCAGGAAAGGGTCTGTATATCAGTAAAGAAATAAAAGCCCATGCCAGTTGAGATTTTTTTTCCCCAATCTGGGCATGTCCAAAGATATTCAGAAATGAAGTAAAATGCTCCTTGGTAGAACTGTGTTCTGACTAAGACTGAAGGCACTCACATATTTCAGGAAGAGGGTTTGTGTTTCCTTGAAGTGTTTGATTGATGAAGTGTTGCCTGTAGAGAGTAGTATCAGTAATTAGTGGAGGTAGAATAAAGCCCCTTGGCCCTGATCACTGATGACTTGCATCCATGGTTAGAATTCCTGTCTTTTTGAATTACTCAGAAAATTCAGATACTTTGCTTTTACCATTTGCCTATGCACACACAACATATTGTGTATTCACTGGCTCTTCTAGATTCAAAGTTTTAAGCAAAAATCTTAATCTGTTTAATTCCTAGTTAAAATAGTCTGTCTGGTGCCCCTAATCAGACTGTGATCTCCCCTGACATTTTCTTCAGCCCAGGACTCAGGCAGGCTCTGGGAGCTCCTTTGAACAGCGGCAAACTGGATCATCATCAGTGGCTGATCCAGCTTTTTCCTCTCTTCCCTGTCCTCCCCCTGTCCCTTTCCTCAGCAAGGGTCTGCACTGAGTGGGCAGTGAGGTCTGAGCTAGCCAGTTAGAGCTGCCTGCATCCCTCCAGTCTGTGCTTTGGGACAGGCCTTTGTGCCTGACATGATTGAACTGGAGGGGTGAGAGTGGCTGTGCCAGACCAAGAACTTCTCAGAAGTTCCTTGGAGTCATTTGAGTACTCCCAACTTTTTCACTGTTGGCCCCAAAGCTTGATGATCCTCTCATATTCTCCAGGAACAAAATTAAATTTTGTATTAGTGTGGGGAGAAAATAATTTACTTTATCCTTCACCTTCTGAGAGGGGAAACTAAATCTTGGTTGTAATTTTGAGAATCTTTAGAGTCAGCTTGCTCAGCTCTCAGGGCATTGCAGACTTTGAAGCTGTATCTAGTTACTTTATTTCTTGTGGCTTTTCCTTTGCCTACAGGGTGGATTTTTCTGAGCAATGAGTTCCCTAACTTAGTGAAGTCATATTTTATCATCTTGATGAAATTTCCACAATCTTAGAGAGCTTTGCTGCATACTTAATTCAAACCTTGTTAGTGTGCTGCACTGCACTTAGATCTATGAGTGCCAGCACAGGTCTGTGATGAAAGGAGATCCAAGGAACAGTGTTCTCAAAGATGTCATTGAGATTGCTGTGGGGTATGTTTGCAGTAGAGTGACAATACACTCCTTTTACGTTTTAATTCTTAACTATTTATGAAGTTCAGTTGGCCAAATTTTGTAGCATTTTGTACTGTAGCAATGTAACTTGAAATATAATCCTGGGAAATTCTGAGCAAGCTCTTCAGGGTCAAACAACTGAAGGTGTCTAGATTTCCAGCTTGTTTTCTCTTTCAAATGGATTTTCACAATTCAGTCTCATTTTTTGCCTCATAGAAAAATGAAACAGGAAGAAAAATGCCATTTGTGATGAACATCCTCTTGAGATCATTTGAATTATTAAAACAGTTGTCAATACTAATCCTTCATAAGTAGAAAGCTTCATCTCCCTTTAACAACACAGTAGATATTCTGGTGATCTGAAGTGAGAGCTGTCAAGTCATCAGATGTATTTACAGAAGCAGTTAGGAGTACTTTAAAAATGGTTAAATATTTTTTTGGCTATAAGTGATATTTTTTCATCATTATTTGGAAATTAATAAAAAGAATTTCCTGACAGATTTAGGAAGAAAAAGTGATAAAATTTAATTTTAGTAGTGTGGCAGAATTGTGTTATGAATGTGGATATACAGCATACCATCAGAAAGTGATGCCTCCTCTCAAATCAGCTCTGCTGAGACCCCCCAGGAATGCAGGAGATCTCTACTTTTGGGTTTCCACTTAGACCCAGAGGTTCTGGGGTAAGTGCAGAGCAGGGCTCCCTGAGGCTGGGCTGCCTGAGACATGGCATGGGACAGCTGGGTTTGCTCACCCCTCAGAACAAGGATGAGAGGAACTGCCGTCTACAGCTACCTGGCCAGAGGTTTGTAGGGAAAAGAGAGGCTTCTCAGAGGTGCACAGCAATAGGACAAGAGGCCAAGGATGTGGTTTGGAAAGAGGGAAATTCAGGTCTGGTATAATGAAAAGTTGACCTCAGTTGTTAGTGTCTGGAGTGGATTGTACAGAGACAATCTGTGGGATCTCCATAGCTGGAGATGGTCAAAACCCAATTGAACACAGCATTGAAAAATCTGCCCTTGTTGACCCTCCTGTGGAGGAGGTGGTGGAACTTGGACTTTGGGAGGTCCCTGCCAGACTCAGCTGTTCTGCAATTCTACCTACAGTGCTTGAGACTTTAACATTGCACAGGACTCTTTAAATGACAATTGGTTTTGGTTTTGCTTTTTTTCTTTTATGAATGCAGGCTCTCAGAAAAAGAATTGTCTTTTTAGGAATCAGATCTATTCCTGGAGTGAATGAAGAAAATTATGATCGACAAATCACAGAAAATGAAATTTGAATATTCCTGACTATATCTTCTTATGATAGTGTAATGATAATTGGTTTGTTTGTGTGTTTATTTCTAAAGAAGTCAATGACATTTACATTCATGACAAATTTTGAAGCAAAGTTTTTAGAGCTGTTGAAAACTGGAGAAATAGTTATGAATTATTTTTCAAATTCCATGGTTGCCTACTATGGCCACTTTGCACAGGTAGCAAATCTAAATTTCATCAGAGTTTATATAACAGAGGACTGAGCATGTGGAGGTGTGCAGTAAATCTTTATATGCAGGGTCAGACATTGTTAATCTGTTTTATGTTGAACCTTGGGTGCTTAATCCAGATCAGTATCCTGAGCAGAGCAAAATGCAAACATTTTTGTAAGAAACATTCGTTGAAAAAAATCTGTTACTAGTCTTCATCTTTTGCTTTTAGCTTCTTAGCAGCTGCTCCTTAGTCTGCCTAATTGCAGTATAATGGCTTTATGCTGCACCAGATGCTAAAGGGATAACATTTTTCTTTCTTGGATAGCAATGCAGTCTCTATGTTTGAAATTCTGTTTTGTGCTTATGCTGGTGTCAGGCTATGGCACAAGCAACCCTCAGGTACTGGTTTCTGGTATTAAATAAAACCAAATCAACTTGAACTTCCTCAAGAAATAAAAGATGTCTCCAATTGACTGAATTTAGCAAGCCACTTAATTTACAAGTATTTTGGTCTTTGTTCTAAGAGCAGGAATAATGATTTATGTTCCATTCTTACCAGTTTTTGCTAAAATGAACAAGCTTGTTTCCTTTGCTGTTTATTAGCCTTTATTACACTGTTCTTTCTATGTGCTTGGCTAGACCTGTGTAGTGGTCTAATTTGTTATGTTGTGTGGAACAAGGACTTTATGAGAAGGAAGCAATTTGTCTTTATGCCTAATTGCAGGGGCAGTCATCACTTATGGAGGCTACAATCAAATTGTGAGTTTCTTCAGTAATTTCTGCCAAGATCATATTTAAAAGAGATAATAAAAGAAAAAGAGTTTAGAGAGCTATTGCAGTTTCAGGAAATGCAGATTTACTGTTGTTTAAGAAGGTTTCTTCCTTTCCTATGTGATTGTTCTAAATGCCCTGTTTGGGAACAAAGTAACATCAAAGCAGGTCACTTGAAAAGATTGAATGCAATCCTTAAATTTGAAAATGAAAAGCTAATTTTTACTGAATGGAATTCTTAAATTAATAACTACCTGCTATTAAAATAGTTTCAGTAGATAGCATCTCGGCCATCTAATTATTTTATAGCTTATTACATCGATCATAGAAAGTGCAATTTATTATTAGTTGTATTGCTTTCTTTGGTGTCTAAAGAGTGCATTAGAATAATTTGTAATTAGAATATGATTGTGTTACAAGGGAAAAAAAACCACATTACTATTGAAGTATTTTTGTCTGTTCCCTGGTAGGCTAATTTTGCACTATCAACCTCAATATTACATAGAATTTTAACTCATTCCTGTACTCCTAAAGTTTCGAGGGGCTCCATGTATTTCTGTAAAATGTTGTGGGTCTTTTAAATTTTTTCTTTTAAAATAGTTGCTTACTAAAGTGAATGTGGGTTTTTGGGGGGTATTTTTGAGGCTAGTGGGTCCTAAAAGCATCTTGAACCTTTACAAAATGTACTTTCTGGCAGTGGATAAGAAGAAGGTAGAAAAGGCAAGGAATGAACAAGTGAACAGATAGATCAATCTGGTAATGCAATTTTTTTGGGAAAAATATCTCCCTGGAAAGGTAGAAACTTTTCATAATCTGTAAAACAAAAATTTCAATATGCCTCATGCCCCACCTTTCTTGAGATCAGTAAAATGGTTTAATCATTTCTCCCTCTGAAGTGACTAGCCTACAGTTAAATGCTATGAATAGTCCTCATCCTTCATGACTAAGAATTCCCACCTGCTATTAGTAACTGTCAGTATGCATGATTGTTTCTGCTCTGAAAGTCTTGGTAGAGTTCCTCATTAATTAGCTTGTGTACAAACATGACTACCTCTGCCAGTGGGAATAATGAGATGCCATTATAGGTAAAGCCAGAGAAAATTCTCACTAAAGTAGATGAATCTTCATTACAGTCTCACTATATGACCTCTATCAACATCTCAAGCTTCATTACACACACAAGGTTGTTGCATCAGATTGGTGGTGATAGTTGCAAATGCTCATTTTTTAGTTATATGGATATGCAGATCATTTTGTTCCTCTTGGATTTTGCTTTTCACCAGAATTTATTCTATTTGTTTTAAAAGTTCTTTGCATAAACGAGGAGTAAGTAACACTTATACATAAATGTCAGTGATAATGTACACAAAATCTTTCTAAATTCCAAGTGGACAAATGATGTAATAACCAATGGATTTTTTATTACAAATAATGTAGTAAGCAGTGGATTTTTTTTATAATCAGTTTTTAAAATTTACTCCTACCATGCCTTTTTTATTATGTGGACTCTAAGAGACATTTTCCTTGGTGCAATATAAATGAGAAAGAAAACTATTTCCTTCAGGAAGTGTAAACAGTGTGACAGAGGCAAGTGTCAATGCAATGTCATGGTTGTTATGTTGGTATTTCCTTCAAGTAATGGGTGTCCATCATTGCTGTTTAAAAGGTTACCTTGATAACCCCAAGGAGAAGTTGTCTGGTAGGTTTTGGCTGACCTGTATTAAGCTGTAAGGGTCACCAAGTAATTGGATTCCGCTCAGACCTGAGAGTGCCTTTTCCTATGTGATTTTTGCAAAAGTCAGTTTCTACCCAGATTGCAAGAAGGGTGATTTCTGTACCATGTCACCTGAAAAGTCTTGGCTTCTGGATGTTTTCAACTTAGCAGCATAGCCCGTGTTGTTTCACTGACAGACCTCAAGTAATTATTTTAACTGAGTTTTTCCTGTATCTGAGTTGAAGACCTGAGTGTCAGCTCATTTGATCTTTGAACTGGACCTGTGACTGGACTGAACTTTCTGTGGTTCCTGGTCCTTTGAGATCCACTTTTGTAGACCAGAGTTACCTCCCCCTTCTCTGTCCTACTTGTGTGGTAGTTGTTTGCAGCCTGATGCCTGCAGCTTCCAGTGACCTGCCCCCGCATATTCTGAACTAATTCTTTTGTTTATCTCTATTGCAATAATGCTTGTATTACTCTGGGGTTCACATAAGTGCTTGTCCTAATTAACTGCAGTGTTGGAACAAGGAAGTGGCTCAGAATAAATCCCAGACGGATTGAGGCAGAGGAACTATGTATGGGAATTTCCAGGTTGGTTCAAATTCCTAAAGTCAGGTGTCCTTAGATCCTGCTCAGTTAGGGAGTGAGGGTGGCAATTCACACCAAAGCAAAGGATCTGTTGAAAAGAATGGATCACACTGGGGAGGGAAAGAGGTTCTTGTTTTGTTTTGTGTGCGTGGAGTTCTTTTCTTTTTTTTTATTTTTTTAAGGGTGGGGATTGTTTTCTTTTGTGTGGTGGGGTTTTTGTGTATGCAACTAGAAGGGAAAGAGGAATGCTAGAATGTGTCAGTTCTATTGCAGGAGGACTCTGCTTCTTTCCTTTGTGGGAGGGTTGGCAGATTGCTGCTTCTGAGTGACAGTGAAATTCTGGGCAGTGCTGAGCTGACATTCCTGGTTCCTTAAGGCTCAGATTCAGACACCCCTGGACTGGTTAACTTCTCCTGAGGGAAGCAACCAAAATGTGGGAGTAAGGAGGCTCCTGATAGTTCTGGAGAAGGAACTGCAGAAGAGTGGTCTCAGGATGGGTCATCTTGTCCTCTGCTAGGATTGCAGCAGTGCTGTGCATGATGAGATCCAGCAGTGCAGTGACCCACAGCTGCAGGGATGCCACTCTCCCTTCTGCTGAACTTGGCAGTGCAAGTGTCAGGGCATGCAAAGAGGATTAGAACCCCACAGGTTCTTGGCAGGATATTTGTGCTTGTGGTCAGGAAGAGCCCAGGGATCTGGGATCACAAACACTCTTTTTATTCCATTTTAGAGCAAGAGTTTGTAATATACTGATTGTTCCTAGAAAAAGCTAATGGACAATATTTAGTGGGAAACTCCTCTGTTAAACTGAATAGCTGTACATAAATCCTTTTGTTATTCTCTTCAAGGGTTTCCCTTCATTCTAATATTAGACAAGCTGGTATGATTGGTCCTCAGTCAAATTTCCTTGTAAGAATTTTGTTTCAGAATATGTAGACTTGTTCAAAAATGTCATGGGAAGCTCAGTAAAAGCATCCTGCTCTTCACAGTGGAGTTATCCCATCATGCTCTCATCATGGTTTGAGCATCAGTTCCTAACCGGGAACAAGTAATTACACATACTTTAATTTTATCTTGTTGTTAGGCTCTTTTTTGCTGTTTGTTTGTTTGTTTTTGCTTATGTTGACACTGTAAAGAAGAGCTATGAAGAGTTGGTCTTTTGCTGGACTGGTTATTTCTTTAACCGAACTCTTACAATGCTAAAAAATTTATAATTCCATTAATAACCAGCCATTTGATTTTAACATATCAAATTATCATGACTTATCTATTGAATTGGATCAATTTACATTCAAATGCATTTCCATTCTACAGCTGTATTCATCTGCATTAAGAAGCTTCATTCTGTCAAGGAACCCTTTTAGTGTTTGAAGAAATTGCTATTAAAATGGATTAGCAACTTTTCACTGACATTTTCAGGAAGTGTTAACTCATTGAATCTTTTTCTCAAATTGTTATTTCATTAGGAAAAACTGTTAAGGTCTCTCATTTTTGTTATTTTCAAAATAGCAATATTGTCTGGGCTTTTCTCACTTTGGATTTTGGAATTATCTTAGTAAATAGTGTGTTAAATTCACAAATTAAAAAAATAAATAAATAAAAAAAAAACAAAAAAAAGTGCAGCCCACATTTTGCCCTAATTTGGGAAGAAAAAAGAGCACTTACAAATTCCATAATATGGGATACTAGGTTTTCTTTCCTACCAAACTGATAGCATTTAGTGTGCGTTCTTTTGTCTTTTTCCAGTTGTGCACACAAGTTTCCTTCCTCTTACTTTTCTGCCAGCAGTTACCCTTATTACTTTTGTTTGTTTAGAAATGCCCCTACTCTAATAGTTTGATTCCTCAAAGATGTTGTGATATCATATTGAAAGATATGATATGAAGGCCTTGTAAGAAGTTGTAGTTGGTGTTTTTGAATTTCTCGAGTGGGGTCTGGTTAATATGCGGAAGTTGATGCATGAGCAGTAGAGCCTCTGAGCTTGACCATAAGGAGTTTAGCATGTGAAGCACTTCTGTGCAGATTGCAAATTGGCTGTTGCTAATTCTCCTGTCTTCACTAGTTGATGTAGTATCAATTAGCAAATATAGGTTTTAATGCCGCCTTTAATATTCATGATTCTTAATTGTCTTTGTTAATTGAGAAGAAAGACTCTGGTGCACAATGCTTGACAGGTAAGAATTATGATCTGCTGCTTGTGTTGGCAGTTGTCCAGAGAAAGGTGGGTTACTGATACACAGGTATGTGCAAGCATCTTAGCCACAGATTTGCTCTTTTTACAGTGAATTTCCCTGCTTGTGATAAACCATCTGGGTGAGGGAACAGCTGATGGTTACAGTAGAACATGTGAATAACCTGTTTTGAGGAATCAGTTTGCAGGTTCATTTACAACAGAGAACAGGAACAAAAGAACAAAAGAAAAGTTTTAGGAACTGTTATCTGAAATAATTATAAGTGTTGCAGAAATCATTGAGACTGAAACATTGGAAGTTTATACATGGTGAAATTATCTGGTCAAATTTTATTAATTTTTTCCCCAGATATGTCAGGTTTGATTTGAATATGTTTGTCTTTACACTTAATATACTTTTTTTATGATGTTGTATAATTCGCTTTGTTTGGAATATTCTTACAACAAGTGAACTATATTAATTTATACATTTCTAAAGGCCATTTTTTTTACTTTCAGACAGTTAGATTTATTGCTTTAAATAAGTACTAGAGATGACTCTAAAGACTATGAAAGACATAATCTAACATAAAACCACAAAAAAAAAAAGAGAAAAGGTAGAAACATTTGAGTTTCAGCTAGAAGAGTAACTTGGAGGTGCTTACTAAAACGAATTTGATTTAAGGTTGTATTTGCTTTTGAAAGAGACTTAAGAGCTTGGTTTATTTAAGTGCTTTCCAAAATTTTGGCTCAGCTCAATAATGCTAAAAATTCAAGGAAACAAATCATATAGCAGGTCTGGTAAGGTATGATTGATGCTTTCTATAAGAAATGCTTCTAAATGAGGCTTTCAGTCATTTATATTCAAAGGATAGATTCTTAACTGGAAAAGGTGGTCATTCTCTGTTCCGTTAGGAACAAAAATGGCTTGATTTTTAAATGTTAATTAAAATTAAAACCTTAATTTTTCATGAGAGCTGTAAAATAAATTGAACTGGAAGCGGCTTACACTGAAAATGAGACTTATCAGTTAATTTTATTGTCTAAGATTTGGCATCTTGGCTGATGCCAAAAGTGAGTCTCACTTACAATTTCTCTTTTGCTTTTGTCAGGGTTAGCCTGTAGAAATTACAGCAGCACAGTGTGGCATGAGCTGCTTTGTACCAGATGGACTCCTGAGAGATAATGGAAGCAATATTGCTCCCAGCTTGGCAAGTGTTGCATGGACTAAGCTGCCCAGCTGTACACCATGGGCTTCTCTGGAGGACATTGGAGTAGGAATCTCATGCTTTGGAGGGTTCAGGGATTGCTACTGTGAGAGAGGGGGTAAAAATTTCCTTCTCCTCCCCTACACAGCAACTTTTTGTAAGGTACAGATAACCATGCTGGTGGCTGGGGCTGCCTCTTTTGCTGAAGTTTTGTTGTTACAGCACTTTACATTTTGTAGTTGTGCAAAAATTCTACTGTATTCTCAAATAAGAACAGTTAAAATCATCCAGAATGAAGGATTGTTTGAAAAATAAACTTAGAGTAGGAGATGCTGGTTAATAAAGATGAATAGGAGCAGGAAGTAATGCTTCCTCACAGACTCTCCAAATGTAACCGTGCTCAGATTGCTGGAAGCAGTAGCCCAATTATTAAGGGGCTACCTGTCCACCAGTGTTGGAAGGACATTTGGAAAGGTTTGGGTTCATGGCTGCCCCTTCTGACACATCTGTGACTGCATCTGCACAATAATGCAGCCAGTCTGGAGATCTGTGTGAGGAAAATGACTGGGGAGGGCAATGGAGGGGGGAGGTTGGTTTAAGGCATGGCATTATGAATTTACTAGGGGCAAAATACAGAAAAGTTGGAGGGCTGAACAATACTTACAAGCCTGGAGCTATATAAAAATGTTAGTTTCTTATGGTTAGAGTATTTTTATTTTTTGTTGTAGGACTGTGTACATTTGTTTGTCAAAGCTCACCTGTTATGTTATGTTAGTGATCATGCCCTGTGAAGTCATATATCAACCTAGGGAGATTATGGTTGTAATTCCAGTGGAAGATTGCCCTGTGTATGTAGAAATATCACACTGCCAGCTCTACAGCATATGTATTCTCAGCTGGTTACAGTGTTTTGGATCATCAGTAATTGAAAATATGTGACTGCTACAGAAATAGGATATCAAGGGCATCACAGTATCTGGCTTACCTGGAAACACTTCAACCTTTGAAAATAGGCCTGATCTGCACCACCCTGAGAATTTCTGTCTATCCTGAGTTTTTCCAAAATCAGTGTCTTTTTGTCCATTTCTAGTGCCAGAATATAATGAATACAAATAGAACAAAATAGCCCCAGCATCCCTCACAGAGTTGTCTGAAAACTGCTGAACTTTCCCTCCTTATTTAGGGAAGGGAGAAATTACTGTTGGGTTAATGTACTGAGAATTCAGATATTCTGGTTTGTAGATATAATCTTATTGTGTTGGATGGAGGGATTTGTCTTGTTTTTTATTTTTTTCTGTTTTTTAGGTTTATTTTGGCTTTTTTTTTATACTGGTAAAGTTTTTTTATATTTATTAATTACAAAATTTATTAATTACAAAATTACTGATTACAAATTAGAGACCATTTATTTCCATTGCATTGTTCATGAGCTGAAAATTAGTAAAACCAGCTGCACTTCAAAATTTCCATCAGTGAGTTGGATAGGCCATGACTGTTTAATCTAAACCTTTTCTTTAGGGTACAGGTTTTTAAGAGGTCTTGTTGGCTGTGTAGTGATACATATTGTAACAGTGTGTGGTACATTTGGAATGTACAACATTAGAGATACTTCTTCACCTTGTATTAGAGATACCTCTTCACTTTATATTAATTGTAATTGAAAGGCAGTGATACCTGACGGGGCATACTTTTTAATATGGTAGTAAGCATATAGTTAAATTGTGAGAGAGAAGTTTTACAATGCCATCTAAAAATTGCCCTTAGTTTTTCAAGGATTCTTTGAATCCCCTTAATACCTTCAATATGTTCAAATTTGTGTATCAATCATATGATTAGGCTGAAATTATCGTGGCTCTTTTAACATTTGCTGCTTCTGTGAGCTTTGGATTGATATAAAAGAAATGCAAAGTCAGAAGTTACCTTAGCAGGAGTCAAGAGGTGACATTTCTCCTAAACTGTGAAAGTAAAGTCTTGTTAGTAGTCTGCTATCACTTTCATCATTGCAACTTCGTTTCTTGCTGAGATGTGATGACTCAGGGTTATTATAGTTGTCAGTTCAGTACTAGAGCAGAACAGCTTCAAAAATGTCCTATTAACCTATCTCATAACCCAGTGCCAAAACACTTTCATCATCTAGTCTATTCCAACACGTTAATACAGCTAAAGATTTATTGTTTTATTACTCAGTGCACAAAAGTCAAATGACTTCCTTGGTGTCAAAATAAATTTCCCAGAAATCATTACCCAAATCATCTCTTCCTGTTTCCGTGCCTCCTACAAACTCAAGTTTCTAACCAGTTTGATTTTGGAAGGGTCCTGTGCTTTTTTACTGACATGTGTACAATTTCCAATAGTCTTTCTCTGGTCAATAATATTTTTTTATTCTAATGACACATTTAAAGTATAATGATTTCCCATGGGTCTCTTCTGGGTAATTATTCTTATGTATTTCTATAATTCCTGTAATACTATGATATTAAAAAGAAGTAGAGCCAATCTTTCTTCTTTTCCTTTTGGATAAATTAATATAAAAGTTAGAAAATTTAGTTTAATGCTCAGTTTTCACCAAATAAATTAAGAAAGCCATGTGGTGAGGCATGAAGATATTTCTGTTTGTAACTTGTGGTTGCTATTTCACTTGGAAGTAAAGACAGATCAGCTTATACTGGAGCTACTAATTAAAAAACAGTCATGAATGTAGAACACAGATATGTAATAAGATGTCACAGAAGGTGGTTAGATTTAAAGGTGACCTTAAATGGTCAGATAGAATAGGCAGATTGCTTTATTTGGATGCCAATTGCTTTTGTCTTCTCACTCTGCCCCTAAACACTGGGTGATTCAGGGCATGCATCTAGAAGAAATTTCAATAATGATTTAATAAATTTAGCATTACTAATACACTATTGTGCCTCTAGTTTGAGATGGAATTGCATTACTAAAATAATGTAGCATGAACTGATATTACAACATCTGTTACTGCTGTTCACAGTAGAGTCAAAGTAGAAATTACTCTGTTTTCTAAAAGCAGAAATAGTTAACTATGTATAATTTATAATGATTCACTGTTTTAAAAACATTCCATATGGAATGTTGGTATTTTTCTTATTTAAGCAGTAATGCTTCTGAGTACATGTATTTTTTTAAGGCATTTGAATTACATTAGGATGAATTAATTAGAATGAATAGGAATTCTTTTCTTTATAGTAAAGACTCTGGATACATATTGTATGAAATGGCATGAATTAGGAAATTCAGATGAGGAAATCCCCTAAAAGAGAACACAAAAGAATTTGAATATAACAATGGTCAGAATGCAATTCCTTTATCTCACAAAAAGTTATTACAATTTGTATTTTGTTCATTTCTCACGAGGACAGAGCTAAGGATTTCTGGAACTTTATTTGATAACTGAGAGGGAGCTCTGTGTTCTGCAGACTTCCTGGTAGCTCCCCCAGCTTCACTTCCCATCTCTGCCTCTTCTGAACCATGGTCTCATGCCTCAGCCTTGTCTGGCCAATTGGGAGTGTTATCTCCTAGGAAAAAACCAAATATTTTCTCAGTCAGAGTGAGACAGACAGGCTCTCTTGCCCAAAGCTGAAGAATCTCCTGAGAGACAAGGCTGGCTGAGGTTCAGGTGCCTGCCCAGAAGAATTCAGAGGACAGTCTTGATGGCCCTGTCCTAAAGCACAGAATTACCTTCTTGTAAGAGAAATGCTGTCAAAGCCATCTAGCCCTAGAGCATTTCTGTAAGTGAGTAAATGGTTGTGTTCTGACATGCAAACATCAAAACTGTGGGCTTAGGTTTCTAATTGGCTCCAGACAGGGATCACAGTGAATCAGCAATTAAACACAAGCTGTCAGTGCAGTCCTGTAGGTTGAAAGCATAATCCCTGTTTGTGCAGACAGGGAAATTGTCAGAAGAGGCTGGGAGATGGCTGCTGCTGCTGTGAGTACCAGGGATGAGGGAAATCACCCATCATCTGCTCTGCCAGTACAGCTCGTCCTGGTCCTGGTGGGGCTGGCACGGAGCACACGCTGCCTGCCAGGATTCCAAGGGATGTTAGAGAAGGCAAGACACAAAATAACAACTGAGGAAACTTCAGATGAGGCCCCTGGTTACTTTCATTTCAGAGGCTTTAGATAGTTCATACAACACAAAGAGAGATTCTGAACAATAACTGGATTTTTCCCTTTAAAAACTTAAGCATAAAAGGAAAGAAAGGAATTAATTTAAACGGATATGTAAATTTTTTTATTTTATTATGCAACAAAAAAGATAATTAACCACTGAAAAAATGATAAAGAGTTGATTTAAATTTTTTACCTTTATTAACTGTTAATTTATTAACAACTCTTTTCTGGATGTTATATTTTAGCTAAGCATGAATTATTTGGCTAATTTGGTGGATGAGTTGTTGAAACCTAATAACCTGTGTGCAGGTTATATTAAATGATCACATCTGGCTTATGTCTCTCACTCCACTTAATGAGTGAATTACATAGTTATACCAACAGTTGAATGTTGGTTCTTTTGAGAAGAGCTGTTTATGTTTTGGATAGAAGGTGGAAACCCACCTTCTCATCTGTGTTTCACCCCTCTTTAACACGACTTTAATATTGTACATTAGCTTTAATATTGCTCCTTGTGCCCTTGGTTGGACAATATTGTCTCATTTGTGTCAGATTCTAATTCCTTTTCTTATATTGATACATACACTTTCACCTTGGTTGATTGTATGGATTTCCAATTTTTATGTTGATGTTTGCAAAATAGTGCCAGTCAAGGTAACAGTTTCTAGACTGTTTGACTACTTCAGGCTTATTAATTTTGCTTGCTTATATTCAATTGTCTAAGGTTCTGCATCAAAAACATCTGAGCCTTTTCACAGAATATTGTGATGAAAAAATATTTATTTCTATTTTTATGCCCTCCCTTGTCCTTGGTGACAAATAGTCTTCCCCAGTCAAGTTCCATCACTCCCTGAGAAAAAGTAGCACTCTGAAGAATGGGTTTGGTGTTGAAAGTCTGCATCTGCTTAGTAAGGATTTGTTAGTATTCACCAATGATTTGGGCTGTAGGAGTCAGGCTGTGCTTGCCTTGTCACTTTTTCATAGCAGCAGGCACTGCTGTGGTGTCGTCTCCTACATAGAAAATGAGGGTTTCTCCCCCAAATCCCTCAGCTGCAGTCTGTGTGATGGGAGGAGTGACAGCTGTTTTGGTGAAAAAGACATGAGGTGGGATGCAAGTGGGAGCTGGTGACTGCTGAGAAAGGAAAGGTTTATTGGGCAAAGGAGATCACCAAAGCACAGCCTTTCCTTTCCAGAAGAGCAGGATCCTGCAGTGAAAATACAGACATTGCTGTTCACTTTTGACACAGCTTAGCTTTTTCATGTCTTAATACTAAATCCTGCTTCAATGTGACCTTTATAACATATATCTATCAATGGTTTGAATTTCAATTAGCAGAAGAGAACTGCTGCTTTAAAATAGCAAATCAGAACAAGACTGTGTTGCAATAAACATCAGTCACTGTCAGGGGTACCTGGAGAAGGTGCCTTTATTTTATTCGCTTTACAGGGAGTGGCTGAGGTCCCTTGGTGTGTTCAGCCTGGAGGAGACTGAGGAGAGACCTCGCTGCAGTCACAGCTTCCTCCTGAGGGGAACAGGAGGGGCAGGCACTGATCTCTGCTCTGTGGTGACAGTGACAGGACCTAAGGGAATGGCCTGAAGCTGGGTCAGGGGAGATTTAGGTTGGATATTAGGAGAATAGTCTTCATCTAAAGGGTGGTTGTGCACTGGAATAGGCTCTCAGGACAGTGGTTGCAGCACAAAACCTGACAGAGTTCAAGAAGCATTTGGATGATGCTCTCAGGCACATGGTGTGACTCTTGGGCTTGTATTGTTCAGGGCCAGGAGTTGAACTCAATGATCTTTGTGGGTCCCTTCCAATGCAGAATATTCCATGATCCTCTGATTTCCATGTAATGTCTGTTCTGCATGTTCCAGTGGTGGCATGATTTGAGAGCGCCAGTGTGGTGAAGAGTGGTGGATTCTGTCAGTTCCCTAAAACAAGAAGGTGTTTGATACCTCTGACCCTGAGCTAGCAAATGGAAGGAAATGGTGTGAGACATGAGAAGACTTCATGCATGTTGAAGTGGAGGAGGCTGGACCTTTTTTTCATATTATCTACTTTATTTCTTTATCAGGAAAGGCAATAGGCAGTCAGAAGGGTGAGGTGTGTATATTGCCTGGCTGTACATTGCCCCTGGTTGGGAAAATCACTTATGCACCAGAAAATGAACTTTAAGCATAGATCAATTAGCTGTGTTTATTGGCTCTTTCAGAAGAATGGTTGGCATTACTCAGCAGCATGTACTGGAAGAATAAGTCACTTTGGAATAATATGTTCTTTTATATTGGTTTAGGTCTTGTAAAGACCTAATTAGCTGTAAAGAAGTCAGGCAGTGTGACCTGGCCTAAGTCTTCTTTTACATTTATTTGATTTACACGTAATGCTAGATTTGATAGCTTTTGCTTCTAAGATACTCATTGCAAACTGTTTTGTGGGAAGAAAACTTATCTCCTAGTTTTCCAGTTGTTGTGGGGTTTGTGTGTGTCAGTTTTGGATTTTTTATTTGATCAAATTTATGAAGATGCTGCTAGCTACAGAGATTGGACCTATGCAGTTTCTGATCCCTTCACTATTGTCATGTTTTTCTCTGAAAGTAAGAGTGTGTGTAAAGTGGAATTTCTGCCTGTCTTAGGAGTGTGAAGGTGAAAAATATGGAGGGTCAATTAATAATATGAGTATTCCAGGGTAGCATAGAAACATCGTGTTTAATACACCTTAATTGCAAAAAGCATAAGGATGTGTATTATATTTCAGTAGTCTCTTCCCTTTCCATCCTGATTTTCTGATCCTGATTTTCTGTCTTAAATTATGAGGGGAAAATGGTGTGACACCACTTTCCTCAGTATTTTTTACCTACATTTCATATGAATTGAGGCAGGCTAGCAATTTGACTCTAAACATAATCCATCTACAAAGTTCCTCAGCTTTATCTCTTTGTATTGCTGATAAAGCTGTGGTTGGGAATTAAAATTATTGTTTTAGTGGATTCTCAGTCATTTACATAAGGCATTGCAACCAAATTCTAGTATTTATATTATTCAAATTATCTGTGCTCTTTTATCCTTGATAACTCTGAACAGATTAAATGAACTTTAAGGATTTATTTTCGAAATGGAAGCAGACTTAAAGTCACTGACTGCACATGTACATGCAAATATTAATAATCTATAAAGTCAGCAGTTTATACTTATAAATGTTAGATGCATACTGAATATCCTATGTTAAATTTTATTACATCATTTAGAATAAGAAGTTCCTAGAGTATAATATAACCAAGATTACTTCCTGCCTTCAAATGTTCTGTCGCTTTTTGGCAGGAGTTAGGGGTATTAACCTCTAATTACCTGGCAAAAAATCATGCTGTGGTAACTGTACTGTCTGTTTAAATTTTCTCCATGGGATTTTACCCACATTTCTCAAATCTTTGTCGAATTATAACATTATTGACCCAGAATAAAGTTCGGTCTCAATGGGGTATATGTTGTAGTGGTGGGCAAGAGATTTCTTTATCAGATTACTTTGAAGAATTTGTGATTGAGAAGGCTATATAAATATAAGCTGTTTGTACCAAAAATAAATCAGTAATTAGAAGTGACAGGAGTGAGGCAAAGCCATGTGAAATTCAAAATTTAATTTGATACATGAATATTTTAAGGCAAATTTGAACATGTGCTTACTTTGGATGGCATTAGCTCTGGGCAGCAATTTGTTGTTGTGGTAGAGGAAAAGAAGAGTTTATAGGAAGCTGTCAAGATTATTTTTGCTTAAAATATCCCTGTACTTTCCACTGTTCAGCACTGAAGAGCATGATATAGGTTGATTCATACAAAGCTATATATTGAAGTTGACCCAATAATTTTCTTGGAATGAGATTAAGGAGAGTTTTGTTTTGCTTTTGTTTAAAAAGTGCATGACAACGTAATAGGAAATTTCTGTCCTTTGTGCTGGATATTTCAAGCTGACAAGGATGCAGGGAAGAACTGAGATAGCCCCAGTGTAGCTCCAAAGGAGGCTTTGTGGGCTGCTGTTGGCGCGACAGCTCCCTAGTCCTTGCCCTAAATGCATCGACTGCTTCTGTGCCAGCCACACAGAATGCTACTTATTCATCTGATTTACTGTGGGGTATTTTGCTTGCATTATCTAAAAATGTATTTAGCATGTGCCAAAACTACATCGATTGCATTACAGCGTGTTTTGGGGTGTGGGAGTAATTCTAGCCAAAACTGAACCTTTTTTTTCTTTATGCTTTAAATTCCATTGTCTGTCCAAATTAGGTATTTTGTTTTTATTTTTAGCAGGCAGTTGTGAATGGCAGCTGTTTACTGTGAGAACATCAGGGTATTTCAGGAAGTGTTTAAAGAAAGAAAATGAGCTGTTTAATCATAGATCCTTTTGTTTGCCAACAGTAACTATTGTTAAGTAACTATTAACAGTAACTATTGGCTTGAGGCATAATTATGTGTGGGGACAGGTAGGGAAGCTAAGTCCAGTAGTTTTGTTTGGTTTTTTTGTTTTTTTTTTTTTCTGGAATGAGTCTATAGAAACATAAGTAGATGCATTTTGTATGTAACTGGCAAGCTGTTCAGAATGAGATTTTAAAATTATATGATTTCCATTATGTTTGATTGCATTAATGGCTTGGTTTTGAGTAGGCAAAATCATGCCTGTTTAAAATGGAATTTTTATTTTTTTGTGGGTTACTTGATAAAAAAGCATCCACTACTTTGTGGTGGATGCCACATTCATAGAAAGACTCAAGGTCAGGTTGTATGGGGCTCTAAGCAACCTGATGTTGTTGGAGATGTCTTTTTTTATTGCCTGGGGATTGGATTGGATGACCTTTAAGGGTCCCTTCATCTTAAACTGTGCTGTGATTCCAGCAATGATTCCTAGCCATGTAAGGAGCAACACTGCAGATCTCTGTTGCAGATTGGATAACCTATATTGTGCTTCATCCTTTGCAAGGCATTCATAGTACATACAGAGATCTGGATTTGGGATCTGATTAATGTCCAAGATGGAAATATTCCTTTCCTTTCTTTAATACAGGTGATGCTTCAGGTGGGACAGTTAATGCTTTTGTGTCTCCAGTCTTTTAACCAAACATGCATCTTTTAATTCTGCTTCTCATTTCTGCTTTACTACTAGAATTCAGGCTCAACACACAATATAAACAGTATCCAACCCTGTGTGTGTGCAACCTGCCAAGGTGTTAATTGCAGCTGATCATTGTGATGCACATCATATCTAGAGTTAAGAGTTGGGGACACATTCAGGTGTGCTCAATACAGCACTTCTGTTAAAACATTCTGATCTAGAAATGCAATCTGTGGGCTGCAGGTGGGAAAAGCTCTCTGAGAAGAGTGAGACAGCCATGCTTAGAATGAGAAGAACAATGACAAATAGATAGCTTTGGCTCATTTATTATTGAAGTTTTTTGTTACATGGAGTCATGGGCTGGAGACAGACACACAACACAGCCCTGGGAGTCATCAGCAAACAGCTGTGAGTTTATTGTGGCTGCCCTTTTTACAGGGGCTTTGGATTTCCCAGGCTCAGATAGCTGATTGAAGGGGACCTCTCTGCCCAGCTCTCTGGCCAGTGCTGTATCTGCATCTCAACTAGAACAGGGCTGGCCGAGGTCTTTGCTTGGGTTTGAATCCAACCTATCCCTACCTTATCCAGGGACTCGTTTTCTTCTTGGTTTGCTGAGTTTAAGGGGGCAGCTTCAGATCAGCTGCAGTGTGACAATTCACCCTTTCAGTTATATTAAAAAATGCAAAGTGTTTCCTGTTATCCTACCTGTAAGGGTTCTTTGCAGAGATGGTGATAGAAGACAGCATGGGTCTAATTTGAATGAGGTTTTCTACCCAATTTGACAAACCCAGATCCCCTCAGCTAGCAATGTGCCTCATGTACCACTGGAGTTGCAACACTCACTTCTAGGAGCTGTTAGGTGAGATCACAATCTTTTAGGCTAACATGCCACAGGTTAACTACTTGCAGTTATAAGTTACAACTTAACTTTAAAAACTAGGAACCATTTAACCCTTAGAACTGTTAGAGAAAAACCCAACTATTAGAAAAACAATTTGTAAACAGAGTTATATGTTACATCTTAACTCTAAACTGAAGTTATGAAAAGCAGTGGATTGTACCAATTCTGTCATCTGTAGGAATGGTTATACAAGACATCTTAAAATACAATATACAGTACAGAAGCTCCCAAACTCTACTTTACATTCAGGAATTATATAGACTTATGTATTGCAGACAACAAGAAAAGGGAATTATTTTGTATCAGAAGAAAGAATTAGAAATCAAAATGTCCTGAAATCTAGAGGCAGTAGCTAATCGTTGCTTCAGAGCCAAAGACTCTTGGCTTAGCCTTAGCAAGTTCTGTGGTGTCTGAAAAACTGAAGTATTGTAGGGCTTGAAGAAATTTATCGAGAGAATGCAAATGTGTTTTAAAAGCAGGTAAATGCCTCTGTTTGGGATTTCAGGCAGGCAAAACTCCCATGTTACCCAAGTCTTGAGATAGGTGGTTGCTTAGCTTTAGGTGAAAGCTTCAGCAATGGTTCTTACTCCTATTTTATCACTTAAATGGGATTTTGTTTTGCATACCAGAGAGACATCCCTCTCCTGCATATCCTCTGTATGCCATGGAGGGAGTGTAGGAGGCCGCAGTACAAAAAGTTGATTACAATGATTTGACAGGAAGTTCTTACTCTCAAGCTGATGCAAAGCTGTTGCACAGCTGAGTGACGTTGGGATGTCTCGAGGTCTGTGGGAGCAGCCGCAGCCAGAGTGATGTGGAGAGCAGATTCCTGCTGTGTGCTGCCTAAAGGGACTTGACACCTGTGTAAGATTTCTGGGAGACTGGCCTCACTTGCAGACCGTGTAGTGAGGAAATCAAGATGTTGTAGGAATAATCCATCTTGGAAGAAGCTGTTGCTGTCTCCCATGAAATTGCTGTGTGTGCAGCTGCCCGTGATGTATTTTGCTGTGCAAGGGCTATCGGAGCCATCATTCACTATTGTGCTGACACATCTGTATTTGAAGTCTGCAATGTCTCAACTGACTTGGACTTAAAACATCATAGAATTGTCCAGCTTGAAATGATTTGAAGTTTTTTCACTTGCTTGTCTTTGCCCTTTCTCTTCCCTGTTTTTAGTGGAAATTCTTGTAAGGACAAGGATATTACACTTGAGCATAAGGCAAATGACCATTCTGAGCACTGGATTGGTGCTATGCCCCACTATTTTAACAAGCTTTTAATTGCAGACAAGGTTGTGTAAAGAAAATGTGCAGATGTGGTACATGGTTTAGTGGTTGACCTGTCACTGTTAGGTTGGTGGTTGGGCTCAATGATCTAAAGGTCTTTCCCAGCCTGAATAGTTTTGTGATTCTGTAACATTACTAAAATAGTTCTATCACTTTATGTGAGAAGCATTCTGGGTTGGACCTCTGTCAAGTTAACCTTTTGGAAACAAAGCTATAGAGTAAGTTAAACCCAAAAGAACATAAACATGCAGACATATAATGGAAAAAATCCCAAATGTTTGAATCCAGCAAAAGAAATGGCAACATCCACAGTGACCTTTTCTTTTGAAAATAATCTGCTTGTTAGGAGGAGCAATTTGTGGTCTCCAAGAAGATAGTAAAACCCAAATTCTAATTCCAAAGAAAGCAAATGCAAGGGTTCAGACACTGCTGCTTATGCTTGAAAATAGGCTTGACTTTATATAGCTGGCTTTAAGGAATCTCTCTCAGCAGGCACCCTACCATTGTGCTTAAGAGCTAAGCAAATATGTCACCTTTGCTGCTGCAGCCTTTCATTTGTCATGGAAGCCAACAGTTAGTGTAATGCAAGATAAGTAACTATTTCTGCAATAGTTTACATGTCCTATAAATACTATTTACAAAACTTTTTTTTTTTTTTCTGAAGGGTAACTGTATCATAAAGTGCTGGCACAATTGCTTTGGTCCCCTGATACAGGCAAGGAGGTATTGTGACCTGTCTTTCCATGAGCAGATTATAAATGGTGCTATGCTTCTGGTGAAAATCAGCATTTTTATTGCTGAAACCCTGATGGTGGAAAGAAAAAAAATTGTTCACTGTTTACATTCATATTAAAAAAATGGGATGTGAAACAATCCTGGAAATCAAGGCAAAACTGTCTCCTGAAGCTGTCATAATTTCAATTCCTTTTGCACCAGAAGCCAAAGTAAAAGTATCTAAGCATCTCTGAACTAATTCTCTGAACTAATTGATCAATAATTTTTTTTTTTTTTTAGTTACAAAATGAATTAAGCTGCTTTTCTGCAGTGCTTCTTGTCAGTGTCTTCACAGTTTACAGTGCTAATTAGCATTAAATCCACCCCCATGTCACTAGAATACAATTGGCATTCTTAAAGGTAAACATTTTGAATCCAAATGCTGTTGTTACATGCAGAAAGTTTCTCCTAGAGGGAATAATGGCTTGTATGAATGTCAGTTCAAGAACAGAAGGCTACTACAAAACAGAAGTGTCTTCTTTTAGCAAAAATGCATTTACACAGAGCAATTAAAAGCTTTGACTTTGCTGAATAACATGATAGTAATTTATTGTCCAAGAGATTTATTTGGAGGGAAAATGTGTGGAAAATCATGGCCAGTGATTTTTATTTTTTAAATGAATAAAACCAGAACATCTACTAAATAAGGGCTTCTAAATCTTTGTCAATGTTCTTCCTTGAAATTCCCCAGATAAATCAACACTAAGTAATGGACACACCTTCAGGTGTGGCATCAGGACTTCTGCTTGTAAATCAAATACTTTCTCTCCCAAAATTAATATGAATATTGAAAATCAAAGGAAATTATATTTCCAAGCTATAATGAATATTGTTGAAAACTCCAGATGGAGTTTTTAATATCATGATCTTATTTCCCACACATATTTGCAGCAGCATGAGTAAATTTTTGTGGAAGCATACTACTGGAAAGTCTAATGGAGTGTCTTGCTCCATACCCGACCCTGTGAAATAAAACTGAGTGTTTAAAAATGCTTATTCATCATGTAAAAGCTTTTAAAATTTGGCCTTTCCAAGTAACAAGTCCATAATTCTATGGGACCTTCAATATGCCTAATTGCAAGGCAGGTCACTATAGGTACTGTAGACAATCCATTATTTAGGACACCTTAGTACTGCTTAGGCTTTTAATGAGTTTCCTCTGGTGGACTCCTCTAGCCTTAAAAGACTGTATTGACTATAAGGAAGGTTTCTGAAATTTATTTTAAATATACCTTAACAGAAATACATTTTCTTGGGGTTTTGGGTTGGATTTTAGCCCATGTTCTTCCCCATCAGTTTAAAACAAATTAACCAAATTTTAAAAAATAAAAACTATTTTTCTTTGAAGATACCCAGTTTAAAGTGAAAGCTGTAGTTACTTTGACACTGTCCTTTCTCTTTCCAGCTTGCTGGTGGCTTTTCACATTTGAGACTTTCAGTGCATGATACTTGTTTAAACTGCATTGTTGATTTTATAGATGATCTTCAAATTTTTAGAGGTCTTATTTGAAGTCACCGATAGAGTAATAAAAGCAGAAATTTATCCACATATTACAGAATAAGGTCATAATTTTTTGCTCACTGTTGAACTTTTTTGGTGTGTTATTACAGCCATAGTGAGAATAGACAAGCAAGTTGAGTTGATAAAATGGAGGTGTTCAGATGGCAGTTGTTCCCTGCCCAAATCTGATGTTCCTGGCAGATCCTGGAAATCCTTATTCTGATTTCCTTGCTGATAGCAGCTTATCTATCTTCTGTATATCTTCTCACTTTGCAAATTGTTGCTTACACATAAGGTTTGAAACTGTGATATGGCTTTTCTTTAGTGGGATTTTTTTTTGTTGTTGTTGTTTTCTTTTTTTGTTATGTTTGCCAAATGACATTTTAAGCTCCTATATAAGATAGAGACGACACAGCCCCTTTTAAAGCATTTTCATATTCAACAATTTAAACTCATTTGGGGAAGAGATCAGGCGCCAGGATTTATGCAGGACTGTCACAAGTGACAAGCCTTCCCTAATGAATTGCTTCAAAAGAAAAGTACCACCTGTCTGACATTATTCCAGACTTAATTACCCTGTATCACTTCTGACAACTGCAGAAAAAACAGACTGATGTTTCTGACCTCTAATTTGAAGAGATCTTTCCATTTTGATGTTGTTTTAATCAAATAGCACAAGGTCTCAGTATTGCCAAGCCACAGCTGCCAGTCAAGAGTATTGCATTCTGCATGACAGCTCCAGATTCTCTTCATCAGTATTTTGTTGCTTTCACTCCCATTAAGAAGTGTTACAATATTAGTCTTTACTTTTATATCATCTCTTAAAAAGAAATTAGTATAGCCTTTCAATAAGCATACATGTGAACCACCACAGGGTTTTGTTCCTTGTAGACATTCAAAGTAAATGACAAACAACTCCTTTTCTTCCAAAAGCTTTTGCATCTGTGAGAGTGATAAAGAAATGGCAAATTATCTGAAAAGGAGCCCTAACTGCTTGTTATTTTACCTAATTTTTGAGCAGAATTATTTCTGTTCATGATTTTAGCTTTTTCTTTTTCTTTTTTTTTCTCAGATCTTTCACCACTATTTGAAGTTCTTTTTTTTTAGAGACTTGAGAAATATCTCTCACCCTGGAATATTTCATATAAAAGTATAAATGTTCTGTGGTGAACTGAATAATTAATTGTGTCTAGCTATATTTGAGATGATTGGAAAGGAGTGTATGCATCTCTATGGCAACTTTATCTTCTGTAAAGTCTCTCCTTAATGTGAAAATTCAAGAAAATCTGCACTTGAATAGTAGAGGTTAAATTAGGAAGATACTCCAAATGTAAAGTCTATTATGTATTGTGAGACATCTGGTATTTCTTGTAGAAAAGAGCATGAAATTATCTCGAACTTGTGATGTCAACAACTAGGAAATGCTACATTTGATGATACTCATGCAACTGTTCATTTTTCCCATTGCTATTGTGCCTTTCTCTGTGGCTTTTAAGTGCACAGTGACATCCTGGTTCTCATTCCCATGTAATCTCAGAGTTTCACAAACCTTGGACAGCCTGTTTTTCATGCTGCCTACAAGGCATTAACATCTCCATTTGACAAATAAGAAGCCACAGCACAGAACCACCAAAGTTAGAATTACATGTTAAATTTGGGATCCATCTGAAAGGCATCTGTACTCAGTTTTTCAGACCAATTATTGCTGTGACTTAGAATGTTTTTGGGGCATAATTTTGTGGTAGATGTGGTGCGGGTACGTGTCTTTGTGTGTTACCATTAGTGCATGTAATCTGTGCCAGTGGGGTTAAATGCATAGAAATTTGGCATTCTCCCAATAGACTAATGGGCTCAAGATAGCCCCGAGGGTGATTTTTTTTTGCAGACATTTGACAAAGCAGGAACAATGAAGTTTGGGGCATAAGGAGATCTGTGATCTATGCCTGACCTCTCTTCTCTCTCTGTTTTTGCTTTGCTTCCCCATTCCACCCTCAAGCCCCTCCTGGTGCTCTGCCTTCATGTCCAACAGCTCACCAGTCTGGGTTCTGCTCTTCAGGTTCTGGCTCTAGGACATCTAGTTTCTCCTCCATGGATTTTCATCAAATATAAAATGAAAACTTTTGTGGTTTTGTGGGAGGGTTTTTTTGTTGTTTGTTAATTTTTTATTTTTGCAGGGGAGGGTGGCCTGGGCTCTGACATGAGCCATTTGTTCTTCAGCTCCTCACTGGTTTTCATGGCGTTTTAATTTTCACCTCACCTTCCAGTACTATTTTTACTTCTTATTCCACACTTACTGAAGGAAGTGCTGGTTGAGGGGCATAGCATAAGGACAGGGGCTTCACTTTCTGTGCTCACTGCAATAAGAGTCAATAAAAGTTAAGAAAAAGGGAAAAGTTCTTTTCTGACCTCTCCCTGGTGCTCTGCCACATGCATAGCACTGAAATACAGTTGTCAGCTTCTTCTAATGACTGCAGCTTCTCCCTTTACAGATATTTTCTTTCTCTCACTCCTCTCACAGGGACTAGAATGGATATGTTCCAAACCAGGAGTACTGAATTTGCCTGCAACTCCAAGGACACATTGAGATAGATACCTCCCAAGGAAATAGCTAAATGATTAATATTTCTGATAGGAGTAAATCTTTTCTCTAGCCTAACTCTCAAAGCTATTCTTACCTATAATTTTTAATAGTAGATGTAAAAACACAATTATAGAAATTTTAGCCTGACTGGACTGAGTTTGATAGAAGGGTAGAATGGAGCCCTCATGACAGTGTCACTGACTTCTAAATAGGTCTTATATAATCAACCCTGTTCAAATCAGTCATAATTTGGATGCCTTTATGGCTTTACAAAGGAAAATCTTAATCTCCTTCATAATGACTAATAAATCAAGACTAAAACCATTGGCTTTGGGTTGGATACACCAACTGAAATGCAGAAATTAAATGGCTTAACTTGTACTTTATTGTGGCAGAAAGAATTCAGACGTTATGACCTTTTTTTCAGTTTTATAATATAATAATATTCTATTACATTTTTTCTTAGTTTCACACCAGTTGGAGGATTTTTGTAAGCCATTCTTTAGGCTGCCTTTGGGTGCAAATTATTATATCCAGACTTTTGGTCTTTTTAGTCTTTTGCATCACGCTTTATCACTCCATGATAATTTCCAGTATGAGAAGTGCATTGTCATGCAGGATATTGAAGAGGATGAGTGCAAAAAGATATTTGAAATGGAGACATCTCTTATATCTCATGCAGTGGGATGGGTAGATAGTATTTGTATCTTTGTAGTCAAGCTTGCTGATAGATGTTAACACATGAGTTGTAAACAGCTGCTCTATCTGAAATATTGCAAGCACTTTCAGCCTTATCTTTCTTTATATTTCATGCACGCTTTGACAAAAAATTCTTGTATGTGGTGAACCTACTTTATTATTTATACAGCTAAGACACCTGGAAGGTGTTAGTAAGGCATCTTGCTGGTGACATAATTGTGAGCTTTCCAGTGTTGTGTAACTTCACTGTGCATCCCTTCCTGTTCTTCAGTCTGTTATTTTCAAGAAACCAGCTTTGTTCAGTCTGGTTTTATAGTTAGTGTTACTTTATCCTGGGCAAAACTTACTGGAAATAAACGTTGATTAAATCAATAGCCTACAGAAAGACTCTATTTATGTTGAGTTTTGTCTTAATTTCTTTCTAAATGTGTCTATTAGCATGCAGAGAGTGAGAGTTTTGAGAGAGTCTTTAGGCTGGGCATAGTCTGGATGACCAGAGGGAAAAGATGCTGGAACTGCTACTTTTGGCTTTTTGTAAAAATTACACAAAGCTGGATTTCAGGCATCTTTCTGTAGGTGGCAAAACGATCATTCCTCTTTCCCTGACTTCTGAGGCCAGTCCTGGAAAAGGCTTCCTGTGGGTTATCCAGCTTGGTGAAGTGGCTACTCAGCTATTCCTCATTTCTCAGAAAACATTAAAGTGGCTGTTCTTCAAATTAAGTATTAACAAGGTCCTCCTTCCAACAGCAGGTGTGGAGCTATAATTGGCCGTTAGGATGTCATGTTTTGGCTGGAGACTTTGAGTGGATAACAAAGCTAATTTCTATCACTACAAGTTCTCTTTTATTACAAGGGAGAGCTCCAAACCAGGTCAGGCTGGTCACAGAGGTAGTGGTTTATTTTCATCAGTGAAACCAATTAACTTTCTCAACTTCAGAGCTCATATTTCAGTGTAAAATTCTCAGTTGTGTAAAGGCACTGGAAACTTGATTAACACATAAATACACATAAATAAATTAAATTTGTCCTAATCATTAAAAAAATAAAGGTAAGCCAAAAGCTCTAGAGATTTTTTTCTTTTTTCAGTAATTTGAAAAACAAGATAAACCTATCAACTTTTTTTTTCCATTATAGGTAATTTGGTGTTATCCTTGAAATCTAACATGTGCAGCTTTTCTATTTATTTACCTATATAGGAATAGATTACTTTACTCAAATTAATGCTTTTATTCTGACCTTATATCTGATGTTTTACTCTCTTGGAAAAGTTGGATTTTACAGGCCTTTAACCTGGCTTTTTGGGGGGATTTTTTCCCTTTCCAATATAAATAAATCAGACTGAATTGTATTCCACCTGGTTGTTTAATTTCATGGTATTTTAATCTTTTAGATATGGCTTTGGAAAACTATATTGTTGATATTTAACCATCAGTCAAATTTTCTTCCCTGAAATAAGCTGATGAGAAGCTGTAGAACAACCTTTTTTCATAGAAAATTTCTAAATTCAACTAATTACATTGAATATCAGAACTAATTAGGCCTGGAAAAGGAAGCACTTTGGGAATGGTGTAAAAAAGAGCCGATAATTATTTAGCATATTCTGATAGAGCCCTGCAAAAGAAAGCTAAGAACCAGAGAGAGGATGCTATGGCAATACACATGCTAAACATGCATAATTTTTAGCATGTGTAGTCATGAATTGCTGGAGAAAAAGGGTTACAGACAGCAAAAGCAACCTGGTTTTCAATGCCTTTTTTCCTCTCCTTTTAAATATTTTCCATTTCTTGACCTATGAGATATGAGCATTCTAAGTTTTTGTATAATGAGCAACAGAAGACATCTGTGAAATCTTCCTGCCTGGTGGCTCTTCATTTTCAGGGGTTCTCTTTGTGTTTTTCTATTTGGGGATAACACAAGGTGGGCAATTGTAATATTGCAAATTACAGGTTTATGAAATTATGTTAAATTTTGTGTGGAAATGTAGCTCCCCCTAATCTTGCTTAGTCCCAAGCCATGGATTTTGAAAAATCATGGTTTTTCCCTGGAGAAGGCTTTAAGAAAGAATTTATGAGAAGGTACAAAAACATCCTTGCAGAAATATGGACAGTGTGTGTCCACTGTCCACTCAGGAGCACTCTACATGAGCAAACACTTGTTTTATTAGGGAGCAGCTCTTTAAAAACTGGCTTTGCTTTGTGGAATCAGCTGACTGAGGGTCATCTTCTGTGTCTGGAGTGAGGTGCCTGTGCCACTGGGCCAGGTGGGCTGATCTGGACGCCCTTGTGTCCTGGCTGAGCTCCAGATTTCCCTTTGGCCCCTCCATTTTCCTTCTGTACAGGAGCAGTGTTGATTTGAGGTGAGCAGAGAGCATTCACTGGCTCCTATAATGATCATAGATCAGAGTGTCTCACGTGTATTTGTAGAGTACAAGCAGCACCAAAGTGAGGCCACAATAAATCTGGGCTTTTTTTGCTGTTGAGCCTTTTTTTTTTGATGTGTCTGGATTCCTGCAGGCACCCAGAGCTTGAGACCAGCTGAGAGCTCTCAGAATAGCACTCCCTATGTATTTTCTAAGGTACCCCTAAAATCCATACAATAAACTTTTTTTACTGTAATTTTAAAACACTGAAAAGAAATACATGTCATCTAGAGACTTAGTCTAACAAAGTTGTGTGAATTAAAAACATTAAGTGGGAAAAAAAACTTTAGAGGAATTTAAATCTTCCTGGAAATATGTCCAAAGAGATGCCAGTGACATTAAAAACTTTTCTATTTTACATTTATTTCTGCTTTTAATACTCTAAACTATTCATTCAATTTTAACTGCAGATTTCTATTTGAAAAGTTATCTAAACCCTGATATTCTGCCACATAAACTGACTCTTAAGTATTTATTGAACTTATGTGAAAGTTTAACCCTAATTCTTACCTTTTTATGCTATTAATAATAACCTCAGTTATGAAAAGAGATGGAATAGACACAGAAATTGAACTAGGTTCAAATTCTTGAAGCTGAAACACATTACTCTGAGAAGTGTAGTAGATGCTGATGGGAAATACAATCCTGCTCAATAAATTACAAGTTTCCAGAGATGCTCCAACCAATATTTTATTCTAAGCCTTTTCCTTTCAGCATCTGTCTTATATGTAAACTTAGTTTACTTTGGTAAAATGGTTTAATTTTGTATATGTAATTTAGTAAAATAGTTGCTTCTCATGAAAAAACTTCTTTAATAAAATAATATACTTTAGTCAGAGAAACCCCTCAAGCATCACTTCTCATTATATATAGGAATGTGTATTAACTAGCCTGTTTTAAATATTGCTGAAAGCCTGCAGTCCTAACAGCACAGATGGCTAAGTGACTTCATAATTCTCAGACTATTTTTTTTTTAATGTCATTTTGTTTATTGATGATGCAGGGTGTAAGTGATACTGGTGGATTATATCTGCATATTTGCTGCTGTAAATCAGTGTAGCAAATTAACCACCATCATAGCTCTTAATTTTGAAGGTATTGCATGACAAATTTTAACATGAGAAGCCAAAATTCTGTTGTCTTTCTGTACAGGTATGAACTAAATTTCTTCTCTTAGTTTCACTGAGATGGTTTCAGATGTGTTGAAAACAAAGTTAGACAAAATAAGACCTCAATAAAGTCTGTATCCACTTCAAAATTGTGGTTTATATAGGCTGAAGTAATGGGATTGCTTTATGTTTAGGAGAAATAGCAATTTAGTAAGTGATTAGTTAAAAAGTTACTATTTTTGACACTGTTAAATTGTATATGTCTGCTTAAAATTCTGTTCTTAGCTCTTGGAGGCCTTTGTATATGAACAGATTACAAAGTTTTTCAACAGAGTCATCATCCCCAATTACTGAAATTTCAGTGAATAATTATTAACACATTGAGGATTTACAAATATTTGTAGTTCTCAATTCGTATTTTGAAATTCCGAGTACTAATTCCTCATCTCAAAGTAAATTTTGAATTATCCAGCATTAATATATTTCTAATTATGTTTTCAGGACTACATTTTAAGCTGTAGAATTCAACTGGAGCTTTACACACACAAAATAAACGAAACTAGAGGGGTTTACCTTACTCTCTCTCCATCAGTAGCATTTGCAACGATAAAACTTGAGTCCCTAAAAACTAACAGCACAAATATTTCATCAAATTGGAGTTTTGAAATGTAATGAATAGTGACAGGACTTGTTTTCCTGTGACAGATACCTTAGCAATTAGCATTCAACTGTTGATAGATATGTTATCTAGTGGCATTTCAAAGTATTAGGCCACTTACAGATCTTGGGCAGTTTTCTGTTTGTTGATTGATTGTGAATGGTCCTGGCTTACTTTTCTTTGCCACTAATGTTGCAAGCAAAACAAACTGTTGTGAACCAAAGACAAAGTTCCTCCTGGCTGCTTAGGGAATGGTGTCTTCCTTCCAGCCACCTCAAAGGAAAAAAGAAATCCTTGGAGAGCAAAGCAAGAGCTAAGTCACAGCTTTTGTCCCCCTGCTCCTCTTGCTTATATCTTGGCTGTGCTCAGAAAAAAATCCTTTCTTGAACAGAGTTTTGTCTCACCAGCAGCCTTAATGCATGCAGGGATAAACTTGTGTAAGCTGGGCTGAAGTCTGGCACACACAGCTTAGAGCGGGTCTAGCTGGTGATACGGAGGGGGCAAACTGGATTAGACCATGAGCTCTGCTTTCTCTCTGTCCTGAAACATACATACACATATATACACCAAAAAAAAAAAAAAAAAATTGCTTTCTTGCACATCTCATCAGTGAGTAAATCAGTGCATTTTAAGTAGGTGAAGTTTTGATACCGTTTCATCATGTAGAATTTGAGAAAAGGTCCTTTGATGGTAGTAATACATAATTTTTCATTAAATAATAGGTAATACATGTGCATAAATGCTTAAAATACAGAAGAGTTTTTTATTCTGTTGGACAGTAATTCTTGAGTCTTACCGGTTTGCACTTGCAGAGAAAGCAAGAGTGCTCATTTCTCATTAGAAAATTTTGTCCTGCTTTATGGGTTTATTAGCAGGGAGACTAGGACAGTGATACTGGAAGTTTAGTTCTATCTGTTTTAATGGGATCAAGAAATATTAATTGTTGCCTTTGGTAACTATTAGGATATGAGGTATATCAGAATTAAGTATGTTGCTTCTCTGCTAGTTAGGAAGAGAAATATTACAGAAAAAGGAAGTATCAAAAATAAATGAAAAAAGCTTTGTGATGTCAAGAAATGTCATTACTGCTCAGTTTTCATTTTAAATTTTGTAAGGAGTTAAACAGTTCTTTAACTTCATTCTAACTGTATTAAACAACTAATAGAATAGACTGGGAAATTTCATTGTATTAATTAAATGTAACAATGGTACTCTATCCAGTAGAGAGATAACATTTGAATCAATATAAGGTTTTTGTACTTGTTACAGAAGAACAAATTGTATTTTCAGCAATTCTTCTCCTTGATAGCAATTCTATAGATGGATTTGCCCTTTGACTCAGGATATTTCCATCTATTTAATTATTGAACAACCACGGCCTTACACAGTCTTGTTAACTACTATGTTAATAACTCTTCATGTAAATTAAGAATAAAATGTCCTTTCCTTACCTATTATTATAAGTTATAAAAATCAAAACCAAAACAAAGGCAAAAAGGAGCCACAAATTAAAAAATTCTTAATTTATGTACATCTCCTATCAATGCAAAATCATTTTTCTCTTCTTCAGATGGGGATAAGTGGCTGTGATGAGGCTCTGATAGCCAGGCTCTGTTCCTTGCTTCATCTGCAGTCGTAAGGGGGAAGACCTTACTAATTTTAATTTGGGAGGAGGGGCATCATACCTAATCTAGAGTCTAGGCCTTCCTCATGCATTTCAGTTATTGAAATAACTTGAATGTAAATGCATTCTGAAGAGTGCTTAGCATATTTCTGTCCATATTATCTTCATTTAATGGCTTGCTTTTAAATCTCCATGCCATCATTGGTGCAATTTTGGAGCACTCTGTATTCTATTGGTATCTTTTCTGGGTAGATACAGGTTTATGGGAGTTGGGCAGCAGAGAGGTCAGCATGCCAGCACACCTTGTAGAGGAAAAATTGGGCGGACTTGTTTTGGGTCCTTGAGTATCAGCTGGGTGCAGAATATATCTGGAACAACTTTTGGCTGGTGAGACTTTTTGAACCATTGTGTTTGCAGACACAGAAGCGGCAGAGGTGGCAGTGCTTAGCTGGCTTCTTGCAGGAACAGTGGAATTTTAGTAAGGTGCAAAATACAGAGCAAGAGGCTCTGTCTTGAAGTGTGGTGGAGTTTGAATACATGAAATGTGTATATATATAACACAATATATGCTTAACAAATTAAGGCATTTTCAGTGTTCAGATAAATGCTCAGGTTTAAAAAAAAAAATCTACAGGAACTACATTTATGAAGAAACCCAAAAGGTCTGATTGGTTGGACTTGTTACTTTAAATATTTGTTCAGAGATGACTGTTTCATTGCAGGAATCCTATAACTTGTGTATACATTTTGCAGAGAAATGTAGAGGCAATACTTAATGCCAACAGTCGAGCATGGTAGTTTGCCAAAAAATAGTCAGGGATAGGAAGAACACACACAGTCTATGGTCTTTGTTACATATAGCAGCTCTCAGAAATGTAGTAAATGCATTTTAATCACCAGGCCTAATTGCAGTTTGTAAAGTGAAGATGACAGCTAGTAATAGCATTGGAAAAAAAAACTAAACCCAAAACCCAGCTGCAGTCAAATACACACTATAGAAGTTAAAAAGAGCTGCTTACACATATGGGTTAAACTTTATGTTCCTAGACTAAATAATGAATTAAGGAAGAGGAACTAGGTTTAATGCCCACTTTAGTGCCATTAGAACTGAAAAAGATGTCCAGGAATACTTAGAAGTGAGGTGAACACTTGCTTGAACCGTTTAATAAATGTCATCAAACATCACTGGATGTATGTGCCATTTTTCAGAATTCTATGGAAAGCTGTGCTCATGTACCAGTGCTGTAGAGATATGGCTGCTTGAACACTTGCACAAGTGAACATCATATGGGTGAATATTTTGCTCCTATCACAGCCAAGCAGTTGCAGACCTCTGATTTATCTGAAGGACAGAACCCACTGCAAAAACTTGAGTACTTTAACCATGTGTACCCTTGCATATATATGTGTACACCTCTGTGCTTGAATTGGGGCTTTGGGTAGTCTTAAGAGATAAATTTGATACACTTAAGATACACTTTGATACAAATACTGCAAAATTAAAACATGGATGCATTTGAAAAGCACCTCATGATGATTTTTTTATTGTTTGCAAGTTGCTTCTGAATCACCCCATTGATGTCTTTGTTTTTATAGTCCTCTGAATGTGCACAGAAAGATTACTGCTCAGATTTCTAGCTGAATTTCAATGTTCTAGAATAAATATTAATTCATCTTTTTATAACTGTACATTGTAAGTGCACAGAATTTTAATACCGTAAATGTTTTTTCAGTAATAATTAATTCTCTAAAGCAGCATTTAATATTAAAATAATTAATTCTGAAAAGTAATATCTAATCTCAACTCTAAAACTTGTAGAATGCTTATGTTTCTGACAAGGCCTGTAGGAAAAATCAAAGCCAACTTTTGAGGGTTTTGATCTGCTACTTTCACTGCAATCATAGTAACTGTGTGTTCTTTAGAATAGAAACATTTTCAAAGATGTAAATTTCTATGGAAAATATAAATTAAACTAGTAGCTTGGGAAAGCTATTAAGCTTTACAGGCTGGTAAAGGGCTATAATTCCATAATTTACTTATTTCTTAGTGTTGGCATTATACTTGTTGCAGTTATTTCAATCTACATTGCTTAGACTGCCAAGACTGTAATCCTCACTAATGAGAATAATCCAGTAACATGCATCATTTCAAGCAATGACACTGATTTTTCACCTCCTTCCAGCCAGGATGGTGACATGTCTGCCCAATGTCAGTGAAACAGGAAAGTACTTTCTTTTTCTTCTTTTTTTAATTTATTTTTCTGTATGTGCAGTATTAGTTTATTTATATTTTTCAAAGTTGAAATATAAAGTAAGTTCCTCTCTGCTCTAGCAGAGTCCTGTACTACAAGGAGTGCTGTGGGAAATGTCATGACAGTTCAGTACATTGAAAAGTAGGTGTACATCTCTTCCATTTTAAAATAAAAAAAACAGCAGACCCTTAAATGCTCACCTTAAATCGAGTGCATTTAAATAAATCAACAACCAAAAGGAAGATGACTTAACTGTTTCTGTTTCTGAGACTATAACCTTTTTCAATTTTTTAAATATATAAGTCTAGATGGTGACCCATCTTGTTGGTTGGTTGAATGTTACATATTTTGTGTGATGTTTATGTTGTACAAGCCAAAGATCACAGTGAAAAATACTCAAATATATGAAGCAAAGAGCATGAATTTCTCTGACTGGTATCCATCTAGAATAGTTACAGTGTGAATGCACTTCTATAGTTAGAAGTGCATATTGTCATTCTACATTGTCCTGTCTCCATTTACTAACCTAATTCTTTTTTACTGTGTAAATAGTTGCTTCTTCTTGAAGATAACTTAAGCCAAATTACTGTCAGTTTTAAAATTTTGTCTTCATATTGCTTCTTTGTCGTGCTTCTTTCTCTATCTCACTGAGTAGTTAATTCAATATATTTGCTGTTAGCACTGAAAATTGTTTTCTCATGACCACACCTAGCTTCATGGTGAAATAGGAAATGTTAATTAAATTGAGTTTGTAGTCAGGCTAACTTTGCTTAGTCGAAAAAGCCAGTGTCCAATCAGTCTGTGTTTTGGGTAGTTTCTTACCATGGGTAAAACCTAGCAGGGGGAAAAGATCTGCATTATATTCTATTAAATACTAACTGCATGCCTGATTGTATAAACAAACAAGAGTTTAGAAGCTATCTTAACCTTTCTTCATGTCCTTGAGTATCACATTTGACTACAGTTGGAACAGAAATAATTTAAAAAGAATGACTTTTTTTTATGCATAATGATGTCCTTAGCTGTTAAAGAATTTATTATGGAGAATTGTGTATTACAAAAGTTATTTTCTATTCAAGACCTAATTGTCAATAGAGGAAACATGTCAAAGACCTGAAATTCATTCAATTTCCTTATTACTGGGACTGTAAAATAGAAGCATGGAAAATTTTAAGACTTCCATTTACATTGCTTGAAATGTCACAGTCATGCCAGTTTGACCTTTGTAAGTTGTTTTGGATTAATTGTAAATCGTTTGCATGTTACTTTTGTTATGTAGCTCCCTGCTGCATGATTTTCAAGTTCTTTTATTATAAGAATGGCAGTATTTTTAATTTCCAAAACTGCTATTTGGTTGCAAACCCTTTGGGTCCTGCTGTGATGTTAGGTGGAGCCTGAATGTCAAAGAATCATTGTTTCTGACAGCTAATCAGATATCCAAATGATTTAACCTCTGTGTGTCATTGTCATCAAGCTGATGATGCTGATGAAGAATGCCTGACAATTAGCGATGTAGAAATACCAAAATAACATAGACACTATTTATGTGGTTGCTAAGTTAGTTGTGAGGTGTTGGCTAGAGGAGTAGCCAACTCATTCCTCACTTCTCAAAATTCTTGGAAATAACTTCCTTTTTGGTTCTTTGTGTTGGCCAAAGAATATTTGTTTTGTGAGCTGAGTAAAAGGAGCAGAATACTGTAGTCATTCTGGTTTTCTTGATCCTCATGCTCACTGAATTAGCCTAAAGATCACTGCATGGTCAATGGTAGATGCCAGCATGAGATTCACACAATATTTTGAGTTGGAGGGGCTCCACAAGGATCATCAAGTCCAGCTCTTAAGGAAATGCTCCACACAGAGACTGAACCCACAATGTTGGGTGTTATTAGCACCACACTCTGACCAGCTGAGCTCATCTCAGCATCTGCATATCAGTAATTAGTTGTTACTGGAGCTAAACATTGCCTCAGGATACTTGGGCTCAGATCCATCTGAATGCCTTCCCACCATTAATCTTTATAAATCCCCTTTTACACATTAGTCCCAAGAATTTTATATGTTCAGGAATTCTACAGTGTAACTGTGAACCATAGAGTGAGCAGGTATCCAGATTCAAATTATGGAGTGTGAAAACATTAAAGAAGCTGAAGTGTGTGCAAAAAGATATATTATTAATAAATTAAAGGGGACATATGTAGAAAATAGGAATTATACCTGATTTAAGCAGGGAGAGAGGCTGTATATTCTCTATTGTGTTCCCATTTAACTGTTTTGTAGAGTGCTATCTGAACTTCCTGAGAATTCATTTGTATAACATTTTTTGATTCATTCATTCTAAACTATCATGCTCTAATTCCAGTGAATTTCCCTTGGTTCATGTGCAGGTTTTTCAAAGCCACGGTGTAATAGTTTCAGCTTTGTTGGGTGAGATTTTATCAATAGTCTTTTTGGCTGAATCCTCATTTCTTCTCTTTCCTCTCCCAGTAAGTTATCCATACATTTTAACATCCATTTAAATGTATTTTTCCTTCTTTCCCTTTCTCTGCTGGCTTATGAGTTTTCTACATGGAATATTTTTCAGTGGTCTTTTGTATATCCTCCAGCACAGAAGCCCAAACTGAAATTCCAATATCTATCTATTCGCTCTGTTTCTCTATTAGGATGAATGTGATCAAAATATCTGTGCAGATTGATTAGGGTGCCTCTAAAAAACATCAGGCTACAAATAAAATTACTCTTCTTTACTGTTGCAAAAACATCGGTATAGAATGACAGTATGTTTCTTCAATGTAGTTTATGATCTTGTGAAATGTCACACTTGCCTTGAGTTGTCTAGACTGGAAAAGAACAGCTGTAAAAAGAATGACAAATAGATGTTTTTCTTCTTTTTCTGTACTGAATCTATATTAAGGAAACACAGCTCCTCTCAGTAGAGCTGATGAGTTGGCACTGAGTTGAAATAAAAATCGATGTTTATAATAGGTAACTGTCCTAGCATCAATACTAATATTTCTTAATCTTCACTTAATGTTATAGATATGAAATCCTTCATTGAAAGCAGTTCTGAATGATGTAGGCAATGAAAAGAAAACCACTGGTCAATGCACAGAATACATACAGGCAGCAAATGTATTAGTTATCTAAAATGTTCATGTCCAGTACAGCCAGAAAATTCTTCTTTCAGTTGGGAGGGCGTGAAATCTGCCAGGATTTAAATACAATTTGTTATTGCAAATATTCTTCCAACTTGCTCTGACAATGCCCACTTAATGAGAAGATGAACAGTACTCATTAAATCTAATTTCAATAAATATTTCACTAGTGCTTCAAATATTCTGAAGTGGAATAAGAATTTCAGGGACATTTTAAAAAATGTAATGTTGTTATTCTAAAAATTGCTCCTCCCTTTACTTTCCCCCTTATCCAGGAGTGGAAAAAATACCTCAAAATATGGATAAGGTAATTATGTATATCCACTTTCTTCCTTGCTATCTTAGTGTTCCTGTCTATTTTATTTTTACCAATTCTTTCTTCTCCACACTCCCAAGATAAATTTAAGATGTTGAGCTTTGTCCCCATGTGTGGATGAAAAATGTGTTCATCCCCAAACTGAATATTCAGTTTTAAAAAATGCCAGTGTTCTAATGTCAGGCAGATGAATTTTGGACGGGATTTCTACCTAATTTCAGTTGGTTCTGTAGGCAGCTTAAAAATAATCTGAGAACCTTAAGCAAAGTGGTAAACATATGTTTAACAACACATAAAAAAGTATGTTGTTTTAGTGTTACCATAGATAATAAAATGTTCCTGAGCAGGACCAATGCCTGGGTGCTTCAGGAGCACATCCTGCAATTTCCTCTGTGTGTCCCAGGCTGCCCCCTCCCAGTGAGACACAGACTGCACCAGAAGCCAATGCTGCTGTGTGATCTGACAGACAAGGGTGGAACCTCACCTTAAATGCTTCTCTTGTCTTCAGCAATGTGATTTCTACAGCTTATACTGCCTGTTCTCTATAAAGATAGCTTTTTTCCCCGCTGGTTGATGGGTAAAACACAGTTTAAACTATTGGTGGCTTTGGGCAGATTGCTGAATTCTAACTTTATCACATTTTGTCTTAAAAATTCTAAAAAATGCATAATCTTTGTAACAGTTGTCACCATCTTTGTGATGAAGTCTAAAACTCATTTCTATTGTGCACTCATTTTTCACCACCTTAGAGGTAAAAGAGACAAACACTTCCCTTATTCTTCCAATTTGGATGTTTGTGTGAGAACTGAGCAGTCACTTTCCAAATAAAGCTGTTAAATGAAAAGTAGAAGCCTCAGAAAGAAACTGAAGGAAGAACAGTCTGCAATAAAGCTGTCTAGAAATTCAGTTACTCTCTTTTTCTTTTCAGGAATGTTTGCCCTTACAGGGTGTAGGGGATACACATTTAGTATTCTTTGTAATCCAGATTTTCTGTGAAATGCTGGTATTTAGACTTATATCTGGTTTGTATTAGCCTTCACCTGTACAGTTGGAGTTTTTCCAAATATGGGGTAACACTGGACAATTGTGTTCAGTATGCCAAACACTCAGATCATAATATGTGTATTTTTCAAAATTGAAGATCCTTCAGTCACTAATACAATTGAACCACTAGAAACAGAACAAAGTAGCTGCAAAAGGGGAAAGGGTATAGGGGAATTAAATCCTATTCTATTGCCTTCCCCCCACAATTATAACTATCAACAGGGGCATTACTCTTTGACTGTCCTTTCTTTTCTTTTCTACCCTTGGAAAGTGGAGGATGCTTGGGAGTGGTGAAAGGATGCCAAGATACTTGACAACATGAAATCTGCAATAATTCTTTCAGAATTAAATAAATCACAACTATAGTTTAAATACATTCATCATTACTTTGTCGACTTCAGGTGAGGTGAAGCAGGAGTGGAGAACACAGTTCAGTTACCTTTAATTTACACAGCTGTTCTTACAGGCATGTGTTCTTTTCTTTCAAAGTTCTCAAATGTTATATAAGAAAATGAATTCTAGCTGTGGACTAGTTGATGCTGTCAGCTTTATAATGACATATATCCACCCTAAGAACAGGGTGTGTGTATTGTAAACAATTGCATATTAACACCTTGGTCTCATTGATTGCAAATTTCTCTGATACATTCTCTGATGTCCCAGTGGCAGCTCCTCCTAATTAACTCAGACACTAATTGGGTCAGATGAAATAAAGTAGACAGCAGTCAGTCAAGCAGACTAGAGCAGCCTGTTCTCTAACTGCTTTTGACAGAGGAACAAAAAAAGAACTTGAAATATTATAGAACAGTGCTAGCTACCACAGCGTACTTAGTATGGTTGTTTGCCATGAATATTTTAATACAAACTGTAACAAATGTTGGTCCCTCACACGTGGTTAACCCATCCTCCACTGTGTTCTGCATGTGAGTGACATGAATTCTGAGAGTCTGTGACCATGTGAAGCATTTGCCTGTTGTTTTTTTTTTTTTTTTTCCCATAGGAGCAAATCAGAAAATCTGGGACAATATACATTAAAATCAAAGCAGTTCAAAGCTTTGCAACTATGCATCACTAGGTGGCATTTGCTGAAAACAGAACAGCAATTTCATTTTCACATCAGAAGGTTGTGTGAAGCACTAGATACTAAAGTCATGCTTTAGACTCTGATTACCTGTTTTAAATCCTGATGCTTCTTTCAGCTTCATTTGTTTTTAGCTGAAAATCTATAATTCAGAAAGTTTGTGGGGTCCTATTTCCTGTTTTAGATGTGTTCTGCTCTGGCTGGCTCATGAGTTAACATTACTGTCCTTAGTCTCCTGTCCTCTATTGCTCATTCTGAACAAAAATAGTAACCCAGATGGTAAAAATCTCCAGCTAAGTAAGGACACAGTCTAACCATAAGCATTTATGTGCTTTTTTTTTTATGAACAAAACAAAAATACCTGTGTAGTTTCATAAAGGTTATAAATATGAAAATTGTGGGTAATTTTATCTAGTTATATAACCTTGACTTTTTTATTTCTTGTAATTAATATCTGTTCTAGTAATACTTCCTATGCAGTGCCTCTGTCACAGCTTATTCTGAGACATCCTGCTGATCAGCTAAATACTGACCTCTCTTCCAAGGTTTAAAAAACACAAACAAAAACCCCAAGAACTTACACCCCTCTGTCCTGGCAAACCAACTTCAGTGTTGGCCACAGCTCCTTTATCACGGTTTTTCTCCTCCCAGTGCATGGAACTCCTCTGGTGAAATCCATAAATCTAGAGCTGTTTAAAGTTTTTTCAGAACAGTTTTCTTATTATCGGGGATGGTTTTTTTGTTGGGTGTTCTTTGTTGTTTTTTTGGTTGTGTGGTTTGGGTTTTTTTTATTCTTTTGGTTTTTTGATGACTGCTGAAATACAGGAGCTGCCAGTGCTGCTCGTTCCTGGCCTGTAACTTTTCCCACAGTGGTGACAGGGACATTTGTAGTGCTGGGTTCTCTTTGAGCTGGCTGGTTAAACAGCAGCTGAGGTGAGAGTGCTTGCTTTCACTTTGAGTTAGTTTCAGCAATTCTCCTATCCTTGGTGTACAGGAGTAACAATGCTTATTACAGGTTGTCACTGAGGGTGCAGAGCACACAAACCAGTTTTATTAGTGTCTAACACAGGAGGATTTTCTGCTGCTGGCTGTTCAATAGGGCTCGCAGAGGGATGGCTGCTGCCAGCCACAGCTGAGCCTGTCCATCTGTCCTAATGTACTCTCCTTCCTGAGCAGAGTCTGGGAACACCCATGAGCTCAGAGGGGAGAAAAAGGGTTGATACTGATTCTCTCTGGCTTCAGTCAATAATTCCCATTTTCTCCGGGAAAGAATAAAAATGGGTTATAAATAAGAAACTCTGAAACCAGTGTTACTACAGTCAGGATGTATTTAATCTGTTTACCAGGTCCAGTCACTCTTTAAAAGAAGTTATATGATTTCTTTTTTTTCTAAAATGTCAGTCAGGTTCTTTTGTTCCAATTAGCCCAACAACCAGCAAGGGGCCTGGGCAGCAAACATTGCCTCCTCACTCCGAGCACACTGTGATTCCTGCTAATCAACCTTACAAATTATTGGCTGTTTTTGTAAGATGAAAGGAGCAACATATCTCTCAGCAGCTGTGGTAAAAATTGCAGTTTTGGGCTGTGGAGTTGCAATACATTTTATATATAGCAATAATAACAGTAGTAGTAAATCCATGTGGCAAAAAGTGTTTCTGTTACTTTTATATAATGTCACATGATGCATTAGCAGCATTTAACTTCTGCTTCCCTAATCTGTAAACAAGAAAAAAATGTCCTGTTCAAATGAATCCATCAAGAAATATTAAGTATTTTCCCCATATATACTCATTTGACAAGGTGAAGTTGGTATTGACCAACTTCGACTTTACATCCACGTTTTGGTATTACCAGTATCCTTCCCCATTAATTTAGTCCACTTTGCAGCACTAAGACTTATGCTGCAAGTGAATTTTGTTGCTTTCAACAACAACAAACAAAAACCACCCAAAAACCCAAACCAACCTGCCAAACAAAAAACCCAAATAACTCCAAAGCTTAACAAAAACCAACAAACAAACAAACCACAAACCAAAAAAGTTTTTAAATCATCATTGGTATTTTTTCAAGGTACTTGGATGTACTGGCAACATGATCTCATTGGCATCTGACTGCAAAAAAGTTGATAATGCAATTAAATCAAACAATCTTCTGCAAGTTTCAGAAAGCAGCAGTAGTTTCAGCTGATACTGCCCTTCTAACTAGCATGGAGGTTTAAGTGAAGACAAATCCATTACCTCATCTAAAAGTATAATATGTGTTCTGTAGTATTCAGAAAATACTGTCATAACAATGGTATGATGCTAAAATAGCATGGACTTCTACAGAAATGTTAACAAGAATTCTTTTCATTTGTCAATATATCTATATGACATTGAAAAATAGATAAAAGAGTAAACACTACTTATACACAAGTGAATATCCAAATGAGTAATTATATATTTCTATGTAAAGATAAGGCATAAACTGAACTCTTTTTGAATCACCAGCTTCTCAGGTAGAGATAGGTGAGTTTTTTAAGTTTGAGCAGTTATTTATCTTGTGCAGAGAAATCTGATGTATTGAAGCACTGGGGCTTTTTTAGGTTGCATTTTACTAGTGCTTTCCCTTTGGGAAAAATTTACTGGATCCAAAGTAATTGCTGGTTAGAACATAATAAAAAGCCCCAGTAGACAAAACCAGTTAAGCTTGTGTTTACAAAGCTGTTAATAACTAGAACAGATTATTTTTGGCAGAGTTCAGAAGTGGTTCAGAAGTCCTACAAGTCCTTATCCTTGAAAGGGTAAGGCAGGGGTGGGTCACCAGCACTTGAGGCAGATGTCCTGACACTCAAGTGTTTTGTTAGAGGTCCTCAGGTCAAATCCATGGACATGGAGAAGTAGGATCAGTTCCCAAAGGGTATTTGTCTGTGGTGGACCAGAGGAGGACTAGGTCAACAGCTGGGAATAGAATTACAAGTGTATGAACTGGAGCTGAACACCCCATGTTGTGTATACTTAAAATGTTCTGGAAATGTGAGCTGACATTCTGTTTCTTTTCTTTTTGAATTTCATAGGAATTTTGATCCTGCTTTTGTCTTGGGAGCTCCATATGCTACAATTTATTTAGAGAAAAGGGTTGAGAAATGGTGGAAGGGAAGAAGGGCAGGGGGGCGGTTAACAAACATGAACAAATTACATGAATTTGCTAAAACATAGATCTATGTGTACATTTGACAGCTGCCCATTATTGTTTTTGGAGTCATATGTTGCTTGTTTGCATTATTCTGGTACTTTGGGATGCTAGTCAAATCTTTTTGCTTAAGCTACACATGCTTCAGTAGTTCTTTTGTTCAGATTTACTGCTTTCCTGCATATGATCTTCTATCTACCAGATATCCTTTTTTTCTTTCCAGAAGGGAAGTGTTTATCTCTGCTTTTCCCCATCCCTTCCTTTTTTCCAAATGTCTTTTTCCCTTTTTTCCCCCACAAGCCAGGGTAAATGTGTTTAATTCCCCTTCTGTCTTCCCCTCGCCCCTTCATCATTTTTCTTTTTGTTGTTCTTGTTCTTTTTGCTGTCCTTGTTGTTTTTCTTTTTTTTTTCTTTCCTTTTTTAATCTTTCCTTCTGTTCCATACTGGCAGTCTGTCATGTTCTTTATCCTTTGTGTTGTTCCTGCTCCTTTTTTACATGACATCCATACTGGTCCTCAAAAGCACTAAGTAGTTTTTCTCTAAATAGCTAATTAGTTAGAGTTGAAGAGTGAGACCTAATATAAACACTTGCAGTGTCTTAAAGAATTAAAAAAATAGGAAAAGTCAGGAAGCAGTTTCCCTAAAACATTGATAATGAGAGAACAATTCCAACTAACATTATGAAATGAGAAAAATAAAAGGTTTCCTCAGCCTGACATTCAGTCTAGGCAAGGTAGTTCAGTAGTTCAATCTGCTACACCAATCTGTCAGTAGAAATCTTGTAGGTTGGGTCTTGCAGATATCCTCTTTTTGTCTTCTGATCAGTAAATAGCATCCCTCTCTCTGAGTTCCTCTAGTTGAAGGAAACAGGGGGAGCAAAGTTTTTTTTCTTAGCAATACACCTTTTCATTTCCTAAATTTACCTTGACTCTTAGCAAACCTTTCTCAGAAAATTTTAGTATTCTATTTTTCATGGCGTTTAGTTGTACTTTTTTTTTCTTTAAATCTATATTAACGAGGGCTTTCAGTGTTCCATTTCTGCTGAGCATTTGAATAGGTTCATCAGTGTTTTGAAAAGCCTGAGATGGTTTGATTATGGTGATTTGACTCTGGTTCCACAGTAAAGTCTCAAGAGGGTAGCACAGGGAACAGGGAGTTTTAACAATATTCAGATTAAGTCAACACACTGCTCATCAGTGTATTTATAGAAAATGTACAAAGAATTGCATGTTCTGTATTGCCTTACATGAGCAATAGACTTAAATTCTTTGTCTGTCTGTCAAAGCAGCCTATTGTATTTCCTGTCAGCTTGTGAGTGTCTTGGATGACCTCAACGACTAAAAATCAAAGCTAGTCCACTCAAATATCATTCTGTCATTGTGTGGCATTGATTTCTTCTTCCCCCCTCAGATAAGCAAGAATGGGAAGGGAACATTTCTCAGCAGCTGTAGTTACTGGCAGACTATTGTCACAATGTACTGAAAATCTCTAAGAATAGTGAGTCGATGGAGCCAGAGTATCAATAATGTGACTATCTGTGGCCTCTTTTGTTCCTAGTACTCCCACCATTGCTGGTACTCACTCCCACTCACTGAAGAAAATCCTGACCTTTTCTCAGGCTGCATTGTTTTGCTGCTGGAAAATCAAATAGCAATTTTGATGGTTTTCTTCTCTAAAGTGCAGTGTTCCAATGAACCTGCAGCTGCCATGAATGAGGGAATTGACACCTGCCTCAACACCATTGTTTCAAAGTTTTCACCAGTATATGGGGATTCTTTTCTTTCTTTTCTTCCTTTTTCTTTTTTTCTTTTTTCTTTTATTCCTTTATTGCTCATAGGTTCTGGTTCTAGATAAAACATAACTATTCAATTATTGTTTACCTATGTCAGGGAAATACTGGATAACAGGATAAAATGTCTTCTTCTCCATTTGTGTTCCTGCACCTGTGATGGAATTGCTTACTGAAGGCTGCATAGAATCTATCCCACAACTAAGCCTCCTATCATTGCCTGTCTCTAAGTGATTCAAACACTCTACAAATGTCACATCTTCATTGACATGACAATGACAGTGATTTTTTTTGTTTGTTTGTTTAAAATTGAAGTTTAGAATCTGAAGAGATGGATAATTTCCCATACTCCTCATGTACCAGTACCATTTTGTTGAATGTCTTCTGATTGTAGAAATTGGAGTTACTTACTCTAGAGAAGAATTTTCTAAGCCACTTGCATTGGAAAACACAACCCAGATCTGTGGAAGGCTGAAGGATGCAGTCTTCATGTGGCAGCAGTAAGAGGCACTGTGGAGTCTCCATCCTTGGAGATAATAAAAAAAAAAAAACAACCCACACTCAACAGGGTCCTGTAAAATCCATTCTAGGTGGCCTTTCTAGATAGGGGCACTTGGACCAGATGATGTCTAGAGCTGCCTTACAGCCTCAGCCATTCTGTGAGTTAGTGAAAGAAATATTTATTCAGGTGTGTCAAGAGTTGAGAGGTTAAAGATCTTCTAGAAAAAAAGGGAAGGATGCAACAAAGTGCAAATTTCCTTCTCCCTGATACATGTTTTCTGTGAGGAAGTGGCTTTTATTATATAAATGGAATGATGTAGTGAGATACATAGTGTATGTTTCAGAACCTTGGTTCATTTTGCAATCTTCTTGGTATTTTCCGGATCAAATTTTTTAAAAGTATTTTTTTTTAGTGATTTGTTAACAATTCTGTATACTTTCAGAATAGTATCTAGAGTATACTGGTATCTCATTTTCTTTTCCTGCTACTATTTTTTATTTAATATGTTTGGTAGCATTTGAGGGGGTAGAGTGGTGTGGAAAAATAAGAGTAGTAAAAGGTGTAGTTTACTAAGAGATGACAACATAATGTTGGGAGTTTTCTTGTAGAAGACAGATGGGAATTACATTGGAGTGGTAGGTTGCAAACGTGAGCTGTTAAGTATATTAGGAAAGTTGTATGGTGACCAATTGCCATTATTAATAGCATCTTTGTTCTGTTGAATCATGATTGTTCCTAAGCATCCTTCAGTGTGCCACTTGTCTCTATTAGCCTTGCTGCCTGATTAAGTGTCAGAACTGTCCTTTGTCAGATGATTAGCTTCATTAATACTGCACTTTATCTCTGGGTCATAATTTATTACGAGGCCTAAGCTGGACTAATACTTCAAAAGTCAAATGTGCAGTTAACTAATCTGAGAAGTTTGCATTCACAGTTTCAAAGCTGGGTGCTCATCAGAACACATCTCTGAATGCATTGCAGTTAAAACAAGATCTGTTCAGTGGTACTAGAGGCTCTAGGGCAGGAAAATCAGGTGAATTTTACTGCTCAATATCTCTTTTTCTGGAAGGGTTTTGTAGACCTCAGAGCATTTATTTTCTGAGTTGATAACCTACAGAAAATGAGGTTAAGCCTATTCTGTTCAAAGACCATCAATTTGAGAAAAGCATTTTTGCTGTGGGAAGGGATTCCATTGTTATTGCAATAAAGGAATTCAGGATCCATGCACTGTTTAAATCTAACCTGAAGACAGAACACTATTCTGCAATTCTTTCAGCTTGAAAGAAAAGAAATAAACATAGCATATTACTCTTTGAACAGGTGAAGGAATTACCTGGCCTGGCCATTTGATTATTCTTGTCTCACAGTAAAAGCACCTCCAAGGACATTCACTGGCTCATTGCTGAAGGATCTCTTATAAACACAGCATTATGAAAGTGGCAGAGGAGTGCTCTTGGCATGTTTCTGCAGCACCTAGATAAATGTCATTCAGCTTCCACATGGAGCATTCAATCCATAAATCTGGGCTAAGAGAACATCTCTTTGTAAAAATCGTGTTTACAATGGGGAAATCATGCCATGCATAACCAAAAGATTGATTCGTTTTTAGGTTAGGAGGCTGTCACTAACAAATTGTTGTGGTATAAACTTGTCAGAGCAAGCACCTAGAGATGAAAGTGCTTGCAATGATCTCTGTGTAAAGGTAACAGCAGCGGAACAGGTTTGTGTTTACAATGTAGTAGAGCATTGCCTGGACTTTGACGAAGTTTCAAACATTCAGGTTGTGGGGTTGACTCTTATTTTTCTCAGGAGACCCTGGGTTTTATTAGCACAGTGGACATGAATAATTGGTGACTAGCAGTTAAACTTGCATATATCTTTATGGGAAAACAAACAAACAAAAAGCCCTAAAACAAACAACCCACTCTGCTATTCAATATGCTATTGCAGCTGCCTGCGGTGGAAAAGCAGAAGTTTGAACAGTTTAAGGAGGTATTTTTGTCTCTTTCCTTTTCCCTGCAATATATCACATATTCTTGTTTGAACAGTTTGAAAAAGGTGATTTTTTCTCTTTTTCCTTCCCCTTGCTAAATGCCACATTATTCTTCAAACCCATTTGCATTTGGCAGTTTTAGCAGAGATGATTAAACAGAAGCTGCTATTTATGTGTAATATTTTATATGAAGTTGCTGAAGAAGTTTGTAATATAACATCAGATTGAATATTTATCTTCTACCAACAAAATGTATCTTTCTTGTCTCATCTTCTGTGTACTGCATGAGGCTGGAATGAAACAAAACTCATATAATAAACAACTTACAGTCAACACAGAAAGAAGTGTTGCTTGTGGGGAAAAATAAAATTTTTAACAGCTTTAGCATCATGTATTACCAATAGCATGCATCTCCTTCACATGCTGTTGCTTTTAGATGAGTCTCTTAACTATTCAAGTATTACTTTCAGCCAAAAGCTGAAGCTGAAAGCGTTATTTGGGATAGATAGCGATAGAATTCTTGAAAGTTTATTGTAGCAAATACTCATATATATTAGTGACAGAGGTTTCTACTTGTACTATTGTGTTGTCTATTTTTTTTTTTTTTTGCTCAAGATCATCTGAACTCAGAGTATGCTCCTTCAAGTATGCAATACTTCTTTATAATGCTATAGTAACTTTGCAAACTAGTATTTTTTAATGAGTATATTGTATCTTTGAAACTGGAAAACATTCTGGTTGTAAAGGTATGTTTAAAATGATATTGAGGTTTTAAGAACAAAAGATACATTTGTATCAAAAAGATTTGTCTTGTCTTGGGTCTTTGGACAGTTGGAGGGAGGGAAAGCAAAGTACATTAATATTGCCATGCATTTCTCTTCTAGCTTGTCTATACCTGCCACTCAATTTTAGCTGAATCCATTAATGTTATTAATTGTTATATATTTCAGAAGATAATTTAATATCCCTTTTTATTTAAGAAGTGTGGAGAATTTTACTGCAAACCAAAAGGCTGCATTGGATGAACTTTATTTTAGTATAAGCATTCTGCACCCTTTTTCCACATATGCCCTTCAATTCTAGTTGAGGTTGATTTTATTTTGCCAAGCAAAGAAATCTGTCCTTTATATTTCAGGGATGATGCATAATAGATCTTTTTGAGGAAATGCTTACAAATTGTAGTCTGAAATAACTTTTCTCTTTCAACCTATATAAAATACATCAGAATTTTACCTTTGTTTGTCCAGTTCCATTCAGTATCAAGATTGTACTTATAACTTAGAGAACTCAAGGCCTAAAGTAAATAATCTCCCTCTTCAAAGATTTCATATTAAAGAATTGAGAAAGAATTTCATGTGTGGCTGAACAAATATATGTGTGGGTTTGTTTTTGGTTTTTTTCCTTTTCCACTGGAGGAAAAATAGATAACAATTTGTGACAGGTAAATAGCTGCAAGTTAAAAAAGGCATAAGGTACATCAGGGGCTGCCAATGGAGAACTATTGTTGGGTTTCAGAAGGGTTCACTTCCTCAAGCAATTTGAGGAGGCACATATAATGTTATTTCAAGTACTTTTCTACTGTTTAAGAGTTTTCTGATGCCAAAACCATCAGATGACATGTTTGGGGATTTTTATAGCTATATGAAATTAAAAATTAGAATGGGGTGTTTCAGATCCTACTGCAATATGTTCTTTTCCAGGAGAAAAGAAACCACAGGGTAGGTCAGTTGAACTAGGGATATAAACCCTGCTTATGAAGGGGACCTGTAGGACCTTCAGAATGTGTTGATACAATTTTAAAAGAATAGATTAAAAAAAAATTCCTGCCTGTGTTTGAAGTATTATTAGTAATTTACAGTAAACGAAAACTGAAACATTAATCAATAATATGGTATTATTTTGTAGAATAATTCTAATGAAGTACTTTCCTTTTCTCTGGCAGATGAACGGGAAGATGTTCAAAAGAAAACTTTCACAAAATGGATAAATGCACAGTTTGCCAAGGTAATATATTTATTTACTTATTCATGAAAATAGCTTTTGTATATTAAAAAAAAAACAAACAAAGAAACCTGATATTCCTACAGTGAAGCTTAGTTTTCAATATAACAGTTCCAAGTCTCAGATATTGCTGAAGGCAGTTGATGGATTTATTAGAAAAATGTTCAAGCTTTATTTGTTTGACTTCATCAGTGATTGAAATGTAGGAAGCCATCCTTTTCTTAAGGTGTTCTCTGCCTCAATTTACTTCACCTTTTCTCAAACTAGTGATGCACCTCTATTACTCTTTGTTGGATTTCTTTGTCATCTTTCTAATGTACAAAGGAGTTTCCTCTATAAGCCTTGTCTGTTCTTGTTTCTAATTGCAACTGCATCTCTAATGAAACTGGACGAATTGGAGAAGAGCAAGGTCAGAGATAAGAGGTGTAATCCAGTTAACAAATTATGAAAGTAAATTATAATATGTTTTGATATAGTTATTTTTGAGAATGGTAGATCACAAATGGAGTGGGGAAAAATAAGACCAAATAGCTAATTTATTTAAAGCATGCTCTTCTGGCAGTGTATAATGATTTTATCTTTAATACTCAGGAAAAATTCTGTCTGAGCTATTAATTTGCTAAAACTTTTTTTTTTTTAAATTCCTGGAGGATAATGACTCAAATTTATTTGCCAGTAATAATAAAACAAATCAGTTCTATCATTTGTCATTTTACCAGGCAATAGACAGCAATGAAATAGTAGCTGTGACGTATCTTCTCTTTAGTCTGGTTTTTGATTGTGTCCCATCTGATTCTACTCATTAAAAAAAGGGAATAAGATAATCTGAATACAACCACCATAATGTTGAAAAACCTGCCTAGCACTGGTTTAGTCCATCAGTGAGTCCCATAGGCTTTTTCTGTGGTCTAGGGCATTTTCTAATACTGATTCAAATGATTTAGACAGCACCCATTTGTGCTCAGCATCTTTACAGCAGTGGTGTCCAGCAATTTGAAGGACTGGATCAGGATGAAATACTGTATTGAAGAATGATGAATTACAAGCCAGCTCTGGAGTATTATGTTTAGGAGAGCAGTAAAACATCTGCATACAGGACGGGGGGATAGCTGGGTTGGTAATAATGAAGCAAATGAAAGCTCTGGGAGCTGTGTTGAATCACAAACAAAATGAATCCACAACATGATACTATTGCAAAAAAAAGGCAACTTTAATATCTTTGTGATAATGGAAGTGCTTCATAGAGGGTGAAAGATGTAATTATTTTATTTTTCTTGGCAAAAGTGAGATTTTAACTCGAATACTTTGTAATCTTGCTTTTCCATGTATGAATAAGTAGCCACAGCAACCATCATCTGATATAGCCTAATTTGAAATGTATTACCTGTTAGGCCTTTTTATGGTCACAGAAATGGTTGTGGAAAATGAAGAGTAACTGTTTTGCTTCTATATCTAAAGAAAATGTAATACTCCTAGAGCATTGTTTTCTCAGAAATGATTGTTTTATGGAATTGCAAAGCTGCAATTACTGAGGAAACTTGGACCAAGTCTGCAGAAGAATAACAAGAATTATGAAAGGCTTGGAAAATATCTATCAACACATGCTTTTAATATTAGGATTGACTCATTAATCTCAAAGATCTAGAGGCCTTTCCTCCAATCTAATTTTATTAAATGTAGTTTAAGGTCTTTAGGTACTTTTTACTTGAGTTTTATAACACTATTTTTAGTTGCATGTGAAAATGCATTTGTAAACATATATTGGTAAAAGTATTAATCTCTCTCTACTTCATTTGGGCTCTGGGAAAAACCTAAGCATTATGATTTGAGTTTTTAATTGCCTGAAGCATGACCTGGGTTTTTTGGACAGGGTGTTCTTATTTCAGCTGTCAAAAAACAATTGATCTTTAAATGTTGAAGAAATTACTTCTTTCTGAGGTTTTTAGGACAGAAACACAGGAGGTCCTGCTGTACAGTCCCAGGACAGTGTTTCTCCCTCTTCTAACAGCTCAGAGAGGTGGCCTTCAATACATGAAGGTGGATTTCCATGTAAAAACTAGTTTATCCCTCTTCTCCTGACTTCTTTGCAGTGGTTCAAATCCATCTCTGTTTCTAGCTGTGGAATCGATTTCAGTTAGCAGGCTATTCCTTGTTAGTGATTTCTCATCATTGTTAGCTTTGTAAAAGTGCTAAATGAATTACTTTCCTTGCAGAATTGCTTCTTATTCAATCCTATGTAGTTCTAGGGGTGCTGTCTTGAGTAGATTAGCCTACAGGGTTAGAATTAAGACAGAGAAGTGTATGACATCATTCATTTCTCTTATTTGTGAAAAGTGAAATCCAGGTCACTAATTAACTGTAAAATATTTAGGGTTAAATGAAATTATGTTAGATAATTCTCTCTCATCCACTACCTTCCATATGCAAAACCCCCCATTTTTATATAGTCAAAATAAAACCCACTTCTAAATATTCTAAATCTTCATTTTTGTTGGATGTATAGTGTATTTCTCCCCAAAGAGCTCCATTCCTTTCCCAAAAAGTCAGTATCTAGAGCACTTGTGTCTCAGTGCATTTATTCTTACACTGAGCTTTCTAAACACTCAGATTTGCAATTTGTTTCACATAACTTGTGATGTAAAGACAAATAATGCTTTTAAATGTGAGAAGCTGTAAAGAATTGCAAAAAATAATTTCCTAATTTTTGTGCCATCAGCATAACTTGAGAACCCACATGTAATTTTTACCTGTGGGGGAAGAGAGTTGTCCTTCCTCTGGCCATGCCCACAGTGACATTTCAGTTGGATCTTGTGGAGCTGCTTCACTCAGATGCCTCAAGTTTAGCAGTGAAGCCTGATACCTCTTAGCTGTGGAGTCAAATCCCTACCATGAAATCCATAACAAACTTTCAGCCACACAATCCTGACAGTTTTCTGTCTGAGATTTGCGGAACGTAAAACCTGTGCAATGTTACCAAGTCTGTGAAAGGGTATCTAGGAAAAGGTAGCAGAAATGTCACTAATATTTTAATTGCTGTGGGTGGGGCTGTGTCTCTCTTCAGGCATTTTTTAGCAAGTTGGGTAGGGTGCTCTAAATCAAAACAGTGGGGAAAATAAATTTTGCAGGTCTCTCCTACAGTTGTTCAAAAGGTCAGGTTTCTCTCTAATTCTTACTTCTTTTGCTAGCCAGAAACTGGATTATGCAGAAAATCTGGGTCTTGAAAATTACAGTATTTGATTCATCTAGAAGAAAATCAAAGTTTCAGTAGGCAGGGCCAAAAGTTGGCTTTCAGTGTTTGTGAGATAAAATAGTACATTTAAAGTATAAGAGAAATGGGAGAAGGTAATCCAAGAGACCTCTCTTTTCCCCTTTGCAATCATAGACATGGGGTGTGACTTTTTTTAGTGAACCTTCTTGGTTTACCATCTAAATGGCATGAAATAAGTTAAAGCTTAAAGCATTTTTTTAAAATGTGGAACATAATAATTTAATATCATTTTATTCAGAAAGAAGGGGTTTTTTGACCTCAGATGAAGTTTATTTATAAAATAATGAAGTTCTGCAGGGTGCACATAATGATATTAAAATGATATTAAAGGAAAGTATTATAACCTAGTTTTTAATAATAGAACTGTAATTAGAGCTCCCACTAGAGATATGTCTGGTCCTGGGTATGACAGTTTTTTCTCAGATACAAACTTTTAAAATTTGGTATAACTGAAATGCTGAACTGTGTGTTTTGGGAGAATGCAAATCTGTCACAGTCCTGCAAGCGTGACAGCTCTCAGCTGAGACTTGGGAACAGGCACAACAATTACCTTAACAGTGCCTGCATCCCATTATAAATGATTTTATGTTGCTTCATATTTTGTTTCATTCATTGCATAATAGGCTTCAAAACAAAAAGTGCTACTGAAGGTGGGAATACTCTTTACTTGCATACAGGAAAGAACTTGTATATGCAAACTAATTCTATAAGGAAAATGCTAAAATTCCAGAAAAAAAAGGTAAAAAATATAAAAAGCAACTCCCAGCCCTAAAAAGAAAAGAGTAAATATCTTTGACTAAAGAAATATGGACAATTTTTTGTTCCCTAATTATGGAGTGTCTCAAATTGCTGACAATTTTACTGTCAGCAGCAGACGCATCTTGCTAGTGCAGAGGAGAACATGAGCTAATAATGGTAAACTTTGGCAGCTTGAACTTTAGGGTATACCCTTATGGGTAGCTTGAAATCAAAGCTTAACCTATAAGTGGGTTTCAGAATAGTTTGTGAAGGAACTTTCAGTGTTTTAATCTGTGATAGCAAATAACAGATGTTAATAAAATCACCTGCAAATTCAGAGGTTTAAGTAAGTTTTCCACATTTCTGCTGCAAACAAATAGAAAGTTCCACTACAGAGTCAAGGAAGACATAATATATGACAGTGTATTTTTTTGGGTAAACACTGTAATGATTAATCTCTAACTGGGTAGGAACAAGTGGCAGAAAATAAAGCACATTAGGTTTGGGGAGGAAAAAAAGTGGATAATTTTTTATGATTACTTTACCTCATGCTTTGATTTTCTTCCTTTTGCTATCGAAGAATCAGAATATGAAAATAGATGAATAGGATACAAAATGTTGCATTACTTAGCTTTATGGAAAACAAATATCATTCGATAGTTCTCCTTTTTGAGGAGAATTTAAGTTGTGAAAAATGGCACCTTTTTATGGGCAGATGGAAACATTATGATGCAGTTCTTTGTATGGTGACTGTGGAATTAGAATCCATTCTTGTGTGATCATGTGAAGAAACACAATAATGATGCAAACTATGCCAAAGAAAGTAAGGTTGACAGTTTCATTTAAAATATATGTGGCTAGTAAATTAGAGTCAGCAAAATTAAATGCACCTCTTACTAATGAAATTGTTTAGAATAGCAACTAAATTGTTCAGTCAAGTGTTATATGCAGGGATAAAGGGACCACACAAGAGGGCATTGCTTACAGGTTTAGTCAAACTGCACAGCAGTTAAAACAACTTAATTACTCAGGGTTTGTATGTGGCTTATATAATGGCAGGTGTGGTGATGGTCTCAGCTCTTTTCACCTTCTTGAGCTCATGGACAAGCTGAAATACACATTATTCCAGACTCTTTAGTGGTCTCCTGTTGTTGTAGATGTAGTGCCTTCCACACATCAGCCAGCAGCAGTGACTGACACACACGCACGGTTTGCTGGTCTTCTGAGGAAGTGTGTCAAACAGCTGAGGTCCAGAGAGACAGCACTGCCATAAGTCTGACATCCAATTGAGAAATTTGCAGTCCTGCATTTGCTGACACCCTTGCTCAGTTTTCCATGCTATCACTCACAATGACTTCAAATTAAAATAAATTTTTAAAGCGACTCACAGAAAAGTGATTTCTGTGCAGACTCTGGGATGGGAGTAACTGGGTGAAGTTATGTGGAGAAGACAAGAATAGTCTCATTTGTCAACTTTTTAAAGAGTCTGCTTCCATGAAAATGTTTTTACCCCTGTGAATAATCTGTCTTTAGCCATATTTCTGGACAAGAATTAATAGCCAAGTAGAGGAGCTGAAGGGAGGGTTGGAGTTTGGCAACAAATCACAAAAACACAGATTAAAATGTTCAATATTAGCTCTCTCCAAACTGCTTTCTTGACAGCTAACCTATATGTCAAATAAAGACAGCTGCTTAGATGAGTGGATGACTGGTAGGAAAATCAGAATTAGATCCTATAGTCTGAGATTCTGATCAGTGTGCTCAAGCTGCACTGCTGTCTGCTGGTATATTGTATTTTCTGAAATCAGAACAGTAGTTGCATATGCATGTCTATGAGACCAGAAAAGATCCCTAGTTGTTCCAGATGATACAAGCTATCAGTAGGGTGTGCTGGTGCTGTAGAATTTCAGGTTTAGAATTGAGTTCCAGAGGTTAGATCAGTGCTGGCTTTGCAGAACAAAACTTGGTGTCGTTGTAGAGAAGTTCAGAGCAGTTTGTTTGGATAGCTGTGGTGCTTTAGCCATTTACAGAAAACTTAGTGACTGCACAAAAGCCTGTTGGAAAAACAAGATAAATCCATTTACAGAAAACTTAGTGACTGCACAAAAGCCTGTTGGAAAAACAAGATAAATGCAAATTTGCTGAGCTCGAGGTTGTTATTACATTATTAGAGTTCTGAATTTCACCAGAAAGAAACTTGTGGTCTGTTCATCTAAGGAGCACTAATTTGGAGATACATGCAAAGGAGGATCAGGTATCACATGTAAGAACATTGATTTCAGGGCAAACAAAAGATGGAGTGTTTGTAAAATTTTGAAATTGTATCTGTCCTAAAACCTCTATCAGTTCTTTAAAGTTCACACATTAAAAATTAGTATGGTAGATGTTAGCTCAGTTCATAAATTAAACATGAAAAATACCTTGTGAGCAGCCTCAGAATTTTTTTTTTCTTTTGAAAGAAAACTCTCAGAAAACCTGTTAGTTAGGCTTAAAATTGTATAATTTGTGATAAATCTGAAAAAAATATTTGTTGGTATTATTTCTTGTTGGTTAGAGACCATGATTGATACTTATTCATCCTAAGTACCTAATTACTCTGTTTGATGTCTGTTGCCAGCCTTTCTAAGTGCTACAGTAAAAGTGATGAGAAAGAACAGCTTCCTAATGTGGGAGCCCAATTATTTGCTGCAGAATGGCAAATAACCAGACCTCTCATGGAAATTTAATAGTTCTTAATTTTGAGTTGCAGCTCTGTGTGATCAACACTACCCTTGGGACACATCCTGTTTTAAAATTCCAGACTTTCTTGTGCCAATAACCTTTTTATAATACATCTTGCAAGGACACACCAAAGGCCCATCATTTCCATTTTGTATCATTAAAGAAAAAGCTTTTGAAACCAAATGATGTTTAAACCTGGTGTAGAAAACACATTTGCATTGCTAAGTGTTAAGACATTTTTTATTTTTTTGGATATCGCCAGAATACATAAGGAAGTATCAGGCAATACACATACTCAGAATAATTTACATTGATCTATATCTATATCATAGCCCATTACTGTTCTATATTCTGCATATTTTCTTATGATGCAGTAAAACATCACATTGTTATTTAAATATTTATTATGCTTCAATTAAATTTCCTTTGGAACAAAAACGTATTAAAAATTATTTTCATTGTACTTTTTAAGATATTATCAATGGCAATATTGCTATTTATTTTACTTAGAATTTCATTCTGGAACTTATACTATACTACTTAAACTATTAATATATTTTTATAGGTTTTTTAATATGACCAAATAATTTCTCATGAACAGAACATTACTAAGAACAGAAACAGGCACAGTTTAAAGACAGAAAAGATCCTCATGCATTGAATTTTGCATATAGCAACTGCATGCAAGCTTTCAGTTTTACTAACTTATTGACTTTTTATAATTTGTTTAAAAATCAATTTTAGCTTATTAGTGGCAAAATACCTAGAAAGTATCTCCCTAAATGATCCGTTTATTATTTATAAATATTTAATTTTGCCCAGTGTAGGGGCCTGAGCACTGGAGATGGATTTTTCTGCTATCACTTCCCGTGAGAGCAAGGAGTGCCAGCAGGTGTGGGGTGTCACAATGCAGCATGACAAAATCAAAGTAGTGTTTAAGAGGGAGGATTTCTCTTTTTTTCTGGTTCTTGGTAACATCAGAAGCCCAAGCCTCATGACCCACTGTGGCTGTCACACAGCTGGAGATGCTTTGCAAATTGTTGGTAGAGAAAAGAACCCTTTTACTAAAAAGTAGAAAGGAGAAAAATAGGTTTGGGTTTGGCTTCAAAGTTACAAAGATGGATGTTCAACATTAACAAAAAAGCAAATCAAAATGTCTCTATATTGGTTGTGGTTGCATTTTAAGCTATTATTTAAATTAATGTTCAGACAGTGAAGATTTTTTTTCTGTGTACCTGAAGGGAAGTGATTTTCTAAAATTTCTCCTCCAGAACATTCTCGCATTACCAGGAGACTTTACAACTTTGCCTGTTGCAGGCTTTTATTTTCCCCAAAAAATGTCTAAATGATTGCAGTTTAACAAGACATCTTTTGGAGAGCAGATTAATTTTCACTTTGATGATAAGTGAAACTTCCCCTTCCACCTCATTATCTGCAAATCTTTTGGTGGAGCGGAGGCTGCTGGCTGTGTATCTCAAAAGACCTTTTTCTTGCAAGTGAGGCTGGCTTCTGTCTGCTCCCATGACTGCACAAGCCCTGACATGTTTCCTCTGCTTTGCCTTAGTGGGCATAAATTCAAAACTAGCTACAGTTCAGGAGCAGCTTCTCCATGGGGAAAATGGGCTCTTTCTCCAGCAGAACTGTGCCCATCTCCAATCCCACTCCCCAGCTCTGGTGCCACAGACATCCTGCCCCTGAGTGCAGCAGCCCTTGGAGGAAATCCCCATTAATCAGAGAGAATTAAATCTGTCACTGCTGCAGTAGGGCCACAGAAGATTGTGAAGATATTCTCAGTGTCTTTTGGTTTTTTGCAGGTGCAAAGGTTATGTTACTTCTCCAAATAAAATTTTAAGGCTTAAAATGTTTTCCACAAAAATGAGTCCCCTTCTAACACCTGTGCATGTGTATTATCTGAAACAACGAGCATCTGCATGACAAAACACTTTCACCATTAGAAATGTCTGAGTGAATACAGACTACTTTTTAAAGACTTCTATGATGCAGTATTGTATAATGAAATCTGAAATTTCTGAATGAATTAGTAAAATTAGGGGGACTAAAATACATGCATTTTTATTATGTTAAAATTTTTTGGCTTTGTGTTCCTGTTTTTATGGACTCTTGTAGAATTACAAGTGCTTCCCTGAAATGTGTCAGATGTGCCAAGTGAGCAAAGTAATCACCGCTGCTGGCAATAGAGGGCACTAGACTTTCATTTGTGATATGTTTTACTAAGGGAAAAAATAATCAAGTTATGTCTATTGAGACCTTTCACCTTTTCCTCCTCACATTTGGCCTTGCACCTCCTAGATTCCTGTTCAAACTGTCATCCTTTTTTGTTGCAGTTTTGGTAAAATACATTAATCTAAATAAAATTTTTCACTTGAAGTTATTATTGTATCTGTATCTTGAGAGAGGAATAGGAACAAGCTAAATATAGCACTACAATATTGGTCTCAGTGGTGCATATGTCAGCTTGTGAATTTGTAAACATTTACAAATTTGCATGATTGTTGCTGGCAGTAGACATCATCATTTCCGTGCTCAGAATTCATTACTATTACATCTAATCATCTTCAGAATCTCCAAAGCAAAACTCTTCATGCAGACAAATAAGACTTCAGTGGATTCACATTATACTTTGGAAGTTCAAAAACAAAACAAGGAGAAAAAACAATTTTTGAGCTATTGTCCACATTTGTCTGAATGTTATGGAAACGTAGTGATGTTCAAGCAAATAATATTAACCATTCTCCCTATCTGAAAAAGATTAATCACATCTCTCAGGATCAATGAAGAGAGTAGAAGAGCAGGTGCAAGCTTGTACATTTAGGACTGGTGGATCTCTCTGCCCTGATCTTTCTGCATCACATAAACAGATCCAGCATCTGTCCTTGCGTCAGTGCCACATCCTGTTAGTCAGTGAAGCTGAAAGCAAGGGAGGAACTTGTCACCAGCCCAGTTCCTCACCTGCACCCCTGGGGTAGGACCTGCAGAGGGCTCCTGCCCTTCCCTGCTCCATACCCTCCCTAAGCCCCCTCTGCCTGAGACAGTGGGTGCAATTTGTGCCTCTCACACATATATCCTTTTTTCTGTCTGTCTTTGACGTCAGAGGTTTGGCAATTCCTTCCATGTGTTTAAAAGCATAAAACATTTTTTAAAAGTATGCCTAAGGGGTAATAAAACTGCCAGGCAACCCAAAACTAAGAAAACTCTTCAAACCACAAAGTATTTGGTTTTGGGCAGACCACATCAGTGTTACAGATTGCATTTTGGGGTATTGATGTATCAGTTTTGGTGATGCTGAGATGACCCACCCCACTCCAGTAAGCAGTGGTATTTTTGTGTATTACTTTTTAAATTATGGTTTGAGGTATCCTTATTGTGTACAAAGACTTGCAGTTCCTTCAAAGGGTCTGCTGATGGATGTGATATTACAACTTAATCAAATGCAACTTCTATTGATGTTAATTTCTTTAAACCATTGCCTATATTTTAGGTCCTACTTGCCATGAAGTAACATTATGAAAGATGATCTTACTAAGAAACAATAATCTTATTTTTAAGTGATTGCAAATAACTGCAATTACATAGGACACTTCATATTTGACTTTTACATAGGAAGTGGCCCCATCAGATTTTAGGAATGTTTCTGGACCAACACTTCAAGAATATCTGTTATTTTTATTGCTGCTTTCCTCCACTGTTTCTCTGACTTTACATTTGGGAGTTCTGAACTGTCACCCCGCACATGATAGCTGCAGTTATTAATCAACAGCAGTGGCAAAATTGACATAGACACCCCATTTGGTTTTTGCTTAGAGAACTGTTAAAGCAGCTTTATTATTATTAAAGTTATTTTTTAAAAATCCTTTTTTCCCCTGCTCTGGTACATCTTTTTTTTTCCCATGTTTTTGTATCCCAGTCTTATTAAATATTGATGCTCATATCAATGACTTTGGTGTACTTCCAGTTTTTTCAATGATGCACATGACAGGTGTTATTGCACAGGATAGCCATTTTTCTCTTCTATTTGCTTTTCACAGTGTGTTTGATTGATTTGCCAGTTTAAGCCCATCACATTTAAATCCTGCCAATATTAGTGTGAGCATATATTGCTGATTTAAAAACAGGATGCTTTTTGTATGCCCAAGTACTTGATGTTGGTTCTATTGAAACTATGATTTTATGGGAAAAGGATGAAACAAGCAATTTCTTCTGTTCAGTCTGGTACAGTTTTAAATATATATAAAAATAAGTTCATATAAAATATACATATATGTGTGTGTCTTTACTCTATATCCTAAACTATTGGTAACAATAATATCCTTTACATTAAAATAAAACCCCAACAAGCAAAACCTGACATGACTCCATGATAATAGTAATAATGAATTGTAATAAGTTGTAATTCCACTTGGAATTCTATTGAAAGCTGTAAGTATTGACCAAGACACAGTTCTAAAAACATGAGACTGTTCTCTTTTTTTAATTTATTTTTTGGCCTATTTTGGCTGCAGGATGAAACAATCTATGAGGCTGTGTCTGTGCATGAAAGAAGCTATGAATGTTCTGCATATTTTTTCTAATAACTGAGTCCTGAACTGAAAAAAAATATATTATGACAATTTTCAAATGTGTTGTCTTTTTTCCTTTTCTCTGTGGTCAATAATCATATGAAAATTGGCATTTTAAGTCAAGATTTGATTTTCTTTGGGGGAAAAAAATCATCTAAAGGCCCATTTGGCATTTTGTACAAGGAACTCAGGCATGAGACATCTAATGCAATCAGGTGTAAGCAACACAGTTTATCACCACAGGTAGAAACAGGGTTCCATTACAGGATTGTATTCCATTACTGCATGAAACATTAGAAATCCCTACTTAGAAAGATGAAAGGTTATCTTGCCACCCTCATAGCAATGGCTAAAGTACTGAGGAAGTTCAGGCAAAATGCGCTGAAAAATCTCAGTTGCCTTCTCACAGAATTTTTAAATGCTGTGTTTGCAAAAGATATAAAACTTAAAGGGATCCATTCTTAAGGCAACTGGTCAGAGTGCACAGAGGGAGGAAAGGCAAGTCTTGATTCAGCTATGGGCAATACACAGGGCTAGTAGACAGCAAGGTCTTCTATAATTCTGACAAATATGCATTCAAAATGCATTCAAAAGTGGTGTCCTCATAGAACAAATCAAGACAAATTGAATTCAAATGATGATATTTAAGGTCAGAAACAGGAGCTATGCTGAAAAGAAGATGAGGAAGGAACTCAAAAGAAGAAGGGAATGCACTTATCAAGGTGAATCACAACCTCCTTACAAAAGGTTCTCAAATATGCTGTTTACCATCTCATCTCATGCTTTTGGATAGTTAAGCAGCATCCAAACAGTTCCTTCTTGTATTTTTGCCTATGAGAAAGAACCCAGTATGTGTTTCTTTTGACATTTTTTGATCTTTTAATTTCTACTTAAATAAACAAGCGTTTGAGTTGGTCTATGCAGTCTGTACTGGTTATTCAGTTATTCACTCAGGATAATTTAGTGTTTGTGTTGTCACCTATTTCTGTGAAAGAAATTATAGAATCATTAAGGCTGAAAAAGCCCAACTTTTGGTCTTTTTTACACCACCATGTCACCTAGACTATAGTACTTAGTGCCACATCCAGTCATTTCCTGAAGAGTTCCAGGGATGGTGACTCCACCACTTCCTTGGGCAGCTTGTTACAATGCTTGACAACTCATTCAGTGAAAAAAGTTTCAGAAAGCAGTAAGGTCTTCTCTCCAGGATGAACATGCACAACTCCCCCAGACCCTTCCTCACCTCTGTTACCCTTCTCTGGGCTCCAATACCTCAATGTCTTTCTTGTAGTGAGGGGCCCAGAACAGGACATGGCACTTGAGAAGTGGCCTCACCAGTGTCAAGTACAGAGGGGCCATCACTGCCCTGGTCTTGCTGGCCACACTATTTTTGATACAGAAAATGTCAGATATTAGTTTAGTATACTATATTAAGAGATTATACTATATTATATCCTATAGTGTACCATATGAATATTTACTCCAGTATACCATATTAAAAGAGTCAAGTTTAAGTGATGCATCTCCTAGCAGCAGTTAAAACTGAAGAATATGCTTATGAAGTGAGAATTATATGGAAACATGGAAAACAGGAAAAAACGTCTCTAGAAAGTTGCAATTAAAGCAATCAGTGAAGCATTTTTCCCTAGGTCACAAGCACTAAATAAGTCAGGGATCTAGATGATAGCTGGCTGCTAGATGATCAGGTTGTAAAGGGTGTGTGTTGCAGGCCAATAAAATGCTGCACCTTTAACTACTTTGCACATAAGCTGACTGATTAATTGGATAATAACTAATAAAAGCCATCTGGAGTTACACTATCCTTTAATCACATTGAACAATATTCCAGTTTTTGTCATATATCTTACTAGTAATGTCTTAATCATACAAAACATTCATCTTGCCTAATATGATGACTGCCTTCATAGTCATGGAAACACAAATCACACTGGCACATCCATGTGCTGACCTGCTACCACAGATCCCCACAGCATGTTCAGCCACCAGGGACCGTGAGCAGTCAGGGGTTCAGGGTCTCTCATGGGGCCCAAGGGAATGGGATGAGGGTGCTGCTGTGGGTGGTGTTTGGAGAATTGGTGATCCCAAGGTCTTGCCAAGCCAAACTGGGCTCTGCATAGTAATATTTCACTTTGGAGGCTGTCTCCACCCATGATCTCCTCTCCAAATGACCTGCCGCGTCTAGTCTTAATTGTGATGATCTGTAATCTAGGGATGCCATGGGTCTCTCAAACAAATATTTCCTCTTTCATCTTTTTTTTGGTCAAGTTGTCATTGGTTTTCACCAGACAGTGTGTTTCTGAAATAAACAGATCACCTTAAAAGCCAAGGGCGGTTTTTGTTTTGTCCCTTGCCACCAAGTTCTGGTTTGTAAATTGTCTGGGGCAAAGTAGAAGTGGTAAGGGAAGGCTGTGCATGCTCTCCACAAGGGCATTCATAGAAATTTAGGCAATGGCTTATTAGCTAAACAATTTTTTTTTTTTGTGTTTTGCTTGCTTCCCTACCAGGGAACTTAGGAAGCCCTCTGCATTAATATCTTTCTTCACACAGTGTGATTCTGAGCATCTCTCTTGATTTCAGTGGCACTAGAAGTCACCTCTTATAATAGAAATAATATTGCAGTAAGCAATGGTTCAGGAGAGACTTAACTATAAACTTTAAGCCATCAATTGCTTTGTACTCTGATTTCAACCTTGTATCCAGAGGAGGATGCTAATATTGGTAATACTTTAAACTACTTTGTCTATTTCTCTTTCTGCCAGAAATGGTTCAAATTACTAGACATGTGGATCCATCTGATATAATGGAGAAGAGTCAATATAGTTTTCAAAGTCATGCCTCATAATTTCATTGCTTTTTCAAAAGAATCTCTGTGAATACATAAGTATGACTGAAACACAAAAAAAAGTGTGTATCTATAAACATTTTTTTTTCTTTCAAAAAGACAAAATTAAAAAGATCTCATGTTTCACAAAGCTGCTGTAAGAAAAGAAACAAAAGGACAGAAATGAGGTCATTTTACACAACAGAGGAAAGCTAGCAGTGGGGTTGAATGCAAATTTCTATTGAGCTGATGATTATCGGGTAAAGGGATGTGGCAAAACTACTGATGGCTCAGAATCATTCAGGTCAGATAGAAACAACCAAAAGCTTGAAGAGGGATTTCATTATACTGAATGGCAAGGTGATTGAATGACATTTGAGATTTAATATTTGTTTGCATAAAGAAAAAACACTTTAATAGGGGAAGCTTATATTACTTCTTCCTTTGTGCATTTTATATGCCCTGAATGAGACTTCACCACACAGAGCTGTTTACAGTGACTCTCAGATACGTCTCCGTGAAGTTTAGAAAAGGTTTTCTTTTATTTTTGAATTTGGATCACATCAGCAAGAAACCTAAGCCCATCCTGAATTTTCTGAACATTGAGGAACAGAAGGTTTCTTGGGAAATTTCTAACCATTATTTCATGGAAATTAGGGCATTATTCAGAAGCACTGTGCCATTTTACACTTGTGCTATCCTTATACTCTTTTCTTAAGGAGAACAGGCCACTATCAGAGTTGTATGAACCTAGAAGAGCCCTTGGTTTGCCCAGAATAGTAATTCTTATTTTACTCTCTCATAATAATTTCATGCTAATTATGCATTAGAATATTCAAGATTATTTTTTTCCAGGAAATGACAATCACTTCCCATAGTGAGATATTAATGGCACCCCATTTAGCATAAAATAAAAATGGCCCTCATAGGCACAGAAATAGTAATCCAAAAGCTGGAGGCTGTCTTGAGGCTCCATCTGTGACAGAGGAATGAACACACCCACCCGGCACACTTTTGGGCTGTGAGGGAATTCAGTGTGTTAGGAGGGAGGAGAGCCCAGAGGACAGATACATTTATCTCTACAAAATGCCCAGCTACCAAGTGGCTGGGCCAGCAGCTGGTGTGTGGTGATTTATCTCCTTCAACTGGCCAAAACCCCAAAGCCATTTGCATGCCACCTTGTTTCTGGCAATCCCCCCACTCTTTGATAACCAGCCCAAATATGGATGAAACCCATTGTCTCCTTCAGAGAAATGGAAGATGGATAAATTGTATAATCTTGACTAAATATGCCCAAATGCGTCATAAAAATCAATCAGTGGAGGGAAAAGGGAAAAGAAAAAAAAAAAAGAAAAAAAACCAAAAAAAGTGGTTGTAGGGAGTAAAGGAGTAAAGTTAGACCATAAAAGCAGAAATTACTTTCTGCGTGAAAATGCACCAAGCTGTTCTCCTGTTCTCCTTGAGAATCTGGGATGGTGAAGTTGCCTTTTCGAAATTAATTTTCTCATTTTCACATAAAAATCCTATGTTGAATGTGATAAAAAAAAAAGGTTAACTACAAGAAACTGTGACTGTTACATTTTGTTTGTTGTTACAGTAGATGCTTTTTATTAACACCTCACAAAATAATGGAAATACACTTGAAAACTTCCACACTTCAGAGCCCTAAGCTATATTATGACCTTCTATAACACACAAAGCTATTCAGTTAGTTTTTCCCATTAGCCAAAGGGAGGTAACTAGTGTTAAACAACTTTATTTTTAGTATTATGGTTTTTATAGTTGATTGAAGATATATTCAGTTTGTGAATTGGCAATAAACATATGTGTAGAAGGTCAAGCAGATTACAAACATCTTTTAAATCTTGTGTTTCCCAGTTTTATAAAACTATGAGCAAAATGGCTTAATAGAAAAAATGCATTCTGTTTATGCCATTCCTTTACTTCAAAAGAAGAAAAACATTTAATAGCTCTCTACCCCCTTTTACTTAGCTGCAATTTCCTCTTCAAATTATCTAGGTCACTTAGGCCCACTTATCATTTACCTATTTTTAGCTTGCTAGTTGTCTCCTACTCCTGGAGAATTATCCTGTTGGCAATTAAATTTCCTGACACTTTTTTTTCTCTTTCTCTCTGTAGACTGCACATATTTGAGGTGTACCAGCATAAAGTAATGTTGGTCACTGAAAGGGTTATATTTACAGCAATCTGTAATTTTTCTTGAGAATTTTTCTTTAGTAGGGGCTTTATTTTTTTGTTTATTTGATACCTGGAAGAAGAATTTGAGAGCACAGAATGTGATAAGGAGAAGTAAGCCTGTCTTGGTGTGAAATACAGGTACACAGGTCTCCCCTGCTGAACATTTAGACAAATTATGATGAGCCTGTGTGTATGTATTTTCCTTTCTAACAACATGTCTGCTTCCTACCTGAGTTGCAAACACAACTCTGCTGTCTCCAAGTCTGGGCTTTGATGAATTGATCAGTGGGGCACAATTAAGAAACCTCTGAGCTTGGGTTGGTCGTAGTAAAGATGGAAATCAAAGCTGTGTAGTTCTCCATGTGTAATCGAGTCATGAGGCACCACATGGCTCAACCCAACTGTGCCCAAAGCTGCACTCCTGGAATGTGGCATTGGCTGGCTGTAATACCATTTTCTAGTTGCACAGACAGAGCCAAACACAACCAGCACTGAGCTTTGGTTATGATTTTGGACATGGCTTTCATGTCTGTGTGGAGCAAATGCATAGTACCCAGCCCTGGGTGTGTGACATTGCCTAGGTAGGCAAAGATGAGCAAGCTGGTCTTCCTCAGATTTCCATACAGAGGAACAGAGGAGTTAGATGAATGTAATATTTTAGAGGGAATTGGTTATTCTGAAAGGTTATGGTAATTATGGCAATATAAGGAAATTAAAGTAGGAATCTTCTCTTCTGCTACTAACTGCCAGCGAAGAATGCATTATTATGTAATTAACTAAATGTTTGCATTGCTGATGAATACACTGGTGGCAGAATATGATCTTGTGCATCCATGAATTTGCCTTTAATTATAAACAGACGGAATGCATGAGCAGTGTAATTTAACATTCTTTTCTCTATAAAAATGTTCCATAAATGTTAATACTTCCATTGGCATCACACGCCTCATCTAAATGAAAAACTGTCATTTGTTGTCACATCTCTTACCTACAAGTGATAGTGGGACAATTTGTGAAAGCAATTGAGATTTTAACAATAAGCATATATGAAATTTTGTGCCATTTAAAATCTATATCATAATCTGAAATCACACTTTAAAAATAAAGGAAGAGAAAGGATGTATTGCCTAGATGGTTTGCTCTGTAACTGATGCATGGGAGACATATCTACCTATGAATCTATTGATATAGATACATAGAAATATATATGTGTATATATATATATGGATTATATATAAACCTCTCAAAATGAGTGGAAATCTCTGAAAAGTAGTCTCTCTACTTACTAGCTTCTCCCATAATAATGTTAAATAACTTTTCTCCCCTTTGTAGAATCAATAAATTCTGATGATTATAGCACAGTTCACATTTTGGAAAAAAAAAGAGGATGATTTAGTATTTTGTGATGCTACAATTTGCTTTTAGGTTGACATATTCTGTTCCAAACACTTTTAAGATGCTTGATATACTTCAAGGTACAAAGCAGCTCATGAATCTTAAAATATAGTGGGTCATTGTTTCAAGTAGTTGCTTCATATAACTTTATAATGTGAGCTATAGTATGGTAAAGATAAATTTGGAATCTGATACCTGATGAAAAGTAATTCCAACATAGAAAAAGTCAGATTTTGTTATCTTATTTTAGTTTAAATATTCATAAATATATTAAATAACTCCAGCTACTGAAAGGAGTCAAAGGAAAAATTTTTAGGAGAAAAAGGGAAAAGCCAAGAGGACTATAGCCAGATATAACTTGATTTAATACTGGTCCTGCAAGTGTACTTGCTTTGTAAGAGGTCTTTGCAGGTAATAAAAGGCAGAATATGGTTTAGAATTTTAAAGTGTATTACAATATTTATTTATATTTTTCCTTTTAATTAGACCTCTCAGGTTATATTCTCTCTCACATGTGCAAATGTTTCTCAGTTATATTGACAGTGACTTTTGCCTATGATGAGCCCGTGCATTGAGACCTGCTGTTCATTGTGAAACTTATTGATGAGGTATTCTGATCTTCCCTATGAAATAACAGTAGTTGCTGAACTTAATTTCTCTTCAGGCTATAAGAAAACAATTTAGATGCTCATCATAAAGATGTGAAGAATTGTATTTGAAAGTGTTCAGGAATTGACAAGGAAAAGAGGAAAGCTTAAGTGGTCTTGACTGCACAGAAGTACCTTCTAAAACAGAAAAAGGAGCTAGAAAATTTCTTGGCATATACATTAAATATGAAAATATGTGTCTCCCTAAACCCTGGTTGAAATACTGGAGAAGCTGAGAAGTCTTGTTGATAAATGTAATCTAAAAATGTGGTTTTAAATTGTGTCTGACTTTTTTGTATCCAGTTTATAAAAGATTTCAAATTGACTTAACCCCAGTTTTCCTAGGACAGAACTTCACTGGTGACTGAGGCATCACTTAAGCCTCCAGACCTTGCAGGGGAACAGTGGGGATTGAGACCCCTAGCGAACCTTAACAGATGTGTTTTGTTCTGACTTTTTTTTTTTCTTTTTTTCTTTTTTTGAGGAACATGGGATTGGAATGTGAAATTAGCTGTCATGCTCAGAGGATAGTTACAGAAGCAGTCAATATTTGGGTCCCAACAGCATCATAATTAGAACAAAGCATGACATATGACCAGAATAAAAGAATGAAGTAGTGAGAAATGATGTGAAGCACTTCAAAAAGTATAATAAATGGAAGAACAGTCTAGTCTTGTGCAAAATTAGATGTTTCTTAATTATTTGAAGGCTCTGTGTACATTTTTAGTGACTCCTCTTCCTAGCTGCATCGGATACAATGTAAATGCAGGTCTTAGCTTGCAAGGTCCTTTTCACCTTCTCACTGCCCTTTCTGGCCTCTAAATAATAAGAGTGAAATAGAATGAACCTCGTATAAAGTGGTTTTACTAGCAATTTAATAAATTTATGTTCTCTATCTGTTTTGCCTCTTACACCAGAAAAGCTCCGCACATATTTTTTTCAAATCTACTTGTCTGCCATATATTAAATTCTTTCTTAAGAACATCTTCCAGTGTTTGGAATTTGGTATTTGCTTGTTTTTTTTCTTCTAGCATAATTCTTTTCAGGTATGCATTCCCAAGCTTTGGGGTATGTTGTTGCTCATCTTATTTCCACCTTTTGCTCTATTGCATCTTTGTGCACTGTTCTTGCTTTATTAGTACTCAGGTAGTGAGCTCTATAGGTCAGCAATCCCCTGGTGGATTTTTATGTTTATCCAGTGCCTATCCTAGTGGGCTTCTGGTTCAAGATTGATTCTTAAGTACTATGGTAATACAAATTATAATTTTGAATTGGGTATGAGTCACTAATATTCATATAACTCATATGAGTTATATGACTTGCAGTAGATGTTATAAATATTGACCTTAGTATCCTGCTTGAATTTGTCTCAACCAATATTCTTCTCACTAATCTATGAAAAGATAGGCTAGATGAAGCAAGAATAAGCCCATTTGAGTGGCAGAGTTGGGCTAGAAAGGATGTGCTGAATGAGTATTTTATGATTTTTTCCATTACTTTCCTCAGCCTTTTGAACAGTGGAAATAGAGAATACCAATATTAAATGACACCAAGTTTATGGAGATTGTGGCAACAAACAATTTTGAATGGAGGATAAGATTTTAAAGGAAATACATTTTTCCCAGTTGAAGCGATGACCAGAAACAAAATAGATTGAATAGAAACTAATGTAAAATACCACAATTAACTAGGAATAACTGAACATAGAGTGTGGAATGGATCATAATATTGTATGCAGCTGGTATCACAAAACAAAGAGAAGGCAACATTGCCCCACACATGCAAGTAAGGCTGTCACTGGAACCTGTATTGATCTCTCTCTAAGAGTAGTCAGTGTAAAGATGTTCTCCTGATCTCTGACACCTTGGCAGCTGTGTTCTGTGTGAGGAAGGGACAGTGGGGTTGGCACAGTGGTTGCAACTGCTCACGGGGCCTCTTGAGGAATGGCTGTGGGCCTGTGTCCCTGTCATAAAGTGGGAGAGAATGGTGGAAAATAATCATCCTGGACTGTCTTGGAGGGCTGTACCAGCCCCTCCCAATAGGCTGTGGCATTTCTGATGGGAGGGAAGCTGGGCCAGGACACACAGCAAGAAGATAGGCAAGGCCAGGATGGAAAGGGGGAGCTGTGTTTTGTGTATCAATGATATCAGTGTTGATTCTTAACAGGAAGGATTATAGATACTGTTAATTTATATATATAGATGCTGTTCAGTTACTGGGAATAAAACCAGGCTGCAAATACATGGCTAGGCACTTCCCTCCTATTTTTAGGATTTTAGGATTTGTGGCAATCATTTTCTCCTTGTAATGCTCTTGTAGCCTTGAATGTGGCATTAAAAATATTCTGTAAAGCTGTGTTTGTTCCAACATGCTGTATGACTTACTGTTTATATTCAGTGCTTTCTTATACTTACCTCATACTAAGATTTCTGTGCTTTCCTCTACATATTTAGTTAAAAGGAGATGGCAAAAGGCCCAAAAAAATTTGCCAAACTTTCCTGGGACATGCGTGCAGGCATAACATGGAAATCGTGTTTTCTGACGTGGACTGACAGTGATAGATGAGATGCCAGGTTTCAGATAAAACACACATTTGTTAGGTTTTTTTGTGAGGCATAAGTAAGATTATTTTCTCTGGAGAGCCAGTTACAGGGCTAGCATTTTAAAGCAGGTCATGTACTGTAAGCAAAGCCCCGAAGTGGCCCTGGCAGCCAGGAGGGCCGAGTTTGTCCTGGTCCTGGGGGCATCAGGCCCAGCATTGCCAGCCAGGTAAGGAGGGGATTGTCCCACTCTGCTTTGCTCTTTGCTCTGCACTTTTGGGCTTTAAAATATAAAAAAAGATTCAGTTATTAGAGGGCATTGAAAAGAGGGCAATGAGGATGGTGAAGGGTCTGGAGGGGAAGCCATGTGAGGAGGGCTGAGGGCACTTGGTCTGTTCAGCCTGGAGGAGCATGAGGGGAGACCTCACTGCAGTCACAGCTTCCTCATGAGAGGAAGAGGAGGGGCAGGCACTGATCTCTGCTCTGTGGGGACAGTGACAGGAGCCAAGGGAATGGCCTGAAGTTGTGTCTGGGGGGATTAGGTTGGGTATATGGAAAAGGTTGTTCCCCCAGAGGGTGGCTGGGCCTGGAACAGGCTCCCAGGGCAGTGCTCACAGCAGCAGCCTGGCAGAGCTCAAGAAGTGTTTGGACAATGCTGTCAGGCACATGGTGTGACACTTGGGGATGGTGCTGTGCAGGGCCAGGAGCTGGACTTTGTGATCCTTGGAGGTCCCTTCCAGCTCAGTTTATTCAGTGGATTCTGTGGTTCTGTGTGTGCTTGAACACAGGGCCGGGGTGTACTTTTGTGTTTGGCCAGAAGGTGCTTCCCTGACAGCTTTCCAATGTGGCAGGAGTGTTCTGCCAGCTCAGCATGCATTAGGGTGCCCCCAACACAGAATTAGTGGGTGGTTTCCTCTTGGCCTTCTCTCAGGAGTTCTTGGTACATATGAAAAATGAAGCGTGTGCGTGGTGAATGATGCCTTTTTGGTTGTTTTTGCATCTTCAGAAATCTGTTGTCTTGGAAACCAAATTCTTACATATTTCCTTCAGAGAATTGACCTAAGTGAGGAAAGGACATCCTAAATAAGCCTTGTCCAAACCAACTGTTTTGGTTAGCTATTTGAAAGGGAAAGGACAGATATATAGAACAGCAGCATGGAATACTGCTGTGAAAAGTAAGTTACTTTGCAAAAACTTAGTAACTTCCTACATCAAAAGAAAAAGTAAGTAAAACCATTATGTATCAGTCTGTTTTAACTCTCTATAGCAGCACTCCAGTAAGAGAGAATAATTTGAATGTTTTCAAGTTCTTTTAGCAAATTAGGTACTATGGTTTTTGCAGCAGAGATTGTTTCATTATTCTACTGCAGAAACCTAAGTGTTTGGTATTTACTGTTTATCTGTTCTGACAGGAATGTGTCAAAAATAGGTATATCTCTGTTCAAAATTCTGATTATCTTTCAGACTGCATTTTTCTTGTCAGTGGTGAAAGATATGGGCTAGACCTGGGGCTTCCAATTCTTCAGTCATACTTACTGTGTATATATTAAGGAGTAAATTTGTCGTTACTTTTAAAAGTTCCTGGTTTTCTGTCTATTGATTAATGTTGTCTTCCTTCTCATCCTCCTGAATTGCAGTTTTCCAGTAGTTTTTATGCTTCCAGAGACCACCTTGATGTTTGCATTAGAGAAAAAAACAACAAAAAAACCCACAAAAAAAAAAAAAAAAAAGACAACACAAAAAACAACCAATCAACCAAACAAAACAACCCAAACCCATGGGAGGCTAGAAAAGAGGCTTTACATTCTAGTGTGCTTCTAACCCATTTCCTCCATGCTTTTCAGTCATAAGAAGGTGCTTGGTGGAGGGGAATGGAGGTGTAACCCTAGTTTCTAATAGACACCAAAGAAACTAGAAAAGTGGCCATGAAGAAACTGTAGAAGTTGTGTAATTACTTGAAGTAAAAAATCACATTCTTCCCAGATGTAAAGGCTTAACCGTGTTACAGTTTTGACTAAAAATCAATGTTGTCACTCATAAACCTGATGACATCTACTTTGTTAAGAATGGATGAAATATGTGGATAGAAGTAATGTTACATTTTACAGCTAATGGCTTCCAGTGACAAGTACAACTATTTTGCCTCTATCACAGCCATTTGTCTTGCAGGCTAATCTCTCTCATCATTTGTAAACAGTATTTCCCCATGGCACGTGCATCCTTCAGTCAACCAGATGTTCTCCTGCTGCATCATCCAACAGGACTCTGTGTAAGCTCTGACAGACACAACTCCCTTGGTTTTAGTCCCATGGGGATGGGCAGCTGCCCAGTTTGTCACTGACCATACTTTTTGCTAACAGATCTCCTGTTTCAGCATTTTTGCTTCAGATTAGTGTCTTGCCTAAGTTCAGTTTTACTGCCATGATCTCAGGATGACTTCTGCAAGTGAAAGTGCATTTGGGGGTATGTTTAGGAAGCGTCTCCAGGGGGAGATTTTGCTTGGGATGAGTTGTTTCTCTACAGAAGACAGTGGGCAGAGGCCACACTTTGTTTTGTTCAAGCATCTCCCACTGGGGCTCTGCAAAGCAGAATATACACAGGTTTTAACACATTAAAAAGTTGTGTATTGCTTAGCACACAAGATTCATTTGGCCAAGCAGAAGCACCACTGGAAAGGCCCCAAAGATTCTGGCCTGGCAGACACATTTAGGTGAGAAAGGGTCCTCCCCAGTGGCTCCCAGAGGTGACTCCTCAAAGTGGCTCAGTTTCTGTCTTCCCCTGAGCATGGGTGACAGTGGCAGCTGGACTTGACCAGTTCTGACCATCCCTGGCCATTCCAGCCTGCCTCCAGCAGGTTTTCTTCTGTGGGATTTTGTACCTTTCTCTGACAGAAGTTTCTCTTTTAAGTCCTTCAGCTACTAAATCCTCTCTGAGCAGAGACTGTCCATCTGTGGTGGGGCCGTGCAGAGGGGGCACAGAATGGGGGCATGAAATGGATTAATTCTCCACTGCTCTTTGGTTTGGTTTTGAGCAATTTCCAGAATCTTCTGTATCCTGACAGGATCCTTCTGAAGCACAAGTATGTCCAGAGACATTGCTGAATGACAGTAAAAAAGGTCTGTGATACTGTTCCTGACCAGTGTGCTTCCTGTTCTTATCCATAAGTTTCAGAGTCTTAAGGTAGACTTAAAGAACATGCTGTACATAAAAAATCTTTTTTCTTGGCTCTTACATTAATTTTTTTTTTTCTAAATATGCTGCATGAAATGCTCAGGTCAGAGCTTGTCCCTGATTCTGATGAAAAAATACTTGTGCAGAAAAACTTTGTCTTGTCCAAGAGAGACCTCTATCCCATTCTTTCATTTTCTTGTTTTCCTATTTTAATTTAGAACTCCAGGCAGAGTTTGAGGGGTGTGAATTTCAACAATGTAAATATCTATCTATTATTTTTGCCTTTTTATTGTCTATAGCTTGCTGCTACTCAGAAAATTGGTACTTTGGTATTTTAATTTTTAATGATTGTTTGGGGTATTTTTCTGTCTAAAAAATGCAAACGTACCAACATGAAAGAAATTGTTTTTAATTTTTAATTGCATGACAATCAAAATCACCATGAAATATATCCTGCCATCTTTTCTCTTGTTGTAGGAGATACTGGATAGAGAACCTAGTGTAGTTCTTTGTGATGGAAATGAGTCATAGAGTGTGAGAAAAAAAAAAATTGCTTTGTAAAACCAGTATGGTTATGGGTTATTTTCATGCAGCACTTCAAAATATAATTGTAAAGAAAGTACCAGCAAAATCTCCCAGTTTGTTGGGGTTTGTCTTATGGTAATGTTATTTCATTCTGCAGAAATTCCAAGGTAAATGAGTAGGCAAATGCTGTTTTATGAGATTGATTCTCACTCTGCCTTTGTAATAGCTGGTTTTAGTGAGTGTTGTTTTCATACTGGCTTAGAACACTTTCTCACTGAAATGTTTGCATTAAAAGCGTTACCTATTGATTTTTTTCTTTAATCACATGTATCTTTGATATAACATTTAAACTGGGACTAACATTTTTTTATTTACATTTAATGTTACTTTAGAATTGTTTAAATCAGTATTTTAAATTGAACAAGGCCCTAGAGCCACTCTGGAGAGCTGTGTCATTAACCTATAATTGTATATTGCATAAAGTACTTTGTTTTCATTACTTTGGAAAAAGAAGTAATGACCTTGCAATTGACTCTTCTATTTAACATTTTCATCTGAGCTTTAACACCATTAGAAATAACTGCTTGCATTGACCAGAGAAGGAGCCAAAGAAGCAATGTACTGCAGTCAACCTAAATCAGTTTCAGGCTAACAAAGTTAATATTAATTGGTGATTTACCAAGTCAAGGGCCTCAGTTAAATAAAAGTCAAGAATTTCAAACTGCTTTTTCTTTTTGTCGATTGCCAGCCCTGGGTTTTAAAATACACTGTGCAGAACTTAGGTTTTCCCATCAGGATACCTAACAATTGAGTAGCCTGTAGGTCTGTGCTGCCTGATACATTAACCTAAACTGTTTAAGGTGAGTAATGAACAAAAAGGAAGAGAAAGTACAGAAAGTTCTTGTTATGAGAAAAATTTCATTCAGAAGTTACCTGGGATATGTCCTGAAAATATCTTTTTTTTTTTTTTCCTTAATTTTCTGGAGCACATTTCTCTCCAAAACAAAACTGTCAGTACTAAATAATCATCAGGCCCTACAGTGTTTACTCACGTTGGTAGGCAGCTCTAACAGCCAGGGGTGCCTCCCATTCATCTGTTCCCAGCATCATCAGAACACAGGGAATGCAGAGCAGACTGTCCAAACTGGCTGTGATTTCAAGAAGGCTGGGGCACATAAAAGCAATAAGTAATAATGACTTCGCTGGGGGACTGAGCGTTCTGAACCGCATGAAAAATGTGCTTTGCTTAAAACCATGAAACTTGGCAGGTAGGCTTAGGATTTCTAAGGTACAGAATAAAAGCAAATATGGTGCTTTCTGATTGCCCACTGTAGAAAACTGAGCTCTTCAGCAGAAACTTTTGATTCCAATTTTCCACAGGTTCTTAAACATGGTAGGAAGAAAGTTTTAGCAGTGTTATACAGATGGCAAATGTCAGCATTTGTTTGGGCTTTTTTTCCCCCTTCTTCTAAAAAGTAAAGCAGGATCTATTTTTCCTAGTCTCAGTTTCTAGAAAATAAAATGGCTAAAATGGCTTTTTACATCTTATGGTCTTAGAAAGAAGAAAAGAGATAAAAAAAATTTGTCGAGATGAAGGGGCAAAGGGGGAGAGGTATTTTTGGTAGACCTTCAAGATTCAGTTTGAATAACTGTTCTACTGATATATTTTCCAGGAAGAACAGCCCCTGAAAAATCTATAAACTTAGTTACTTTTCTATAGTGTATACATGCCTTTAACCAAAATGGTTAGGAGATTGGGTAGAAGTAAATCTCAATGCTGATTGTTCATGAAAAATAAAATCAGTAACCACTGTGTCTTACAGTAAAAACCTTTGTAAACACTTGGTGTTTTCTTGCATTAGTGCAGTGAAAGATAACTTTCAGATCTTGACTGGGGAAATCTAAGCCAAGTTTCTTTCCTTCGAGGAGGCTCATGGCACAGGTTGCTTCCCCAGGTCTGCTCTAGCTTTTCTCAGTCATCCTGAGAAACTTCTGGAAGGGCAGGCTGTCAGCTGGGCTTGGGTAGGCTCAGGAGGGTAAGAACAATTACTGGCTTCTGCCTTCAGAATTAGTTAGGAAGAGAAAGTACATGAAAATTTCTTTATATTCTTTCAGTAATTTGAAATAGGCTTGTGTCTGTGTAGGGAGCTAGAGCAAATTTAGGTCATCAATATTCCAGGTACAAGGAGAGGATACTCTCATTTTGCACATCTTTAGAAACAGCATGTTGCCTTGCTCCCTGTTGTTCATCTTTTTAACTGTTAATTAAATTCACTGACATTGCAGCTGTTTAGATTATTAATAGTATCCCTTATATTTGAAAATAATTAGATTGCTAATATTTTTATGATCTCACTAAGTAATTTTCAAAATGGACTAAAATATGTTCTGTTTAAACAGCAAGATGGCATGGTCAAGTCATGAATGTTTACTGTTAAAACATGTCCATTTTAGTTAAAAATTGGTTTAAATTTTCAAATAATGTAAGGTGTAAAGGATTCCAGACTCAGGGATTTTTGTTGTTGATGTTCCTCGTAGTTCCATGGTGACCAATTCATGGAGATCCCCAAATGTCATAAACAGCCCAAGGGCAGGAGCTTTGAAATCAGTGATTGCACACAAATACATCACCATGGATATGAAAGGAGGATATATTGAGGAAATACTGGTTAGCTTGAACATAAGACAATCATACATTTAGGAAGTGTTTAGGAATCTCTGTCTTGATCTGACAGACAATGAAACTGCTCTTTTGAAAAGTCTTTTAAAAACGTTTGTAGTGGTGCTTGCAGTTGCATAGTTTCTTTGAAGAGAAGGACTGTGTTTAATTTATTGCTTCTGAAAAATCTTTTTTCTTTTATTTTCTTTTTTTTTTTTATTTGTAAGTAGCCTTCTTCTCCAGAACTGTCATTTCCTAATAAGCTGCTTCTGTGGTGTCTCAGCCTAATATTTAGGTTGTTCCATTTGAATAGCAAAGAAAACTGGTATTGTCATAAGCATTATGCATTAAGCAAATGGGTGAGATTGACATAGCTGCTATGAGTACACAATTTTCTTTCCTGTCTCTTCATGTCTTTCCTAATAACAAATGTAGTAATGCTGTTACTAGTCTGCTAATCTAGCACAGAATGATTATAAAAGATTTTTAAAATAGCTTAGTAATTTTAATGCATTTGTTCAAGCTTGAAAAATGGAATTTTGCAGTTCTGAATAAATTCTAATATTTGACAAAGGCCAGATTTTGGAATCAGTTAATATCAACATGTCTATTTTGGGGAGAAGTAGTATGTAATTGTCACATAATTAAAGAGATGAGAGGACTCTTACCTGTTTCACTTCACAAGGCTGACTCTTGTGATTCTTGCAATGCTTGAAGCAAGGTTCTATCAGTCTGGCCAGCAAGATACCTTTAAAGCAAGACGTCATCAGGATGTTGAGGCTACTTTTAAGGAGAGTTCTGAGTCTTCCTCCATCAATTACATTGAGGCAAACAAGTACAGTACTCTGTTATTAGGGCATTGTGTGTTTCTTGTCTCTGAGAGTTTTACACAGTACTTTTAGAGGAACTGACCTGAGTGCAAGTTCCAGTGCAGACTCTCAGCTCTAAAAACACAAGAGGAATTGTTTGTACCAAGAGATGAACATCTGTAGATTGTGTGCTGGGAAACAATGAGGCTTTATCATGATGCCATTTTTTTATTGTTTTGCACAGTGCCTCACCTCTGCAACTCAATAAACACTCCTAAGATTAAATTAAGAAAAGTTAGGCTGAAGCTAATAGTGGAATAAAGCATTCATCCTGGGAGGCATGTTATTCTAAGCCTGGCATGTTATTCTAAGATGCTCATTTCTTTGACTAACTTTGTGTGAATAGCAATTATCTATGTGTTTGTAATCAAATACAGATGCTTTACTTGCAGTTACTATTGGAAAAGATCCAAAGGAGAAATCATAATGCAGAAAAAAAAAGCTTCATGAGCTGACCATAATGACTATAGATAACTTTAGGTAATGAATTTTCAATATGTAGAACTAACAGCATTATATAAATGAGCATCATCTGATGTAAAGACCATAAACTCTGCAGAACAAGCTATAGAGTAACTTCTTAAACAATTTAATGAACCTTATGTAAACAAGCTGCAGTGAGCAAGGCCCTAATGGCTCTACAAACACAAGGTTTTGAGTAAAATTCTACAGAACCTGAAACTGGTTTGATGTGTAGATTTAGACAACTGCCTCATCTTTAATCTGAAGCTTTAGGTAACACTGTATTTCAGTTACTTTATATGAATGTTACTGTGTTTCTGTAATATGCTAAGATGTTACATAAAGGTAAGTAAATATAAAAAATAAACTTAATTAGTCTTTTCACATAAAGGAAAAACCTCTGTAGTTTACCATACCTGCAGAATTATAACCAACTAATATTAAAATAACAGGTCTCTCTTTTGCCTGTTTATATGAAAATATTTTTTTGTGTACAAACACTGATTCTTAAAGTCCTGAGAAAGACCAAAAACCTTGATTCTGGAGAGTCACAGGCAGCCTTCTTTAAATAAATGTACTTTAATATTTTAAACATACAGTTTTAATAGAGAAAGATATTCCTGTAATTTAATATCCCTGCTCCTGTGCATTTTTGTTCTTTCAGATTCTAGTTCACTATAGAGAGTTACAGAATTTGCAGCACTGAAAATCCAATTTACTGCTCTTGGCTTAGGAAGGTCAAACACCCATACCACCAAAACACAAATAAGAAACTCATCTTTCTACATCTCCTACATTTCAGTGCTACAATACTAGTTTATCACTTGTATTGTTTATAATAAAAAAGAATTTTGTTTTCTTAGATGTAACATTCGCACAACCTGTGTCACAGGATTAAACTGTTTTTTTTTTAATTTCTGATTTTATTATTGTCTGTTTTATTTTTGGGGATTGTTTTCATGTGTATGTTTCTAAATTATATCTGAAAAGCTTAAGAGTTCTGTTAAAGTAGAGAAGTGAAGGGCTTAAAATTTGTGGAATTTAAGAATAGGAGCTGCTTATATAATGTCAATTTTGTCTTCCCTATGCTTATACATAATGGCACAGTTGTTAATTAGAGAATCACTTACTGGGGTTTTTTTTCCCCCTTGGAGTCAAAGTTCATTCTATGCATGGGAGAATAATGCCTACTTGATGATTGCTGCCTTCATCATTTTCATTCTCACTGTTCTGTGTGTAGCCATAGGCTTTATTTACTGCATCCTAATCAAAGCATGCTCTGATGACAAATTTTTTTATTTCCTTTGGCATTTTCTATTGGTTTTACCACTTTTTAGTTAAGTAGTTCCCAAATATTATTATTCATCATCTTTCCAGTCCCCAGTTTTCATTGTGCAGATAGTATTTCAGGTGAGAAGCTGAAGTACTAAAAAGCAAACACAAAATGTGTTTGCTGATTCTGGGCTCTATGGCTGTCATGCATTGTGCCTGATAGTTCAGAGGATTTTTTATGACACAGCACTTTATCTGTTCCAGACAGAAATCCTCTTTGATTCTAACAGAAGCAATGGGTTTTCAACACTTTTAAAAATTCAGTACCCAGAAGATCAAGAGCATATAGTAGTAATCCTCAGGGGCCTGGTTTAAATGATATAATGCACAGGAAGTGAAGAGATAGAAGCCAAACCCTCATGGTAGCACTATCTGTAGAATTATTGTTTCATTTCACATTTGCCACATGGTTTCCACTCTCAGCAACAGTTCAGGCAAGGGCACTATGGAAAACAGCTTTGCTGTGTAACCTGAGTTTTGTGTTCAGCTGGATGCCAAGAGATCTATTCTGTTCACTGATTGGGGAGATGGCACGAGGTAAAAAATGAATGCAGTTTAGGGTTGTATCATGATGCATGACTGCTCTGACAGCTTGCAGCAGTAGATATTCTTCTCTGAGTGCAGAGTGGAGAAAAAATAACACAAGGAAATAACACAAGGAGGAACACTAAAGCTTGACAAATCTTACTAAAGTCTCCTCATTTGAAAGTGGGAAGAAGAAAGTGGGACTCTGTGTGTGAGGGAAAGCAGACTTGCAGCAGTTAGGCAGAAAAGTCACATGAGACTGAAGATACTGGAATGATCTCTGATTGTCTGTACCCATCAGCAGTTCAGTCCCATATTCTAAAGACTCTCTGGTCTACTGACTCTTTTCTGTTCTCTCTAAAGTAACAGTCAGGTTTTTTTCTCTTGTTCCAAATTTTGAGTTTCACCATGTTCCCAATCACATCTCATTTCCCTGCTGTCTTTGTCTACTTGCCCAGTTGAAATAGAATGTCCTTCTCAGCTTGGCCTGGGTGCTGGAAGATGGGTGGGAAGCACACTTTCTGCTCACAGCTTTCCACCTAGTTCTAGTCTGGCTCAGAGCTGCCAGGAAGGACACAAAATGCCAAGAAAAGCCTTTTTAAGCTTATGGAGTCTTGGGCCAACAAGCAATTAGTTTCTTTATGTTGCTGGATGGTAGGGTGTTAATGAGGTTTTGAGAAGTTTAGCTGTTAGTCTTTGTCTTGTCTTAAAAATGTGATAAGCCTTTCAAATTTGTAATTTTGAACCTCTGTTTTGGAAATTTGAACAATTTCCATAGGTATGTGAAAAGGCACATCTGCTATACAAAGGTGTGCAACTCCCTCCTGCCTAATCTCCCTGCTCCAGATCACTGAAATAGCAGAGCAGTTTTCCAGACACTTTTTAACACATGCCAGATTTTTCTCAAGACCAGCAAAGCTGTTTGGCAGAATAATTACCCTTTCATTTTGCCCTGCTCAAAGGAAGTCCTATACTGTAAAAACCCAAACAAATAAAACTATAAAACCCCTCACATTCTCCACCTCGGGTGTCAAAGATAGGGAAAAATGATTAGCTGTAGTTAAAGGCAGTTAAAAATGGGTTAAGATGTAAAATGTAAAAAAAATCTTTAAAAAATTACCATTTCTCTCTATATATAGTACTAATGAGGTTTTTATCTAAGATTAACCATATATGTTGTAATGTTAACCATATATGGTATAATAACACATGGGATAATGAGGCATTACGAGATATGGAAGATTTTCTATTAGTAAAATACATACTTTCCCCCTTGAAAAAGACCAAAAACACAGCACCAATGGGTGCAATAGTGTTTCTGTGCAGCTTTATAGTATTCTTCTTCTTACTGTAACTCATTCTTCAAATAAATTCACCGTATCAGGGTGCCTGGAGTTGGTAGAGGCTGAAGGGGAAAGGGAGAGTGTGTCCTTATGCACCAAATCCAAGGAGTGCTGGAAATACAAGCAGAAAGTTTGTCATTCTGTTCTGTGTAATTGGTCTCTCTCTGTACTTTTAATATTGCAGTGAACATAGCACAATGCAAATTGAGTTTGGGTATTTGGTTTGAGTTGATTTTTGGTTTTTCTGGGTTTGTTGGTTTTTTGTTTTGTTTTGTTTTTTGTTTTTGTTTTTTGTAAAGCATTTTAAACAAAATTGTAGAGCACACTTCAGGACTCCTTCTCTATCCCATTGTACATTGTAGTTAAGGTGATGCACAACCATTTCAACAGGATGAGAAAGCATATTGCTCTTTTTTTTTCTGTTCTGTTTAGGCTAAAGAATTGATGCCAGTTGTTTTTCCTTAGTATTGTTGCTTTGCTTTTAGTACCTGTGAAGCATTTCTTGTATTATTTAAATGTATTTAACTATACCTTGAAGTGCTTCAGGATTTGAAAGATTAGTTTTGTATCAACCAAAGCACATTGGATTAAGATCTACCAGGGATTCAGTAAACTCACATTTTTGCTTTGAATTTATCCAGTTTTTAGGAGTTGCCTGCCTGGCAATTAGAAGAAAAAGATAGAAGACTAGAACATAAACCCTAAGGGTTCAGCTGACCTGATGTCTGTGTTTCAGTTTTATGAAATCTTTATGTTTTGAAATTTGAGCTTCAGCTGAGCTTGCTTAGATTTAATTGCAACCCCCTATCCCATAGCTACAGAATCCATTTCCAAATTATTGAAAGTTTATCTGTAAAGAGCTAATATGCTCTCTAGTCAGGAAATTAAGAAAAAAAGGTGAAAACAGTTGAGAGATCCATAGCAGCAGATTTTCTCTTGCAGCTGGCCAAAACACAATCTAACTAATGATCTGAGGAAAACCATTTTTCCCTTTTTTTTTTCCCATGTAGTTCATTGGCAACCTTCCTGCAGTAGCTGCTTTGACAGATATAAAATTGCCTCTGTCTTTATTGCATGGTCTGGCCACTGCCAGATTTCCTGGCTTTTCCTGTTCCAGTGGACACCATGGTGCTTTCCTGAGATCTGAGGAAGTAAAATTCAGTGAAGTGGACATACCTGAAAGTAGGTATGAATGTTGCCAAATATTCACTAGGCAGTGAGCAGTAAAGTTCTCAGATTATTTTCAATGTGTTCCTTTTAGATAATTTGCATTTTTGTATTCTCTATAATAATGATGGCTGGCAGGGACCTATCTCTACATGTCCTCTGCACATCCTGCTTCTCCATACGTGAGCAATTGGATGCAGGGAACTACAAAGCTTTTGTTGGTGTTTCCTATTGAAATGCAACTTGTATTGAGAGTCTTATGAAAAAGGAGCAGGTTCCCAACTGAGAACCAAATCTTCTGTACCCTCTCTGGTATAGGGATAAGAGAGAGAAAGGCAGGTTGTGGTCTTTGTCAGGTGCAGTGTGAAGGATGGGAATGTAGCTGGTTTCTGCATGGGGTTCAAAATGAAAATAGGGCAGAGTTAGGAGCTCAGCTAATTTGGTGGCAGCTCGACACTGCTTGCTACTTGTAACCATCATTAAAATGCTTGCACAAACAGTCATCTGGCTGGACTGCCTCACATAACTAACCAACAGCTTGTTTATGAGGACAGAAAATGATAAGGGGAATGGAAAATTGGCCAAAAAAAAAAAAAGGCAGGAAAGTTGTGTCTGTAGTGCAGTGTTGAAAAATGGACAAAAGGACTCTATACCCAGAAAAACTATATCACTTATTCTTATGGAACTGATAGTTAAGGAAATCTAAGAACAGGATGTTCTTCCAGATAGTTAAAGTTTTTACTGTTTTAACACCTGAAATAGTAGAGAATGGCTTTGCAAAAACTGTGGTGGCAAAAACATTTTTTTTCCAGGTACAAAAGAATTTTTGTTTTGTTTTGTTGTTGCTCTTTTTTCCTTGTTGTTGTTATTTTTTTTCTCTTTTTCAGTAGCTGTTTGCTTGTGATAACAGCTCTCTACTGCTGCAAACTGTCAGTGAGTGCATATATCTTTTCTGTGGTTATGGTGAATCCAACCTCATCTTTAAAAATAACTGTTTGTTCCTGTTAGTAAAAAAACTGGAGGTGGACCAGAAGGTGTAGTAACAAAGGAAGGAGAAGGACTGGGATGCCAGCTGAAATACTGCTGTGGTAGACTGGCACTGGGATTTAGGGAGGAACTGTAAATTGACTGCCTCAGATGTAGGAAATCTGAGTTGATAGCTCAGCAGATTGTGGCAAGAAGATGTGAAGTCATCTCTAACCAGCATAATGAAGAGACCGGGAAAATGGGAGGGGGAGAGGAGTTGAGGGAAGGTGTGTTGTGTGAGAAACTGATCCACAGAGAGGAAATTAATGCTGTAAGTCAGTGTCACAGCACCCAAGGTAGCCCCTAACTAAGTCTGATGGGAAGTCTGTGAAAGTAAGCTTTGCTTTCAGAGCTAATGAAGATGGAGAAATGCTTTGGAGTGATCAGCTGGGATCTAGAGAATACACTGGAAGGTTGTTCCATGGTCGACAAAGTACCTAAAATTCATGTCCTCTGCTGGTGCATCTTCTATAAAAGCCTCTTCTTATGACTCCCTCCACTACTCTTCCAAACTGAAGTCAGCTTTTTAGAGATATGTTCTGTTGTTATCAGTGGCTTAGTTCAGAGCCCATACCAGCTGGATCATGAATGGTTTTCCAGAAAACATACATTTCTCTTAAGACTGGTTTTCTGTACTGACGTTCAAAGTTGCTATATGTTCATACAAATTTTAGTTTCTATTTGCTAAATTATTTATTTATGGTTTTTTAAACATTTTATTATCCATGAAACTGTTTTGTCCTTTGTAAGAGCTTTTTCTCTCCCTTCACTCTGCCGATGTGCCTTCCAGATGTGATTTCCATATCCCTCTCAGCTGCAAGCTGTCATCCTCCCTTGATGTTCTCTGTTTGAGGCCCATTCAAACACATTCAGGTGAAATGGAAGTTACCAGCAATGGCAGTCATATTTTGTTGCATTCTCATGCTGAATTCTGCTCATGGGTAGTGAGTGGGCCAATACAGAAGTTTCAGACTAATTCACTAACAGCTCTACATGAAAGGACTAAACTTCTCATTTGAGAATTCGAGATGTCCAGTGTATTCCACTGAAGCAAAAAGACTAAAGAAATGCAAAAATAGATATGGAACATGATTTTTTAAAAAGTAAAGATTTATTTATTTAAATAATACTATCTTTTATTATCTCTTATGTAAAATTAGAAAGAATAGTACAATACAAATTAAATTATTCCATTGTAGTTAAAAGTTGAGATTCATTAGCAGCATCATAATGGTTTGAGATACTGTATTTGGTACTCAGTTTTTATTTTTCTCTTTTAAGTGGGCTTGATGAAAAACTGACTCCATTTTTTAAGAACTTGACATCAAGAGAAATGCCCACTTTTCAGCTTGTGACTAATTAATTAATATTCAATAGCTTATGCTCTGCTCAGTTGCCACTGTGCTCAAAACCTTGCAAAGATACTATAGCAGATATAATGTGAATAAGTTCTGTTAAATAGGAATCCGCATGGGTTCCTCTTTTCACTTCTGTGACCTTTATAAAGTCTGTATATTTTCTCTGTGTATTTAGCACTTGTGGAGGTTTTAGCATGATTGTGGGTGCAGTAAGATTTGTGGTCTTTCTGCCATTATCTCAGACATGACTTAGTGATTGTGAACAGAATTTTTTTTAAGACAAAAAAATGTTAGAAATACTAACTCACAATTCTAAGAAAAATACAGTACTTGGGATACTCACCATAATTCTGAATTGTGAGACCTCGTAAAAATATCAGAGAGTGTAAGGCCATAATAGATTTTAGAGAGTGTACTATAATCCTGAGATTGCAGAGCTGCTTTATTCTGCAACCTTGATATCTATTGAGTATTTTCTGAAAACAACCCATTTAATTTAGCTGTTTACAAGACAGATAATATATTATTAACCTTGGATGTTATCATATTGATTTATTATGTTAGTTTTCCCTTAAACAAAAATCAAACAAATAAATGGAGAGTATTCCCCCCACCATTCTTTTAAAAAAAGACTTTTTTTTTGACTCTTTTTAGACTGTGGTATTTGTAAATTTAGGTTTTTTGAGTTTACAGTATTAAACAGTGCAATAAATCTTTGAGATGCACAGAGGGGTTTTCTGTGTGGAAATTACCTACTATGGAGTAGTTATGTGAAGTAATTATAGTTTCATATTAACAAGTGTTCATAAATTACACATATAGCATAATATATATAATGTCACCTGCAGACTGAAGACTTAGGTGAGGTTCGAATAAATAAGGGATGGTAAGCTTGGAGTTAAAGAAATGTTTTTTCTGTACTACAGTGATGTCATGTAGCAGAGTGTGCAGCTGGTACATAATCTGAATATCAAGTTTAGGAAGGTAATCAGACTGGTGTCACTGAGTGACCTGGAAACCAGATCATACCTGGCCTCACACAGTCATAGAGTTCTGAAAAACACCTGCCATGTTCTGCTTGTGAGCTGCTCTTATGGGAAGAAGTAGCTCTGGGTCTTAGGAGTATTTTGATGTGCTGATTAAAGAGCTATGATAGTTGATAACAATAACAGTAAAGTGATCTATCTGCAAATGTAGTAGTTGAGATATGAAAAACCCTCTGGCATCTCATATTTGAAAAGTTCAAAACTGAACCCCTGTTACTCTTGATAATGTTCACAAGCACAACAGAGAGTTGATATGAGTTTAGGTATCATACTCCCCCAAAACACTTTGTTTAGATTAACCTATGAGATGTAAATACTCACCAGCACAACCTCCAGAAGAGAAATAACATCCCTATACAGAATACAAACCCTCATATACATTGTCAAAGTGACTGTGAGATTACAAATGTTGCTGTTTTGATCTATAATAAGTCCTGAGACTATGAAAAACTCACTTATAACATGCCTCAAAATGTAATCACAATAAATGTGACAGATTATTATTTATTACCGAGCTTTTTCTCACTCTCATGTAACCATAGAAGAGTATATGCACGTCACTTTTAAGCACTGAGATGTAAGCACCCCAAGGAAAACAAGCAGAAAATATTTGTGTATCAAAGCAATAATCACTGCTTTTGAAGGTACATGAGGCCACAAGCCAATATTTTATGTTTCATAGGTGTAACAGCAATTTCTTACTCTTCTCCTACAAGCAGGGCCTGGATCTGAGCTGTTTCCACCAAAATATCCCCTGAGAGCAGCAACAGATGGGAGAGAGATGTTCACTTCATGAGCATCATTAAAGGAATGGTTTGTTACTAGTTTGAAATAACTATATTAAGACTTCTGGATAGCCCTCTATGTCTTTAAGTGAGACAGAATTCAGTGTCTTTGATCAATTTTTTTTTTTTTTATTCCAAGTGGCTGTGCCAGTCCTACTAAATCATGTTCCAATTAAAAATTTGTGGTTTGCAAATGAAACTCAGCAAGTGGTAAACTAATAGGAATTTTATTGAAAAAAATTCAGTCACCAAGGTGAGCAGCTCTGGTACTGACACAATCCACAGCAGAGCACCCTGGTGACTGCCCCACCTCCTGAGATGCCCTGGCATTATCATTATGAGGCTCTGCAAATGGAGGTGAGTGATTATCAGGACAATGCTTCATCTAGCTTGGAGGTGACATCAAGGTTGTCAGTCTATCCTGCGTCCAAACTGCTTCCATAAAGGAAGAAAGAGGGGTACTTGTCATTGGAAACTCAATTCTGATGGGGAAGAGAAGGTCCAAAATGCAGACACTGCCTACTTTGTAGGGAAGTCTGTTGCCTCTCTAGGGCTGGGATACACATGAGAACAATTCCTACCCTGGAGCAGCCCTTGGATTACTATTCATTATTGATGTTTCAGGTAGGCAGTGATAAAACTGCAACAAAAAGTCCAAGGGCAATCAAGAGACACGTCAGGTCTTTGAGATTACAAAGAAGGGGATCAGGGCCACAAGAAACATTTTTCTCTATCCTTTCAGGCACAGGAACTGAGGGAAGAAACAGCAGATCAATACCTGGCTCCAAGCCAGGTGTCACCAGTAGAATTTTGGATTTTTGATCATGTGTCAGTTTACACAACACTGAGCCTGCTGGCAACAGATGGGTATGCCTGTCTCAAATGGGGAAAAAGGATCTTTGTGCAGAATTTAGCAGGATTCAATGAAACAGCTTTAAATGGGTTTTGAATGGGGAAATGGATAAACCAGGCTCACTAGAGAAAAGCCTGGGCACATCACAACAATATTTGCAATGTACAAGTGAGGTGCTTTGATCTGCCATCTTCATGGAGGTAGGGGATGGAGAGTCATCCAACAGCAGAGATGGAAGGGTTCCTGATGCATTAGAAACTGTGGAAAACCCCAAAATGATCGCATGGGAATTAAGGCTTCTCCCCCACAAAAGGGGGATATTTGCCAGAGTCTGCTATTCTAAGAGGAGGAACTAAGTTGGTTTAAATAATTTAAATTCAACCCAGCTGTAATACCTGAGATTTTCATGAAGGTTTTTCAGGATACAAGGAAAACAAAGCAGTGTAGTTATCACTCTGCAATGAGCGGTAAAGCAGCAAAAAGGGTTCTCTCACCATGTATTAAGGTCTGGTGAACTGGAGTAGGAAGCATTGTCTTTGTAGTACTGTCTTTGCATTATTATTATTATTAGCAGTCTTGTCTATATAAAGCACATCAGTCATAATTATTATAATGCTGACTAGCATCTTCATGAGCAGGAGATCACAAATTTGAGAAGACACCATTCTTATCCCTACTAAGAAGTTTCTGTGAATAATATGGAATAAAACCAAAGTACTTGCTATTATTTCAGTAATATTTGGGAAAAGCAGTAAGTGTGATTCTGGAGCAAAATAAACTCCTGTGTGCAGAACAAGGTACACACAAAGATAAATACTCTTTATAGAAAAACTGTGACAAAAGCACGCCACTATTTCAGGTTTTGGTGAATTTTTGCAACTCAAGTGCAGTTGGTGTCATATTTAAAGGCTTTTTGCAAACCATGGCTGAAGAGAACAAAAATTAAATACATCAATTTTATGACTCTTTAAAACACAGAAGAATATCCTGAACATCCAGTCTTTATCTTGTGATAAACAACTTTCTCTGCAATTGAAATAAGTATCTTCTATTGTAACCAGCCTTTTTCATGTTGACTAAAGCAGTTGAATACCAAAATTGAATTACTTAATTGTAAAAGATTTCCAATGTAGTAATATTAAGGATTTAACCACTCTATTAGACATTCTTGCACGCTGTACAATATTTTTACAGCATTTGGATATTTTTTTATTATCTAAACTTGCTGCAAGTTGTATAATTTTAAAATATTCTTTTTTTTTAAATCTACATTTTAAGTTTTTATTGAATTTTTCTTGCATTTTGATTGAATGTACCATAAACAGCAGTGGCTGGATGTTTGAGCTCAGTTTAAGTTTTCTCCATTTTCATTATGTCAAAGTGATTTCTATTTCACAGGACTTTGCTTTCTTTCTCCCTTGTGTAAAAATTTTAAGTCAACCATTTCGACAGAAATACTCTGCCTGTAAGTAAAAATAAAAACATGACCCAGCAATCTTTATTTAGCCTGGACAAAAGATTTTTATCAGTCATACATTGCAGAAAAGAGCTTGATAACAGAATAAGCTTGATGTTAAGAAATCCATATTGAATAGGAAATATTGTTGAAGATTAATTTCTAACATCAATTGCTTTAAGCCCATGGTATGCAAACTTCTTTCCTCTTTTCCTGCAATTAATATTAATACAAAAAAATTAATACAAATTCATGTCATATTCTGGTAGAAAGCTTACTGAAGCAGTCCAGCTGAAGGAAGATTGATTGTCCTTCTCGGATGTCCCCGCTGGCTATCCAGCACCGCTAGCAGTGCGGGGGCACTGTCCCCATCTCCGTGGGTCGGGACAGCGCCTGAGGCAAACGCTCTGTGCTGTGACAGCTGTGTGACCTTGTGGTAGGACGTGGCTTGGCTTGTGGCTACAGTCAGCAGAAATAAGAAGAGAGCGCTCTCCAGCTGGGGTGAATCCACATTTATTGAGAACTGACAGCCAAAGAGAAAGAGGGGGAAGTTGCAACAGTTTATAAGGAGGGAGGGAAACAGCAGGGGAGGAATCAGTCCTTGGATGAATAGAGTTTTAGAGGGGAGTGGGTTACCAAAGATTGACTTAGGTAGAACAACAATGGGGATAACTTGAGGGTGGGGCCCCGGCCCCTGAGCCAATCACTTGCCGCTCTAGCTGGAAGTTTCTAGAGAGTTCTAGAGAGAAGGGTGAGAGCGCCGAGTGATGGACAGGGCACCGGGGAGGGATTTGAGAAAGGGTACATTGATCCCCAAGGCAACTGGGGAGGAGTTGGGATAACTGGCAGCATAAAGGAGGGAAGGGAGAACCGGGGCAGAACCATTACATGATAGGGGGAACAGAACAGTCCAACTTATACACACACAACACAACAGCTTACAGCTTAATTAGGATACACTTGCTCTTCCAATTAGGCTTTGCTTTTTTTTTTTTTTTAATTTTTTAATTTTTTTTTCCCTGTGTACTTTTTTCCAAGTCTAGAATCAGAATAATTTAGTTTGGAAACTTCCTCTGGAGGTCAGTCTGTCCAACCTCCTGCTCACAGCAGGGCCTACCTCAACGTTGGATCTAACTTCAAAGTTGGATCCTGCTGCTTGGGGTCATATCCATCAAAGTTTTGAATATACAAAGGTTTTTAATGGAATTTTCTTCTTTACTTTCCAAGGATGAGTTTTGCTTTAGTTTAGAACAATACTTTTTATTGTTCCTTGCATTTTTTGTGGAAATTTTTTGGGTGTTTTTGGATAGATAATTTCTTAGGTCAGCCAAGTCTGCAAGAAGGTATATATTTTTTATTCTATAGTTTATAGTGAAATTACCCTAGGCAAAGGTTTGATTAGATTTATTTTGGTGACTGCAAGTGAAACAAAAAATGTTGACATAATGAGCTCTAGTTACTGCAATTATCGTCAGTTTTTATATAAAAGCTAGAAGTGGAACTATCTCTGCTTCAACATGTTGGACAGTATAATTTTTGCAGTCAACTAAAATAGCAGTGAAAGACCTTAACTTGTAGGTAAAAGTTTCACAGAACATGTATTTAATGATTTATAATTTGTTTAATTCCATGAACAATTAATATTAATATGCTGAGACTGAATAAAATTAATGAATCTGCTGAATATCAGCTGTGTTTTAAAGCAGAGGATGTGCTAATTTAATATCAAACCAGTAATGAAAAAATTTATTTTTGCCTTCCTATTTTTCTAAACCACAGCAATTGAGAAGTAGGTATTTTAATGACAAATATAGGTCTTAATTTAACTTAGTTATCATCATACACTATTCATTAATTCGTTGAAGATAAAAGATTTCAAAATTTTAATTTAATTTCCCAATAATCATCACTGTCTTCTTAAAAGATGATCTATTTTTGTCTAATTATCTTTGTCTAATTTTTGTTTCTAATTGCAGTGATACATGTTGTCTCGTACACTTAGTTTTATCATTAAAAAACCTATGAGAAAAAACATTCGATACTTAGCAAGAAGGGCAAAGGATTTTTACATCTTGACTGACTTTAATACTGAAATTTCTGAGACTCCAGCATGTTTTGCTGCCAAGATGTCTTTTATTCAAAATTCAGATAGCTCATGGCCTTGCACTTTCACTGCAGTGTCTGAGCGTGTATTTCCATTCAACCACAAAACCATATGCTAAGCTCATGGATTTAGAGTAAATTCTAAAGATTCTTTCTTGACATTTCACAGCCTTGAATAGATTTATTCTATGTATGTGATACACTTCCTTCCATTGTATTTTTGTTCCTATTCATCCTAAAAGTCTGGATAAAATTATGTTGTCCAAAATTGTCTCAAAACTGGTTTTAGGAATTCTTCTTCCTAGCCAGTTTTCTTTCTTTTTTTTTAATCTGCCTTTTTTATCTCTGTGTTGAAGTCTAAGATTATTAAATTGGTTGATGAATCTTTATGAAAGTAACAAAAATTGGAAAGGTAAATATTCTAACTAAATGTATTTTAACTTTTAGCAAGGTTTTTTGGCATAGATTCCTCCATAGAAATAGGCTGGTGATATAGGGCCTGGAAAAATTGACTAGAAGGTGAGTGGGAAACTGAAATGGCTAGGTCTAGGTCTTGAGATTAATGAAGACTAACAAAGAGTTTCTTTGTACCAAAGGCAAATGTTGGAAGAGAGTTTTATTGATTTTCTCCAGTTTTGATCCTTAACATTTCATAATTTCTAATTAAAAATATGAAAATAATGTCTTGGCCACTCTTATGCTGAATGCTTCAGTTAGTATGTGCATTGATTACAGAAGTTTTGACAAAATTGTTTTGGAAGGAATATTTAGGCAGTCAGACAAACTACAATGTGAGTTTTGAATTGGGTTTGTTTGGGTTTTTTATTTTCCTCACAAAAAACATAGTAAATTTGGCTTGGCATACTGAATATATGTGTAGCCATGTTGAAATTCTAATATCTAATTCAGTACATTTTTATTTTTGCAGTCTCTCTACAGAAGTAAAATTATCATACTTCCTTTAAGCCCCTTTCCTCCTCCTGAATAACTTGACAAGTTCCTTGATGAGTCAATAACTTGGAAACCAAATTCTACTGTTTATTGAGGGAAAACGTCAGCATTTGTTTTTGTGCACTCATGTTTGAAAATTTTCTTGGGAGGCATAAGACCTATACTTGAAAATTCTAAATAATTACTTCTTTCTACTTCCTCCTTCATTAATTATTTATCCACAGTTTGAGGTGTGAATGTAAAAGGTTATTTGATAATTTATGTGCAACCAAAAGTCTGGTCAGTAGTAACATCCAGTTAGTGCTTTACAAAAGAAATACATCTCCATTTACCTTAGTAATAAGCAATACCTTAAAATGTAGTAAAAGAACAGAATTTATTGTACTGGATGCTGACACATCAAAGAGTATAGATGTGGGTCTCCTGGACATTTATATATATATTTTTCATTTCTAAATGAAAGCTTTTATTTTCTGTCCAATGACTGTATTGTGTAGATACATGTAGTTGAGGATGAGCTGGGGAGAATGTGATAACCAGGCACTACACAGCACCTGGGCCAACAGAGAATATGGGATCCAAACTAAAATAACTGGGTTTTAGCAAATATTGACTCAGGAGTAGCTGTACATGCATCTTAACTTTTATTCATTCATTATCTTTAGGGTGAAATACTTTCCACTGCATTCCCCTAAAACACATTGTCAGTATCTGTGCAATGTTGCAACTAATAAATATTTTTTATTAAAAACATTGTACATGAAATAAGACTTTTCATTAAACAGGCACACTAGGTTGATCTCCCTTGATTTTGTTTTCAAATTACTTTGAGATACAAACAAATTAGAGCAGTTTGAAATTCACTGTTCCCCAGTCAGCAGTAAAGAAAACAACACAAATTAAATTAACCTGATGATAGGGCTGAGTCTTGAGTTGCAATGGAATCTGTATTTCAGTTGGTTTGGTTCCAGATAGGTTTCTTAGCATCCACAGTCACTTTTGAGGACTTTTAAAAGGTGTTTTTCAACAGGAATATTTGACTTGTATCTAATTACAAGTAATATGGAGTTCAAAGGAACACACTGTCAATTAGTGCTCAGCCTCAGCAAGTGAGACTTTATTATCAACATCATTGTACACCACCATTAAGGGCAGATGTTGCATGCAATTAACTGGCACCTTTCCAATTACTTTGGTTTTGTGTGTGGCATGGAAATGTTACCTTCCACTCAAAAAAAGTTCAGCTTCTCCAAAGCTGCTCAAAGAAGAAACTGATTCATGTGTGAGGATGGTGAAAGAATATTCCTTGACTCAGATGTGTGTCAAAGTATGTGTGATGACTTCTATGGCTCAGATTACTATTTAAATATTAATGACTTATAGGAAATCTTTATGCTTTTAAAAAAAGATATAAAGCCCATGGGTTTTGTTTTTGCATGCCTCTGCACTCTAGTGTGGAATGGCACAATTTTCAGGTTAAGGGTGTGAGTTCCTAGTGGCTATTGGCATAAATAAGGGGCAGCTCAATCCCTGACCCTCTATTTCATCTTACTTTTCTATTTGTAGCACGACCGTTTCTTTTCATCTTTCTTTGCTTTCCAGGCACAGCTTCTAGAATCTTTTTTAAGCAGAATTCAGACAGCTAAATGCCAGGGATGTAGGAGGTAAACATTTTACAGGAAATTAACATAAAGTAATCCGTGATTATGCTGACAAAAATGGGGATAAATAGCACTGGAATTATTTTAAGGGGTGTTTTTTTGTTTAATTGGGTTTTGCTTTTTGTTTTTTTGTTTGGTTTTTTTTTTTAAATCGTTTACCTAAGCAGGATTAGCAGTGAAGTGTCAGCTTAAAATAAGTGATAATTTATTGGTATATGTAAAGACCTAGGCAACCAATCTGCAGATGTTGATTTCAAAAAGCATCAGAGGTACATATTTGAGTATTATCTATATAATATTTTTGTGTTTAATTGAACACCTGGTCTAAAAAGACTGTAAAATTGCATTTTCTTTGCAAAAGTACAGCATTAAGAAAAAGAAAAAAAAAAAACAAAACTGTCTTAGAGTACTGAGTTTTACACAGAATCCTTAATTTATGGTAGTTTATTAGAATAAAATATTACTTGCTGTGAATTTTTGTGGGCAGTCTCAGTAAAAATAAGATCTCTGATTTTTGTCTTTTGAAGAAAAATTGGAGTAAGATTTACTTCTTACACAAACTCTAGATAGGTCCTTCTAGAAGCAGTAACATTAAGTAATTTTGGAACATGACCTTGTGATCTGAAGCAAAGACAGCTTTGTACTCTGTCTGCTCCCATAAATTTGTACAATTTATCTTATGAAGCAGGAAATAATTGAAAATAATGTGAATTGGAAATTGCACAGAGACTGTCAGAACAAACTCCATAAATTCTACCTAGCCACTTTTATCACCTCTCACTATGCTAAACATGGAAATTATAGCTTACAACCTTTTACAGTCTCAAAATAGCAGTTTTCAGAAGTGATGGTGCCTTCTGTAATCTGTAGGCAGATGTTACAGAGTCAATGGGTTTTCTGATCTCTGTGCAAGGAGTACACAGCTGATGTACTCTGCTTCACTGCACAGGGGTGTCATTCCTAGGAAAAAAAAACATCAGAGGAATTTTAGGGGATTTCAACATTTATCAGCTATAGTTTGACATGGTTATTCTGACTAATATATCTTTCAAAGAGTTTTTATGCTACTGTTATGTAAAGACAAAAGTAACAGTCTTTAAAACAGGTTTTCAGGCAGACAAGTTTTATTTTTTTTTCCTTTTTGGAAACTAAAAAGGTGAAGATCTGACACCATCACAGCTTCCATACCAGCACTGGATGTGGTTTTACAACAAAAGTCTCCTTGCTAGAGGACTGAGATAAACAGCAACAGAGGTGAAAAAAGTGTAATGATGAATCATGAATACCTGTAATAATATAAAGATATCACAAGTACAGTAAACTTTCAATGGCTTGATAGCTCTTGTTAGAGTTTATTGGAATGGCTTACCAATTCAGGATTCATTACTGACCAGGAGCTGGCTCCTTGGTGCAATTGCAGGAGTTTTTTCTTTATTTTCTAGCAGATATTGATATAGTTTGGGTGTCTTTGTTTATGGAGACTTTTTATGTTCCAGGGGTCTATATGAAAGATGAAATATTTTCTTTTGGATTTTTCCTCTCGGGTTTTTCAGTTTTCACAGCATTGGGTGTAACCTTGGTGCTTTTGGAGTCAAGGAAAGGCTATACATAAACCAGAGGTGCAGACATAAATTTGGATACACATAATAAAGTAGTATAAAGTTTGCAGTAACACTGAAATGCTTCCCTGAAGCAATGGAATTCTCTGCTTCCTCCTGAGCACTTCTCTCATGACACTATACCAATGCACTTGTGCATATACACATACATATATTTATAGCCATTCAAGGTTATTTGCTTTGTTACTTCTCTACTTAATATGTGTATAATCAGCATGGATCTGTTGAGTACTGGTTTAGTTCAGAGTAATGACCACAGGACTTGACATCAGAGCTCATAAATCAAGTGCCATCACCTTACACTTCTCTGAACCACTCTATTCTGACTTAGTGCTGTGGTATGCATCACTATCCCATGTAGAGAAAAGGATGGGGCAGAAGACCCCCAGGTGTGCACAGACTTGTGTTTTGGAAGTTTATTTCACTCACTGCTGTGTATAAATTTTAATAGTGTGTCATGTGATTGCTCAGAAATCTGCTAGATTGCTTTTCTCATGGAAATGTTCATTTAGCTTAAACCTTGGAAATGTGGTTGTTGTCTGAGGTCATTGTGCCACTGAGGTTGAGGTCAGGAGCATCTCACATGCAGCATGTTGCCAGGCTACAACCTCAGCTCTTGCTCAAGTATTTGCAGCATTTAATTTGTAATATTGTTGCTAAGGCAACTAGCTTATAACATTTCTAGATGGAAGGAGCTGATCATTTGCGTTTCTTAGTCTCTCAGAGCTGTTCCCGAGCTGTCTTTAGGTTTGCTAGAGCTCTTTTAAATGTAAGTTTAACTGACATCTATAAGATTTTTTCACTATACTTGAGCTCTCTTCTAACCTCTTTTGTGAGACCCCATCAAGCTTTCCTTTACATATTTTTTTGATCATGCAAGAGGAATCTACACATTGTATTCATATGAAATTGCTGGAAAAACTTCAAGGTGTTTTGTGTGAACTTATTTTATCCAGTTATAAGTTTTCTGCCTTTGTCTTCCAGTTCCAAACTTGAGTCATTTTTATTATGAACCTTGTGCAGCCTGGCCTGTTACAAATTCACTAATGTTATATTTTGTGTGAACAATCTCCAGGCATATACAGCAATGATTTTGATTGACTGTTCCTTACTGAAGTTTGTGATTACTTGCAGAGAGTCACCCTTGATAGAATTAGATACTTTATCTACTCATTCTTCCTCAGTTGTTCCCTGAGTTGCAATAACATCACAGTTGACAGCAAAATTAATATCTTTCCTTGTCAACAGAGATGCCTCTTTCCTCATGCTTTGTCTTCCAGAGTTTACACAACCTACTTTACATTTTATGTTGGTTTTTATTTGTGCAATTTACTTTGTCATCACCTCACAATTCTCAAGTTCCTTTTTCCTGGCCCAAGGAAAACAGTTATTACTTTGCCTTTTAAGCATGAATTCTCTCCATTTGTTGTCAAATATTGTACTGTGAGATTCTGGAAACCAGAGTAGTAATTAGCTCCACAGTTCCCTTCTACTTATATCAACATTAGACCAAATTTATAATAATATAATAAATATATAATGACCTAGGAAAGGATTTTTTTTCATTAATTACTTTATATTAGAATTGCAAACAGATGTCTAGTAATAATAGAGTGTTGTCATGCTTTAATGGCATTTCTAAGATATCAGAAATGTTTCCCGCCTGCTCTTCAGTATTTGTTAAATTAGTTCTGCCTTTAAAGAACATTGGTATTTACAGAGGAATAAGTGGAAAGCCTTTGCAGACTTGCTACCTTCCTACTTAATATGACTTTTGTGTATAGTATTCATGGACCAGATAATTTGATAGAGTGAACCAGCCTTAATGCTTCCTATTTTATGAAACTTTAAGACATTTAATGAAATTTCATTTTCATTAATACACGAAAATTACTAAATTTTATAAAAAGGGTGGGAAAGTTAATTTGCAATTCTTCAGGCATATAACTGAATGAATTTACTACAAGTTCTGAAAGCTAATGGAAGATACAACAAGGCAGTTGTCAGATAAAGGTTGCAATAATGAATAATAAGATTTTTCAAATTATCTAGGAATCTTATTAATAAAACAGACTGTCATAAAGTATTTAAGAGGTTCCCCTTAGGGGAAAAATGAAATGGCAGTTTTCTCTGGAGAATGTTAAAAGTGAAGTCAGCTTACTTTCAGTTTAAGACCTCTGCGAGTGTTTTAGGCAGGTTGAAACACCTTTCAGGTGAAGCACAGAGTAAATGCACAGGATGCAACAGCTCCTACAGTGTATTTGTCCATTATTCCTTAATATGACCTGGAGGAGGCAGTAAAAGAAATGCAGGACTCCACTTTTATTTTCTCTTTTAACAGTTTTTACCAGTCTTTCTCTTTTACCAGTCTTTCTATTGTCCTTGTGCACACAACAGTGGAGGCAGAATTGTTGTGGTTTAACCTCAGCCAGCAGCTAGATGCCACACAGCCACTGGCTCACAGCTTAATATTTAAAAACAAATAAATTTAATAGTAGTAGTTCTACTACTACTACTACTACTACTATTATTATTAAGAATAATAATAACAGTGATAATGCTAATAAGTAATAAAGCAAAAGGGGTGAGAGAAAATGAGAGTGAGAGAGAGATGAAACCTGAGAAAGACAAGTGATGCACAACACCCATCTGTCTCCAAGCAGTGATCTGCCCCATCCTGCAGCTTATATATGGGGCATTGTGTTCTGTGGTATGGAATATCCCTTTGGGCAGTCTGGGTCAGCTGCCCTGGCTAAACTCCCTCCTATTTTATTTTCTTGTACACCTGCTCTCTGGTAGAACATAGGAAATTGAAAAGTCCTTGACTTAAATGCTACTTAGCAACAACTAAAACCATCAGTATGTTATCAACATTATTCTCATCTTAAATCCAAAGCATTCTTGGTCAGAGAGGACCAACAGTGTTGTACCACCTGTGCTTTGTGTTTACAGGAGTGCTAGCTGTGTGTGTGTGCTGGAAAAGGTTCTGATCTTTGTCTTGTCAGATCTGAAAACTCATGGGCACTTGTATGGGTTCATCCCCATGCCCATCAAGAATGTGTATTCACACTTTCTGGAAATGGAAAACAACCACTCCTGGGATGTGAAGTCTTACCTCTTACAGTCTTAGGTCTTTCTAGCCTCCCCAGGAGAAAGGGAAAAGTGACTTTGGATGGTGCTGATAATAGGAGAGAAAAGAACTGGTATTGCTTTTCTGCAAATGGATTATTTCTTAAGCAAAATTTATCTGGCTTTGAAGCCCATTACTTGGTTGCAAAATGCCTGTGTAGTTGCTATGTCTTAATCTCTTGGCAGTGGATACTGTTTATCCCTTAAAACACCCTATTAAAAAAAGAATGATCTATTATTCTGAAAAACATCACAGAAGTAAATAAAGCTCCAATGATTTTCTAGAAATACAAGACAGCTGATGGGTGTAGGCTGGTAAGAACAGAAATTTTGTCCAAGTTAATGATATAAAATGATCAAAACATTTTCTGAAATCATCCAATTAGTTGTTCAGTACCTCCTGTCCACCTATTCACTTGTTCTTGCAGTAGCAAAGGTTTTTTTCACTATTTCTGGAACTCTGCAATAATATCAGATAAAGACTTGATGAACTATAAGGAACATATGTTTTACTTTTAATTGACTTTTAGCCATAAAACACAAGTGGTTTGAATTCTTAGAATAAATAATGACTAAAAGTACATTTTTTCCCTGGACCTGGGCCCTTAAAAATGTGATTATGTCCTTCGAATTATATATTATTATCATAATATAATATCACAAGATACCACTTAATTTTTTAGAATGCAGCTCTTCCTGATATTCCATGTGGAAAGCTGTAATATTTGGTAAAAGAGAATTTGCTTTAGAAGATAAAGTAAATTAATTAGCAGTAGGAAAGCTAACACATATCTAAAATTTCTTATTAAATAGTGTTCACATGTTTGAAATTTCTTAAAAATAACATCTGTATTTCTGGAAATATATTGCAGCAATTTGATGTCAAAATAGTGGCTCAATATTGGCTAGTTGAGTTTGTATTTTATTATTTCCAGTAATTATTTAATTCCAGTAGTGCCTGTGGTTGACAAAATAAGGGCAAAATGAAGTCGCCAGTTACACGTTTTATATTTTATTCTATTTTATTTTATTTTATTATCAACACAACTGAGGTAAAAATGCACCCTGGCAGTCAGGAGGGCCAACCATACCCAGGGGGGCATCAGGCCCAGCATTGCCAGCTGGGCAAGGAGGGGATTCTCTGACTCTGCTCTGCTCTGGGGAACAGTTTTGGACATCATAATATAAAAAAGACATTCAGTTATTAGAGGGCATTGAAAAGAGAACAATGAGGATGGTGAAGGGTCTGGAGGGGAAGCCATGTGAGGAGGGCTGAGGGCACTTGGTCTGTTCATCCTGGAGGGACAGAGGGGAGACCTCACTGCAGTCACAATTTCCTCGTGGCAGGAAGAGAAGAGGCAAGTGGTCAGTGACAAGGGCTCGAGGCAATGGCATGAAAGGGACATGTGGGTTGAATATCAGTAGAAGGCTCTGCCCTGCTTCCCAGGGCAGTGGTCACCAAGCCTGCCAGAGCTCAAGAAGTGTTTGGATAACACTCTCAGACATGGTGTGACTTTCAGGGTGTCTGTTCATGACCAGGAGTTGGAGTTTTTGACTCTGATGGGTCCCCTCCAACTCAGAATTTTCTATGATTCTATAACAGCTAAGCCACCAAGTCATAATTTTTAACAAGTTCAGTAGAGGTTGTTCTTTCAACTGTCTCAGCTGTGAAAAAATGACCAGAAATTGCCTCCTTGCTATGGGAGATTCTTTTAAGTATTATCACAGTTGCTAGTGAATATAGACTGATGTAGAAAATGTAAAGGAAGAAAAGTAATAAGGAAGTGCAGTTACATGATTCGAACTTTCATGCTGTAAACTGAGCACCTACATGAATTACCTTTTCAAATATTTAACCACTGGCTTAAAAACAACTTTACACAAACACATACCATTCCCAGTTCAGCCTAGAGCAATCTAAACATTGAGTACAAAATTATATTTCAAGTTTTCTATACTAACACTAAAACCAGACTGGAGTATGCTGCAGTAAGAGACATAAGGCACTCTGATATGTTGCTGATTAGTGAATACTCAAAGGAAATAAGGAAAAAAACAAGACAAAACCCCCACCCTACTCCCATCACCCCCCCACATAAAAATAAAACAAAAGCAAACCCAGCTTTTAAAATACATAGTTTTAAGCCTTAGGCAAATAGGACCTAAGAAGCTTTTGGGGTTTTTTCTGCTCTTTGGCTTTAGTCTTACAACGAAAACCACTTGTAGGTAAAATTTAATTTTGGTTACTTTATTTTTTTTTTTTTCATTTTCTCCCAGGAATTCTAGAGCTGGATTACTCGCTTCCAGGGTGCAACAGAGGGTTAACTCATGCAGGTCAAAGGGTGTTTTATGACAAATTTATTTCTGTAAGGATATATAGGTTCCTATACTGAGCAAAAAACATAAGTTAAATATAAACTTTTTATTCTCAGTACTGATGTAGGGGAAAAGACTCAAGTAGTGGGATACATAACTGGGAACTGCTGGTGAAATTTACAGGAATTTACTTCAGCGGAGCAAACAATTTTTTTTTCAGGGTGTTTTATTAATCCATCTGTTATATCATGTTTTATTGATGGAAATGGTCATCATAATACATATTTTGACATTTTACTTAGCAATTTAAGATAATCAGTATTTACCATAGAAAAGAAGGGGGTTTTCAGCCTATTTTGCACATATTTTTTTTTCTGTCATCTTTTTGTATGTCTCTAAGCAAATTATTTAAAAAAATATTTCTATATTTCTCCTCTCACATCTTGCAGCTAGTGAATTATTTGAAAATTTTCATTTGTGTAATTTTCTTTCAAAATTGTGAAAATGTTATGAATCTGGACCCATATAAATCATATTTTTCCCTGCTGAAACTAGCTAACATGGGAATTCTGATTAGTCTATCTTCTGCCTTGTGTTACTCTTCATTATAGAGCTGCAACAGATTACTCATATAAAATACTTAAATCCACAATATAGTTATTCAATCCAATGTCATCATCTTCACCAAGAAATTCCTGTGATTAATTACTCTTATAGGGCATTTCCATCGTGTCAGCTTTGCCACTCCTGGTCACTAAGCTTTGACTCCACTGTGCACATACATTTCAGATTCATGATTTGTTTCCTAGGCTCTGCAAGGACTCAAAAAATGTTTGTAAAAGTCTTGTTGCTCTTATCTCTACATGCCCCTAATTGCACTAAGCAACCTTTCAAGTTTGTGCCATTTCAGTTTCCCCAGTAAGCAGAGGAGAGCTGGTGGGAATTTCCACCTATGGCTCATCTGCACCTTCAGTGTACTGCCCTCACTAAGGCTGATGTCCAATACCTGCAAGGTGTGATCTAGGAGAGTAAATAATATAATAAGTGAGATAATAGAATGAAAGCCAGCCCCATCTGCCTCCCAAGTCTGAAATACTTACTTATGTGCATATGGTGGATTGGAATGGAAGGGTGTAAAAATGCTACTGTATTCAGATTTTTTTCTCAAGCGAGATCCGAGTACAGTTTTGCAGAGAGTTGTTCACTTCATGGCCACGTTGATGACAGAAATGGAATCCTACACTTCTCATTGCTCTTGAAAATAATTTTTGAAAGGGATGACGAGAATGAGAGAACAAAAGGACAAACATCTCGTTTGTGTCCTACTGTACTTCTAGTCTGTGATTTTAACCAAAAGCTTTTTTAAAGTATTTCCTATTGTTCTTTTTTTTTTTAAGTGTCATTATAATTTTGGAGATATTTAAGTGATGGTGATTACATAGCCACTTTCTGATGAGCTGTTTATATGTTTGCTTAAATATTTCACATGTGAAATTCTTTACAAAAATTGTGATAAGTGAAGCTACAAAACCAGGTATTTTCTCTTTATTTAGTAGGAGTATTTTTTATTCCTTCTTCTAAGGCATTTAAGCCCTTATGAATACATCTCTGTTTACTTGGGAGTGGAGCAAGAAGAGAAGTGAACTCTGTGAAAGGTAAAAGCGTGGTTCAGGCCAGATAGGCCGGAGGGCTGAGGCTGGAAGGGACTCCAGAGGTCACCTTGGTGCATGTGCAATAGTGTCTCTTCAGGGCTGTGTGTGCTTGTGGAGAATGGTGCCTGACTGGTTGATCTCACTAGGTACCAAACAAGATTTTTAGTGTTAAAAACTGTTATGATTTTGACACATACTTCACTGATTGCAATAAGTAAAGAGTAATTATGAGAAGTTGAAGTGCTTGAAATATTCCTTTTTATATTTTCACCTTTGCTTCACACATCAATTCGAAACATCTTTCTGCAATATAATTTGATGAGAAAGGCAAAAAAAAACTAGATGGACACTCTTGGACTCCATGGGTGTTTCATTTTTACTCTCAGTAGTTTATGCATTTGCTATTGTCATTGTCATTAAAAGTCATTATTGCTTTTGAAGTGGTATATCTCAAAGGCCAAATTAACTGCAATTAACTGTAGATGTAAAGTGATTTTTTACTTGCTAAAAATAGTTATACTGTAACATTGAGTTTGAACTTGGAGGCTAATTGCATCATTTTAGAAATAACAAACCCCAGAACTTTAACACATTAACTGTAATTTACTCCACTAACATGTACAAATTGAAATCTTTTAAGTGTATTTAAATTGACTTTTAATTTTTCTTATTTCATCTTGTATGCTTTATTAAAAAGCATTAAGGGATCTCGAGGCCAATATTGCTCTGAAGTATATCAACAGAAACACAAGGCTAATTTAAAAACATTTCATTATATTTCCTATAAGTGGTTGAACTATTTATAAAACTCAGTAATTCACTTGTAATGAGGATCATAAAGCTTTTTACTAATTCTGTGAAACACCTCTTGCATTTTGTTACTACACTTCTTCCTTTTTTTTCTTTTTCTCTTTTTTTCTTGTGGTTGATATCTGCTGATATGGGAAAAGTTGCTTTTCATTGCATGTTTATAGAAGTGAGAGAACTTTTCATCCTGACTGGAGGCTTTGAATATAATTGTACAGTAACTCAAAAAAAGTACTGAGCACCAACAGGAGAGAAAAGAGGGTGGGCAGGTGTCAGCAAGCAGTGGTGTAGTGGCACAGAGACATGGGTTAAAGTAGTAAGAAAATAAAGATGACGAAAAATAGAGAATGATCAAATGTGGATTTTTTATGAATGCGAGAAGACATCAATTTCTTGTAATGCTGGAATTGATCGATTATCTTGTTTATTAGTGCAAGTGACTTGCAATAAAACAAGTAATTTTCTAATATGTGAACATATTCTGAGCCAGGAGAAGTGTTGGAGTATATATTTTGCTGGAGTTTAGCCAGTTCCATTAACTCTCTTGAGCAGGGTCCTCTGGATCAGACCTAGATGAAAAGATAGTTTTGAGATGAGAAAGGCAGAATTCCTGTGTCTCCTGCATTGTGCATGGGACGTGCCCACCTGGCTCTCAGTGAAAGCTCCTGTACTTTGGAGCCACTGTCCATCAGAAAGTGCCACCACTGGCTGTCACCTCAGGGGTTCTGTGCCTGTCTTGCATGAAGTCCCAGTGTGGAAGGGTGACATGAGGGTCAAGTTTCAACAAGGTCCATCTCCCTGGGAGAGAGTACAAGCAAACATGAAAGAGGGTACACACTTTCCAGCCCTGCTACTGACACCATGACTGACACCACCATCAACCTCAAAAAGCATGACTCTTACATAATCACTTTGTATAAATAAGTGTGTGAGTATTCTTATTAGTCAGCTGCCAGATTTTTCATGACTTTCTCTCCAGCTAGTGACTCATCAGCACTCATTGGTGTTGTCACTGACTAGAGTTGGCTTCTTTCTGACACATTGTGAGTAACAACTGCTGTTTGTCAACAGAAATTATAAATTCCTCTGGTTTTTTTTTCTTTGCTGATATTGCTAATCATAATACACTCTTTATTTTGTGGTTTTAAAGAAAACCTTTATCTCAATTCTTCGTAGAAATAATGCACCTGCAAAAACAACAGTGATCCTTTATATCTTGATAAATTGAGAACTTATGCATTTTTAAACCACTATGTAGTAAATTAAACATGGTTTTGTATACCAGCAATATTTTGACCAGTTGTCTGACAATCTTTAATAATAAAAATAGTATGCTTTTATTTAAAAGTTAGCTTGATGAAATTATATTTTTTATTTAAAAGTTAGCTTGATGAAAATCTGCTTTTCATAAACTTTGATAAATGTGTTAGAAATCAGTGAAGGAAAGCCTGAGAGGAGAAGCTAAGTGCACAGTGCTGGGCTGAGAAAGTGATTTTGTCTGTTGCACTGGAATCTTAAAAGTTGATTAAGTTTAATGAACCATTCTGAATTTTTCCATGAAAAGCTTGGTAGCACCTTTCTCAATAGGTTACACATGTGAGGATTTCTCTAATTAGAAACACCAGGATATTTTATTCCAGAACTGATAAAATTAGAAATAATAAATCAGCTATGGTCCATCTAGTCTCCACAGTCCAGATCATTGGTATTCACCCCAAAATTCTCAAGGAACTCAATTCTGAAATTACTGACTGCTGTGTTTGTACTATATAATGTACAACTTAAATTGATCATAGGGTAGTAAATGAGATGTTAAGTTGTTTTGTTTTTAAATGGCTCCAAGTGTGAATCAAAAAGTAATATAGTACTTTTCAGAGTGCTAAAAAATTATGAGAAACTCTATCAAAAGCTTGAGCTGATAAGTTAATAGAAATATATGATTATAGAAGGGAATACAGCTTTAGCAGAAGGAAGCCATACCACATTACTCTGTTCAAATTCTGTGAAGGAATCATTGAGCATTTGGTTAGCAGGATTACAACCAGGTGTGTCTACATTTACATTAGTGTTTGCTTTGGAGCAGCAATATTATTTTAAAGAATTTCTCAGAGCTTTTTGTTTACTGTTTCTTGGTTGAGCTCAAATAGCAGGTTTGGGGACTTTACAGCAGATTTCATTGTGGAACATTCTGGAAGCTCCACTCTAGGTGCCATCAGAGACACTTGCTTTCCACATTGCGAGAGGCCCTCTACGTCTAAATTCATGTCAGGTCTCTCAGACAGTTTTAAACCACATTGGTGAGCCTTTTCAGTCTGAGGGCACCAGTTTAATTGAATCTGGAACGTGCTTGAGTTTCCCACTCCATCCTTTTGCTTTTATGATCTCCCCAGATGCCAGGGCACAGTTGTAACTTTATGGTGTTAAATACTGCGCTGAACCTTTAGTGTCCTGTATCCCTCTGCTGATACAAGCAAACTGGTTCACACTGCCCATTTCAAAATTTGCAAGACTTGTAATCAGAAAGAGGCATTGGAATGAAAAGTGGAAAGCTCCTTTTCTCTACCTCAGTACATGTTATTGGCTTATATTTAATATTGCATGAATTCAGTGAAACTGCCCATTATGAAAATTTTAGCTTTATGTCGCTAACTGTGAGCTGGTAAGTAATGTCTGGTGAGCCTGCTTTATGAGGACTTAGGCACATGGGAACCACTGTCTTATAAAAGAAGATAGTGAAATAAAAACATTGTGTATAAACCTATGATTTTTTTTTTATTTTATTACTCTGCATCACTGAATTTCAATACATTTTCTATGTACAGATGTTCACAAACAAGTAAATAGTCACATTCTAACAAGTACCCTTTAACTGGTTGTTTTGTGCTTTAGTTTCAGGAACTTCATTTTTGTATTCTGAAAGATACTCTGTTGTGTTTGAGCTCTTTCTCTTACTGATTTTGATGCCAAAATATGTTTCTATAAGGCATTCATTATTTTGAAATAATAATTCAGTTGACTGACTGCAAGGTTTGTGTTCAGAGAAAAACAAACTTAATGAAGTGATCCACTTCAGTCCAGAATATTTAATTCCAAACTTTAAATTTCCGTGAAGGAGAAAGGGTATCTAGAAAAAGTAAAAAAGTAAAAAAAATGTGCAAGGATGCTGTAACAATAAAGAAAAAAAAGAAAAGAAAAAAAACAAAAAACAACAACCACAATGACATGGGTTGCTTTACTCTCAATTTTGTGGGTTTTCTTTGAGCTTTTATCAGGTTTGCATGCTTGAAATATTTAATCTTACGATGGTAAAATCTGCTTTGTAGAAGATTAATTTCTTAAACTGTCAATGTAATCCTGTCCAGGAAATTGTTGCTTCAAAACAATTCAGAGCAAGCACTTCTAATCATATTTAAAATACTTTTGAAGGAGGGAGGGATCCAGATTGTGCACTCACAGTACATGAGCATCAGTTGCATCATTTATTCAGAATAAAATGCAGGAGTTGAAATTTTAGAAAGCATAGCCAGAAAGGCGATGTTAGCATCTTTTTAGAGATTTACCCACTTTAATTGCATAAGAGGCTTTGCATCATATGCTGCTGCATATCCACTTCTCCTGAGCAATTCTTGTCCTTGTCTGTGCCTTACATACCTCTGATGTAGGAAGGGGATTTTCCTTCTCTGCCCTGTTCTGGTGAGGCCCACCTGGAGCAAGTCCTGTGTCCAGCTCTGGGGGTCTCAACACAAGAAAGATGCTGACCTATTGGAATCAAGTCCTGAGTAGGGGGAAGAGGGACGATGATTACATGGCTGGAACACCTCCTGCTTCTATATAACCAGGCTGAGAGAGCTGGGTGGTTCAACCTGGAGAAGAGGAGGCTCCAGGGAGACCTTTGAGCCCCTTCTGGTGCCTAAAGTGGGGCTGCAAGAGACCTGGAGAGGGAATTCTCACAAGGACATTTATTGCACATGAGGAAATGGCCTGATGATGGAGTAGGGTAGGTGTAGATTATGTATTAGGAAAAAATCCTCTCTGTGAGGGTGGTGAGGCACTAGAACTGATTGATAGAGAGGTTGTGGATGCCCCATCCATGGAAATATACAAAACCAGGCTGGATTGGGCTTTGAACAACCTGGTCTGGTGGAAACTGTTCCTGCCCATGAAAGGGTTTTAAAACTGGATGATATTTAAGGTCCCTCCCAACCCAAAGCATGACAATGCTTCAATTATATCAGTGCCTGTGAATATGTTGCTGTTTACCATCCCAAATAATGTGAGGCTGTTCATATAATAAATCCACTGTATACAGTGGCTCCTCTGCATTTTCCATGCTCTCTTTTTGCAGAAGGAAGAAAAGTTGACAGAAATTGGTGTGTCACAGAATCCCATTACAATCCTCTACTGCTGAATGCATGACTTTTAGTCTTTCAGTTGCCTTTATTCCATTTTCTCGACTACTAGATTTGTCCTTTTCCTAGAAAAATAAACTAGTTGATGTAAGGGGAAAAAAGGCATTAACAGGTTCTCCTAGCTGAAGTTCTTATAAATTATTTACTTTCTGTTCCCTTTCCTTCCTCACTGAATAAATTGTAAGGAATGCAATGTGACAGTTCCCAAACTGATACATGGTATGATCTAATGGATAAGGTGGCTGCACTGGACACATCTGCCACTTTCTCATGAGATCTCATTTTCTTACTGATTCTTACTCCTTTCTATGTTCTACAGGGCTCACTGAAGTAGAATTGATTTTAAAAGTTCCAAAATATGAAAGATACTGACACAGAGAATTTGGAGTTGTTTTTGCCTCTGATACATATATTTATCTCCTAAGTGAGATTATCAATGCTGAAACAAGTCTCCTCCAGAACAGATATCTACATTTTGATCCTAAGAGCAGTGCTGATTCAATATGTAGGGTGGGTAAAGAAAGATGGTGGGAGAGAATGACACTAAGACTAAGAATTTTTAAATTCACAATATGAAGTATGACAGAGAAAAGCAGGAAGAACTTCAAATCTCGAATGTCCACGGTCATTAATACCTGCAGAGTTACTAAATCACATGCTGTCTGTAACCAAGCATACATATATTTTGCCCTTGAGCTGCTGTTCTGAATGCAAGCAAAAGAAAATTAAAGGGTGTATATCATAAATACTTTATTTTCAGAGCAGTAGAGATACTTCATGTATTGAAATACAGCTGTGCAACTACAGCTGAATATGTTTATTCTCTCTCAGAAAGCTTTAAAAAAAATCTCAAGTGCTTTTTACACTTGAGGACAGTTCTCTGTTGCTTTTTGATATTGTAGGCTTTGAATACAGAAAATAATACAAATAGCAGAATCAAGAAATATCTAGGTTGTATTGAATAAACTAAGTAGATTTCTTATCTCCATCTTTCATTGCTAGATGATTTTTAAAGGTGTATTCCTGTCATAAGAGTTCCTCAGTCTTTTCCAATTTGACAGTGTATTTTGCTTGCTTTTGACAGTGTATTTTTTTCCAAAAACAAAACTTAGTTTAGAACACTAAAGATGGATGCAGCTGCAGTCCATATGTGATGGTGAAAAAGCCTCTTTTCATCTATATATCCAGGCATGTGTGGCTGAAATAGAGAAAAGACAATAGTACCCTTAGCACTTCTGACAGATCTGTCTTTTTTTGTCCCATAATACTCTTAAGAATGACAAATACAGATATAAAGTCAGAGATCCTATTTGATGTCTTAGCCATGTAGGAACCACATATGTACTATGAGTCATAAGAAATTTAAAACATCTGTGGATTTCTCAGTTCTCTCTTCCATTTTATAGATTCAGGACTTTGCTGACTGTGTTAAAATACACTTTTGTTAAATGAGTCCATGGTACTGGCAAACTAGAGCTGGAGCTGAAAATGAAGACAAAATTTAATGGATATTTTCAACTTCATTTTATGTTGGATTTTAACATTAGATTTGAATGATCTTATTACTGGTTTTAACTAGATAAATAATTTGATTGTTAGTGAATTTAATATACAGTGATTTTATGCTCTGCTTAAAGGCAAAATCAGTTGATATGCTAAACCATAAATAATGCTCCAAAGGATCTTGTCTTTACAGGCATGGTACAATCAAATAGTCTTGTTTTCCTTACATTCTGAATTTACTAGAAGAAAATTCCTGGCAAGAAATCAAGGAGATTTTTATTTTGACTGTATTTTGCTTAAAGGTCTAGCATGTTGAGTAGAAATTGCTGTACATGGTTCAACAAAGATTCTTTGTTGCTGTTATGGAATCTGGTCCCCTAAAAAACTCTTGCTTGCTTTTGTGTGAATAATACAGATATTCAGCCACTGTGCATAGAGCTGCAAACATATTTGGAAGTTAGTAATTCACAGAGAGGCTATTGTATCTTATGTTTCAAAAAAAAAATTCTTAATTGACAAGAATCTGATCAGACCATGAAAATTATTATTAAGGTTAATATAATTCGTTTTCTGTATTTGGATACTTATTCATGAACATATCTTTAAATGTGTGAATGCAAAGAAATATTTCATTATGTGAAGGTTGTTTGATGTTTTTTGTTTGGTTGTTTTTTTAAATTTACCTACTTTTACCCCTATGCAAAATAAAAAAGCTCATTTCCTGTAGATCTGAGAGTCAAAACTGCAGAACATGCTGATGGTGTACCTGAGGATGTCACTGATTATGATATTTTTAGTGTTCTTCTAAATGGATGAAGGATACAGCATTTACATTTACTTACAGTACCTGCTGTACTGAGAAGTCATCTCAGAAAGCTCTGCAGTTTGTGGTTAGCAGTTGCTCATTGGAAAATACACAAATAATGTATCATATCTCTGTTTTGTTCATTAGTCTCTGACAGAGGCACAAAGTTCTTTTGTGAAATAGTTTCACAATTAATTGCCTTTTCAGAGAATCTAAAATGGAAGCTTATTATTTTATAATTTGCAAGACTAAACACTGGCATTTTCTGGAATATGTTGTCACCTCTGCAACATTTTAGATCTCTTGTTTGAAGTATTAAATATGAATAGCTTTGATTGTATTTCAAAGTGTTTTGCGTTTTCCCTACAGTGTTGTGCATTTTAAATGAAGGATATTAGGTAAGCATATTATCCTGCATACATTACTGCTTGTCATACTCCAGTTAAATTCACTGTCTCTGTTTCCAAACACAGTCTGCTCTGTAGTGCTGCAATCAGGAGAAAATTGAAAGGCACAGTAGCTCCTAGCCTGAAATAATTAACTTCCCAAAAGTTAGGCCTCTTTCAGCTTCACTGAATTCTGAGATAGAATGTTTGTCTCAAGTGTCAAAGAATAAGGAAAAAAGAAGCTACATATTACATCCTGTCAAAGTGTTGTGGGTTTTTTTTGACCTCGAAATGCAATTCAAATACTCAGATCCATTCCATCTGTGTGATCTTATGTTCCCACAAAGTTAGACCAGATTAAGTTCAAAGACTTCTTGTTTCTATAATGGGTAAAGGAAATTGCTGAGGTCACATGTAGAGTTTTAGTATTCTTCAGATATTACTACCTCCCAGGGTTAGTGCAGAAAACTGTTCCTCCTGAGTTATCCCAGCAATATTTGGAAGAGTACAGTTTTGTTAGAACAACTGCTTTTGCTCTTGGTGCTTCTCTGGGCATATCTGCGAAATAAGGGTTTGTGGTCTGTGGTCTGTGCTATGCACAGTTCATGCACCATAGAATAATTTTTTCTTACACCAATAACACATTCATGCTGAAGGCATTTTGGGATTCTTGACTACTCTCAGTGATGAATATGCATTCCCTGGTTGGCAGAATTTTCTGTTATCAGCAGCACTAAGAATTTGGGTGCCTACAGTAAAATTCATATTCAAGATACAGTAATACAAGTAAAGAAACTTTATAATAAATATATATGAGATGAATACAATCATATAAAACAATAAATGTGGTAGTAATATAGAAGTATTTTACAGACACACAATTATCTGCTTTGCATTGTTTATTACCAAGACAGGGCTCATCCCTAAGGAGCTTTTGGTATCTTAGCATTTGCAAAAACTGGCACAATGACAGCCCTGCTACTATATGGTATTTTGTCACTCGTTATTTTTTTTCCAGAGAGATTTAATTATAATCCAGAAATTTGAATTTCTGTGGGTGGAAACTTGGCAGGTGGAATATTATTGCAGGACTCTTCCAATTTTTGAAAACATTAGTTTAGAAACAGTTGTTGAATCGTGGAAACATTATCTTAGTGTGGGTTATTTTAATGCAATTGTATTCAAGAATTATTTTAAATTAAGGGACAGTACTTAAAATGTGTCCTATGTCACTGAAACTGGTGCAAAGTAGTGAGGGAGCAGCTTGTTTTTTCTAGATGGAGTGGGATTTTCCATTAAGAGCTGACTTTACTGTAAAACTTCAGAAAAATAATGCCAAGATTTGTTTTTATGTGTTGATCAAATCAAGGATTAAGCCTAATTTGTAATTCTTACAATCTGGTGTCTTCAGTGCTTTAAGATAAGCAAGATTTTTTTTACCAGAAAAGTCTTTTTTTTTTTGGTCTGGTTTTCTGGGCCAGAGGGGTCATTGCTGTAGTGAAATAACCAACAGTGAAGAAATGAAAGGTCTGTCCTTTCACTGACAGATCTTCCATGGGCTTCCCAGAAGTCTTCACCTAAATATTTATGACCTAAACCCATATTCAGTATTTCAGTGCTTTCAGTAAGGATTTTAGATTGAGACTCTAATATGTTTCCAGTGCAGTTTTTTGAGACATACCATTGCTGCAGTCCCTGGAAATACTGTCAGTGGTATGCTAGTTAGGTGATTATCTATGACCTCTACCAATACCAATGATGTGTCTTATTAAAAATAATCCTTTTGATTCCATTCTTTTGGAAGTGTTTCCATTGAGAGTTGTCCATTAAAATATGAAAGAACTTCAACATTTGAATTAATGAAGCTAAGTCCTTGTATCCAGGCTACATAGTTTTGCAAAAGCAGTTTCCAGAATCTTTGATTCAATAAGGACCTTTAAAATGTTACTTTCTATCACAGTTCAATTTGAATGTCTCAGAGGTACATGAATTTGTATTAAGACCTAGCTTCAACATTTCAAACAGCTTTTCCTACTTGCTTATGAAAAGAAATCCAACATAGATTTGAAACTAGGAAAAAAAAATTGACAACAAAAGTTTTCAACTTAACTTCAGCTAAATTCTTTGCACTTCAGATTGAATCACAATTAGGGGATGATTAATCTGCTGCTATTCTATGGTGACTTAGTTTTTGGAAGATGTGACATTTCTCTGGTAGTGTCAAAATGCATTTAGAGTGAGTGGATTTAATGTTCTATATGACATAGAAACCCACTCATACACTACCTCAAGTGTATGTGTGTAAACCACAGTTTTATTTTTAATGAAATATTAAAAGAGCCTTAAGAAAAAAAACCCCAAAACTGAAGATCATGTTTTCTAAAACCTTCTCACATCTCTTGGGTTTGTTCACTAGGCTACAATGTGCTGAGTAAACGAGAACTGCTTCTCATTCCATTCTCAAAAGATTTTTTGCTACTGAAACTTGTCTTCTGGGGAAGAGGGAAAGAAAAGATCCTTCAGGCTGACACAAACACTCCATTCCTGCTGCAGACCTTGTACTACTGATCAACTTAGAAAGAGCAGGCTGTTGTGTTCTGCATCATTTCTGGGTCCACTGACATTTATAATTCCATGGTCTCTTTTAAAAACCTAAAAGCCTAAAAATTATCTTTGTAGATGGTGACTGTTCAGTTAACTTTTAAGGTTAAGATGTTACAGACAGGCCAATCTGACAGTAACTGCTGCATATTGGAGAAGGCTGAAGGATATCCTTTATTTTTTTCTAAGAAACTTCATTATCATCATGAGTAGCATTTGATTCAGCTAGACAATAGGGAAAATGCATTTCTCCTCACATAATCAAAAATATTCATAATTTTAGTTTGCTGAGTATTTTAAAAGGTCTGAATTTAAAGGCCCAGTTACCTTCAGGTTTTGCACAGAAAGAATTTAAAGCATTTCGAATTTCTTAGGAGTAGAGTATTCATATAATGGATATTTGCTTCATAAACTGTCACGGATGGGAACAGAGGAAGAAACACTATTCAGAGCAAAAATATATATATATATTCTCAGAATTTTAAAGAAATATTGGATGAAAACAATCCAGGAAGACTTTTAATTTTAAAAGCCCTTGGAATACTCAATTTTCAATTATTTTAAAATGCAATTCTACAGTTTATTTATACATAATTCATTCCCTTCCCACTTTTCATGGTAACCCCTAAAATGTTTTTCTTTTATCTGCAGATCCACTGGTTTTTTTTCTAGTTCTTTATAAGTTTTATATTATTTATTTATATATATATATGAATTTTTCAGTTCTCTATTCTGCTGTCTAGAAAGGGAGTTGCCAGATTAGGAGTCTTGTTAGCGTTCAAAAACACATAATCACATCAGCGATTATATGCAGTGCTTTTTATTCAAGAGCTCTGGGAATCGGGGTAGTTTCCACCCAAATCTGATTCCAACCATACATTTGAGGTGAACGTGTTTTATACTCTATCATTACATAACTTTCATGTTAATTATTAAACTTATATTGTTCTATTGTATACACAGATTTCAGGTAAACATAGCCCCCTTTAAATTTCCAACATAGTTTCTCACAATTCTTCTTATGGTTATATAATAATTGTATTTAATTACTAAACAACCACCACATCTAACAATTATATCTTTTATCATACTGCTTATGCAGGTGCAGTGATCTGAGAAAACACAAAGCCTAATATTTTCAAATACTATTTTTAACATTTTCCAGGGCTCCACTATCAGTCTGAGCTGCCCAGCTGCTGAGGCAGCTCAATTCAAGGTCCAAGGACCAGGCTGTGTCAGGTATCTGGTGGGAGAAGACATTTGTGTGGGGCTTTTGAATCATTTGAATCCCCTAGAGGTGGGGATTCTACATTGCAAATGCATTCCCGTTTTATCAACATGGTCCTTTTCTGGAGATCCAAACACTCAGCTTTTAAACTCTTTTAAGGGCATAAAAATTATATTAAGAAACCCAGCCATATTAAGACTTTGCTATATAATTTACAGATTCAGGTTACTTGACCATCATAATCTTAAAGTAAAAAATCTGAGGGTAAATTTAATGTTACCTTCAGAAGAGCACTCCATAGAGAATTGGGTAAGTTTCACTTTCCATTTATAAAATGAAACTTGACCTGAAAAGATATTATGTTATTTTCAAGTGATATGGGAATTGACCTTAGCAATAGAAATGTAGTTTTGTGTGTGTTTAACCTACTTTTCCTCTAAGTAGATATATTTTAATGCTATGAGGACTGTCTGGGATATGTTTTAGTGGTACTCTAATGCACACTGCAGATGTTGATGACCCAAGGTTTTCTTTGCATTAGAGGTGTAGACATATATTCTTCCAAAATATACTCTGGTGGATCCTAATGCGGTAGTATAAGACATAAACAGATATTATGTGCATTTTAGTGTCTTACCAGAAAAATGTGAATTTAAGGCAAGAAACATCTGTGAAACTGGGCATTTTGAGTTTTTGTTTAATCTATCATTGCTTTTTGAATCTACTCTCAGTAAACTTGAGAATAGCACAAGGCTGTGTTATTTTAGTAGCAATACTAAGAAATTGCCAAACATTTGGGGGGAAAAAAGTTCAAAAATTTTGGCTGTATTTTGTATTTCTATTAATAATTTATGTCCCATGAAAATAGTATGGATTTTTTTCAATCAAAAAAGCAAGCAAAGGACTCAAAAAAAAACCAAACCAAAAACAAAATGCTGAATCAAGACAGGAAGAACATGAATAATATTTAATATGTATGTGCAGTGATTTCAATTTCTATTACATCATTAAGGCATAATGAAGTAGCTGTGAGATGTGGGATGTATCAGAGAGAACTTCAGACAGAAGTTCTGTTATATACAGATAAAATAGAAAGTTATGATAAGCCCTTACTATTGACAATAGCATAGAACCTTGGCATTATTTGCCTACCAAGTAGAAAAATAATGTCTTTTGGGGTGTCTAGTTCTAAAGGGTAGTGCAGCCTTTCCTCTACAGGAAATTATATAGTTAAACAAGTGTAGCATCCTTTATAGGGTCAAAACTTTTATCGGTTGTTAGGATCTGGTTATTAAAATTATTAGGGAGAGGCTTCTGCCCAAATTCAAATGCAAAGGAGACTGTGCCAAAGCCAATAGTATGGATTGTATTTAGCAGTAAATGTGAGATAGATATAGAGAGATATCAATAGAAAAAGAGGTAGTGAGGGGGGGAGAAAGAGAGTGACAGAGACAATTAATTAGAAAATATCACCGCTCCATGCATCCTGATGGTGTCCTGTTGATCCTCTTCTGGTCTTCTCTGTGGTGAGATTCTCACAAAACATAAAAGTTCAGTGGATTAATATATGTTCAGGCCAGGTGGGAATGCCCAGGTGCCTGCCCTGGAGGGGTAACTTTGACAGTGTTTCTTGCAAGAGACTGGGTCTGTTGCATCACTTTGCCTCACCTGCCATCAACTGGTGCAAGGCCTCAGGAATGAATCTGGGGATGCTTTGGGGGTATTTGATGGTTTATGATGGCTCCTCAGCTGCCTTTCACATGAATGCCCCATGTACGTGGCCTTCCTGGAGTGGTGAATTTTACACCTGGGCCAGTTTGTGTAAGGGAGGATGGGTGTTCACTGCCTCTGACCAGAGGTTACGCCACACTCCCAACATTCTTCACCTCCTCCCTTGGCTGTGGTGAGTCTGTGCAAGCTTGGCCTCAGCAGATGAGCCGGGGGATTATGGCCTCCCCTACCACGAGCCCAGCCACAGCTGATTGTCAGGGCAGGTTCTTGGGTTGGCTTTCTTGTGAATACACTCTTCTTCCTCAGCCTCGTTCACTTCTCCCTAGACCTAAGATAATTGGGCAATAGCATCGCCTTTCTTTTATCTCAAGTTCCCGCATAGTGGCTAACTCATAGTCCTGAGTTCCTATCAGGAGGTTTATTCAGAGAGGGGTGGGCTTTGGTCATTGCAGCTTCTTGATACAGTTCTGCCATAATAGGCAAAAGTCCTTAATAGGCCAAAAGTCCTTCACAACAACGTTCAAGCCATGAACCATAATATTACAGTCTCTCAGGTTATTGTTTTACAGAAGATAAGAACGAAAGATCAGTGAGACTCTACTAGTGTGTTCAGCTATGAATGAAATACTGTAAAGATATTGCTATATATTAACTTAAAAAGTGAGCTTTGGACTTCAAACTGGAGTGAGTTCGCTATCCAAGAGAAATCGTCCTGATTTCTTGCAGTTATTGAGATAGGATCCTTCATGCTAGGGACCCTTGGAATCATCATAGTCATCAAAATAGGCCTCTTAGTTGCAAACAGAGTTCTCAGTACTGATGGGAGCACAAGACCAAAAGCTGGCTTTCAGGAACTTATGCTTCCATCAAAGAAAAGTAAGCCATCAGGAAACTCATGCTATTTGAAATTAGATTTTGGACTTTTCAAGGCAGTGATCATTGCTTCTTGTGCACATGTTCTGAGCATAGGAAAAGATGGTTGTACTCTTTGAAGTCTTCACATGCCAGAGGCTTACTAGAAAATGCTAATACTAATAAAGATTAAACATTTGTACGATAAAGTTGTAGCACCATGCATGTTAGTGTTGTAAGTACAATATCCTTACACAGCTAGTGGATCATCTGTCAGAAAAGTATCACACTGTGCCTAGAAGAGCCTTGTGTGTTGTAGTAATTTCCAAACTATTCAAACTCTCTTCAGTTCCTTGTTTTCTTCCACCTTTTTTTTTTTTGTTTTGTTTTGTTTTGGTTTCGGTTGTTTTTCTTTCTTTTGACTTGCATGTTGGTGGGCTGTTTCTTGTAGAAATTAAAATGCTGGCTTGCTATATATTTCTTTTCCACTGATTGATGAGAACTGTGATTTGTAAGTGGTTTCTGGAGGAGGAGAGGGCTTTTGTGTAGAAGGGATGAATTTGCTTTCTTCTGAAGCACTTTGATATTGCCAATTAGTGGCTGTGAGGGAAGTTTGTCTTCAAGAGGCATTGGCACAAACAGTTGAAATTTATAATTATGTTCTTCAAAGCCTCATAATAGGTAACACTAATTTGTTAGAACTCATATGGTAAATGAAACAAACCTCTTTCACGGTCTCCTGTCTCTGAATGATTATAGAATAGAACAGATATTCAGATACCATATTTGAGACAACCTCAGGAGGGGAGGGGTGGCATAAAACCTTTGGGTTTTTATCCTTGGTTATTTTCAGCTACTTAATACCTCAAGATTTAAGATCCTGCTTTCAAGAAGGAGGTTGGCACAGTAGTTTGCTGCTGAAAGATTTTCAAATGATTATGTAAATTTGAATATTTATAATTCCTGAGAATTTAGTATTACAGATTTGAGAATACTCAGATTCCAAGATGTCATTTTTTTGTTATAGTTTCATATTTAGTAAGCTAAGATAATATTAGTTTTTGGGGTTTTTTTAAAGGGCTACATTTTGGCTCTGTTAGACAAAATAATTAGAATATTAAAATGAATTCCTCTGGTGTATATTGGAGATTTAGTGGGGAAACTTCATTTTAATTTGGTTGCCTAGTTGAAAACTACTGATTTTTTAAAAACTCAGAATTAGAAATTTTCTCAATTTCTTTCACTTGGAGAAGCTGTTGAGAAATTACAAAAAATGTGAATATGTTAGAAGTTCTGAGAGATTAGATCTTTGTCAAAGTGAATGCAGTATTCAAGATGGATTTTGCTGGGGCACGGGAATATATACTGAAAAAGCTACATATGGTCCCTAAATGTGGCATCCTCAAAGGCAGTTTGAAGGACATAAGTAAAGGTGTGTCAAAACCAGGTCAGAATGATGCCTTAGGTTAGGACCCTTAGCTAAAAACTGTGGCCAGCTGCAGATTTCACTTACAAATATAGAAAAACCAAATGGAAAAACAAAGATGGTTGTGCTGGGTATCCTGTCTTCAACAAGGACCAAAAGCAGAAGATTAAAAAAACATTTATAAGTAGAGCAAGCACATAATTTGTTGGTTTTTTTTTTCCCCATAATCTCACAGGCTCTAGCAGTTGCAACTTGCAGACTTTCTGATCCACCACTTGTTTTTGGTGCTTAATAAGCTTCAGTGAATGTCTCTTCTGTGAACTTCATAGTAACTCTTTGAATTCAAGTCAGTTTTAGCATCTGCAGCCTTCTGTTGGCAACAGGTTCCACAGCTTTGCTAACTCCTGAGTGAAGGAACACATCCTTCTGCATGTGCATCTGCCTCGTGCTGGCTTTATCCCAGGCCTCTCCAGGTTCTTTTAGGGGATCAATGCTTTTTAATATCTTCATTAATGGCACAGGGATCAAGTGCACCCTCAGCAGATTTGCAGATGACCTCAAGCTGAGTGGTGCAGTTGACACACCTGAAGATCAGGATGCCACCCAGGAAAACCTGCACAGGCCTGAGAAATTGGAACAATGGCAATCTCATGAAATTTAACAACTCCAAGTGCAAGGTGCAGCAGCTGTGTTGGGGCAATCCCTTGTGTCAATCCAGGCTGGGGGATGAAAAAATCAAAAGCAGCTCTGCAGAGAAGGACTCGGGGGTGCTGGTGGGTGGGAGGCTGGACATGAGCCAGCTGTGTGAACTTGAAGCCCAAAGAGCCAAATATGTCCTGGGCTGCACCCAAAGGGCCCAGAGAGCCAAATATGTCCTGGGCTGCACCCAAAGAGCTGTGGCCAGCAGGCCAAGGGAGGTGATGCTGCCCCTCTGCTGTGCTCAGCTGAGACCTGCAGCGCTGCATCCAGCTCTGCAGGTCCCAGCACAGGAAGGACATGGAGCTGTTGGAGGGAGTCCAAAGAGGGCCACCAAGGTGATCAGAGGGCTGGAGGATCTCTCCCACAATCAATGGCTAATAGAATTGCTCAGCCTGGAAAAGAGAAGGCTTTGGGATGACCTAATTGTGGCCTTCCAATACCTGAGGAGAGCCTGCAAAAAAGCTGGAGAGGGACTTTTCACAGGGGTATGTAGTGATAGAACAAGGAGGGAATGGCCTTAAGCTGAAATAGGGAAGATTAGATATTAGGAAATAATACACTGTGAGGGTGGTGAGGCACTGGAACAGGTTTCCCAGAGAAATTGTAGAGGGTCCATCACTGCAAGTGTTCAGGGCCAAGTTTAATGGAGTTCTAAGCAACCTGGTCTAGTGAAGGGTATCCTTCTCCACAGCAGGGGGATCAGGACTAGGTGATCTTCAAGGTCCTTTTTTTCTTGTGGGAGGAAGACTGACCAGTTCCTTGTTCTGCTGGTTTCTGGATTCTACTCTTTCACAGTGCTAAGTTATCCACTCTTCTCCTTCCATGAAGTGAGTCTTACCATGTTTTCTGCATGGATGTGAAACCACGTGGGCATTAAAGGCGATCTTAAGATTGTACTTAGCTGTGTAAAGAAATGTCCTTTAAGAGTCTGAAGCTCTATATAATCTCATATCTGTCTAAATAGAAGGATACACAGCATATTTTTTTAGCCAAGGCAGCACATACGGACCATTCAATTTTGAAAATTGTGAGCTTTGATTATAAAAATTATAGCCATTTAAAGGAGGACTTAATTAACATAAGGTAGATTACTGCAAAAGATTTGGTTCCCATGCATTTAAATGTATGAGTTTTAAGTGATTTACAGTCTACTCAAAATCAAGTTAATTTTCACTGGAACTCTTGTGATACAGTTTTTCTGAAACGTCAGTGAACCAAGAAATGTCAGAATGAGAACACATATTTGAATGAATAGCAAGCTATTATTAAAAAAATCCCTAAATTTCAAAATGCATAATTGATTACCAAAATCTACTCAGTTTATTGTAGATTCATTTGAGCTAATTAAAAGCAAGTAAACATGATTTTAAAATAGGAAACCATTTTGTTTTCACTATAATCTATTTATGCTGTTTTAATTATTGCACTTATGATCATTTTTATGAATTCTACAATTTTTTTTCTGATTTGTTGTTGCACAAATTTGTATTCTTTTGAGTGAAACTGAAAAGTAATGAGTATGAAATTTGTTTTATTTGTGTTCATGTTTCCCCAAACTTAATTTAGAACTACAGCACATGAAAGTCCAGTAAAGCCCCCACTTTCCTGAAACCAGCTCAACCACTTTTCTGGGTAACTCCTTCCAGTTTACCTACTGGGCATGATAGTCTGTGGTGTGGAATATCCCTTTGGCACCTCCCTTGACCAGCTGCCCACACTGCTGGGGATGCAACCCGGGACAATATTGGCCTTTTGGGTCACCTGTCCCACCTGTGCTCCCTCCCAGTTTCTTTTGTTGACCTTCTCACTGGCAGAGCATGAGGCAAAAAGAAAAGTCTTTGACTTAGGATAAACATGACTAAGCAAAAAATGAGACATCAGTGTGTTATCAACACCATTCTCATTCCTAATCCAAAACACAGCACTGCAACAGCTACTGAGGAGAAATTAATTAACTCTGCCCAGCTGAAACCAGGACACTGTCATAGCAGAACTCCCTCTAGGATGATACTTATGTTCAGGCTGTTCCAGTGCTGTAGATTCATAGAAGGATTTGGGTTGGAAGGAATCTTTAAAGGTCATCTAGTTCCCACCAGGGATATCTCCCAGTAAACCATGTGTGTCAGAGCTCTGCCCAGTCTGACCTTGAAGGTTTCCAGAGATGGGGCATCCATCACATAACCTGTTTCAGTGTTTTACCACCATAACTGTAAAAGAAAATCTTCCTTAAATCTAGTCTAAATGTTCTCTCTTTTAGTTTAAAATTATTACCCTTTATCCTATTGCTATGGACCATATGAAAATATCTGTCCTCATACAAAAGAGCTTGAAACTGGAAATACCACAATACTCAAGAAAATTAACACATGTGCTGTAAATACTTCAGATTTTGCACAAAATTTGTTTCCGTTCCAGGAAAAATGGAAATCTCAAGGTGACATTTGTCCCCAGATCATTACGTGTGTCTTTCTATGGGGTTTAAATAATTCAGTAGGAGTAAACCAGCAACATTTCCTACAACTTTCATGAAAAATTTTCCCGACTTTGATGATAGCAGAAAATTTTGAAAGCAATAATGAACTCCAGAAAACTAGTTGTTTATTTTGTAAGTATCTTTGAATAAAGGCTCATTTAGTCCTCATTGATTTAATAGTGTGTGACACTAAACAAAACTGGCATTACTCATAAAATCTTTGCATATTTTTGGTTTATATTCCAGCATTCAAGGGCTGATTAATGTCAGGCAGTTGCCTGAGCAAGCCTACACTCCACAGTAAATAACACTTTTTAATTAGTCCTGATGTGGATTGGAGACCGAATATCTGATTAACATTCACAGCAGCAGTTGAGTGAACTTCATGAATTGTGTGAACCCATGCATTGTGTAACCCACAGTAACCTCCCAGTGTTACATACATCATGTCCACACACTGCCCATATATTGTGCTGATATTTGCATAGCTGCTTCCCGAAGGCCCAGTAATTCTGAGAAGAGTGTGCTGAGTCAGACACTCCTTATGTGTCCCCTTATGCATTAGTCCTGGCAGAAATGATGTGTGGGCCTGCAGGCTGTTCAGGACCAGCCACCGGAAACTCACCTAGGCAAATCAAAGAGAGTGCCTGTGCCACAGGGGTTCCTCTTTGTGCACCCAGGGCACTTAAGGTGTGAGGATTTGCATGGCTCAAAATAGTGTCATTGATGCTGGGGATAGTGTTCAGTAGGCAGATGGCAGGGACAGGGTGGTGCCATCTGCAGTGGGGGTGTTGCCCAGAATTCTTCTAAAAGAGATGCAACTCAAAGTCTTTTTCTAAGACTCCTTCGCGTCAAAGTTTTCTTTTAAAAAATTGTTCGAGTAAATTATTGAGAGGAAAAATAGATTTTTCCCATGTCTATTCTCTTTTACTGCCTGGAATTATGCGTTCAGGGATGCCTTTAGGGATACTCTTTTCTCAGTTTCAGAAAATGGCTCTGATTTTGGAAGATGGAAAGGTCTGCATTGCATATGTGGAACTGCACTGGTGAAGCTTTTGGTGTATGATACAGTGAGCTCCATGTCACACTCTGAGCCCTGATGGCTGCAGATTTGAGTCTCTGAGACTGAGCTGTGTGGGCTTCAATTCAGGAAGTCAAAACCATCTTCCCCAAGCTCTGGTGTTACAAATGGTTTTCCATGGTCAGATGGGTGGTACCTCTTGGGTGCTGGTTCATTCCACTGTCTTTAGACTGCTATTATGTATTTCTAGCATGGTTGGTGGTCATCTGTTTCCTTTGTGTAATTTCAGGGTGAGGGCTACTTTTTTCACTGCCCTACTTTTATAAGAATGACATGCAAACAATTAAGATTAAAATGAAACCCTACATTATCAGTTATATGTGTGCATACAGATGTATATATCAATCTAGAGTTAACTGATGAGCATCACATGTGGTACAATCCAACAAAAAGATAAATACATTTCTAGAGCCACTCAGAAGTTATTAACACAGAAAATGCAACTAAAATCTCATTATTTCTTCCTTATTCTGTCTACTGGTCAATTTTTAATGATTGCATTTAAAGATAAATTCATCTTATGTTGCTATTTTTATTATGAAAGGAGATCCAGATTCACAAATGCAATTTTTACATAAATTCCCTTGAGATTCTGTGTCATTTGTTGCCAGATATTACAGAGGAAGCATATGCCAATCATTTTTGGTAGGCCACCATAATTAGTTGTGATTTAACATATATGTGCATGCTACCTGCTGGACTGCTGATTTTTTGTAGTAGTTCAAAAAATTGTTGGGTTTGTTTGGCTTTTTTGCTGGTTTTTAATAGGAATCAATTTGTCACATTTAGATAATGAATTATATGTGTTGATATATGAAAAAAATAATAAAGGCAAGGAATGGACGCTGTTGGAAAACTGTATCCTTTTAGCCATGTAGTTTTATAGGCAGATTTTCAGTCTCTAAAGTTATGCTTGACTTCTCCAGGTGGGAACAAAAAGAGGAGTAATCTATTTTAAAGTCCTGCCTGAGCTCAAGCAGAGGGGGTATACTTGCTCTTTTAAGCATGTCATTTAAATTAATATCCCATTTACTGAAAACAAGCTTGTTGGGAATAAGAACTGTGGTTGTAGGGGAAGTGCCAGAACATCTCTTGATTGTAGTGCATGCAGTGAGTCCTCCTGCTCAGCTGGGCTTCAACACAGAACAGCAGTTAATAGAGAAACCTTCACTCTGAGTAAATAAATGCTGGCCTTTCTTTTTCAGCAAGTGAAAATGATCACCAGCCAGCTCAGATGTGGTGGCATGGATTTTACCATTGCTACAGATTTAAATGGCAATATTTAAAATAATTATTTACTTAATTTAACTATTCCATGTAACAAGGTGACAGGGAGTAACTATGTATGTGTACCAGGAAATACTGTAAATTTGATTAAATGTTTGTGACTCTCAAGGATGGAGGGCAAATCATTCACTTACAGTCAGTGCTGAAGGTTCAGCTGAGACAATGAAAATACTTTTGGAAGAAAAAAAATATTTGCAAAAATGCTAACTCAGATATGATAAGAGTTTAGTTCTTATTGGTACCAAATTATGTTTATTTTTCAGGATGACTGCTCACTGGAAAAGACTGAATATATAATTTCATTACTTATTGGTTTTTGGGTGATACCCCACTTCCCTTTCATCATTCATTTGTGATTTTTGTTCAAATAATAGTCAGATGTTTCCTCATCGGGGCATGTTAATGAAAGACAACAATAAAACAACAAAACCCAATCCAATAATTATTTGGCATAGAAGCATGACAGGAAATGTCAGAACTCATGCCTTTTGCACTTTCTCAATGAGTGATGTCAAATCAAGCAAACTGGATGATGTGCTACAATGGCTCAGTTTACCCACCTGTCCATTTAAGGTACTTTCTCTGTTTTGGTGAGCAGTGCCACCACTTTCCAAACATACAAATGGAGCTACCCAGTATTTGAGTCATTGTGTAAAGGCAAACTGAGTTTCATGCTAAAGCTTTGCTGCAAATGGCACATCACATTTGCCTGTTTCACATCCTAGTCAGAGAGAACTGATCAAGATTGTCTCTTGTTTAAATAAAGTTTTAATTCAAGTAATAGTACTGCTTTATAAATTGGGAATTTGTTCTTTTTGTTTTCTTATTAATGAAAATTGCTGTTGCTTTGTCTCGTTTGATTACAGTTGCACCTATTTAGAAGCTTTACTATTTGCCTATTAGAAGTATAGACAGTAGGAGAGGTTTTTCTGTTTTGTTTTTCTCAAAGATGTCATTATGCACCAAAAGGGATTCCAAAATAAAATTTTGAAATTCCACTTATCCTTTATACACCTTCTATATTCTGTGTAGACAAGATTTAATCTCTGAGCTAATGAAAAAAGTACTGCTAAAGCCTGTCTGTCAGCAAGAGGAGAATCCTAACTCAGAAAGGGCATCTTCCTATGTGAGGAAAACAGTATGTGCTACATATCCTGGATCTCTGTGTAAAAATTAAGCTGTTCTCTAAGAATCAAAACATCTGTAAGACAAAAGGCAAAAATTTCAGAATCCTACTCTGCTCTCTGAGGTTTTGCACTTAAGTTTGTCATTTTCATCAAGACTGATGATACTCCCTTTTATTCTGTTTTCTAATAACAGAAAAGGATGTGTAGGAAGAAAAAAAAAAAACTTGAATAACAAATATTCATGGAACAGTCTGCTGTGGAACTGTTCATCTCTTAAATGAGAATTTTAGCCAAAATTGTTGCGTTTGGCATCTGCTAGATACAGTTTGTGTTTCTCCACTTTTAAGTGGGCTGGCTCTTCCTTTTGAAAACCCCACACTTTAATCTTTTCAGCTCCTAGTGTTTAAAAATGCTGCTAAAACTCTATCTACAAGAGCCCCCAAAAATGCCTAAACATTTTAAATTAAAACAATACAAGTACTCTCAAACATGTAAATATGATTAACATTCCATCTTCTACTGAAAGTTTGATCTAAAACTATAAATAAAAACCATTTTTAGTTTATGGTAGTTTTTCTTCTTTATAGCTCTCTTTGCAGAGTGGGGAACATAATTATATTTATACTTGAAACGAAAAACAGCTTCATTGCAGTCAATTATTAGATTGCATGAAGCTGGCTGTCCTGTCAAAAGAAGAGCTCCCATCCTTGGCTGAATTGATAATCCACTCTTCAAAACTTGTAGGAACTTGCTGAGTGTATGTTCATTCCCACTTCCAGCAGGTTTCTTTTGATGCCATTGCCAGTCATCCAGTCTTTAATGGCCTTGAGCATCATATGCTGCAAAATAAGAAATGCTTCAATGATATTTTCTGGCTAGATTAAACTGGTGAAAAAGACAGTTGCCAGATTTGTTTTGTGTATCCCTGTAAGCTTTGTATTGTTTAAAGGAAATGCAGTAGATGCCAACCTTGAACACCCACTGCTTGCCAAACAGGAATTTTGTTTCCTTTAGAATATTTAAAATTACATATTTATTACTTTTAATTTGGAGGTGAGTCTCTGGGAGCTAAGGAAACATGGGTAGACACATTAACATAATTGTGTGTGTCAATGCATCTCTGTTTCTGTTCTGGGTATGTTTGGCACTTAAAGTGAGTTTTTCTGATTAATTTTAGAATGAAAATAACACAGTATTCCTCAGAAACTTGGGTGTATGCAACTGTAATGACACTAGAAAAGTAGAATGGCTGTGCTGAGGGGAAAATACACTTTTACAAGAACTGAGGAGGATCTGGTATCATTCCCTGACTTGAGGGTCTGTATATGAAACCGGCTTCTGCTCTGGGAGTGTGTGTCCTGTCCTGAACATGAGCTGTTGGTAGGACCTGCCCCAGCTCTCTCTTCAGGGTAATGCTGGGTGTTCTGGGCCTGCTGCAGGCATTGTGATTGCTCCTCTCTTGAAAGGCACAGGAGCATTTGGTTCTCTGACTGGGAGGACAACGTGGCTTCTCCAGAGGAGGGTGGTACAGCCTCCTCTCTGTTGGTCAGTAGCAGTCATCTCTAAAATACTGGTGCCCATCAGTTACTCCTCTATGTAACTCCCCAAAAAATTAGGTTAGAGAGCAAAAGAAGAGATGTCTACCATAAAGCCTGGGAAACAGATTGGATCCCTGACAGTAAGGAAGCAAAGTGCTTGTGCAGTGTTTGAGCTCCAGCTGAGCAACAGAGAGTTTCAGCTGCAGCAGAAGGGGTGCATCCATGCTCTAACAGGGAGAAGAATGCTGAAGGGAGAGAGGATGGCATGGCTGGCAAGTCATTGTTTGATGCTTCCCATGAGTCCATGAAGCTAAGGCCTAATTAAACAATGTCTGGTGCATCTTTCATCCCTCTGGAGTGGGACAATATCATTTTCTGCTGTAACAGTAATCCAGCATCAATGAAAGAAAATGTCAGTCACTTTGATGAACTTCCCAGCAGAATTGAACAAACCAAAAGCAAGGATGCTGGGGAGAGAAATTGAACTTTTAATATATTTAGCAGAGCAAGAACAAGTATTTATAGTCCTTCTTTTATTAAAACTGACTTAAAAGATCTGTTGAGAGTAGTTCAATATAATTTCTTTATTGTTTCGCAGAGTAAAACATCAAATATTTTGACTGCAAGAAAAGGCTGATTCTTTCAAGTCTTACTAAGAGTAACATTTGTGAGCCAACTAAGTTTTAATTTCTTTCATACTGACATCTACTCAGCAAAATTTAGATATTTACAAACTGAACATGAGACAATTACTTGAAAAAGTTGTATAAAGACTCATGGCTTATATCCTTTTGCCTTTCTGGACTGTACCTTGTCTTTTAAGCTTTTCTTTATCAGTCAGCACTCTGAGGTCCTGCCCAAACTGCAGGCACCTCTGCCTCTCTGTGCCATAGCCCTGCATGCTGGGGGCACAGATGGAATGCACTGCAGCTCCCTTCCAGGCTCTGCAGCCCAGGTTTTCTGTCCCTTGTGGAGTCAGAGGTCTTGTCCCAAGGTCAAATCTCAGTTGTTTACCTGTCCTAAAAGTCAGAAAGGCTTCTGTGTCTGTTAGTTTTATTGTAAGATGATCTTTCTTATGTACAGCTAGTATAACTTTAAACCTTTTGTCTAGTGCCATGATGAACCTTGAATTCTCTGTCTTTAGGGTGCATTTTATCTTTCAATATATTCTCTGTCTCTCTCGATCTGCTGATAGTTTCAGTTGCTACATTTCCAATATGAAATGATAATAATAAGCCAATAATGCTGTAAAATTCAGAAGAAATAGCATCCAACTTGTCTTACTGTAATATTCTTCTTAGTCTAGTCTGCCTCAAACAAAAAGTGTTATCTAAGTGCATACTTGTCTGCAAAAGAAAATTAAAAGTCAGAGATGTCTTCTTAAGCCAAGTTTTTACCACTTGTAATTTTTCTTTAAAAAATGTGAAAATGTATCTGTTACGTGACATTTTTAGGAAACAGTAAAAATATATTCTCATTAAAGAACTTCAAATAATAGTTGTGTTTCAATTTTCTGTTATCATGTATTTTGCTGGAGCTGTTATTGTGGGCTCATTGCTTGAAATTTGGCATGTGTATGAATCTTAGGAAATAGAAATAAATGTCTACCCTTCATGTTTGTGGGAGAAAATTTATGTCTTGTGGTTTAAGCCTGGCTGGTAGCTAAGCACCATGCAGCTGCTTGCTCCCTCCTCCTCCCAGTGGAACAGGGAAGAGAATCAAAAGGAGAAGTTTGTAGGTTGAGATAAAAATTTAATAATTGACAATAATATTAATGATAATGAAAAATAATGTAGGTTTGAAAAAAAAAAAAATAAAAAGCCCTAAAATCCACACAGAAAGACCCCGAGAAAAACAAGTGATGCACAATACAGTTGCTCACTAACAGATGCCAAGCCCCATTCCCTGGGCATTGTGTGGCTGGGCTGGGGGAAGTGAGTGAGCAGCTGTGTGGGGCTTAGTAGCAAACTGGGCTTAAAACAGAACAGATCTTTCTGGTGCCCAGTGTGGGGCTGATGTGCCAGGCCCTCAGATCCACACAGTCCAGTAATCCTTGTTATCCCTCTCCTCCACCTGACTGGGCAGGTCCCTCTAATCTTGATCACAAGATTCCCCACTTCTTCATCACAGAAGTGGACCAGGACTCCTTTATAGAGTCAGGAACATAATCAGCCCTCCCATTCTGCCTGGGAAACTGTCCACTGGAAGTTGGAGCAATAACTTTCCTTAAGGAACCCCCATTTGTGGTTGCTTTTCCCTGCCATTCCTACAGCCATGCCTCTAGGGTTGAGGTATGCTTTCAATCCCACTTCCTCATGTCCTCTCCATAGTCCCACTTAAACCTCAACATTTGTTCTTAGTCTCAATCTCTTCCTTTCTTTTCCCCTCATTCTCCAACTCTTCCCTCTCCTGTTTCCTTTCCCTTTGCTCAACTTTCCTCTCATAAAGAATTTGCCTCTGCTAATTTGTTCTAAAATATAAAGCTGCTAAGAACTTTATGCTAATAATTTTTTTTTGAGCTTTAACTCCTTGGAGAGCCAATGTTTATGAACAGATGTATTTGTGCCTTCTCTGGGCAAGTTATTTTTTAATTATTTCATTATGTTCTCTGTATTTCTTTAATAATTACTGACTTGCATGTATCTCTGAATAGAGAGCTTTTCACAGAACACCAGCTTTTCATGTAATACTTCCCACATTAAGCTCCCTCCTTAATGTATCTGATGAATAAGCTGATTAAATAATTTACTTGTTTGATAAAATTTATTTGTATAATTTACATAGAGACAATGAGGTCTATTATGGAGTCTTTGGAAAGAACACAGGAATGACAATGATAGTAGATAGCAGTGAGATTAGTAGGAAGAAGCTTGATGTTTTGAGATACCTAAATGTATTCAAACCAAAAAATTAACATCTTCAGTTATCTATTAAAACTATTCTATCTATTTCCTGATTTTCCTTTTTTTTTTTCCTTCTTCACCAGCTTTTGTGGTTTTTAGGTAACGTTCTTTGGCATTAAATTGTTTCAGTTCCTTTCTGAGTTTGGAACACATCAGAGATATAATTTTAATCTTCTTGATACTGAAAGCTTTCTAGAATATATACATGCAGTTGAGTTACTACATGGAATATTCTAAGTGTGCTTCACTCCCTTACAACACCTGGGGGAAGACTTTACTGCAAATTCCACATTTTCCTCACCTGTTACTTGTACAGTCCCACATAGTTCTAAGGCTGAAGCTTATGTAGTTGACCATGGTGTGGTGTAGGGTAGTTTTGCTTTTTTTTCCATACCAGTGAAATTTGTGAATTAATTTCCTCAGTCATTATTTAAGTTAGAGAGTTAATTTAATCCACAATAAAACAAGAATCATATCTTCCCATGTGTGTAATTTTTTTGGTAATTTTCTTTTAAAATAGACACATTGGATTTCCTTTAGGTCTCCTTGTGTTGTGCATAGATAAGCAGTTGCAGCCAACAGCTCTATTAGTTAACCAAAAAAGTTTGTGTTTTCATCTTTATTTCACTCAAAGACAGTAAATTAAAATTATATACAAAACTGCTATGTACTTAAATCCCTAGTTGTGATGGTGTTCACAGGGGTTTTTGGATTGGGGAAGAGACGAGGATCTGACTCCATGTTTCAGAAGGCTTGATTTATTATTTTATGATATATATTACATTATAACTATACTAAAAGAATAGAAGAAATGGTTTCATCAAAAGGCTAGCTAAGACTAGAATAGGAAAGAATGATAACAAATCTCTGTCTTGGACAGAGAGTCCAAACCAGCTGTCTGTGATTGGCCATTACTTAGAAACAACCACATGAGACCAATCACAGATGCACCTGTTGCATTCCACAGCAGCAGATAACCATTGTTTACATTTTGTTCCTGAGGCCTCTCAGCTTCTCAGGAGGAAAAATCCTAAGGAAAGGATGTCTGTGACACCTAGTCTTTCTAGTAATTCAGAACAAAGTCTTATCTTAGATTTTAATTTTGTTCTACTTCTAGAAAGGAATTTCTGCTTCTGGTGAAAAGTCACCTTGTTCTGTATATCAAATATCTTTAGTCCTTTCTGTGTCCTGTACTCTCTTGTTTCCCCCATCTCTCCCATTGCTGTGGTGTTGAAAAAAGACAGTTGAATGAGAACCAACAATTCAGGTGGAAACTATTCTGGGCATTCTTTAAATTTCAGTTTTGGATAAGTTTGTAATATAGGGTGAATAATAAATCAACATGTGTAACAAATGGTAGAGGAGAGTCTTCTGAACATTTTCATTTCTCTTAGGTAAAGGGCAGTGGTTTTAGGTCACAACCTAAAAAAGTTTTTATAAATCTTATTTTCAGCAAGAATGTATAACAAATGACTAGGTAGGTATTTGTTTAGCAAGCCACACTTGTTTTTTATCTGTTTTCAAAAGTTCAAGTTAACAGACACTTTCCAATGACAATAAATTTGCTTGATGCAACTTTGAGCCCTGTGTATCTCAGGACTTACTGCAATGCCAATCCAGATAAGATATTCAATTACCCCATTGCCAGAAAAACAACTTTCCTCAGGTTTAAAATTATATGTGTGGCAGTAGTGTAGGGTGCCTTAGTGTATTTTTAGTTGTGATTAATGGAAGGTATATTTCCAAGATCCTAAAAAATCAATGGGACTTCTGGTTTAAGGTTTACTTGTAATTAATATGTCCTGCTGTGGATAATACCATGCTATGTGTTTATTTTCTTTCTAAAATCTTTACCAAAAAAAACCACCCAAAACCAACATATTATTTGTTAAGCAGAATTTTTGACTGCCTAGATTGATTTCAACATAAATATTATGAATACCTTAAATGCTGAAAAAAAGAAGGAAAGACAGAGACACAGGCAGTTATGAAGGCCAGTTTTGTTTTTCCTGTGTGATACAAACCAGTATAATTGTCAAAATGTCATTTTTCTCATATTCCCAGAGAAATCCAGTAGCATTATGGGCACAACTCTTTCATAGTGTTGCAGAAGAGCCTATTGATCACTCCAACTTTCTAAAGAATGTGAAAAAGCTCCCTTAAAGTACAGAGATCTTCTGTTTCCCCTCTGCAAAAATGACTTTTGTTCTGCAAGATTAGGGAACAAAATAAGATCTCTGATTTAGTTGCATGTTTTGATTGTAACTTTGTCCTATAGATTCAGGAATTCTGTACATGACTTGACTCACATCAGAGCACATGATTTTTTTATCCCATAATGTAAAGCATTCTTATAAAACTATTTCACATACTAAATATGAGGCAGGAAATAGAGTTTCTGGGCATTATTACTTAAACAGGTAATTCAAGGTCTTGAGTAGTTGAAGTAAATCATATGTGTATCTGTTCTGTACTGGTTTTCAGATATTTAATAAAGTGTTAAATAAATAGAAATTAGCTTAGTTGGGATGGGTTGTGCACGGTGTGAAAACTGTCTAGAAAACTAGGATTCCCACTGCTGTTGAAAACTTGTGATGCTGTGGATTTTTTTTGTCCATGAAAGAGAAACAAGGCCTTACCAAAAACTGAAGGGATTGAAAGGAGCTTTTGCTTCAGAAGCGCAGTCAGAGAGAAAGGTCATGGTAAAATAGCTAATGCACTCAAGTCAGTGCTGTACCCATAACTATGTGTTGATGAGAAAAAAATAATTTCAAACTGAATACTGTCCTTAATTCTGTCCTCTGTTCAAGTAACCTTCCAAAGGAATTGGTACTTCCTAACAAAATATGTTTTTCATAAAATTCCCAGCTCTAGTGAGGGTTGCAGTAAATACCAGAACAACATTGCTTACAGGAAAGCAAATGTTTTCTCTATAACACAAATTTTCTCTCAATTTTACATTGCTCTGTGGTAAAAATGGAAGATGTGCAATGTAGGTCATCATGGCATCAGTTCTAGAAAATTGGAATACAGACACTTGCTCTCAAATCTATCAAAGCATCCATCAAACTTCACAAATTAGAAAATATGTGGACATGTGAAATTATTTTGCATGGCACAGAATAATCACTACTTTTTACTATGGTTCTCAATGCTCTCATACATACAAAAATATCTAAAAATTTAGAGGTGCATATAAAACTTGCTCAGTGACTAGACTATAAAAAAATATGTCTATATTTTAATATTTCATGCTTTAGTCAAAGCATCAGATCAAAAAATTGGTTTGAATTTTAGAAAGAGTGATTTTTTTAACATTGTCATATGGGGAAAAATCACAAGTATTTCCTTTCATCTTTCACTGATGCTAAGTACAAAATGTGAGTTGTCTGTCAGCCACTTAGAGAAATAAGGCCACAATCCAGTACAATTCCATGGCCTATGAACATAGATCTGTTTCTAAGATCCTGACTAGGGTAAGTCTGGCTCATCTCTCTCTGTGTACTTCCAGTGTTCTTTCTGACACATGGAGCTTGTACTAGGCACTTAAATTTTAAATCATTTCCTTTGTGTTTGGAGCGGGTTTTTTTTCTTGTTTCTTTTCTTGTTTTTCTTTTTTTTTTAATTATTGTTCCTATTTTTTTTCCTGATTTGCACCTTGATTGCAAAGTCTTCTTTGTTTTCTAGATATATTAGTATTTAGTTCTGGCTTATTTGTTTGAAATAATGACATGTACTTGAAATAAAGTAAGCGTCATTGTCTCTTAAACAATAGAACCCTGTTTAAGACAGATATATATGTAAGAATCCTGTGAGCTTAAATGTATTTAGCTCTTTTACTTTGTGTCCTACATTCCATGTATATTCTGATGCTGGCTTTTTACAGCTTTCTGGTCTTTTTTTAATTATTGTTTTTGGCATTTGAACTAACCAGAGGGATTGTTTCATTTCAGTTTGGAAGACGTCACATTGAAGACCTTTTTAATGATTTTCGAGATGGACGAAGACTTCTGGAGCTCCTGGAATGCCTTACAGGCCAAAAACTTGTATGTGCTTTGTAACACATTTACTGTAAATTGAAGTTTTAATGTTGTGATAATTGTAGTAGTTGATATTCACCAATTTCTTCCATTGATGAGGACCTGTGAAAACTATTTTTAGGTGTCTAATTAGGTTTCAGTTTCATTTGAAATTGAGGAACCATTGTGACTGAGAGCTGTATTAGACAATAACACTTTGCAAGGCCTATAATTGAAATGAAAATATTCTGCTTTATTGGATGCACTTACTAAGTGTGCCACTAAGAAACATGACTGAGGCAGGGTTCATTTAGATATCTGGATTTTAGCTGGAATAGAATTTAATGTGTAGAATAAGAATGATTTTCTAATGTTGTATATATGGTCCACTTGTCTGATTGTACTTGTCTGAAAAGAGAGAACTGCTAGCTTTTATTAACCTGGAAATTCTAAAGTGACACAGTCACACACATTTTTTAATGCCTTCTCTTGTGTTCCTAGTTGGAATTTGTAACTATAGCATCTTCTCATAAGAAGGCTGGGAGACTGAGAATCAAAATCCAGAGATAATGCACTTGTACATAAATATTACACAAACTGATGCTTATCTGTTTAGTTGCCATAGCAATGTTCTTAAATTGTGCCATGCAGAAGACAACTAATCATGATAAAAGGAATCTGGAATGAGCTAATTTTATATGCATTTTAATGATTCCTTCACTGAAAGTTACCTTCTAACTCTGGATCTAGTTTGTTTCACAATTAACTTTATTTTATGTTGGTAGCTGCATAATCCCAGTGTATGTTAGTATTGTATTCTCATAAATTTGTGAAATAGAAAAGTACAGGTGTAATATAAGATGTGAGTTACAGATAGTGTACTCTACATTCTGATTATGGACAGTAATGTTTGGTTTATTTTCTTTGTAGGCAAAAGAAAAGGGCTCCACAAAAGTTCATGCTCTGAACAATGTCAACAAAGCAATCCACTTTTTGCAGAGAAATAATGTAAGTATTCAGCCAGACAGGCTCAGAACAGCCTGTAGACAGCACACAAAATGCTTTATAGGTGTTGAATCAAACACCTTGGTCTATAGTATAAAAGTACTGGAGTCAAAGAAGGTTTATCAATGTGGATTGGATACTTTCCCATTCCGCATCAGGGTCAAATGTGTTTTAAGGGGTTTAAAATCCTCTTCCAGTGAATTTTGTCTAATATATCTGTAATGGATGCTGTCTGAAGCCAGATCAACCTGCATGATTTTATTCTAATGAAGGGTGTATAAAATAAATTTTTAAAAGTTAAATACAAGAAGTCAAACATAGCTGATTACAAGATGCTGCCTATCAAAATATTTACTCACAATCTCTGACAATTATGAACCCTGAAAACCCAAGGCTTTTCCTACAATATTTTTTTATTAAGTTTCAAAGGCAACTGTCTCTCATGATTCAAAACACTAATCATATCAATATCACTTTCAATTCTACTTTGTAAAGATTGATTTTTCAAGCCAGTATTCTGTGAATCATTCTTGATTAAATATTCTCATATGGTCTTCCTTATGCAGGGATTCTAATGGACCCATAATTTTAGCAGACATTTCGTCTGGCCCACTAATTTTATCATAACTCTCCTCAAGAATAAATTAAAAAAAAACTATAACAGTTACTTAAACTTCACAGTAAGAGGTGACGAATCAGAGATAATGTATTCTGTGCTGTATATTATATTGGATTTCTTGATAGCTGCAGGAGGTCAGTAATGCTTGATTTCAAGTGCTGAATAAAGTTACTGATTTTATAAATCTAAGGTAATCCACCTAAAGATTTGTACATAAATGAGAATGTGACCCTTGACATAAAGACCTCCAGCTTGATTTTTATTTTTTTAATGGTATTTGATGTAAAGAAATAAAAGGAAAAGTTTCTAATTGTTCAAAATTTGCAAAATTTGACACTATTGGGGAAAAAAATCATCAATACATTATTTCACACTATACAAGAAGGTTTTGCTTCTGGGAAAACTGGTTACAAATAATCATAGAAAATACTTTTTTAAGTACTCAGTACCTTTCCGATGAACCCACTGGGGTGTTCTTCACTCATTTTCCAGAACACAAATCTGGAAAGTCCTTTTCAAATCTGGGAAGAAAAGAGAGAGTATTCCAATTTTAGAAGATAGAAGAAGAAACATTGTTTTAGAAAGTGAAGTGGTCATCCAGTGGCCATTATATTCATGTAATGAAAACCTTGTAAACGATATAAAAATTGGTACAGTATATATAAAGATATACTGTATCTTGTCTATATGAAGTCAAAAGACCTGCCTCTGAAATAGCTTCCTTAAGCTTCAATAATTTGACAAATTATTCCTCTGGGACTTCAAGAATGCAAAATCAATGGTTCTAAAGTGAATTAAAGCCTGTGACTAGTCCAGATTTTTCTGCTGATATCTTTGCTCTGGGGTTCTGGGTGGTAACACTGAACAATGCTACTGCTTCCAGTCAATCCATTTCATAGGCTTTTTCTTCCCATAGAAAAGTGAAAGTATTGAGGGAGGGGCATGGGGGATGTAAGGGGCAGGAGGTTGCCCCGGTATAGGCTGAGACCTGTCTCTGGCAAACTGGGCAATGTTCCTCTGCTTCAGTAAAAGAGACGTGGGCTCTGGGTGTTCAGGCTTCCCCTTCCAAGAATGGATTTGGTCTGTAGAATATGCAGGCACTGCCCTAATAAACCCTAGTTGTAGGGTGTCACTTGCTGCAGGGGATTCCATTTTAAATTTAGCATGCAAAGTCTAAGTTCCATTTAGGGAAATGTTCCAAGACATTGATGGTTAAAATAGATAGCCAGTCTCATGTGCTTTTAATACAAAATGTGGAATTCTTAAAGAAAAGAGCTCTTTAAGAGTTCTAGAGTTCTTGATAAAATATCTGATTTTTGGTTTGTAAAAATGACCTATACATAGATGCAGGGAAAAAAAGAACTAAAAATTAAAATAAAGCATCTTGTTTTTAGGGTGAAAATTTTATTAAATTTGCAGATGCAACTTCAAATAACTTCAGAACTGCACTAGAGACTGCAGAATGTAGTTTGTGAAGGAATGGGGCACTTTGCAATAAAAATCATCAGTTCTGACCATGAAAAATTGCATCTATGAAACAGCAAGGATGCCAATTTTAGAGTCATGATTCTATCCAAATGTGCAGAACAGCTTAAAGTCTTCCATTTATAACCCTGAGTTTGGCTTCCTTATTCAGATAGTATAAAACTGGGGGAGGGTGAAGGATCATTTCCCATGTGGAGGAAGGAAAATTCCATGGTGGTAAATAATGATGCATTATGAAATTACAAATGCATGATACAATTATGGAAAACAACATTACTGGATGAACTGTTGTGGAAAAGATTTGTTAGATCACAATCACTGCTTTATCTGTATTCCAGAGCACATCCTGTATATTTCTTTATACATTATGGAATTGAATTAAGGGAAATTAAGTTCTATTTTAATTTAAATATATAATGTCTTGGGTTTTTAGGTTCTTACAGTGCCTAGATGTGCAAGTGTTAACATTCAGAAAATTATATTATGTAAGGTAGTACAAAGCAGAGTACAGTAGTTTTTCTGTCTGTGTGATTTGTAATTGTAGAAGCTTAATATAAGTGATATTTAAGTTATTATAACTATTGCTTTTCATTTTATGTTTCACAACATGCTGTAACTGGAATAATAGGAACTCCAGATCACTGCTGGTTTTTTCCAGAACATTAACTGTGGCATTTATAAAATGTGAGTTGTATGTTTATGGAACAACAGAAAAAAAATGGGAGATTTGCCTTAGCCTATCCCTTCATCTCCTTCCAGCCTCTTATGCTTGTTATTAATCTTTTACAATTATTTTTTGTTTCTATAATAGGTTGATTTGGTAAATATAGGGAGCTCAGATATTGTGGATGGAAATCATAAGCTGACCCTTGGTTTGATCTGGAATATAATCCTCCACTGGCAGGTGAGTGGCACTGCTCATTACTTCCTAAGGAAATACCTTTACTCCACTGATCTTTTCTCCATCATTATCCAGCAACAACCTACAAAGTAAACATAGACACTGCAATGTGCTAAATCAGCAAATATTATGGCAGCCTGCTAACATATTATCAAGGATATTGGCAATGTTAAGAAGAAAAAATAATTTTTACAGGATTAGCAGAAACTTTTTTGACTTTTTTTGTAATATCACAGTCAGATATTGCAAGATGATATATATGAGTTATCCTAACAAAAATGGATAGACAAAGGCAATGTGGATTTCTTTTCAGTATCTTAGAAAGAGTGACTTCTCCATTTTAATGAAATAATCAAATCAGTTGCTTTTTGCTGCTGACCCATCCTGCCAAGAATTATTTTTAGAACATTAAAAAGCTGCTAGACTGCCTATTTATTGAAGCAGATGTGGCTCATTTAGCTTCCTTTCTCTTTGGAGAAATATGAAATGGATCTCATAAAAACCAGCATGGTAGATGAGGACACTTAACTTATAAAAATTCTGAAATGGCAGTAAAATCAAAATTCAAAAAGATCTATCATCTAGATGCTCTGAATCCATGTGTTTGTATGAATCTGGGCTAAGAGTCTGTCTATAGTGTTGAGTATGCTCCCCAAGCAGTAATCCACAAGTGTTTTATAGAATAAAAATAAAAGGTGGTGGGAAACAAAGCTTAAAAGACTTTAAAACTGAAGCACTCCTATCAAAAATAAGATTTGTATCATTCATCTGAGTAGGGAACAATTTTATTCTCATTATACAGGACAATAGCAACAGAAAAAAGCTGCAGATTGTTAACTCACTTCTTCCTTTGTCTCTGTTTCAATATTCCTAGTTTAATTGCATAAAATTGATCTAAATTACTTATTAAGAGCAGATGGAATATGATACCTAGCTATACAACTTTTACCAATGATCCTTTAATCATTATGTTTTAATTTGAATAAATTATGGACTGAGATGACTCATGTTCAAATTAATATTTTGTTTTCCTCATATTTTATCCTGAAGCAGTGTTAACGGTGTGCTTTAGTATTAGCTATATACTTAGTAATTTATTTTCAATCACTCCCACCATTTCTTTTAACATGTACTTGCACAGACACACAGAAGACACAGGTTCTGGTGTAGCCTGATGAGCTTTTTGACAGCATCCATGTCAAAACCAAAACCCTTTTGTCTGCAGTGCAAAAATGATTCATTTCAAGCTTCATCTTGAGCCTGGTGATAACTGTGATGGCACCTGTGATGGTGTCATGGCTTCAGCTTCAACCACCCATGGATGAAAGGTCCAAGGATCATTTTTACACAGCAGTGATTAAAAGTGTGACTCTTTGTCAGCATAGTCTTAATTCAGTCCAATTTTAGTCTATACTTGGAGTTCTGTGATGCCCTAAAGATCTAGAAATAAAACAACACACTTTTGAGGCAATATTAGTATAGGAGGAAATTCAAAAGCTGGTTAACTGGAGCCCTCAGCAGCAAGTATGGAAACATACCCATCCCACATAGGGCAAATACAGCTTTATAAATTTAGCATACTTTTATAAAATTAGCATACTTGACAAGCATTCTCAATTAGAAGCACAGGTAATGAGGTGATTCCCCCCCTTGGTTCCACCCTTTTCCAGAACCCCGCCCTTTAGATACTAACTATACTTTATTCATGAGAAAGTGTCTCAAGATGCTGTTTTAACCTTGGTTCCCAGATTAGGACTAGGCCCTTTAGGAATGTATTTTGTCTTTCTGTCTAACAGATTAGGTGAAAAGCTAGCTACGAATCTATGTAGTTATACTATAGTAGGCTATAGAACTACAAATATATGAGAATATATAGAAGCAAAAAGGCAAAAAATCAGTTTGGCATCAGTGTTTAATTTTTTTCTAGTTGTGAAGTACTGAAAGTGACCTGCACCTTCTGGACTTCTCTTTTTATTTAAATTTCTGTAAATAATATTATAATTTGTCTAGAATTTAGTTTTAGGTTTTTTTTCTAAAGAGTAGCTAAAACCTGATTGAAAACAAGAAGCCATTATTAAATAATAACCCTGTTGTTGTTGCTAAATGATGAGTAATTAAAAGAAAAAGGCAGATTTATATTTTGGCATTTCTCCTTAAAAAACCCAAAACACTCAGAGCCCTTAGTTTGCCACCTATTTCCCTTCAAAGTATTGGAAGAGTTCAAAGTAAATTTGCTTATTTACAGCTCTGTGGAGAAAGTCTGCTCTTTTCCAGATTTTCTTTCAAATTTTGAAGTATAATTGCATGATCTAGAATATGTTAGTGGCTGTTCTGCCCTGTTTATAGATAGGTATGATCTTTCATATTGACAGAATTTATGGTGACACAAAGCTGTAAATTTCTTAAGAAATTCTTCTTCCTGTTGGTTTGCCTATCCCAGATTGTTCCTGGCAAGAAGCAGCTGGAAACACAATAAGTTGTTCATACAGAGTCAGGGTCACCAAACTTATCTGTCACTTGTCTCAGCTTGGTAAAACACCAAGACTACTACATTTGTTTGTAGTCTCTGGAAGGCTTAAAGACAAATGAATAGGAATACACAGGCCATTTGATTTAGTGCATGCTTGTGTAGTCTGTGTTTGTTGGCCCAGCCCTGCTTTTGCAGACCCTGAGAAGAGTCACTTAGAGGAAAATCATCTGTCTACATCTAAAACAAAAAACAACATGAAAAGACATGATGTTATTTTTTATGTGAGCACTTGTGTTGTTGTACATCAACAGGCAAGAAGCTTTTCCACTTTCATGTCCTGCAGGCAGGACCACACAAGGGCACAACTGTACTTACATATGGCAATGTGATGGTCTCACAAAAATTTTTCTCTCTTTGTATAAAAATAGTTTAAGAGAAGAGATGGTAGAAGAAAGGTGCTTGAAAGGAACAGTGCCAGTACCTATTGTATTTGCAGGGTTCCCAGAAGAAGGAAGGAATGATGAATCTGATTCCATGTTCTCAGAATGCTAATTTATTATTTTATGATATTATTTTATATTAAAGAATACTATACTAAACTATACTAAAGAATACAGAAAGGATACTTACAGAGGGCTAAAAAATTAATAATGAAAACTTGTGAGCTCTTCCAGAGTCTCAGCACAGCTTGGCACTGATTTGCCAATAAGTCAAAATAATTCACATGAAACCAATGAAACAATCACCAGTTGGATAAACAATCTCCAAACACATTCCAAAGCAGCAAAACACAGGAGAAGCAAATGAGATAATATTGTTTTCTTTTTTCTCTGAGGCTTCTCAGCTTCCCAGGAGAAGGATCCTGGGCAAAGGGATTTTTCCAGAAAATATGACTGTGACAAGTACCAATCCAAATGGATATCAGCAGTCCCATTGAGGAGAGGCAGTGGTTGAGGTGGTAGAGGCAGTGCATCTGAGCAGTAGAAATATTATGGCTTTCTGTATCCCCTGTGATGACTGTGTTCTTATCTAGTCTGTTTTTTTACAGATTGTTATTAAAATTTTCCTTGAAATTGAACCATTGTTCTGAGTTGAGCACCTGCTGCCAAAGCTCCTTATGGTACCAAATCCATCAGACTCTGTTTCCTTGAAGCTGCTGCCCTCTTTCTCCCAGCTCTGTGATCTCAGCCTCACTGCAGCATTAACATTTAAGTAAAAACAAAGGAAAACTATTAATTTGTGAACTGTTGATGAACTCCCTTGAGAGTGGAAAAACATTCTATATGGCAGTGTGTAAATTCTTTTGTTATGTTTTTAGGAGTGAACTTATTTTCATGTAAAGCATGAAAGAAAACCCCTGGCAAAAATATTTGGCCCAAGTCTTGACTTTCTCTGGGAAAAATCATAAAATAGTAGATCTATACATAAGGAAAATATTTCACAGGGGAGCATTTCAACACCCTGACAGCCTCATTTGGAGACTTAGTAAAAGCATCAGGGTTATTGTGCACGTCAGTATTTTAATATGAATTACCATTTTAATTTTGATTTTTGATTATGGAAATAAAATGCTTCTGTCAATCCACCTTGAACCAGTGAACAAAGAATATCCTTTACTTTGATGGGTGTCTTGAATATCTATGAAAATGTCCTTAAAAGTGTTCTATCAAATGTACTTGGAAAGAGTTTAGTGGTTCTAGCTATAAAAATGTAATCTATGCAGTCAGAGTACTTGAAATCCAGCAAGTAAAAAATGCTAAGTGATTCTGTCAGGGAGATGTAAGGTTTCTATTTTATTAAGAAAAATGGAAAATTCTTGCTTTGAGAACAGTTTTCTTTACAGATTATTTATTCCCTCCCTCTTTTCTAGGGTCTGGCATACTGAAGCCAAGTGCCAGTCTTATAAAATGTTTCTTATAAAATGCCTGAGTGTTGGTTTTAGGTGAATGAGAGGTGGTGTGAGCCTGAGATCATGCTGTGTTCCTTTTCATCTTACACACACATCAACATATGCCCAGATTCCAGGACATGGCCCTGCAGTGGGAAGATCAAAGGTCCATTGGTGCTGTGAGCCAGGGCTGGCTGTGCTGCTTTTGGCCAATGTCTTCATGTGGGGACAAGAACAGCAGTGATGTCTGTATTGTCCTTCCTCCCCCTTCTATCAAAATTTAATCTTTTCCTTTTGCCATAGCATATGTCCATTCCCCAGGAAGAGCAAGAATATCTGTTCTCTGGAAGTCCGAGTTTCCTACACCTGAAAGCTTTGTGTCCTGCCAGGATACACTGCATTAGAAAGGAGAGGTAAAAAAGAAATGAGTAGCAGAGGTCAACTCATCACCTGGCAGCAAGAAGCAGAGGCACTTTGAAATATCTGCAGTATTTGAGCCTGGATGCTGGGGGAGTTTGTCTGAAAGCTCTTCAGGCTGACATGAACACATTTCTGTGTGCCACTTTTCCAGCACTACATCTTAACCAAGAAGCCTTCAAAAAGCTTCCCTTGCACCAGAATATCAGCCAGCACTGTTGTGCTCAGGCACTGATCCTGCCTCAGGACCCAGTGATCCTGCAGACAGGGCAGGGCTGTGCTGCAGGTGTGGCATGGTGCCACCAAGGTGGGGTGGGATGGCGATGCCCCTCAGGACACTCAGGTGGACAAGGCGGCTCCAGCTGTAAAAATGGAGTTATCCACCAATTCTCACTGAACAGGAAGGGGCCTCAGCATTCAGGATGAGGTCAGACTCTTTTACTCCATTATTTTAAATGTCTTACTTACCCTAGGAGGCAACAAAAAATCATACATTTTACAGTCTTCACTGTTGCAAGGAAATGCAGGAAAAGAAGAGCAAAACTTTATCTACTGTTAGCATATTTAACTCAACAAGGTGAGATTGAAGCTGTTTTGTATTCATTTACAGAAAAGTAAAAATAAATGCTGTGTTTGGACTTATTACCTGGCTTCTTCTGAAAAATTTCCTTCCTGATGGCCCATTTTTTAACTAATTTTGTCTAATCATCTCTGTTCATAGACATAGCTCCTATCTCTTTGCTATCAGCTTAAACACATAATCTATTCTGTGTTATGAACTCTTCCATTTCTAAATATAGTGTTCCTGCATTCATTCACTTATCCTTTAATGCAAATGTGTGTTGTATTATTCAAAAGTTAGAGCTTCCTTGTAATATCCAGAAAAATCTGCATTTGTAAATATAAGCATATGATAAAAACCAAAATAAACAATGAAATCTTAGCTTGGACAAATCTCCTTAAGTTTAGTATTTTCTAGTCTTATTGCATGTTTTGTGCAACAGATGCTAATTGCCAAAGTTTTCTTCTTTTTCAGCATCCAGATTATTGAAAAAAAACAAGATTCTGTATTTTTATAGTAGTGAAGGTGCCTAGGAATACAGAGGCCAAATCACATCTTCTTGCTACATTATGTAAATCAGCTTTGGCATCTCTCAAAAGTAAAGATGTTAAAAATGTCAAGAAATTAAAAACACCCACTCAGACATACGAAGCAAAAATAAAGAGCATATTTCCTAATTTTCTTACACTTTATTTTCTGTCTCCTGATGTAAAAATGGAGACAACAATAACAAATATTCTTATGTGACTGAATTTTTATTAATTTTCATTAGTGCAAATTGAAATCTAAGACTGAAGTCAGGAACATATCCCATGAAATTTAGAGGATAAATTTCTCCTTCCATCTTAGAAAATAATAACATATAATGTAAAGTTTACACTTAAGTCTCAAAAGGAAAATTAAGGGCCCTGATACTCTTTGGTCAATATGCATCTGAGATGCAAACCCAAAATGTTATTTCAGTAATTCATATCTTCACAAAATCAAATGATTGAATTAATTACTGTGAAACTAGTGAGCAATTGACTGTATTCAGCATTAAAAGGTTATCTCTGTTTTTTTTTCTACAATGTCATAGTAAAAAAAGAATTTTCATTGTTTTTGTTGACTGTTCTTTCAGATTACAGCTTCTGCATATTATCTTACAATTTTTACAGATTCAAAGTGGTCCACACTTTATCATAAAGTAGATTCTGCCATGAATGTTATTCTTTGAATGACTGATACTGGCAGCAGAGCAATTCAAGGGGAAAATGATAATGAAATGCAATATTCCCTGAGTGAATAAGCAGCAATAAGCAACTTTATAGTTAAATTATATCTTAGGGAGTAATTTAAAAGAGCTGCTATTCTAAAAGATATATGGGGAAAGAAATGATTTAAAAGGTGCTACTTTACAGGAAAATAATTCTTAATAGAAGTTTTATGTGTGCTTTAACTAGTAGAGAAATTGTTAGGAAATAAAAAATCTACTGCATTATGTCAAACTCCAGGATAATATTTATAAAAGTCTTTAGACTTTTTGTAAAATAATAACTGTAGATTGGTAAACTCTCTCTAGTGAAAAAGGAATATAAACTTCATTATAATAATAAAATTGAAATATTTGCAATACTCTTTTAGTGCATGCAATGAAATTGACTTTTCATCCAAGTACATGTATGCAAATATATTTTGTATCTTTAAGTCAAAAACATGATCCACTCTTTATGCTATTCATCATTTTATCAACTTTTGCTGGAATGTCTTATATTAACTTAGGATGTATTTCCAGATCAAAGAAAACCACAAGGAGAAATACTTAGCTTTAAAGAACTCTGTTACCACAAGTGATGCTAACAAATGTGCTTTCTCTGTCCCTGCTTCACCTGTGGCACAGGGATGAATGAATTCATGCATGTCAGTAGCTGTTGTCTTTGAGCAATCATTGATTGCTTAAAGATTGCTGCCATTATATTGAGGAGACAATATAATCTTTAATTACTTAGCAGTTTTTCTTTAGGGTTGAAATTTATTTAACTGAAGGTTTTTCATTTCAAGAGAAGAAACAGTCAGCTTTTAATAAGTTCAATCATTTATCAAATTCTGTCCTTTATTGCAGGTCAAAGATGTAATGAAAAACATCATGGCTGGGCTGCAGCAGACAAACAGTGAGATGATTCTGCTGAGCTGGGTCCGTCAATCGACTCGCAAGTACCCGCAGGTCAACGTTACCAATTTCACCACGAGCTGGTCTGATGGATTGGCTTTCAACGCTCTCCTCCACAGCCACAGGTGGGAAAAGCAGCTTTTCACTGTGACAGATGGCTGTACAGGGCTTGAGGACAGTCTGTCTGTGGTGTGTGGGGTTTAGCTGCTTCCTCTGTGGGTGTTTCAGCATGCTTTTAAATGACTGACTGTTTGCTTTGACCCGGGCGCTGCGTTTTGTGTCCTACTAAATCCTCTCATGGAGGGAGAGCTTTTCACAGCACAACCAAATATACACAGTTCAGGTCCTTTCCTGGAATTTCAGTCTGTATACCAAGAAGATAGTCTCAAGGAGCACAGGTTTGGAAGCTTTTGAGAACAGCAAGGAGTAGATCCAAAACTAAGCCTTTGAGGTTGTCCCAGAGGGAGAAGGAGGTTTTCCTGTGGGTACTTAGAAGGGGAAAATGTGGTGTTTGTTGAAAGCCTCTCATAGCTGTTGAATTGAAAGTATGGATTTGCCTCACAAAGACACAGCTGGAGAAGTTGGCCTTTGTTTTCAAAACCTTTCATGTTATTCCAACAGCTGATTTGAGTTTTTAGCCTCTCTCAGAAGTTGCCTTTTTCTAGTCTATGCTGTACAAAACTCTACCTCTAGAGATTCAGAGTTCTCTGGGGGTTCTGTGTATGTGGCTTAAGGAAGATGTGCAAGTCAATATATCTAAAAAACCCAGTTCTTGCCACTGCTACTTCTAAAGCAGAATTGCTTTTCCCAATATGAAAAACCTCCCAACCTCTTTCTCCTACTACTGATGCCTTAAGTATATACTTCTCTCTTAAAGGGGACTGTCCTGCAATGCCACTGACTGCTCAAATTATTAGGGAGTTGAACTTTTTAACTGTGGTTTAAATACCATCCAGAAATTAAACTCCAAATTAGCCTCTCCCTTCCCTCTGCCCCCTCTGGCAAGGGAGGAACAAAAGCAGACTTTGGATTGGGATCACAATTTATTGAAAGCAAACAGCAATGGAATAAGAAATGCACAGCAAGAACAGCAATAATGATTTTAAAAAGTATACAGGAAGAGAGGGTTTTTTTTTTCTCACCAAAAAATGGTCACCCCCTTGACTTAGTTCCCTGTGGCAGCTGGGACAAGATGACAGACACTCCCTGCAGGTCATGTACATGTGGCTTGCCCAGACAAAGTTGGTGACTGTTTCCACATGCTGCTCCACGTGACAGCTGGGAATAAAGGCAAGATGGTGAGGAGGGCTCTGAAATCCCAAGACATTGGGAAAAACTGGCAAACAACCCCACTATGTGGAGACCCATCCCAGAACAGGTTTCAAACACACCAACTGCATTCCATCCAGGGAGCCACAACTGTATTTTTCCCTAAAATTACCATACCATTGTAACCTCTCTTAAGATGTGAATATAACTTCTCCATTGCCTCTGATTTTACCCGCAGTCATCTTTCCACAATGTCTTTCCACCTAGAAACAATAGCAGACTGTCTGTTCCCTGATTAGGGTATCTGATACTCAGATATTCAGATTGCATGCTCTGCAGGACCATGTAATATCTGGTGTCTGAAATCAGTAATCAGAAATTCCTTTTTGTCCTTCTCTGGAGGAATTTATTCAGAAGTCTGAACAGAGGAATTTATTCAGGATCAGTCCCTGGCTGGGGAGTGCTGTTGCCAGTAAACCAGGCTGGGAGTGTCTAGACAAATTTCTGTGTCCTATGTCAGATTTTATGCACTGCTGTGTTCAGTTCAGAGCAAAGTTCACCAGATGAACATTCATTTCCTGCTTACTGGAATTTATGCGCTTTATTCAGGTTTTGTAATTCAGGGCTGCAAAACTTAAGCCTGCTTTTACTCTTCTACTGTCTGCTGCCATAAATCTTGCATAGCTTTCTGCACAGTGAGCCTATTTTCAATAGAAGTGAAGAATTACTCCACAGAAGTCTTGTCTCTTGCCCAGTAGTTACTGCACTTATCTGGGAAATGGCAAGTGTTCAGTCAGATTCCTGGAGGCAAGTCTCCAAGACACACCAGTCATCTTCTGGACTTAAATCACTAAGTTCTCTGCAAGAGTTTCATTTCCTCATTTCCTCCAAAGCCCTGATGCGGTAATTTTTAAGATGAACCAATGATGTTTGATTTTTGTTGACTTTGCATTTTATGTTTAGTGTGTGGGAACACTGAATTGTCCTTCAAGATTCCAGATGGAATCAATTAAATAGGCACACTAGGACATTCCATGCTTGTGAGCTCCTAACTGTATCCTGTAATAATAAAAAACCTTCTCTAAGGAGCCTAATTCAATCACTCTAAGATGCAGGTACATTAGAGACCTGGGTGTCAGAGTGTCTTAGATTTAGTGCCTAAAGAAGACAGTTTTAATATACACTGAAGAAAAGTTGTCCAAGAGTGATTTACATGAATTCTCAGAGAAACCCGGTGTCTCACACATCCTATGTTTTATAAATAGTTTGTGATTTATTTACATAGAATGATAAACACTCTGATGACAAACACCTCTGAATTTAGCTCCTCTGTTTTCCCTGTTCAATTTTTCCTGTTTCTACCTTTTTTTTGGTCAGAATTCCCTATTTCTCCAGTTTTCCACTTCTTTCTTGTTTATTTCCTTGTTCTCCATAAAGTTGTGTCCAGATGCTCTCATCTTTTTTTCCCTTTTCATCCTCTGATTTTATTCCTCTGCATTGGCAGAAATGGAAGCAGAGCTAGTCACAAGGAAGGATAGCTATAGTTTGAAAATCAGGTAGGATATTTAATTCATGCAGTGGATCTGGTGCCTGGTGTGTGCACTTTTCCCCAGTTTTAGCTCTATTCCTAGACTTCTACAAAAACCAAACCAAGAATAAAACAAAAAACTCCAAAACCCCACAGAAAATGTCAAACATCAAAAATCTCTCCAATACTGAAAGAGTGATGCTACCCAAAGATTTTTCCATAATATTTAGACTCTCTTAAAGTGAGGGTAGATTTTGTGGTAGCATGAAATCAATTTAATTTTCAAACCAATTCCTTTCCTTTATGAGTGGTGATATTTTTATTCCTCTTATATAATGTTTTCAGTGATGAACAGGTGGCTTTTTGTTTTGGTTTGTAGTTGTTTTGTTTCTTTTGAAGAGGTTCAGACAGTAATGTGAAATTTGCATCTGGATGAATTTTCTAAGTACATCCTTAAATGGATTGAGATAAAGTAAGAGACTTTCATGAAGCACTGTCCACAGAGTATGCTGGGAGAGCAGTGGGAAGCTTTATTTCTCATAGTCTTCTATCCCACCAATCCCTAGCCTTCAGCTTGCTATTTTGATTGGATCCGATTTTTCTAATGCTCTTTCTCTGTCATTTTATTTAGGGGTTACATCAGGTAGATTTTTCCATCTCTGTAATCACCATGTCTCCATGGACATTTAGGCTCTTTAGCAATTGCTTTCAATACTGAGTGCAAGAAGCAGTGGAACACAGGTCACCTGGCAAATCTCCAAGGGCGCATTAGTGAGCCCAGAGGGTGAATTTTCAGGATATAAGCTTGGCACATGATCTCTTGAATTGTATGTTTTGAACTGAAAAAAAACCCCAAAAACCAAGGCAACAGCTGTGGAGTGGCATCATCACCCTAGGAATATACAGAAACTAAAATATTTTGCTGATGAAGAGAGGTCAGTCCTTCTACAGTTGAAATTCTCTCTTCTTAAGGCTCCAGATCACAAAGACCTTTCCCCATTTACTTCTTAAAATCTTTTTCCTCCAGGTGGATATGAGAGAGAGCTTTACCTCTTTCCAAATTTTTTGGGGCTCTTTTTCTTTTCTTTTCTCCCCTGGTCCTGTAATCAGGATTTTGAAGTGGGAACAGGTGGCATTCATTATCTTCCTCCTTGCTTCTTTAAAATGCTTGAACTTAGGCCAGGTGACTGCCTTACAAATGAGCACTTCATTGCAGCTGTTTCTACTTCAGGGGGCTAGAGTGAGAAGGGAAGGAAAATGACATCAGAAAGAGGTCCTGGACAGAAGCAAAAAAAAAAAAAAAAAAAAATTCTTCACTAGTTTACAGGAAAAGAAAAAGAGAAAACAATAGGATGAAGAGGTATGACAAGAATAATTTTTTCAGCAAATCACTAGGTTATGTATCAGTTACTCTCTCTTACGTTTTTACGTTTTTCAATTTTGAGAGATCTGAGAACATATATGAGACATTTTTGTATAAATAGGTAAAGTAACAAACACACAGCTTTTCTATTGAAATGGAGATGATAGATTTCATGGTCTAACTATGACTATTTTCTGTCTATAATACTCACAAACTGTGGCTTGTCTTATCCATGACTTTAATCTTTGCATAGAGCTCTGTCAGGATTTGTTTGTCCATAGCATATAGTATACTATACATAGTATAAATTTTCTCACACTGGCTGAACTAGTTCTGTTGTAAGTTATGTAACTGGGGGTCACAAAGGATGTAGGGGGTCTCTTTTTTTACTTTATTTTTCTTGGAAATATGTTTTGAAAAAATTCAGATTTGTTTTCCCTTTTTTTCTTTTTTTTTGTTTTTATTGTTTGTATTTCTGCTAGTGATAGGAAAGAACTGTTGGTTAAAAAATTACCATATGCTCAAGAGAAAGTTTGATTTTTACAATGCAAACTTCTCCATTGAAGCCTTCAATCTTTTCAATTTTGGCTCTCCATGGTTGTGTCATAAACTAATCTAAGACCAGTGCTGTTTGAGCTGATCAATGAATGGCTAGATAAAGTTCAGCATGTTCTACTTAATTCTAACTTCTTTGAAAATGTGTTGTATTGTTCAGGAAGAAAAGTGAGAAATGCTAGTTATTTTTCCATGGGTTCCCTCCCTTTCAGGCAAGACCCAAGCTGCAGATATGAGAATAAATTCCATCTCCCTTGGTATTATTTGAACAATAAGGAGAGGACAAATGAAGGCAGAGAATCAGTATTCCATTTCATATGTTTCCTTTACTATTTTATACCTTCTCACTCCTGTATTTAAAACTCCTTAGGAAGCTAATAACAGTTGTAATTTGAAAATCAGTTTAAGTGTTGTTTCAGGGAGTTTCAAAAGCTGTTTTCCACTTACCACAATTATTAATCTTCTAGGCTATATTATTTCCCACAATCACACATGGCAGTATTGCCACATAAATACACCCAGTGAAACATCCTGACACATAGCACTGGGAAGCTGCTGCTTCAAGCTGACATTATGACACTGTTATTCTAGTGATAGAGCTACTGAAATGTGTATAGCAACATAATCTTTCAACAAAGTGAAAATCTGGAAAGTTAAATTGCTGTTGGAGTAGAGAGAGCTTTTTGAATTTATTTTTATTTTAATTAAACTGGTGCTTATCAGAACTGAGTTGCAGTAGGTGGCATATACTTATAAGTTATCTTGGAATCTGTGCTGTCTGCTTTATGTACAATACTAAGAAAATGGATAAGAAATCTGACAGTAACTTACTAGATCTTACAAATTCTTTTCTGGCTATGTCTCAGAGGGTTCAAATTTTTCCCGTCTGTAATGAGTGGAGAGAGATGCTGCATGTTCTCTATACAGGCAGCATGTAAATTCAACCCAGGTGTTGAGATGTGATGTTGTATCAAACTCTTGTGAGTGCTGGAGCGTTTGGTTGTTAAAAGAAAAAAAATCCAACAAAAACCACAAAAACAAACTAACAAAAATTCTGTGTGTCTTATATTGAGAGTCCTACCTCCAGAAATGAAGTCATGATAATAATTTTAGACTATCTTGGTAGGTTAACTTGAAAATACTCTCCTGGATTATAGAACTGAAAAATTGGATGAAATTGACTATCTAAGGTATTATTAATGATCACAGAGGCTTTCTCAGGAGGGGTAAGACAATATTGTGACATTCCTCAAGGAGCAATTGTAAATATTCATGTTCTTGTCCAGTGGAGTCCTAACTGATTAAAAGTATGCTCCCATATATAAAATATTGTATCACCAAACAAAAATGATTATGTGAACATAATGTGCTGCTCTCAGCATTGCAGGTGTGCTTAGAACTTTTAGCCAAATTAAAACAGAAAAATAAAAAGGAAAAAAGAAAAATTTGAGGGGAAGGTAGTCCTTTGGATACATTTCGTTCCTCTCCTTGTCCTAAAGGCTTTTCTTACCAAATAATCTTTTTACACTCTAGTCTGTGTAGTATATGTGTGACACATTCTTGTCAAGCTTTTTAAGACAGTCAAAATTGACAACTTTGTGGTTACTACAGTGTTCTCTTAGCTAAATTTGCTGTATGAGCATGTGCATCCTATGCCTAGTGTTGAATTTGGAGTAGGGATTTGAGTAATATCTGTGTGCTTGCAGAATAAGATGTAGGGGTGTGGTGGCTTTACCCCAGCCAGCAGCTGAGCATCCAATAGCTACTCGATTGCTTCACCCCCTGTTCCCCCAGGACAGGGAAGGGAATAGGAAAAAAAGAAAGCTAGAAAACTCTTGAGTCAAAATAGAGACTCTTTTAATGCATGGAGGTAAGAAGAATAGAAAAACAAGTGATGCAAAGGCAGTAACTGGTAGCAGCCACTCTTCAAGCAGGAGACACCTTCCCAGACAAACCCCCCCAACCTCATTCCCTTCTTTTACCCAGCTATTTATGGCTGAGCAAGTTATGTAGCATGGAATATCCCTTTTACTGGTTTGGGTCACCTGTCCCAAGTTTCTTGCCCATCTGTCCCCACTGGTTTGGGGAAGGTAGAGCAAAGGGAAAAAGAGAAGGTCTTGATTTTGTGTGATCACACTTCAGTAATACCTGGTTTGCTCTGGACATTATTTATCTGTAAATTGAAAACACAGCATTGTGTAGAGTGCTATGAACAGTGGTAACTCCATTCCCAGTTAAAGGAGAATGGTCAAAAATATTTTTTACTAGTTATGTACACATAGTTCCTGTGTTTTAGTACACAAACCAGTCTGTAGGATCACAGACTTAATTCATCTATGGGTAAACCCAGAGATTATTAAGGTTCCTCTCCCTTCTCCACCCTGTCCCCAGACAGATTTAATATTAAACTAAAATTGATTAGTATTTTGGAGTTATTCTGCGTGTGGGAGGGAGAAAACTGTAATATTTGAGCATCTATGCAGAGAGGAGCAAAATAACTTGGAATAACTTAGTTGTTACTATGAAAATCAGTCCCCTCAGAAAAAATTAGACAGCAAAGGTGCATAACTAGAGAATAACTACTAGGTAAAGGGAGTATTTTTCTTTACTCTATTGACATTACTATATGATGTCGTGAACATTTTTCCATTTATTATGACTCAGGACACTACTTAAAATTAACTACTAAAATTAATAAAAATGTGAATAAATCTGTCATTAATTGCAAAATTTAAATGGTGTAAATAATGTGCTTGATTTATCACTATTGAAATGATACATTTAAATGTCCCCTGATTTAGAGCACTGTATCGAAGTCACAAATAGCATGGTTGTTTTTCTTCATATTACGTGAACAGTAATCACAGGGTATTTGATTAAACTTTATTTCTCCAGAGTGCCTGATAACAAATTTTGATTTCCTAATGGATAACTCTTAGATGAAAAGCCAAAGATTTTGCTATACTAACATTATTTATGTTGCAAATAGTGCAGCTGCTAATACAAGGTCCCAGACTGCATCTGAGCTATAATTCAGTTTTGGTCATTCTGTTTTTTCCTGTAAAAGCATATAAATTTTGACTTGGCAGTGTAAGGGTAAGAGTTGAACTCTATGTTCTTACAGGTGTTTCCCAACCCAAATGTTTCTATGACTCTATGGATTTTTTTAACCTGTTGACTGATTTTAGTCTGTTGTAACAGTGAGCTGGTAATCTCAGAAGAAATTGCACTCTTAGAAATATGAAGTGAAAGACTGGTAGCTGGGGAGAGGAGGAAGGCCCCCAGATGGCCTCAGCAGTTCTGTCCCACTTGTCCTGCCACGTGCCAGTCTCGATTTCGTGGCCACTGCACCTGATCTTTCCCACTCAAGCGTTATTTGGGACTGGAATGAAGGAGCCAGTGTAATAAATATGGACAATGTGATTGTGGTGGACATGGATGAGAACAGAATGCAAACCCATTAGAAACTGAGCTTCATTAGTCCCAGGGCAAATTAACACAATCTTTCATTACGAGAATAAAAAAGTTGATGCTGATGCTTAGCTTTAGAAATACATCAGTAAAGGTAAGACTAAAAAATAACAAACTTATTCTTCCTCTTATTTTTACTTTAGACCAGACCTGTTTGATTGGAATGCTGTTGCTTCTCAGCAGTCACCTGTACAACGATTAGACCATGCATTCTCCATAGCCAAGCAGCACCTGGGAATAGAGAAACTCCTTGATCCTGAAGGTTAGTGGAAATTACATTGTTTGGTGTTTGGTTTTTTTTTTCTTCAAGTGGAAAAACAGTTTTACCATGCATTTGATGATATAGTAACTTGAATGTTTCTTGGCACAAGAATTTAAACATTTTGTGGGATAAATTATAAATTGAAGCAAAATCCTTTACTTTTAGTGCTACCTTTGTGCTCTATTCAAATAGCATAAAGGTGCCTATATATACATGCTCTAAAGCAATTTTCTTTAGCTTTGGGACCAGGGTTTTATTGCACATGCACTGAACTGGATCTCAGAAAGCTGTTGATTTCTGTTTTGAAGATTTAGAGCATCTGCAGGTTTTATATCTTCTAGAAAGATCTTGAGTTCAAATTACCTTTTAATGTATATCCAAAACATGTATTCGAATTCTAGATACTCATATTTTTTAAGATGACTTATATTTCTCTATATATTGCAATTTTATCAGGGTGATGTCTCATATAACTATTATTTAATCTTAGCTGTAATAGGATTACCTATTTTACCTTGACTATCTTTTATACATCCTTAAGCAGTCATGTTAGAAGGGTTCCTTGTTTCTCACACGTTCGCTTGAATTTCGTACACTTCTATAAATTCTCTGGCATAGTTTCTGCTTTGCTGACAGACTAGCAATTTTCCCTCAGAGGATATTCCTAAAACATTCTTTACTCCAAGGCCATACATATATATATATATGTGTGCGTGTGTGTGTATATAAAGCTCACCTGTGTCCACATAGTTAGGTGATTGTTGCTTTTTTCCCATACAATGATACTTTTACTGTATTTTCATGAAATTTCCTATTAAGCCACTTATAACTGAACTTTTCTATATATTTGTGCTGTTCTCAGTGACTCGCTCACAGTGAGTTTTTAATGGGAAGAGATAGTATTTAACAAAATGCAAAAATTAATTTAAAGATAGAATTGAGTCTCTTAATGTTTAAATATCGTTGGACATGTCTCAGTTGTTGACTAATGACCTTGTAACCCATTCATTTCCCTCAGAAAAATGTTGAAAATATATGTAGTTGAATGGCACAGAATTTCTTGCCTAGTACACACTTTAATTTCTAGAACTCAGTTTTGGCAAACCACTGGAGGAAGAAGAGGTTTTCTACTTGCTAAAGCATGGGATTGAGCTTGTAAACTCTGAATGAGATTGGAATTGAAAACTGAGTTGTGCAACTGAATCGATGCAGTCACAGTGTTTTCTATAATTGGTTAAACTTTCTTCTTAAAATAGATTAGTGAATAAGTTATTTTCTCTACGCAAGAGTCACTTCTGATTAGACGTTTTATTCTGGTTTTGGCAAAGATACTTGCAGTTGTTTAGCCAACAACTGAAAAACTCTTAAACATTGGTGGTTTTCCAAATGTCTGCTGTAATTATTTGCTATTCAGTGTTGTAATTTACAGTGCTAGCCACCTATTTATTTTTTCCCCTCTGCAAACATTTCCAAAGGAAAATTACAATTTGCACCTATTTGAAAGCATGAATATGAGGAACTATAACTGTTTTGTTTGTGATAGTAAATTTATTTCTAGATTGAAGCCCAGAATTTCTGGTATGCGTGCAAGGGAAAAATCTTGTTTGAAGCTTTTAGAATATTCTTTCTGTAATTTTATATTGTGTATTATCAAGTCTCCTAATTAGGTACTCGGGTATCTCCTAACACCATATTGTGTAACAACACTCTCTTCTCTGGCTGCAAAGTGCTAATGTATTACAGTAAAAGGGAGTATGCAGTGGTGAAACATTGTTTTCATGTAATTTAATACCTGTCAAAACAGCACATGTGTAATTTGTGAACACTTTAAAATTTAGTTTTGTTCATTAAATACCTGCTGTCTCAATTTTGAAAATATTAAGTAGAAAGGAAGCTGTGACCGTGGTCACAGGGGTTCTTGGATGAGGGAAAAGATGAGAATGTTGACTCCATGTTCAAAAGGCTTGATTTATTATTTTATGATATATATACATATTAAATTATAACTATACTAAAAAGAAAAAGAAGGACAGGGTTTTCTCAGAAGCTAGCTAAGCTTAGAAAAGAAAAGAATGAATAACAAAAGCAGCTCTCTCAGACTCTGTCCAAGATAGCTCGGTCCTTGATTGGCCATTAATTATAAACATCCAAGATGGGCCAATCACAGGTGCAGCTGTTGCATTCCACATCAGAAGATAACCATTGTTTACATTCTGTCTCTGAGGCCTCTTAGCTTCTCAGAAGGAAAAATCCTAAAGGATTTTTAGTGAAAAGATGTCTGCGACAGGAAGCCACTACTCAGTAGAAGCCTACTTTTCTTCAACCAATGTAGTAGTGAGAAAAGGTTTGGCGTTATTTGTGTTCTGAAATTACTGATGATTGATATATGTTGAAACAGATGTCTGGGGAGCCTATCTTAGCAATTAGATTTTGGAAAGTAAATATTTGCACTCAGCCAAACAGGTTTTCTAGGTTATATATGAAGTTTGCTTGTTTCCAAGGTTGCTGATATTTAAAGTCTGTCCCACGAGAAACAGTCAGTTTATTACTAAGGTTGTTGATATTTTAAGTCTATCCCATGAGCAGCTTTTAAAAAATTTTTCAGAATTTGATCTCCATTTCAGCTATCAAAGTGATGGAGATAATTTACATCTAGATCTTTCTTGTAAAAGCTATGTTGTGTAAGGTAAAGCTTTTCTATCTGGATTGTTTTTTGTATTCATACAGAGATAATCATTCCTGCTATTGCCCTTGTACTGGCTACTAGGAATGCTTTTTTTTTTTTTTAATCAGAGTTTAGGAAGTCCTGCAAGGAGCAGGTAATTGGGTTCAGTAATCTCTCTCTTTGAGTCCCTTCCAACTCAAAATATTTGTGGTCTTTTTGATTGAATCCTGTCAATGAGTGAAATGTAAGTAAGTTTAAATGTCTATTGGGTGTTCATTACTGTTGTATTTTCATACTGTAGAGTATGAAAGATGACAAGAAGAAAAAGCAAGATCAAGTAGAGAAAATTGGTAGATATTAGGTTTTATTTAGAAGAAAGTTGTTAAAGACCTATATATTAGGGGGAAAGATTCAAAAGAAAGAAATGTGTTTGCAAATCAAATTTTTTAGGCCAAAGTATCCCAATGTAATTCTTAATGACCTCCTGTTGTAAGGCATTTATGATTATGCAGGTAAGATAGTTTAAGTCTTGATAATGCTCTCTCTGATTCAAATAATAAAAATTTTGCTTTGCTAGCTCCAAAGTAGTATTTTTTGCCAAATATTATTTTCCCAAACCAGATTGTTTGTATATTGATTTCTGGTCAGATTTGAATGGAAAAGCTAGTATATTGTAAACTTATACCATAGTTGTATTTTTTAATGCTATTTTATTTTTTTCTTTAATTAAAAAACCCCACTAGTTTTGGTACAGCTAAGGAAAATTTCTGACTGATTTTTCACTCCTTTCTGATGACTGTGGTTTTCTGGATGTAAATTTGTCTTACCTGCTTTAGAAAATATTTTAGTTGAATGTTTTCAGCGTAAGCAGTCCAGGTTGTTTTTCTTTGTTCTTGAATTTAGAGTATTTCAGGTATAAATAACATAATCACTGAATACTCTTCTAACTTATTAACTCCCTATGTTTCCCACTCATTATTTTTAGCTATTGTTATGTCTCAGTATCAATTGATGATGAAGGTATTTGCCATCTTTGCTGGTATGAACTGACTTAAGGCAATTTCAGCAAAAGACTTAAAATATCTTAAGCAAATTAACCAAATGATAAAGATATCTGCAACTTCAATTTGTTTGTGTTAAAGCTGAAATTGATCAAGACAGTAAGATTAGTCTACATCTTTTAAGAATGTCTAACAACCTGGAGTTACATTTTTAAGTAGTTAAATAGTTCTTTGTAAACTTTTTATCTGTACTGAATTTATGGAGAAACATGATTCTGGTCCTCACAAACAAACTATAGAAAATATACTAAAGGCTATTATGTTCCTTGTAGTACATTCACTTTTTCTGGAGCATCTTCAGAAATTTTAACCAGAAAGGAATAGGACATGTAGCAAACAGCAACACATGTTACATGTTACTGGCTGTATAATGGCATTTATGTTTCACTTTGGCATAAAATACTTATGCCACAGTGGAGCAGAAGGATGTTTTGAGGAAAAGTAGGGAGTGATCTCTCAGAAACTGCATCTGGGAACAGATCTGAGCTGTCTTCCTCCCCCTTACAACAACTGAGTGCAAGTGTGGTAGCAGCAGAAGTGTTTGTGTGCTTCCTTCTAGAAATGAACATCTGACTCTTGGTTTAATGAATTTTTCCCTGCTGTCACTTTCCTGGGCCTTGTGCTTGTTTGTGCTAGCCCGATAATAAATAGGCTATGAAGTTATATAATTTCTGCTGTCCTTTTTGTGTAATTATCCAGTTTCTTATACTTTGTGTAGCCTGATTAAAAAAATCATTTAATCCATCCCAGTCATATTTTCCATATTTTTTTCCTTAATTTGCACTGATGACATGAGTTTTTTGCACAATTATTAAGTGATAATGAGACTCAGACAGTTTTTCATTTGATAAATTTTTTGTTTGATCTTGACTTCCCATACTTCTGTATCCCAACAGTATTGGATTCTACCATACTGGAGCACAAAGAAGAGTGGAAAAAACCTCTCAGCACTGTAGTTCCTGATGTTGTCAGCTGTGTCTTTACTCAGTAGTTATACACAGTTGTAATACTGGTTTTCAGTTACTTTTAATACCCTTGCTGATATGTCTTATTCCAAGGGATTATGAGAAGTTTGGGGTTTTTTCTATTGTGCCCTAAAATTTAGCAATGTTTTGCCCAGTACAGTGTGAAGGTTGGGGGGATATTTTTGGATTTTTTTAGATGCAGGAGACATACAAGTCACAAGAGCTACATTTAATATCATGTTTTTGAGAATAGTTAAAAAAAAGCTCTCTCAAGCCTAGAAATCATTATTTCAGTTGCACAAAAATCATACAATGATTAGAAAAAAAAAAAATTAAAAGCATTGTTTTTTTAAGACTCTTTTTGGTTGTCAAAGCCGGGAATGGTTTTGGTTAAACCAGAGGAAAGTCTACAGGATTCACAATTAAAAGTGCAGCATTAACATCACAACCCTTTAACTATTGCTTTGCTGTTTGTCAGCAATTTCAGCCCTGGTTCTGGACACGCCATCAAGTCACTTCAGGAGCTTTGTCTTTAGTTTGTAGCACAGATATGAGCTGCAGGATGAGAGCAGGTCTGTGGAAATACCTTCAAAATTAACAGTGGAAAGGCTGAACTTTTATATGAATGAACTTTTAATACATACATTTTCCATATGCTTGCTAGTTTGATCTATATTATTGTTTTAATATTTTGCTCTGCACTTTGTTTTGACAAATATTTACCCTCAAGATTACACTGCATTTCTTCTTTACCCACTGTTAAGGTGAAAGTTCTGCTTTTTCTTTAAGCACATAAAAATAGTCAACAAAAATAATAAATTCACTAGACACCATCTAACCCCAGTTTATCTTCCATATTTGTAAATAGAATTATTACTGTTTCTTTGACCTGTGAGCAATTGAGTTAACAAGAGATGACTCAATAATCAGTAACTTTTACAGATTTCCATGGAAATAAATGGCTTGAAGGATTCTGCATTAAGAGACTCAAGGACAAAATAGGCTCTGCCTCTTATTGGTGGGAAAATCTAAAATAGATGTGATTTGGAGCAGGGCACATATGCTACAAAAGAAATTGTAAGACATTCTACTATGAAGGGTGTGCAGTTTATAATATAGTTTGAAGTACTAATCTTGCAATTATGAAGAGCTCTGTAGTAACCTTGCATTGCAGCTGCTATTGTATTAGTTCAGCAATGTTAGCTAAGTATAAATGCATAGAAATGAGAGCTGTGTTAAAATATCTGCAGAATCTAGCAGTGGTGACACATAGAAAATGTTTTACTAATAAAAGTAGGGGTAGTATAATGAACAGAGAATAGGTATCCTTGTATTTCCAGATGGTTTTCTTAATCATCTTGGATTTTTAGTGATGGTATAATTCAGACATACATGTTTCTGTAAAACACTGTCTGAACTTGTAAAAATGTTATTTAAGTTGATAAGCCTCACTGACCACAGCTGTTGTTCTTCATGTGATGCTGAGAGAATTTTGGATGAGGTGCTGGAATGTCTTCTGTCATTTCTTAGCTAGAACTCCTGTCCAGCTTCTTCCAAGGTGAGAAGAAGCAGAGTGGGTATTGCAGATATGTAATAAGCACAGAGGTGTTTGGTCTGTGACCCTATTTTTTTGACAATTTTTACTTCTCAAAAGCTTTGGATGTAACACGCTACCACCTTGCACCCCCAAGCATAGAGACACATCAAAAAAAAGCAATATTCTAAATACTTCTGTTTTTACATCTAAATGCTGCTTCTATAAGTAGTGCCCTGGTCTTGCTTGAGCAGATCATTTCTCCCTTGCTTCATGGACTTTCAGCTATCTGCTAATTTAGAATTCTCTACTTTTTTTTTTTTTTTTGATGAAGGGTTTTTTTTGTTGGTTTTTTTTATTGTGGAGGTTTGTTTGGCTTATTGTCATAAAGAACACAGTAAAATGATTTTCCTGTGTTAATATTCTGTAATTACAGTGCCTCAGGCCATTGACAAATTGTAGTTGTTGGTCTATGCTGACAATCACATAGATTTGTTTGCCACTACATCAGAATGTGTGTAGTTTTCTGTCTGTCACTAATAATACTGTGGTTTGGCTTTTTTTTCTTTTCCTAGATAAATATCTTCTGTAAGAATGTTAAAATGTTAAGGTTCAAATACAAATCAAGGTTCAATTGAGTGTTTTTTCTTTGCCAAATTTCTCATGTGTGTTTTATGCTGGGAATTGATATGTCCACAGTCTGTGCTTTAGGCTAGAATTAAGCATGCTTTTTTTAACTCTGTAATTTGATGAATGAAGCCCTTTGGAACTGTGTACGTAATAGCTCAAAATAATCACTGATGGAAGACAACTGAGAAGACATCAGTTATAACAGCATTATTTTGTCTGATGCATCAACACAGAGAATGAAATGAGTTTTGCCTGTCTTAAAATCACAAAGGAAGAAGAAAGATTACTTAGGTAAATGTTCAGCATATAGTCTGATGAGTTTCTGCTGGTGCACAGTAATGCATGTATCTTTATTGGATATTTTGTCTCATGATAATTTAAAAAGTATGTAAAAACATTGTATTTTCCTAGGAAACAAAATTTCTGTATTAAATTTAAAATAAACTTCAATTGAAGTGAGATTTATCTGTTAGAAGAAGTTGTAGTCTAGTTATTGTAAGTAGGGGGATCTTCAAACTAAGAATAGGCCCAGATCAAATTAGTATGCTTTGATCTTAAAATACCAGTTACTACAAAAATGTTCCATAAATCAATACCTTCAGCACTGTAATGCATGTACAAATATATCTATAATTTAAAAAAAAGAGTTTTTTTTGAAAATAGAGATGGTTCCTGTAAAGAGTTGTGGGGTATGGGAGATTGACACTTGGAGATTAATTTTCTAAAAAGAAAATCTAGAGGAGAACTTTGGTTAAAATTAATAAGCCATCTCCCACATTTTATATCTTAATATTCCTCATTTTGTTTTTTGTTGTTTTTAAGGTAAAGAATGTGCTGAATTTGGAAATCCCATAGCCCATATGGGATATGAAGATACTCTTATTTGTCTGTTAGTGATTTGAAGATCTGCTAAAGGGATTAATATTTTAGGGAAGAACTCCTGCAAGTATCTAAGACTTCTGTAGTTTTATTTGGGTCACAAATTGAAGGATGGTTAAGATATTTGCCTGCTAGAATTGAACCATGTTAATTGGGGCCATTTGATTAAAATCTTGGATTTGAAATAGAATAGGCAAAGTAAGCATTAATGATTTATACCTGCTTTGCTACTTCCACTGACCCCCTCTAATATGGAATGTTAGTCATTGTGCCCTAAGTGGAAACCCTGGACTTTCTCCTTCTGGCTCTTGTTATCTGAAGGTCATTTGAAACATGTTTATCCACCAGGTGGTGGAATAAACAACTTTGAGTTGAAGAAATGAAAGGAAGAAATGCCTATGACAATTAGGGATTTTGAATTAATGTAATTTAGTTTCTAGATCAGAATTTGATCTCTGAACTGGCTTCTTAGGATCTATAGTCACAGAAGATCCCAATTTTTGGGTTTCTAAGGTTAATTTTTTTGGCTCTGACTCTGAGCAAGTCTAAACCAGTTTGTGTGCATACATCCAACTTAGTGAGATAAATTCTAACCTTTAGCATGAATGTTCTTGAGATAAAATTTTTTACAAAGACTCTAAGAGAGATAATTTTCTCTGTAATGATTTTCATCTTCAGTTGACATTCTTCCATAACAAGGCAACATATCTAAAGCCTAAATTAATTTCCTTATCTCACTGTGTCTGTGTTAATCCTGCAGACAAGACATTCTGGGCACTGTAATGGCTTTCCTGTACAGAAGTCTGATTAGAAAAAAAAATTGAGAGTAGAATTTCCTCTTTTCTGTATAGTGAGTATTATTTTCTACTGGTTTCAAAGAGAACACAAAGTAATGCTTGAAATGATTGACTCTGGAAATAGAAAAAAAGAATCACCTACCCTCAGGCAGTTCTTGCATTCTTAATCAGTTAAAATGAAAGCGTATGGATAGCAGGACTACAGAAACTTGAAACAGATACTTGCTTACTTTTTCTCTGTTCTTTTTGAAATATGTTTAGCTTTGACATTCACTATTTAAAGAGAAAGAAACTCCATTATCATATCTTCATAGAGGATGGTGGGGTTATTCAGTTTTCAGTTTTTCTGGGAATTATCTGCCTTGCAAATAAGGAAAAAAACTATTTCTAGATTACTGTAGAACTCTAGTCTATTGCTGTAGGTGATTTTCAGTGGCTTCATTGAAACAATATAGGTTGAATAACCTTGATTCAGCTGTAGATATTGAAGTTGAAACATGATTTATATAAAAGTTTGAATGGCAAATGGCAGTCACTGATGGGACTCTTGCAAAAAAGAAAGTTAAAACTAAAGGAGCAAGACACTAGGGAATGACACTTTGTCCTCCTCTAATTTTTTTTTTCCCATTTCTGTCTATTAGTTTTTAAACTGGTTCCTTAATGAGCAGTGGGTTTCATGGCAGTTACTTCTGGAAGCTTGGTGTAAAGAAACAGGGGAAAATTAATGTCAAAAGAGAATCTGGACATAAATATTAGAACATGTATTTAATTTTTGGTAGATATAGGAAGTAACTGTTTTATAAAATGATTATCTATAATTTCTGCCACAATGTCCATCTGAAATCCAACCAAGAGAGTGACATGTTTTGTTAGAGTGGTTATGGAATTATTTTCAAAGAAGCTGCATTCAATTTTCTTTGTAGTTTACTTGAATTTGTTGGGAGATTTTTCTTTTGTATAGCGGATTGTAGATTATCTTTTGCTAGTTCCAATTCCTCCACTCATCATAAAATTTATTGATACATTATTTAGTGCAAGAATATCAATATAGGGAAAAAAATGCTTTGAATTAATGAGGTTTATATCAGTACAGTGTATTATATCTCGTGTGAACAATATTTTTGAGATGCGTTCCATAGGGGTTGCTCTGCCAAACAGCTTAAGCCGCTCCATAAAAAATCAGCCTGAAATAAGGGGAATCTATGTGAGCCATAACTAAAGCAATCCTCTGAATGTGAGTGGAGGGAGGGCTTGAAGAGCCAATTCAAGTGGCTTTTTAGTAACCCACAGTATGTTTCAAAGGCATACAGTGATAAGCTGAGAGAAGATAGTGTGAATCACTTGTACTGCTTGAAATAAAATGACTTTGGAGCAAAAGGACTGGTGCTCTTGAAACTGCCTGTTAATCACCAAGCAGCAAGGGAGTAAAGCTTGTGTGCATTGGCAGTGGGCAAGGATAATTTCTCTCTGCTATGTTTTCTGGCTGTTTTTTCCCCTTCATGAAAATAGTACTTGTTTGCACTCCAGAAATGTGCTTGGCTGTGCTATGCTATGACTACATAGGCTTTCCTTAAATAAATACGAAACTTTCAAGAATTTTCAAATATTAGAGTATTTATATAGAAATATTAAATATAGAATATAGAAATATTAAATATTTCTACTCTAATATTTTGACATGGTTAAGACTTCAGCGTTAGAACCAAAGATGTCCCCTTTTGCAAAATCACTTAAATATTATGTTGGATTTAATAAAAATAGTTGTATCATTGCCCAAAATGGAATATCAACAATCATGTGTACGTTATGGCTATGTGAAGTGGTTCTTGGTATTTTTTTTTATGCAAAGCTTGCATGCTGCTCTGAACATGATGAAAAATCACTTTGGCTCTTGTGTATTTGCTGAATGCCTTCTCCAAGAATCCCTGTCAAATGATGTCTAAAAAACAATCAAATTTCTCCATTACTTACCATTATAATACTTACACAATTTAAATGAGTTTAATTGGGATCCCTCATTATTATGATGTTATTTTGCTGGGACACCCTCCCTGACTTTTGCACAACCATGACACCAGAGCTGCAATGGACAAACAGCAATCTGTGATCTGCCTTCCTACATGGCTGTAAAGCATTGCTTGTGCTCAAGGCAAGACACCTAAAGCTACTTCAAACTGTAATTTGCTGCCCTTTTTCTTAATTCTTCCATTCAGAAATCACCATGGGTCCTTTCAGCATGGTCAGATTTCCCATGTGAGTGCACACATGTAGTTAGAGTGTGCCCAGAGTATATTCTTGGACCCAGGTGCTCAAAAGCAGTCAGGGAATTAAAAATTTTCCAAGTCGCAATGACTCAGTTCTGGAAAATACAGGATTGAAAATTACATTAAGTGCTGGAGAAGAAAAAACAAACAAAACACAACAGGAAAATTGACCACCTTTCATCCATCATTGTATGCAGGGAACAAACATAGACATGACACATTCTGAATGCTTCTTTAAATAATGCTGTTTAAAGCTATTGCTGTACAGAAGATGTCCTAATTGGAAGAAATAGCTCCATAAAGGATAGTGTAGAAAATGACTGAAACAGTTCTTGGGTTGTTTGCATGCAAATTACATTTTGTTTAAGTGATGAAATATCCTAATTTTTTGGGAAAGTCTTGAGAGTGACAGAAAAGCTAGACTTCCAACTTTAACTACACAAATGAGTGTGGAAAGAATATTTTTTGGGCTAATATGCCCTTTGTAATAGGGATTCTGTAGAATAGAGAAACCTAAAAAAAATCTGCTGCCAACTTAATTCTCATAAAAATTATTGTATTTGTTTGGCAGTTTCAGAACTTACAATAAATATGAAGTTTAAATTTTTTTTTTTTAAGAGTAGCTTCTATTCAGAGTTTCTGCTTGTATTTTAATTTACCTGAACTCAGAAATCACTAAGCACTGGCACCATGTGTCTTTGCCTTGCTGAAGGGACTGGGTGGAACTTGTGACAACAAAGAGTGAGGAAAGGTGACTGGAGTGAAAAAGGGAAAAAGAGGAACAGTGAGGAAGTAAACAAAGGTGTTTAAAATGAATTGAGCCTGAAATTGAAGCTGGACCTGGCAAAGGTATTTTGAGGAGAAAGTTGTTTTTCCCTAATATTTACATGTAATATTTTGTTTCTTAATAATTAAGTCAGTATTTAAATTCAGCTTTTGTTATTTGGCCATAAATGGACTCAAGTGCCCTGAACAGAGTCTGTTTTGCCTGCAGCAGTAGCTGCTAAGTGATTTCACAGTCTGTTTTAACACATAAGTTTTCTCACTCTGGTACTTTGAGTTTTCTCCCCTGTACCATGGGGAGTGAACCTGCTTATGGATGGGGCTTGTTTGCCAGCCATCGCAACCCACAACCCTCAAACACAGTAAATGTTACTAAATGCAAGTGTAATCCAAATTAAAATGGATGTTGGTTAGTGCTGTGTCATTGACTCTTCTTTTTTTAACTTTGAAATTCTCTGTTCGGGTGATAATTCAGGATTTATTTGGCCTCTAAAAGACAAAACAATTTTTTGTGCTCCCCATCCCTGAAGGAAGTTGTCTTACAGGTGTGATGGCTGCCAGTGCCTGGGCTATTTGTAATTGACAGTGGCCTCCTAAGGTCAAGAATTCTAAAACCAGTGTTGTTGCACCTGGGACCAAAGTCAGAAACACATTTATACCTCAATTTTGTAAAACTCTGAAGATGTTTGCTTTTTCACTGTCTGCATGACCTACAAGACCATAAATCGTATAAGATCTATTTAAGTGAATTAAATTGAATATGATGAGGGAATGGTGTGTATGTGGTTTTTCTTTACCTCCTGATTTAACTTTTTTAAGTTCTGCATTCCTCTGGTTCTCCTGAGTGGCTACAAACACTATTAGATTGCTTCCAGGAAGATAATTGTCCTTTAGAAAAACAAGTATCAGGATTAATATTTATAAACTGATGTATTAGATATTCCTGCTTGTGAAGAGTGAAAGGTGATTGCTGACAGGAGCAAACTGTCAGAAAGTTCCCACATAAGCTACTGGAATTCCATGGGTTGTAGTCTGGGGACACCTGAAAGACTTTATAAAGCTCAGATGCATTTCTGCTCTATGGACTCTACAGTAATTGCATAGTCACTCTCCCAGTGTCACTGATTAATTGTGTTTTATTAATCAAGGGGGTTTTGCATGTTTATTAAAAGAAAGGATTCTGTTGTGAAATGGAAACTAGAATTTAAGAGATGTTTTTACGAACTCACGTGCAAAGGAAACATACAGGATTAGAATATTAGTAATATGCGTGGAATTCTACTCTGTCATAAATAGTTTTTACATAGAAAATATCCAGGATAGCAGAACAGAATTCCATCATGCCTTTCCCAGCTTACATGTGCTACCTCTAGCACTATTTTTTGTCTCTACCTTATTCTATTATTATTTTTCATTGTATGCATAAATGCATGTTATACCTTTTCTGTGCTTAATATTCTGTGGTTTTGGTTATTTTTTCTATAAATTATAGAACTGCACTTGTCTTAGAGCAGTTTCTGGGAATTAAATGTTAGTAATGGAGAAACCTAAGGAACATTTCTGGTGTATCTGTTTTGTATCTGTGTTCTTAAGTGCTTTGGCTTTAGTATTCAGAATTACTACATAAAAAGCTAAAAATAAGTATTTGGTATATTTGACCTCTGAAATTCAGATTGATCTCATCTCTTTTGACCTTCAGTGTTATGTGAACTGTATATTTGTATAGGTGAGGCCGTATTGAACAATGGCTTTAGTTCAATGAGCTGAGACAAGTATTCCTTCTGCATTAGGAATGCACAATTTACCTTTAACTTTAGAAAACAGCAGCCTTTCAAATAGTGCAAGGAACACTGGGAGTGCTTGTCTGAGTTACCTTTTTATTTCTCTTTCTCTTGCATATGATGTGACCAAATGCAAAGAGGTATTGTTCTATTTTTAAAATTGATAGCTCGAAAATTCCTCTTTCTGAACTGGAGCAGTCTTGGATGCTGAGTGGGTTACATGTGTGAAAAATATTTTCATCAAAAGTTAATTAGCAGGTGTGAACGTTTGGGGTTTTTTTATTCTTTGGCAGTGATCTTTTCAATTTAAAATTGATAGGTAAAATTAATTTTCTTTAAAAAGTAATGCTACGTGGCTGCAGCTTTCATAAAATTGTGGATGGCTAATAAAAAGTTCTACTACTTACCATAAAATAATATCCTGAAATGAAAACCTCATGGAATTGCCTTCAGAAACATTTTGCTAGCAGAAAATCTCTTCTGATCTGAATCTCTCCATGAAATTCATGCAACAGAAGGGTGTTGTTTTCCAAGGAGAATTCCTTTGGATCTACGAATACTTCGTATTAATCACATTTCCTTTCCTTTTCCAGCGCTTTAATTTATCAGCATTTATCTTAACCAATCCCTTAAGTCAAACAATTCAGCGAAGGATTTGTATAGGTTTAGTATTTACTACAGCACAACAGTGACCTGCAAGCCTAACTCACAAATCTGAAGTAGAACAAAAGAATCCAGGAGAGCAGCATTCCCAGTGGGTTTGGTACCACATATTCACACAGACAGAAAGAGTCTGTAGGACGTACCTGTGAAAAGTTCTCCTCCAATTCGGTGAAATACTGTCTTTGGTCTTTGCATCCTTTCAGTGGGTGTTGGGGGGCATCAGCCATGTAGCCCTCATTGTTTGGTGAACCTCCTTGGGTAGTCCTCTAGCTGTGAGAGGTGACACACTCAGAAGGAGATGCTGGTTACAATGATCTTCAAAAATTCATGGTGTTTGGGAAAAGCTCCCTATGATTGGAAAAATGTAAAATGTCACAGCTATCTTCAGAAAGGAGATGGAAGACAATCTGGGAATTTACAGTCTCCTCTGCCTCTATCTGTCATCAAGAATATTATGGAAGCAGCTCTCCCAGAAACTCTCCAGATGCAAGGAGAATCAAAAAGTGATTGGGAGCGCTATGCCTGGACAGTCTCCTCTGATCAGATGGATAGTGCTGGGGATAAGAGGAAGTCAATGAATATTTCTTACCTTGATTCTAGCAAGACCTTTCATAGTATCCTTAGAGCCAAAGCAGTAAGATGTGGGTGGAAAACTGGCTAGATTCCCTGTTTAAAAAGGTTATGATGAGTGGTGCAAAATGCAATGGGTGGCTGGTGTGGCTGTGATCCTCAGGGGTGGAGGTGGGGGGCTGATAATGTTTTAGTGTCTTAAGGTCATTACCTGAGTGATGGGAGGAACTGCACTGCATCAAGTCTGCAGATGATTCCTGTCTGAACATGAATCAGCAGGTCTCACTGCAGCAGTGAAGTCCAACAATATACTCACCTGTAGGACTGAGGATGTTGCCTGCAGTTTGAGGGAAGTTATTGTTCACTTCTGCTCAGAGTTGGAGAACCATTTAGCATACTGTGCCCTGTTTCCTGTAGCTGGTCACGGTCACAGACTATTTCAATGTGGGAACCTGTACTGAATACAAATTCAATAAGTCATTGAGATTCTCGGTAATTGCCTTGTTGTCTTTACATGTTCCTGCTCTGCTGATCCTTTCTTTCTGCAAAGCCTCTAGGAGGGATCTGTCTCTGGAGATATTTGAGGGAAGATTTATTAGTAGTTTTCATATGTTTTGCTGGTTGTTCCTCCTGGGCTGGTCTTTCTGGCTTTTTTTTTCTTTTTTTTACACTAAGCCTGCCAGAATTTATTATCCTTTCTGTTTTCTCCATTTGGACATGGTATGAGCTTCTTGAATTATACTTTGGGTAACTGCTCTTCAGTCCTCTTGACTTGCTTTTATTTAAGTCTTCATTGCTCCCTTTCATCTGCACTTTCCAAGGTGATGCTGCTGGCTCCCTTGTGATTAAACCCTGATGTGCTTTTGGATTGTTTCTCTTGAATCTCAATCTGGCAGGTGATAAATAGACACTGTGCTGCCTGTGTGACAGGAGTTATGAGCTGGAAGGAAACTTTAAACTTCCTTTGTTTCTTTAGCAGTTCTTTGTGATCCAGGCTAGAGTCTTCTACAGTCATTTCTCTCTTTGAACTTTTTCTCTTGCCTCTCTTCTGCTTGCTAGCCTAATGAAATTCAGTAATTAATGTTTTATCCCCTCTCAAATATTTTTAATCTGTCCTTTTGGGGGGGAGGGGGGTGGCAGGCAGGGCTGAAACATTTTTAAAGTCTAATAGTAATTGGTTACCTTAAACACAGACCTTAGTTTGCTTCTAAAAAATTATGATTAAATTTATAAGATATATAAAGATGGACTAATTTTTGCTTCCTGTCTTGTCTCTTCACCTGTCTTACCTTTATCAGTCTCTGTAGAGTTAGGTTTTTTTCTTTATCCCTGAGCCACTGAAAATATAACATAATCATTCTAAATTGATGTAATAGAACTAAACAGAATATCACCAGGATTAGAAAGAGCCCAAGCTCCAATTAATATGTTGGAAGATCTTCACCTTATGCTGAGAATTAAGGAATTAAACCCATGGCAATGGGTTTACACTTCATTAATACAAGATTTCATGCTGCCATGTGCTGATTAAGAATTGGACAGGGGGAAATCCTCTGTGTGTCATCCATCACAAGGCTGGAAGACTCAATGTCTCTCCCAGTGGTAATTCTAACATCAGTGAAAAGCTGAATCCAGCTCCAGGTAGCAGGACACAGCATTTCAAATGGCACTCACCTCATTCTCTCCTAGTGTGCACCCTGCAGAGAACACAGCCATCAGTCAATGTTTATCAAGGTGAAGTAGATCAGAGGTATTAGGTGGTGGATGTAGATTGGAAGATCTTGTACATGGCATGACAGTCTGATGTCAAGTGTCTCTTAACAGCTTGGCAAGTAGAATTTCTCTGTTTCCAAGAATCGTTGTTTCAAATCCAGCCTCCTCTTGAGGTTTATTCAGGAAAAAAATCCCTGATTTTTACCAGCCTCACTGAAGGTAATAAGTACTTTTCTGATGCAGGAGGAATTGGGAGAGTGTCCTGGCTATGAAGCCAAGAACACATTGTCAAGAACATGATTTTTTTCTGTTGAGAGGAAATTCGAGGATTCCAGGCTTTGGGAAAGATTCTGGTCTAGGCCTGACTTCTAAATTATACCTGAAAACAGGGAAAGATGCTTTCAAACATCCAAAGTACCGGAAATGTGGAAAAAGTGGTATTTTCATTAAAAGCTGAAATTTAACACAGAGTTTAAGTATATTATGTTATAATCTTATTCCTTCTATGTAATGATATTACAATTATTTTTTCTTGTTTTTTTTTTTCTTTAGGCATCTACTTTTCCTAAAATGAATCGTTAGTTGTGCTCTTATTGGATGTTTAATCTCCAAAACACATTAAAATATTACTTAAATGTTGCAAAAATTCCTGTGAGGACTGTACCTAAGCATTATTATTCTTTCACAGATGGTAAATGCAGTTAATATTTCTCCAGTAGTGCTAGAGAGCTTTTGTATCCAGGAGTCTGTCCAGTTCTTTTAATTTGTTTTTTCAGCTAAAGCCTATCATTACTGGGATAGCTGTGAGGTGGAAAAAAAAAATCTGGATTATAATAGGCAGTTATATCTACATACTTCCAACTTTGTATCACATTTGCCTAATATGTTGCTCTGAATTCAAGGTGATTTATTTCAAACTTCAGAGGAGTTTAGTTTTTGTCATGGATGAGCTACTTGCAATCCAATTGCTGATTTTCTGAACATGGACTGTTGTTTAGCTGTGCAGAATCAAACTGCTTGATACATGATTTAATAAAACAGTCAAGTGGTAGTTGATCCAGTCAGCCATCCTTTGAATTAAGATTGTAGCTTAAAATTGCTTAGAAATAAGTATCAGAGGATGGACAATGTTTAGCGTTTAAAATGGAAAACATTATTTGATATGCATTCTTGAAATATCTAAATGATTTGAAAATTAAATTATGAAATATTTACATGAAAACAGCCAAGAAATCTATGATCGAGCTATTTACTCCTTAATGTATTGCTTTAAATGACATTCTTCAGAATATTTCTTAAATGGGGACAGAAATTTAGTTTGATGATTGATTTACTTTGATTCTGATTCCATTTCCATATTCTAGTAGTGTGCAACTAATAGAGGTGCATCTTACTTTATATGTTAATGATAAATATAATACATAAACAGTAAACAAGCATATAGTTCTTGTCTGGGAATTCAAAGTTTGTATAGGACTAGTCCTTTAATCTACTCTATGGCTTTCTGTGAGTGTTAAATATAGAAAATAGTCATTAGTAACTGAGTTAAGTTCCTCTGTACCTTTTGGGAAGTGGGAAGGTATCTTATAACTAGAGCTTTGCACATTGTCTAAAGGTGCTCAACATCGCTGAAAACCAAGGTGTTGTTTCATTTTATTCCTACAGCTTGGGTTCTTTAGCTTTGCAGTAAGAGCTGCTCCAGGTGGACTGCTGTTCACAGGTTGTGTCACCTCTGCTCATCTCATGCTGTCCCTGTCCTGGCAGTCAGCACGAGGAGAAAAGTGGGCTCTGGCTCTGTTACTGTCGGGTCCGGCTGTCTGTCTCTGCCCCGACACGGGTAGAGTGGTTCTTTGGTGGGCGCGATGCAAAGGACGAGTCTGGACTCTTCAGCTTTCGGTCTTCAGGTTGTTTATTATTTCTTATCTACAAAAATTTTCTGTCTGCCCAACAGAGGTCTGATCTGCAGGCAGTCACAGGCACTCTCTGACCACCCACGGGGCGGTCATGTCTTTTTATACTAAAACCTACGTATACAATATTTACCTTTATTTCCCAATGCTTTTCGCCCATGTTGGCAAGTGCACCTTCACTAGAAACCAATCTCTAAGTGCCAACATCATCACAGGAGATGGAGGACAAGAAGAAGAAAGAAGAAGGACAAGACACGCCCCGATCTCTCCATCTTGTCTCCATAACCCCCCTGTACCAAAAAACCTTAAAGTCTGTATCTCACCCTCTAAATGTGTCTCTTTTACACCTTGTACTCTAAAGTGATTCTCTTGTCCTCAGACTCTTGTTACTTCTGTGGATGGATCAAAATCAAGCCACCAAACACTCTTGGCAACATTCCAGGGTTTTCGAGACCCCCAAGGGTTCTCCTGGCATCTCTGGACATCGGGAACGATGTGCTGAGATCCCACATGTTACCTCTGCTCAGACAGACACTTATAGTCTCTCATCAGATCTTGTATTTCATTATCCTTGCTGCTGCAGTGTGGAGCATAAGAAAACAAAGCACTCTGCCAGCTGCATCCTGCTCTCCATGGGCAGAGGCTCACTCAGTATTATGGAAAGATGTCCCTTCTTGGAAGAGACTCTGGGTTGCTCTCAAGTGTCAGGGGTAAGTGGAAAATCGATGGGTACAGGCTGCTCCCTGAAGGAACTCATCTCTTTCAGTTGTACGGGCTGTGAGCATGGCATGGAAGAGCATCCATCCTGTTAAATACAGACTGACAGTAGTTGCAAGGTTACTGTAGTTAATTTGCCACTAGATATATCAAAGTTCATGAACATTTGCTTGTGCCGTGCTTTTATATTACAAGTATTCCGCTGGGAAATGTTGGATAAAATTGGTATTGGAGGTTTGCTGTGATAAATTAAAACAAAGAACTGCAGAATTACTCTGCCATGAGGTATAGTGACTCATGTGATTTTTAAATCTTTCCTTCATAATGTGTTCATCACCTATCTCCAGTACAATTTTACTGTATAATCAGCTATCACTCCCCTGACAAGTATTAGTCTGTTAGAAACTTATCATAGGCTGACAAGTGCCAGAATTCACCCTCACATTTCTGTTACTGAAACGACCAGGCACTTGGCTTCAGTGGCCAACACATTATTCTGACCTACAGCATGGCATGAAAATTGTTTTTAATTGTTCAGTTTCAAATCAACATGTAGCTGTAAATATGACTCTTGATGATGTTTCCTTGCATTGTTTTTTTGTTTAACAGTAATAACAGAATAATCCGATTCTGTGCTGCTCAATCTTAAAGCTAAGGGAATGGGCTCTGCCTGTTTTGTTTCATGCTAAAAAACACCCTGCACAAAGTAAACTAAGTAAATTAAAAAGAAAGCTTAACCAGTTGAGTAAGTATGATTAATTATACTAGTGTACGTTAATATTTTGGGAAAATGCCAGCCATTAACTGTATGAAGCTTACTCTACATAACCTGTTGTGTATGTAAGACTTACATATATGGCATACTTAAAGAAGGCTTTCCCAGAAGACATTGTCAAAACACACAGGGATGGTTTCCAAATTCATTACCTATTATTTGTACCATCTGGGAGATCCTTCTACAGCTTCCTTTCTAAGCCCAGAGATAGTAAAGCAAAGATGATAGTCTGGTTTAGCTATGACTTAAGTAAAGAAAAAAATTATCTCTTTTCTGCTATTTGTTAAAACTTAAGGTTTTTTAGGGTTGCTGTCAAACACTGTTTTATGTATTTTAGATCTCTCTACTTATGTCCTAAACTGCGGTATTTAAAAAAAAAAACCAAAGAGTTTTAGGACTTAATTGTATTTTGATTTGTGCCCTTGTAATATATGCAATGGCATGGTACTTCACATGTTATTGGGTTTTTTAGTGATTATTGCAACTAAGAAAAGTCTACATTCAAAATAGAAGAATTAAATTATTAATTTTTTATTAGCATTTTACACAGCTCCATGATGTGAGACTTGGCTGGTTGGACTAAAATTAGAATATAAAACTAAAGGAGAGATTAATTTCTTTAGGGTCATGGAGCAGTGTGTGCCTAGAGAGCCATAACACAGACCTCTATAATGGCTTTTTGAGCACAGCCTAATAAAGGAAGAAATTGCAGCAAGGCTCTTATGCCAAGAGCCTCCAGTTTGCTGAATATCAACAGGCATTTTACTTATTGAACTACAGCAGCAGAAATGCTCAGGTAGGAGTTTGACTTTCTTTGCAAACAAAGGCTTTTAGTCTGTGTGGAATGTGGAACCTGTTCCATGTGTTGCATAGTGGCTTTGAAAGTCAGTGGGTTTCCATGTCTGAGGGCTGTTTATAAGTGCAAGATGCAACTTCTCTCTAAAAAAGCTGCCACCAACCTCTTTAGGACTATATTGGCTTTATTTATTTATCTATCAAGAAATTTGTTGATTGCAGGAAATGAAGAAAAATTAAGCTCCTTGTTTTAACAGAGCAGTTAATGTACTGCAGAGTTTCCTCTTTTCCACAAGGCCCTTTGCCCTTCTGGTTTAGTCATCTTATTTTAATTTTCTGTATTGTAAAATTGAAAGAGAGCACTACTTCAACAGTCAGTAGTACTCTTACAGAATGCCTTATAAATCTGTAGGAGGGTATAAGATCAGAGCAATGCTGATTTTGTTGGCTGTTTAACTCAGCAATATAGCTTTAGTGCAGAAATCCATGGGAGTATATACCGCTTATCAGAAGCTGGGTTTGAAGAAACAAGAACTTAGTGTGGTGATTTATTGAACATAACCACTTTTCATGGAGCATGGGAAAGCTGCAGTGCTGAAATCCCTTTAGAACAGTTCTTCCACATTCCTTGTCATTATAACTAATTATGAAACAGGTCCATCAGGTGCCATTTTAAAATACCAGCATCTGCTATCAAAAGCATTTACAGTAATTCAACACTTCACTATGTTTAAATAATTGAATGTGCAACAGAAAGAATTTCATCCATAGTCAGTCACACAGAATTGCAATAGAAATAGTGCACAATGAAATTGGGAAAAAAATGGTGATACACTGAAGGAAGAAATAAAATCTTTGTCAAAAAAATAAAATTTTTTGATACCCAAAAAATGAGATTATGCTCCCTTCTGACAATTTCAGTCTGTTATAGCATTTCTGTGCTCTGTTTGGAGACAAGATGAACAAATAAAACTTCGTTTGCATACCAGTAACTTTTATGAAATGGTTATTTTAGGGAAAATCCACTTTTTTGAAAAGCAATTTGTTTGCTTTGGTCAGTAGATTAATGATAGCGGGTTTTAATTTGGCATTAGACAAGTGAAATCACAAGTATAATTTTCTAGTTATAATCTGATTTTATGTTATCCTTATTTCAGTCAGGAGCTGGGCAGTGGTGGTGCAGCCATGGGGAAGGTTTCACAGCATTTAAGCCAGTCAGCTCTGAAACAATCTCTTTCCTTCTTCCTGCACTGTTCCTCTCTATTATTCTACAGTGAAATGGTTCAGAGAGCTTAACTGGTTTATAAATATTTATTCTGGTTTTGCTTTGGGTTTTATTTTGCATTGGTTTTATTATGGCTTAACTTTAGAATCTCCTCTTTATGAACTGAAAAAAATGTGCTAGTGCATTCTCAAAGCAAAGAGTTAGCATAGTGCAAGATTTGAAAGGTAGGAATTGCAAAAACTGTCCTGGCTTCCTTCCTTAAGGTAAACATAAAACTGTTGTGAAACTGCATGCAAAGTTAAAAAATTCTGAGCCTGTCAGTTTACTTCCTAAAAAAAGATATACAGAATGTTTCTTAGAATGAAAACTGTAGATTAAGAGAATATTTTCTTCACTTTTTCCTGTTGCAAGAGGTGCTTACTAATATCTACTTTGAAGTCAATGCATGACTTGTTTACTGTTAATTCCTTGGACCATAGGGACAAACGGTCCCCATCAGTGTGCTTTATCAGTCTTTATTTTTCCTCTTAAATGTATTTTAGCAACTACTGGTGAGAATATAATCAGCACTGTTAGCCACAATATCACTATATAGTGCACAGAATAATAATATAAATATTTTGGTATTTTCATTGATTTAAGTGCTTTATGCATGTTGGCAATATGCTGAAATTCTCATGTTTTATATCACTGCAGTTATTTTGTAGATTCACAGATTGTGTGGCCACACTGAAATGTTATGTTAACATGGTCTGACTCTCTGTATACTGTGGATAAAAGAACTTTATTTAGTAATTTCCTGGTGAACCCATCTTTGACTAGGCCTATTGCTTGGGTTTAAGGAGGCATATACCTATTATGTGTATAGGTATGTGTACCTCTGAAACCTTACTAGAAAATTGGTTGGCTAATTTTTTTTTTCTGTTAAAAAGACCTGTGGATTAAACTGTTTCTTGAAGGCTACTGTGATTTTATGTAATGCTTCATTTTCTCAAAGCATTATTCAGAATTAAACCAGATGCCATCTAATGTATGAATTAATTTTAATGTTTGTAAGGAGCATTATCAATGTGCTCTCAGGTATACGCTATCTGTTCAGAAAATGTTTCATAGCATTCATCAATATATACTCTGATTGCTCATATAAGAGTGAAATTACCATTCCCTAATTATTTTTTATTACTCTTAAAATCTTCTGAAGTCGTTTGGGTACCTCTGTGATTCTTTTGGATGCCTCTGTTTATTGTGCTCCTGCCCCCTGGTTATATCAATTCTTTCTAAGCAGTTGAGCTGGTGCTTGATGCTCCCTGATGGGCAGTTCTAGATAAGATGTTTAGGGGAAGCTGATAGCAATCAACCTCTGGCTGCTCTTTTGGAACTGACAGAAGCACAAGCCTGCAGCAGAGGTTGGCACAAGCTAAGCCACACCATTCGTCCCAAATTCTCTCTGGAAAAGTTATGCCCTGAAGAAGAGCCTGTGGAGCAGGTGAGGAAGATAAGTCTCTGTCACAGGAAGCATCAGAGGCAGGGACACCTCAGCTAGGCTGAAGAAAATTAAGGGTGATATTTCCTGGAGAGGGTCTCTTGCAGGAGATGGAGGCATTCCTCTGCAAATATAACCATGTCTTGAGAGATTTGTTGCTTGTCAAACACTTGGATCCAAGAGGTTGCAGAGTCTCTCAACTCTCTGACCCTCTGGCTGCTGCCCCTTGTTCATTCATTTGGGCACTAATCAATGGGTAGTGCCTGGGTATCTAGAGAGTGACTGCAGAGTTCTGGCGAGGATGAGGGGCATGGTGCCCGCAGGGTGCTCTCCTCTCCCGCTGGTAAAGAGGAAAAGATCAAGGAGGACTGGGCATATTTTCAGATCAACTTTTGCCTTTGGATCTGGTGTCACAGCTGGGGACTTTGGCGTTTTCCCCTGTGGGGACCTGTTTGAGGAACAATGCCTGCTTAACAGGATTGTCAAAGTGGATAAAGAACATTGGTAACCAGTGTCTAACTCTGTGATGAGGGCTGTAGCCTGATTGTGTCCCAGAAGGGGTACAGTAAGATGAAGAAAAGGGCAGGAACATGGGATGATGAAGTTTTTAAAAACATCACTTCTGTGATGAGGTATCTCTCATCCTCCTTTTGTAAATACCAGTACATGAATGCACATGAAATGGGAAAGTTGGGCTTGGACAAGCACCAGTTGCAAAGCTGTTCTCTCGCTGAGAGTCCAGCAGCTGGGATGCTGAAGGAAACATGGAACCAGAAGGTGGGGAAGAGTGGTTGTGTCCTATGCAAAATAGGGGCTGGAGAAAACTCTGGGGAGGGCTTTAGATCAGTCAATGTAGCACCACTGTATTTTCAACAACTGAAATAGAATATTATCATTGGGTGTCTTAATAAATTTAACTTTGTGAACTGTTCTGAAAGCCAAGATTGCCAGTTCATTTTAGGATTGTGTAGGCAACATCATTTCTGTATGTAACCTGGGGAGGTTTTGACATTGGTGTTAATCACAGTTTCTTTATATGCATGTTTTTCTGCTGAGATTCCCTCAATGAGTGATGGACTGGAAATTGAGTGCTTGTTTTGTTATTTACTCCGCTAGGAATTGAGTTGATACTACAGACATATTGCATATTGGCCATTCAACAGACACAAGATGTTCAGATGGTAGTGATTTTCCATTCTCACTGCTTGTTTTTTTTTTTAAAGAAATGACCTAGAGGTGAGACACCTCACTGTATATCCCAGAGTTAACTGCTGTCTTCTGAAAGACTTAGGATCTCCATTATGGATGCTTTATACTCTGACTAGTCTGGCCAAATACAAGAAACAGAAAATTTACAAGCTTTTATGGATTTCTAATTCTCATTTAACTAGTAACTTTCTGTTAGTCCATTCCTGACTTTCTCATTAGTAATATCTGTTGCAATGATCTATGCAACACTAAGAACACTAACAATAATACTTAAAAGAAATCAAACTCTGTTTTAAATCCATAACTCTCTGTTGGGTAACTTGCTAAGGCTAGGACACTTTTATGAGGAAATATAATTTTCTATGGCATATTAACATTTTATAAAAGCAAGGCAATAAAAATACATGTGTAAAAACTTTGTTTTAAGAGATTAACTGGAGATACTTACCTGCCTCTTCCATGTTTTCTCTAGCAGGATCTTCAGAAAGCTGTAACGTTTGAGTTGATCTTAAGATTAATTGATAGAACGCAAACATAACAAAAAGAGCCTGACCTGTAAGGTCAAAAACTGTAAGGCTGTTGAACATGTTTCAGTAATAATGTATTATCAATTTTTGCTATTTATTCCAAGCCAGGAGCACAGAGACACTGTAGAAAATATGTTTTTGTAAGTATTTTATTTTGATCCTGCTTGTTTTATACTCCTTTATTCATCCTGGTGTAAGATATTTCATTTTTAGAGTGTTACTTGTGTACTTAGTACCATTTTTGCGAGTGGCATTGTTAAATGGTATCCTTGTAGCTCCAAAGTTTAGATGAAAGTCTAACAAATTAGCCAAATTACATAGGGAGTAAGGACCTGTGCATGCTAAGAGTTGCATCCCTTTGAATAGAAAATAGTCATGTAGGTGAGGATTAATTTCTGGACACTTGGAACTACTCGCTACATATTCCTTACAATGCTATGGCTATAGTGCTTTAAGTTTAATTTCACTTACTGGGCAATCTGATTGGAAGAAAAAATCTAATTACAGGAAATTTTGGGAGGTTTATCGAAGATGTTTGTCTTCTGGTGTCCCTTGACTCAGGTTTGTAGAAGAATGTGGTTTTGCTGTTGTGAGTACATGTGTTGTATAGCTTTGCTGGTTAGTTGGCATAAAGATTTCACACTATTATTCAAAGGTTTAAAATATAGTTCATTTCTTATCTGTGTGCTCCAGAACTGAGAGGATCCTAGCATGCCTTCTGCTCATGCTGAGGTCTCTGGTCAGCTGGAGCTCAGAGGGAGAATATTGTGGGGAAGCTCCCATTGCTGCTTTATCTCTCCTTGGCAGACTGAATGCTTCAGTCTGCATCAAATCTATTGCTCTGGATTTGGAAATGTACTATTTCTAAGCTATTAGAACTTTTCATGTTATATTAAAAGTGTTTAGTGCAGGCCCAGAACATATATATTACTAAGCTGTTAATGCTGCAAGTTAGTGAAACATTCTCTGTCACTGGTGTCACTCACTTGTCCTATCTGAATCCTACAGGCTCAGTTTTGATGTAATCACTATATTTTTGGTGAAATGGGCTAAATTATTAGTGTGTTGAGCCAAGCTGCTTGATGAAAATGGTTGCACAACCAGGCCCAAAGGTTTTTCAGGAGTTAGGCAGTTAAATAAAGACCCGAAGCAAAAAGTAGCTAGGTAGAATAAGGTCCATTTTATGATTATTTTAGGATATTTAATAATTATTTGTAGTTTAAAGAGTATTATATATTGCTAGTTTAAAGTTTGGAGAGCTGCTTAGTTTTTCCTTTAGTTTTGGAAGATTTTTCAGTTCTATGGTTTTGGTTTTTGTTGGATTTTTATGTTAATCTAGGGAAACAAGTCAATGAGGGGAGACACTGGTGACCTTTGTATTAAAATATTTTTGTAGTTTTCCTACAAGACTATACACTGTTTAAATGTGAAATGAAAATTTCCCAGTGAGTTTGGACATGTATTTCATTTATTTAGGTGTTTATTAGATATTCCAGGCCCTGTTTCAAAGCCTAATTTCAGGTCTTCAGAACATTCTGCGTTCTTTGCAAAGGTGACCTCTTCTGCATTATTTTTAGATTATGTATGTTTTCTTAGCTAATAGACATTAAATCCCTTCTTTATGTTTGGGCTAAAGTCAGTCTCTCTAGCACTGGGTAATTAAACAAAGACTTGAAGAAAATGTTGGCCTCCAGTGCTCTCGTTTACAATCCTAGACTCTGCTCCCATAACTGTAGTTATGAATGTTAATCTCATTATGACTCTGTTTTAGTACTGTACCTGTAACATTGCTTATTTGTTTAATTACTCAGCCTGGAAAAGTCAATTCTAAATTCTAAAGTCAATTTTCAAGCACATTTTCTTATGATTCTTTCTTTCCCCCTCTAAAAATGCTAATAAAAGTTGGTATTTAAATTGTTTTGACCTTTAAAAATATCTTTTGTTTCAAAAAACATAGATTAAGGCCTGACATTACATAACCTCTGTAGCAATAATAATGATAATTAATGGACAAATGTATATTCAGTTGGTGAATCTGAATAGTATGTAATTTATTTAATTTTAAAAACAGATAATTCAAGAAAATATAATTAGTAGTTGCAAGTTAAATATCAAGGGATAATATGCTAATGGTGGAATTAGCAGTTCCATCTTTTTCCAGGAGAATATATTTTCTTAAACCTTCACATGTTCTTTTTCTTTTATGCTTAGCCCCTGCTCTGTATTTACAAATCCTTCTTCTTATTAAAATATTCACCAACTAATATTTAGATTTAACCTGCTTATTTTTTGTGTTGCTTCACAGTCCTATCTAAACATATTTTTAGGGCTGTTTGCATTTTCTTCATTAGCATAATGCATGATAAATATGTAATAAAACTGGTTGTTGTTCTAATGCATTCCTAACTCCTATTTACATTATATTGACTGCACTGATTAATCTCCAGCTTTCTTTCACATGCTCTGTTGATGTGCTATTAGTAGTTAAATATGTATACGTATGCTATATATGGAAAAGCTCTTTTGCATCTTTAGTCTAATGCTTTATCCGAATTTACAAGAATAGTCAGACAGTCAGACATGACATATTATTTTTGTCATTATTTTGGCCAGTTTATTGCATAGATATAGTTCCCCATAATTGGAAAACAAAACAAAAAAAAAAAAAAGGCAGGGATGTGGAGTTCATAGAAAAGCATGAAACTGTAGCCTGTATTAAAATAGCATAACTAAAAATTAGCTAGCAATTATTAGAATATAAAAAGGATGAGAGGAACAGAACATTTAGAACCTGATTTTTCATTGAAGTCCTGTTTGCCTGCAATTTCAGGTAAACATCTCATTATAAAGGTTTTTTTGAATGCCTCAAGTTTTGTTGTAGTCAGTTGGATGCTCTGCTTCTGTTCCTTTGCCTTGCTCAGAACCTTGCTTTCTGAGGGCAATAAACTTTTCTGCATTTCAGGCTGTATTTCTTCAGGCTTTTTGTGTTGTCTTTTGTTCTGGTGCTAACATTGTCCTTGAGCTTGGTGGTTTTGCTCTGATTGCTTTCATCCCATGATATATTTATAAGGAGCACTCGTGTAGCTGCTCTAAGCCTTCCTTTGAATAGGCTCTCAAAACAGTTTTGTTCTCGACACTGTCTTACTTGCAACTAGCAACTTGTTTCTGTTCCACTTGTAGTTTATCTTTCTTGGACATGTCAGACCAGAAAACAGAATCCCAAATCAAATCTTGTTAATGCGTTGTGGAATGAAATCAATATTATATTTCTTGAAGATGAATTTGGTTTATCTTTGAAAATTGATATTTGGATGGAAAATGTAACAAGTCCTGCGTTTCAAGGCTGTGATCTCTCTGCTCCTTGAATGCTCAGGTGTATGAAGTATTTTCAGAAGGTGCTGCTGTACATAACACTATACATATTTTACATACTTGCAGCTATTCTGTCAAGTTTGATGAGTGTAATTTTGCAGTTTTTGGTTAATGTGACAGGCTTTGGTTCTGATCTTGTCTGCATTTGCTGAACAATAGCTGGACATGCACTACTAGAGCATTAAAATTAGCTGTGCTTTGTTTAGACTGGGATTTCTATGTAATCTGAAGGGTGGTTACATCAGCATCTCCCAAAATTTGTATTAGTTCTAGAAACTCTTGAAAAGATTACATTACCATTTCTTAACCTTTCATCTTTGAGTCCAAACTGACTCAACAAGCCTCCACCATAGCACTCATTCATGACCTACTACAATGCTTATTTAGGTTCTAAGTGTATTGCAGTGGACTAGAGATTGGTGTATTTAAAGCATTAAAAACATACATTTCTTTAGGTTATTTAATAAAGCCATCCATGAAAATACTGTGCTTTGAAATTGCTGCTATACTGCATCATAAAACATTCCTGGAATTAACTGAGTACTGAAATTTTCCTATCCATTTGTTTCTGTGAGTGAAGACCATGAAGACAATAATTCTGAACTGAGAAAAATGTGAGAGAACCTTTTTATAGTGAAGTCAGAAACATGTCTAATAAACAAGGTGTTACTGTAACACTGATTTGTGGTATGTATCTGTACTGTTTTAGGGCAAATTTGGGGCCCATGCAGGCCCTTCTTTCACAATTTGCCCTCCTGATACAGTACTTAGAAGGATTTCCTTTTTCAGAGCACAAAGTAAAGCATTATAGTGCTGCTATTATGCTTAGATGATAATTGTTGTAATGTTTTAATACTTGTGGTTTTCCTTTTATGTATTAAATAAGTTTAATGTATTGTGTTTCACATTTGAAATTTGCTATATTTATTTTGTTTGATACACAGATAATATACCATTTGGCACCCCAGTCACACCTGGCTGCTGTGGTTGCATATTTACAGCTATTCCATCTTGCAGGAGATGTTTGAAGTAAATACTATAGATATGATGTCCTCAAATCTATTCTGATTCCACCAAGCTGTAGCATTTAAAATTCTCCTTGGCCTCTCACATGCTGCTCCACACCCATCAGTGTCACACACACTTCTGTTTCCTCAGGCTGAAGCTTGCATGGGCTAGCAAAGACAAGACACCTTCTTTCTGCTGCATGTTTAAATAAGAGTCATTAAAATGTTGATTTCTGAGTCCTTACATTATGAATTACCAGACATTCTTGCCCTAAACCTATTTCTCTGCTTCTCCAACACTAGCCATGTATAAAATCGTTGAAATGTAAATGGAAGCTTACATTTATGCAAAACATGAGCAGATGTTTCCAGCCTCAGAGTATGGGCTTAAGAAGTTCTCACTGTCGAGCATGAGCCGTTCTCTTCCTCAGATAATCAGATTTAAGGGTTTTTTCTTAAATTACATTGCAGGTAGATTTTAAATAACTTCCTGGAAAATGGTAAGTGCATAGTAACCCTTCAGTAAAAGCTTGCATTTTTAAGAAGTATTGGCATGACACATTTTAGACTGCTTTTCCTCATGATCAGCCTAAGGAAAAAGATCAGCACATTAATCTATTTGCTGCATTCTTGGTGAAATAATCCCTCAAATGTTAAAAATAAGTTATTTATAAGTTTTTTTTCTACCCTGTTTTTTTAACATTTCAATACAAGAATGATCGTGATATATATAAATTATTAAAATTATGCTTTGATCTTTTTCAAGGTGTGTATGTATTTTTTTGAAGATATGCTTTTAAATTGGAAATAGCCTTTTTTCATCTGCTGCACTTAACATTCTTAAAGACCTCATTTGTCATTTTTAATACTGTTTATGTGCCATACATATAGAAGCCTGTAATATCCAGGTAACTGGTTTTCATGTAGGTGTAGCCACTTCACACATGCAGTGAGAAAATTCACTATGTGTAGCCATATCAATTATCAAGAAACCTCTTCTTTGAATTTAAAACTCATGCATCAAATCAATTTGTATACGTGAATTTCTGTCAGTGAGGGTTTTCTTTTCTTCAATATCCTATATGGAACTGAACCTTAATAGCTATGAATTTTCTCAGTCTCTCATAATGATATTGAAAACTTATCTGATTTTTTTTTTAGCTGAAATTAATCAAACTTGCATGCCCTATGGAAGGTATGGTCTATTGAATATAAAAAGTATTATAAAAAGTATTGCATTATACCTGCAAATGATACTCTGGCCTAAGTTAGTGGGCAATGGGAGTTATTATTGAAGATGCTATTATACACACTAGATTTTGTATTTGTTTTAAGATATCTAGAACTAATTTTACACCTGATCTTGACCTGGAATTTAGGAATTTTCCTGCATAGAACTTTTGCTTTGTTCCTTAAAACTTCTGCTGCATTTTTTTTTTTAATAACTCAAAACAAAGCCAAGAGTGGCTTAGTTTCAATTTACAGCCAAATTGGTCCATCTTGGACACTTTCTTGTATAGGTTTCACTCTTTTTTTCCATTTTGCTTTTCTCAAGTTTCAAATAAAGTCAGTTTTCCATAAGGTTCTAGAGGGGAAAAGTACAAGCTACCTGTAGTATCATTCAGCATTCTGTTTTGTTGGTTTGGGATGGAATTAACCTCAGGTCATTTTAGCTTGCCTCAGTGTCAGAAATAGCACATTTCAGATGGGAATAAAAGGAAGGTACAGACATTCTAGCAGCAGAATCCCTGTTCTTCCCTGTACTGTCTCCAAAGAATGCTGTGTTTCCCAATGTTTTTTTTTTTGGATTGCACTTGAGGAAGTATTGCCTGCTCTTATTGAGTATGCAATCACCCATCCAGCACACGGCTCTTTCTATTGTGTATTCAGAATTGGCTGTTTAGATTTCAATTGCCCTTTTCCATTTACCTTATATCATTTTAGCTTTATGAAAGATTTTACAATGAAATAAAAGTAATGAATTTATCTCCAGATGAAGTTATAAAATCTTTAGTTACTGGATTTCAGTCTTTAATTTTCTATTCTTTTTTTTTTATAGTTACCTGTGCAGTTTCTCTAGACTAAATATTTATAAAAGCTAAGTGGAAAATGTACAATATTTTGAAATATTGTTCCATTTACTCTCTCAAATATTAACTTGTTTGAATACCTCAAATATTCTTAGCAACATTACAGTTTTGGTGACTGCTAATATTACCATTTTTGAACACTATTTCTGATTCAGACACTGTAACTCCCTTGATCTGCCTTCAGTTTCAGGAAGGAACTCTTCAGTAGGAACTAGGTAACAGGGTATATTTTAGGTTTTTTTCCTCTGGCTCTTCCTGCCTCACCCCACCCCTCACTGCATTTCCAGGGTTTGAAAAACCAAACTGCAGCTTTCAGTGCATATCAGTTTTGTGAGTATATTACCTGATGACCATTATTTGTTATTTCAACAAATTGAGGAGAGCCATGCTCACTCCTACCCGTTCTGATATGACAAAAATATCAGAATAAAGCATGATATGATAAAAATGTATCATACCCCAAATTTTTAAAACCAGTGTTTTATTCCTTTGCTACTTTGACTTCACTTCTTTCTATCTCTATCTTTGCTGCTAAGACCCTTTAGATATAGTTTAAGTTGCAAAGGTTGTGGTGTTACTAAATCAATATTTAATACTGCAGGGAACCTGAAAAAGAATAGGCAATGCCTTTACTGTTCAGCAGAGGTATTAAGTCTGATTTTGCAGGTTTAAAAAGCAGAGATAGCATCAAGTTCACTTAACCAGGATAGTGCTGGCATATTAGTCCAAGGCTCCTTCACACTCATGCATCAAATCAGAACAGACATTCAGACAGATTAAAGGTATGCTCTGCCACCGAATATTTTATTACCAGATACACTTGAATTCTGCAGCACTTTAATTCCACAAATCCTGACTTGTCATTCTAAAAGGCAAACACAAATGTGTTAAACTTCTGAGGATATTTTCTTCGTGCTGCTGTTGTGGCCTTGTTTAATACAACCTACAAAGGTCAGCATTTTAAATGTACTCTGTAGCTCTTCACCATCAGGTTTAAAGCGTTTATTAAGGAAATACCTGTTTAAAAACTAACATTTTCCTCTGAGAGTTTCATAGTGCTTTAGGTTTATGGCCATGCATTTCTACAGAAAAGAAGAAAAAATCAGCACCACTATCTATCTAAGTGGACTCTTGCAGGCTTCTGCTCTCACTTAATTGTCTCTATGTAATTTGTGCCTTTCGCTAGCAGTTAGTTTTGTGAAATGTGAAATTTATTCAGCAAATTAATAGACTGTGGTCACTATGCTTATTCATGTAGGCCTTTCAAAGGCCTTTGAAAAAAATTGATCTTTGCTTTAAATTTGTTTTTAAAATAAAATTTTAAAATCATTGGTTTTAATTTCCATATTTCAGTATTTACAGTTCTGCACTATTTCATACGTTGATTTTTGTTTATGTGCAAGTCCAGGGCTTCTTTGAGATTACTTGCAAAGATTGCTTTCATTTTGAATTTAACATGCAATCTACTGGTAGAGTAAGAAAACAAGGCAGAAAATAATTATAGGTTTAAAAAAGAAGCAAAACCAGTCAATAATTGTGAGTAGACACTGCAGTTACTGGCTGACCTTTCAGAGACTGCAGAGTTTATTGCTTCAAGGTCTTAGTGAGTCTCAGTAGAGTAAACAATTACTACTACTGCGGTTCCTGCTGTTATCATACCATTAGTATAAATATGAATGTAAGAAAATGTCATTTGGAGACCTAGGGGACTCTGAGGGAGAAGTATGTATACATTGAAGCAAAACACCTTATAATCTTTGCCTGATAATCTTGCTTGTTTTTTGGTGTTTGAATAAGAATGGACTATATATAGGGTCATGTTTTCACAGTCTGGGAATTAAGTCACCAGTAAGAGCAGATCTCAGATGGGACTCATGATTCTGTCACAGCTTAATGTCTCTATATGGAATTTTTAAATGACCAAAAGTATGTATTTGGAGTAAAAATTACCAAGTTTAAAATTTTCACCCTTTTTTTTTCCTTAGTTATGGGGGCAATATTTTGGAGATACATTTTATTCCTAATTTTTGGATACATTCATTTGGGAATTAAATCTTACTTGTTTTTCTTGCTTTTTAAGAGTAAGCTGTTTCATTTTTACTAGCACATTTTCATGCACTTTCAATTGAAAATTTCGGTTCTTCCAAATAAAAATGAGATCAAAATATATACCTTGGGTTTTATGGAAGCTCTTTCAAAATGTTTTGGTCAGCCTTGTCGGGCAGATTACTGCAGATTTTTGAACAGACTTTGAAAAGTTCAACCTTGTCCTTGAGGCTAAAAGGTAAAATAAATAAAAGTTACATCTGAGTTGTGGCTGCACTTTTAGAAATGCTTTTCTGTGCCCTCATCTTAGATCTTGTGGCTGAGGCAGGTGCCATAGTAGGAGTGGCCATAGGAATTTGGAAGTATCTCCTGTAATGAGTTTACATTGCAGAGATGTAAATTGTTAATCATTTATGTATCTGTCAGATTTCTGTTTTATCTGAGGAATCTGAGAGCTTCTACTTTCTAAACAGAAGCATTTGGAAATAACAGTAGAACCTGTTATAAGTATTAATGATGTATTCATATTTTTAAAAGTCTTTTATAAAACCCCAATGCCCACTCTGATAGAAGAAATAACAACATCCTTTATTTATCATAAAAAAACCACGCATAACCTCTGAAAATTCAGATCAGCTTTGAGAATCTCATTTTTTTGTGGAAGGAAAGGCAATGTTTTTTTCTTTAACACTGTTTTAAAAATCTCATTTGGGATAGCAGCAGGTAATATTAAAATACTGGGAGTCTCTATTACTATTGTAATAAAGCAAACAGCATTAGACAATGTATAGGATTTAGAAATTAGTTTTCTATGGTTTCTACTTTTTGATTCTGTGAAAATCCTAGCTGCTTCTGTTGAGGACAAAGGATTTCTTGTATTTTTTGGGCTCAAGTCTTATCTTGCTTCTCAGCACTATATAAGGTAAAGTATGTTTCAGAATTTTTCTCTCAATCTAAATAAACTAGATCAGCAGCTTATGTAGAGAAATATAATCTTTCTGGCAGTGCAGTGGGCCTTTAAACTGTCTTCTTTCAAAGTTATTTTACCACTAGTTTGATACAAAGAGTAAACACAAATAGTAAAACCATTTGACAAAAATAGTGTCAGAACTGTTAGTTGGTCAGAGCTTCGAGAAAGCAAAATATTATTAAAAAAGAACAGTTATATTAGTAGCTGTGTATTTGAAAATTTTAAGAAACATTTCCATAAACATTTATAACTTGTGCTCTGTGTGTGGCTTTGTATACATAATGTAACTCTGTGTAGGAAAACACTGGATTTTATTTGTATTGCTAGACGTGCATTTTTTAGTATGGGACTTATTTGCGTTTTATATCATCCTCATTTTCACTCATCCCTTAATGTTAGCAGGGATTTGATCATTGACCCAAACATATGGATGCAGGAACCAAAACACTTGTGAACTATAAGGCTTATAAAAATTGGCTGCTGGATCACTTTTTGAAGATTTTGATGTATTTAGAAACGGATTAGGTTGAGAACACTTCAGGTTTATTGTAGTCATCTTTAGCAAACAGTTAAACTTGTAGTTATGTTGATAAGAAAACAAATAAATATTGCTAATAGAAATCCAGCTGCAGTGAACTTTTATCAGACAAATTGTTTCCCAAATTAAACCTGTACTAATCCTTTAAAGGCAACTGCACTTAAACAGAAGTGGATTTGGGTTACATTTCATGATTTTGATGTTCTGGGGCGAACTCAGATTCTTTCTGCTCTTTTGGTACTTGTTACCAAATAACTGCTTTTCTAAATGAACAGAATCTTACTATACATTAAAAATTATAGTCAAAATTGAGCTCTTGTGGTGTCGTCTCAGACTCAGGCATTTTGCCCCATGTATCAAAATAAGTGGGGGTTTTTTGTTTTATTTTTCTGTATTTTTTTAAATTTGGCTGGAGACCTTCCCTGGACAGTCTAATTTCTCTGAATGGTTGGGGTGGATAAGTTTTCAGGGGGAGCACATACAGTTAGGGTTTTGCAAGGTAATTGTGTTTCTTTGATGATAAGGGATTCTTAAAGAAATCACAAGCCTTAATAAGTAATCCCATGGATCAGAAGAGGTATCAAGAATTGTCTGAACAATATTGTTCATGTGACATATTTAAGTCACTGTTTTCTTTTGAAAAATATTAATCTGTCAGCATAAAGTTTTGTACCTAAAAAGTTTCCTCTAAATAATTGAAACACTCATCTTGGAAAGTTGGTTGCTCAACACTCAGCTTGGTTACTTTTGTGTAACTGTATTTTATTAAAGAACTGAGATGGTTTCTGGAGCTTTCCAAAGTCTTTCAGATTCTTTATTGATAAACACGTTAGTACAATTTCTTCTAACCTTACAATGCTTCCCATTTTAAACTCTTATGACTTGTAGTCTATTTTTTTTTTCCATTGATTTTATTCTTTTCAATCATACTCTAAGAGTTTTTGTCAAGAAAACTGATGAAAATTTTCTGAAAGAATTTCCTCTGAGTTAAATTTGAGAAGATAAATTGGTCTGGGGAAAAAAAAATCCTGTATAATTTTCTCAACACTAGTATTGGAGAAATGCCTTATCTCAATATCTTGACTTAGTTTTATTAGAGATCTGTATTTCCCAAGAGTTTGAGATTAGTTTTTAAGAAGAATATATTGATTTGACAGACATTTTTGCCCCACAAATGCAAGTAGTCATATTTACAAAGAAATAGTGAACTTCCTTGCAAGAAAATGCTTGAATTCCAGTTTATTTACTGTCTAGCTACGAGGATTTCAAACAGCCATCAGACTCAGCAGGTGGTAAAGATAGTACATCAGACTAGGAGTCAAAAGAAGAAAATATGAAGGCAAAGTATAGCAGAAGTCATTCCTGCTCTGATAATTCAGGAGCCCATAAAAAGACTTTTGAGAGATAGATTGATTCCAGGCTTTGCAACTATGGTTGTTTAGCTCTTTGTTGTGATTAAATAATTAAATCCTTTCCTATTTGCCAGTGTATTTTGACAGCTCCGTATGTACTTTTTATTTGTCAGATAGAATGGGTAAACAATTTTTGGCATGTATATTGTTTACTAGGTACACATTTTATTTATTGTGTGAGATAGTTTTTGCAGATAAATGGTAAAGTATTTTCCCATTTGGCTAACAAGACATTTTGAAAAGGAAAATAATGAACAAAAAATAGAAAAATCACCGCTGGTACTGATCATCCAGTGTGTACTCTTCCCAGCAGGAAGGCATGGATATTCATGTAAATATCAATTACTAGTGGACACCTAGTATGACAAAATATCATTACAATATTCAAGACAAGACAAGAAGATGCTTGCAGAAAAATACTTATATTATGGAAGTGGGAATGTTAGAGGGAATGTGCCATTTTTCCAGCCAATGTTAAGTAGAACTAAATCTTCAGCTGCCTCTCATAAAGTACCAAGCAAAGATATGGAGATGGGTCAGAAAGCCAAACCAAAATTATTCATACAATGTCTTCTCTTAATTTCCAGATCTATGTGAGTCTTTTAATGCAAGGTGCCTTCCCACATTCTAGGCAGGGAGAATGAGATGCCACGTTGTAGAATCATTGATTTATTTTATTTTTTCTGTGGATTCAAATCTTAGCTAAGACTGGATTGATCTAAGAAAGTAAAGACTCATAGTTCTTGGCTTTCTGCCAGCACTCATGTTAAAACATTAATGGAATTCATGATAAATTTTTTGTACAATTGTCCTTTTACATCTTGATTCACTAGACTGAGTGTAGGAAGTAAGCGTCAATGGCAAATAACAAAGTAACTGTTTCAAAGAGCTGCCACATGCCTTACATTTTTACAAATCGTTATTGACTTGAATTGTTGAGTCAGGGAAAGTGCTTTTTCTGCTGATGTATAACATGGCTATGTGCAAAAGCTGAAATAGTCTTTGTGTTGATGCAAAGTTTCTTGTACTGACTAAAGGACATAGAGATTTTACAGGGCTATTTTTTTTAAAAAAAAGGAGTTTTTCTATTATGTATTTTACTGTCTGTGAATACCATGTTCCTTTGATGTTCCACAGATTTCATGAAGAACTCAAGACTAAGTGGAACATAAAAGCTATGTAGCTTTATTGTAGTTTGACTTCAATTGTGGGTTTTTATGAATCAATTCACAAGAAAAACTGGTAATTATTTTTTCCCCCTACATCATTGTTGCTTTCAGTGGCTAAATGATGTGGGGAGAATGTAAAAGGCATGACTTGGAAAATGAGGTTTTCCTTACTTTTTATAATTGGAATATTTATACAGCACAAGAAAATACATTTTTTTTCTATGTCTAGTCCTGCTCAATGGGGATTGCAGTGTTAAAAATTGCATTTTGGCACAAGAAATATAGATGGGAAGCTTATGCTGAATGAGGTAACATTTACCTGTATAAACTTTGGCACCTTCTCATTGATATGCAAGTTTATTCTGCAAGTTTGGAACTGATGGTAAGGTTCTAATTAGTCTCTAGAGTATTCATGTGGACAATAGATTGCTCATTAGCTTATCAACTTTCCATTAAACTAATTGGCTCTTTCTCACATCAAATGTGGAAACTGAAATGACGCATGTTAATTTGTCTTCCAGATGTTGCAACTGCATATCCAGATAAGAAGTCCATCTTAATGTATGTGACTTCACTCTTTCAAGCCCTGCCCCAGCAAGTCACCATGGAAGCCATCCGGGAGGTGGAGATGCTGCCACGGCACACAAGGATCACTAGAGAAGAGCACGTAGAAGTACACGAACAGCATTTTTCACAAGAAGTGAGTTTCACTTTTCTGCTTTCATCTTGCTGCTCTAAAGTGGTTGTTTCCCTGCCTACCCCTGAGTTTGATGTTAAATGGGCAGTGGAAGGCAAAAACCCCATGGGCATAATGGGGAAAATCTCATCAACAGGCAAATCAGATGTACTTCTCTGCATGTACTTTCATACTGGTTTTCATCTCACACCAGACTGTTTTAAAAATTACTATTCAGCAAGTAAGTGCTTTGCACTTCAGCTGTACAGCATTGGGCATTTTGATGGTGGCAGGACACCTCAAGGAAAAACAAATTTGGGGAGGCTTACATTAAAAAGTAGATAGAAATATCTTTACCTTTTTAGAGAATAGATGTTGGTGTTCATCCATAGTCATGATACATTTTTAATTTTTTAGCATTTTATTTAAGATGACCTGCATTTTAAAATAATCTCTTCTCAGTTTACTGTTGTCCTCTCAAAAAACTCATGTAATAGTTGGAATTTATTTATGGTTGCAATGTCAGTTTTTGTTTTTACTGAAACCATCAGACAGTCTCTGTTGAAGTGTTTAGTGCATTTTAGGCCTGGATAACATGTCTGAATTTAATCTGTATGGTTGGGTATTGGATGCTCACTCTATTTTAGAGTTCTGAGCAGATAAATATTGGCTCTGTTTATTTAAGATGTGACAAAAGATCACTTCTTTTTGAGCCTCTGCTTGTAAATTATTAAAAAGCTTCACTTTACATTGGTATTCTGCTGGTGTGGAGTCCTGACAGTTTGTTGCTTTTGGAAAGGGTGTCAGATTAAATGAGAGGTTTCCTTAATACCATCCCATTTTGCCTGCTGAATACCAACACTGTCCTTGAAAAATGACCTTCCTGCTTGTTTTTCTTCAGCTGCTCTTGAGATCAATACTTACTTCTACAATCCATGCTCCTACCCATGTGTACATTCTAATTTATTCGTAGATCACAGTCAGTGTACCCCAGGGACCTTCGCCTTCTCCTAAACCGCGGTTCAAAAGTTACGCGTACGCACAAGCAGTGTATGTCACAACCCCTGACCAAAAAAGGAGGCAGGTTCCTCCACAGGTCTGTCACTACTGCAATTTTTTGAGAGAGTTGTTTTGTTAAGCTCGTGCTTGGAGTGAAAGAGCTCATGCACTTTGCTTCTACCTGATCTTAATGACCTGCTTTTTCCAGGACTTTTTTCTGTCGAGTGTTTACTTTTTCCTGTGTATTTCTGCATGGCTGGCAATAGCTGTTGTGCTGATTGTAGGGGATGATTAACATTCAAGCACTGCTGTTTCAGAATCACAAATTTCCTTCTTTGTTCAGTCATTTTTTAAAATAGTACATATATTGCCTTAAAAAAGTATTAGAAGAACAAATCTAACATAAGCCATATTTGGCATCTATTATATTACAGCCTCAGGTTCAGTTATAGAAAAAAAAAAGAACCATTGGCTTTCTCTCTTTTTCTTACCCTTCCTGTTAAAGAAAATAGTTAATGATGGCATTTCTCAGAAGGTTACTGTAGTTGGAAAAAAAGGTGAAACAAGTATTAAATTTTACCCTGTGTTATTAGATTACAACAGTTGGCAATTTTTATCATAAATGGCATCTTGCTGGTACTGAGGTTAAAGGGTTGTATTTGATTTTTTACTTATTTTTTTATTTTATTTTTACCTTTAAATAGCTGGGGTGGTTTAATAAAACTTGTTTCAAGTAATCCTTATAATGAGAATTTCAGTAGTTGAATTTTTATAACTTTTGACAAGTATGAGACCCAAAGGTCACATTGTGTACTGCAATGTGATTTCCTTTCATTACTTCGGGGAGAAAAGATCTGTGTGTATATGGTGCTACAGTTTGAGTTTGCCTCTAGGTACTTAATTCTGTCTAACATCTAAAAATCTATTGGAAAATTATATTTCTACTCAACACTGTATTCAAATCTGCTGTTCATGTGACAGGTGTTTTATTGAATAATGACTTCCTTTAAATACTCCAGGACAGAAAGCCGGTGCACACAAACATGAGCCCTGCCTACATTACTCTAACATCAAATGTGCTGCAGTGATGAGTCACACAGATTTGAAACAAGATGAGTAAAGCAATTGTAATTGTTCTACTTAGACACTATACAGATATTTTAGAGTAATGAAAACTTATTACACAGGATAGATTTTTTCTTTCTTCAGGTACTTTTATTGTGATCAGTTGCAGGTTTTTTCAGCACCTCCACCATCAAAAGTAATGTATAAACTGAAATAAATGAAGTAATTTCTACACAAAGCATGGTTGCTGAAATTTACTAAGATATAATTTGATTATCCAGTCCTCATCTTGCATTCCAGTTTTCAGATCTCTTCTTCTTGAATTTGGAAGCTTCATTTACTACACGTTCATGCAAGAATTAATACAATATAATTCTACCAATATGGCAGGAGCTGAAGACATAACCAGAATCTGAGCCAAATTGTGCTACAGCCACAACAGACATTAACAAATGGAAATAATTCATTTAAGATTCCTTTGGGAAAACCACCAGGCAAATTCTCATTATAATCAAGATAAACTTGAATTATATATATATAGTAATCAATATCCCAAATCAATACATGGATTTATTAGTCAGTGATTATTTTTTTGCCTTCAGCTATGTATTTCTTAAAGAAGAGCTGTTGTCTACATGTTAAAGTAAGTTTATAATGCTGGTTAAATAGTGGCTCATAATTTTTTCTCCAGATACATGGGGCTGGTATAACTTAATCCCATCTATTGTAACTAGATAAAAAAAAAATTATTTCCTTTTCATTTCTTAGTAACATTTCAATTTTCTGCCAGCTATATTATGATTTTTGGATACCATTATAAATAATGCATCTGCCTTAAGCTTTTCAGGAAAATCTAATTCTCTAGGGGACTGCAATAAAGAAATCAGGAGAAATTCAACTTTTTTTACTCTTGGATTTTTTAAAGTTTAAGGAGGTGACTCTAATTTCTATCTAGTTATCAAAGAAAAGTTTATTAGATTTAGTTAACTGTCGCCCGCCAATTTCCATGGTATTTTTGGTGCTGTCATAGAGAAGCAATTTTCACAGAGTATTTTGGTCCTTTATTAGAATAATGGAATCATTCTTTTTTTTCAATCTGCAAAATTTCAGTTTATAGGACTTGAATATTATAATTTTCCCAAAACAGTCATAATTAAATAAGATCTCTTTCCAAAGATTTTGATAATGATCCTTCAAATCTGACCAAATATGGCTTTTGATACATGGCATACATTTCCTTCATATGTCAGTTGTCAGAAATTGTAAGAGAGATGAATTGTGATTCTCTGTGCTCCATATTGGCAAGAAGGAATAACATTTCCTTTCACACCATCATTTGTCAAAGTTCTTTCTCTTCTATCTTCTACCCTTGTCTTTTCTTTTATGTCACATTTCACTTCATTTCTCTTTCCTCATCTTCACTCTTCCTAGTAGCTTCACAACTTGTGTGCCTTCAAATTCACCCTTCCTTTCTGAATTCCTTCTCTGTCACTCAGGAGGGTACTTGCAAGACCTTGCAAGTATTTCAGTTGAGCAAATTGTGGCCAGACAAGTTTTGTTTTTTTTACCTGTGACATTCCTCAAATTCAAGGACAATCATTCCTCTGCCAACCTGTTCACTCAGTGCCTTCTTGTTCAGTCAGTGCTTCACCACTTCTGCGTGAACCAGTGAAACATTTTCAAATGCCAGAGGTAACATGAATAACAGTTTTTCTGCTAAAATTCAAGACAGGTTTTCCTCCTTTACCTTGTTTACTTAGACAGTTTTCATAAACTCATGAAGATCTTGGGACAAGAATCTACTTTTTAAACCTGAATCCTTGAATTTCCTGAATGAACACTAAAAAAGGTCCAGCAGGAAATACTTATGTTTTCAGTTTTTATGACAGTTTTTGGATGGCAGTTAGTGCTTGGCAATTACAGAAGGCTTGCCTGAATTTGCAGGTCTGTATTTTGTCTTGTATGTGTTCTCTGTAATAAGGCTTCATTTACAAATATCCAGCTTAACACACAAATAAAAGGATCCTCGAGTAATTTTCTGGGACATTTCAAAATCCTAATTTAAAACTACTCATTGTCTTCTGTTTATATTTATGAAAGCACTGGGGTTTGTGTTATTGATTTATTTCATTGAACACCTGACCAAGAAGAATGCTGTGTTTAATTTCCATTTTGGTTTATCAGAGCAGTTCCTAGTATTGATCCCAGGCAAAACTCCCATCTCACTGCTTTCATTTTTTACTTATTCTACAAGTCTTTTAAATTCCTTGGGGGCGGTGACTCTACCACTTCTCTAGGCAGACTGTTCTGGTGCTTGATAACCCTTACAGTGACAAAATTTTTCCCAGGGTCCAATCTGAACCTCTCCTGCCACAACTTGAAGCCATTTCCTCCTCTTCTATCACTTGTTCTGTGGGAGGAGAGGCCAACCTCCGCCTCACTACAAACTCTCTTCAAATTGTTGTAGAAAGCAATAAGGTCCCCAAGTTTTACCCCAAGCCTCCTTTTCTCCAGGCCAAACACCCCCAGCTCCCTCAGCTGCTCCTCATCAGAGCTGTGCTCCAGACCCTTCCCCAGCTCTGCTGCCCTGCTCTGCACTCACTCCAGCCCCTCAATGCCTTTCCTGTAGTGAGAGGCCCAAAACTGGACACAGGATTTGAGGTGTGGCCTCACCACTGCTGAGCACAGGGGGACAATCCCTGCCCTGGTCCTGCTGCCACACTATTGCTGATCCAGGCCAGGTGCCTTTGGCCTTCCTGGGCACACCTGGATCATGTCCAGCTGCTGTTGACCAACATCTCCAGCTCTTTTACCTCCAGGTACCTTTCCAGCCACTCTGTCCCAAATCACAAGACTTTCCTGGAGTTGTTGTGACCCAGGTGCAGAACTTTGCACTTTGTCCTGTTAAGCCTCATGCAATTGGCCCATCAATCAGCCTGTCCAGTTCCCTCTGCAGGGCTTTCTACCCTCCAGCAGATCAATAAGCCAACCCAATTTGGTGTCACCTGGAAACTGAGTGAGGGCAACTTCGATTCCTATTGAAAAAAACAGTGCTGAAAATATAAACATTGAACAAAATCTGTGAGTATTTTGAGATTGGTGTTTCTGTAAATAACTTTCTGATAGGTCCTGTCAGAAAGGTGAGTCTGTGAGTTTGACTGCCTTAAATTATCTATTCAAAATCAAGCCCATTGATCTCTATGATTGTAGATTTTTGTTCTTTTAGCAGGAGTTATATTTTCTTCATTCATAACATTGTATGAAATACAGTTAGTGTGCAGAATTACTGTTTAACCTTTAAACTGACAAGCTTCAGTGTATTTGAATTGAAATAATTTGAGATGAAGCAGTGGTAAATAGGGACTGTATTTGCTGGCACATAATGATGTGTTTTGGGTCCTAAGAACTAGGGGCTTCATCTCAGGCTTCAACCTTGTCATTATTAGTTTGTGAGAAATTCCTAACCATCCAGTCCTTACTTGTGTTTTACAGAAGTATTATAATGCAGTTTGCATGTTTTCTGGATTTTTTAATGTGAATTTTACCCAGTTTCTGTATGGCGCTTTGTCAGTCAGTTCATAACTATAATAATTAACTTGAAAAGTCACTAAAAACTCCTTATAAAATTCAGCTGAATTTATTCCCACAGCACAGAACTCTTCTGGCAGTCTTGCCCTTGAGAATGGTGGTTTTCTAGACCCTTAATTTGCCACACTCTTGGTCTCCTGCCAACAATTTAACTTCTTTAAAACTGCTGTGAGACCTCCTTTCTGGGACTCCTCAGGATTCATCTGTGCCACAGAATTTAGTGGTACAGCATCACAGGATTGCTTTATTGCTCTCCTTTGTACTAAACCAGGTATTTCTTTTACTGAGAAGCTGTGATCTTAATACTGTCCTGTTTACCTTATGGTGAAGTCCTCTTTTGGAGAGGCATCAGAAGATAGTTAAATACAGCCAAATAGAAGTTTAGTTCCAAATTTTTGGTGGTATTTCTAATGTAAGATACTTATCATATAAAATATCCCATTGTGTCAGCATTGGAGGGATTTATGGCATAATTTAAAGTAGAATTTGGGAAACTGCAGAAATACTGAATTATCTGCACATTTAGTCACTAGATCATGATGGATATAATTTGGGCAATGAATATAATGATAGTCCCAGGTTTTAGCCTGGGTATTCTCATTTAAATAGAAACTTTCAGAAAGCTAGGAACTGTTTCTGTAGAGCTAAATAAAATCCCTAGTGTTCAGGCTAGGCATAATATAATAGCAAAATTTGCCATCAGAGGTCAGAACAAAGGAAAGCAGAGATGGAAAAATCAAGCTAAGTGCAAGTCTTTCTTAGGGAGGTCTCCAGGATGCCATGTGTTCAAGGAACAGTTTGAAAAATGATGAAGCAGACATTTTCAAGTGTGTTTATATATGTTTTATAGTTTCAGTAACAGTCTGGAAAATAGATGGCTTCTTGTCTGAGCCTGGAGGTCTGTCAAGATGACAGTTGTTTCCTGTCACTGCTTTGTGTGTAGCCACCAGCAGCAGTTCTAACTAATTTTGTGAGTGTGGTTTGTTTTTGTTTGGTTATTTTTTTTTGGTTTGTTTTTGTGGGTTTTTTTTGGTTTTGTTTGAATGTTTACTGTAGATTCTTTTTCAAGAGGTCTTTGTCAAAAATGTTAGTACTCTTTTGGGTAAAGTGATAACTTGTAGTGGATCAAGTTTCCAATGTATCAGAGCTTTTAGTCTACTTTCTACACACTCATTTATTTGGTTTGCCCCAGAGCTGAGCTCATAAGGCCTCAACTTGCCTGCTGGGGCAGAGAGGTTGCTGCTGGTCCAGCTGTCAGGCTGAGCTCTGCCACTGCTTTGCATTTACAGATGTTGGACATCACTGCCCAGAATTCTTAGGCATCACCTGCTGCTTGTCTCCAGATCTCTGTCTGTTGACCAGCCACAGCACAGGAGGAAATGCTGTGAAGCTGCATCAGGGGAAGTTCAGAGTGGACATGAGGAAAAAGGGCTTTTCATTGAGAGGATGGTCAGTGAAGTGATCATAGCACCAAGCCTGTGAGAGTTCAAGCAGAGCCTGGCTGTTGCTCTTAGTCATATGATATAAGTTTATGTAGCCCTGTGAGGAGCAGGGAGATGGAACCAATCCACCCTGATTTGAGATATTCTATAATTCTCTGATCTGCAGGGTCTTTCTTCTAGTCAGCATCTTTTCCACTTTATTTCCAAATCCCATTCTCTTCCCTGACACAAATTCTTTTCAGGATGCTTCTTTTTGTCAGCAGGTGATCTTTGCATAGCCATGAGACTGCAGCTTTCCCAGTCTAAACAGTCTCTGAGCAGAAGAACAACTCATGATGAGTCTCACCAGGAGTGCTTCTGTCTTCTGCCTCTTCAATAATGGCAGGATTTAGAGCATGCTAAACCATGTCTAGACCATTTGTTAGCAAAACTTACAACCAGTCCCAGCTGCTTGTAGCTGGCAAGTGGCAGGAATCAGCCCAGGAGCTCAGAAGTGCAATTTCAGGCTTTCAGCTGCCTCTGCTCCAAAGATCTTTGCACAGTTCTCTAATCCCTGTACAAGTTCCTGTTCACATTCACTAGAGAAAGTGGGGGTTTTTCCACCTCTAATGGGTAATGACAATTCTTTAGTTTGTCATAAAAAAGTAGTTACTTATTGACTTTCCCATCTGTTTTTAACTTCATTTGACTTTAAAACATATGAGAGAAACATTTATTTTTATGTAAGACTTTATCAACTATAATTTTTTCCTTAAGATAACTGTAAAGCTTGTTTAACAAGGGGCACTGGAAATGTAACATGGAATTTCCCATGTGATCTGTTAGTGTATTCCTTACTGACTGATAAGAAAGGGTAACGTGTTTTTCATAAAGTTAAAATTCCTAGATAAAATATATCTGCTGTATATTCAGATTGAATCCAGTAACTGAATAAATTGATAATGTCATAATCACAAGTGTACCTATAACTGGTTGGAAATATTTAAGAAAAAACCCACTTTCTAATAATTAAACTTGATTTGCATTAAAGTGGAAGGTTTCTGGAATATTTTTTTCTTACTAGAAACTTGGAAATGTTATACCAGTCATTTCCTGATTGCATTATATGTGAATGTGTTTTTGAACAGATAACTGTACGTACCTTCAGGAACACACTTTTACCTAGACTGTTTTTTTCTTACAGTTTCTCTTTAGGTGTTTTCAACTAGCTTCAATGCTATATTAAGTTGCATCTGTTTTTTGGGGTTTTTTTGGTGGGTGTTTTTTGTGGGGTTTTTTTGGGTTTTTTTGAAAAGCACACTTAACAAGAGTTACTTAGATTCAAATTTGGGTAGTGATACAGCTGTTTGTTTTTTTAGAAAAGTCTGTTTTAAAAGTTCTAACCTGCACTAAAAATCTGGTCTTGCCAAATTTAAAACTTTGTTAATATGAATGAGAGGATTCACTTAATTTCATTGAATTTTGCAGTTTCAACTATTTTTGCCTCTCATTTTGGAAAGGAACCTTTTTTCTATGGTTGCTAAATAGCTTAATGTTCAAGGCCTGCAATAAGATATATAGGATAACATTTTAAATTATTCTTTTAAATAATTTTGTGCCACTGAGTCTCTTGAACATAAAGTATGTGTAAGGTTTGTTGAGATGGATGTAAATAGAGTAAATAAGGACACATTCATTTAGTGTGAACATTTTATTTTTTTTATATCCACAATATATAAAATAGTACATTAGTAACTTTGAATTCCCCTTCTGGCCTATATCAGCAGTGGATTTGATGCAAAGGAAGGGCAAGGTCAAACATAGGACACGATGTTAATGAAAATCCTTACTGGTAAACAGACTGGTGTTCATTTTTTCCTAATCTGAGGACTAAAATTGAAGTAATTTGAGGATTGGTACAATTTGAAGTACTTACGCATCCCCATTTCAAATGTTTCAGGCCTTTCACTTTATGCACACAAAAAAGTGAATTTAGCTTGAGATTCAGAAAGCAAGCAATTAACTCTTTGCACTCTTTGAGTCAAACTCATCACACCTATGAAAAACTCTGAAATGCAAGAAAAAAATTATATAGAACTCATAGCTTTTGAAAAACTTCTCAAAGCAACAGGACATAAAAGCAATTTGAAGTAATTTTCTAGAGACAAGATTATAGCATCATTATAAACAGCATTATTGTTAAAATTTTGCTCATCTCTGTATAGCATGTGAACTTCTCAATAGTATTGCTATTGAGAAGTGTTGGAATATTCATACTATTGAGAACTGAACTATTCAATAGAATATTCATACTATTGTGAAGTGAACTTCTCAATAGTATGAAATCTTGCTTCATCATTTGAGATAGTATAACTTTATTTTAAAACTAAGTTTATTAGGAATTTTTCTTACTTATTAATTTATCCAGATTTTACATTAGTAAAATTAAAAAGACATCAAAGATGAGATTGTCTGGTTGTATGCTAAGCTAATAATTTTTTTGTGTGTCCCACTGAGACATGAGATAAAACCCCAAACCCCTAATCCAAAGAAATCCTGCAATATTGATGTAGCAGCAGCAGCACATTTTACTCCTGTTCTCAGGAACAGGAGAGAAAGTTTAGTTTAGAGCCTCCTCATTCTCAATGGCTTTGCTGGCTCTCATCAATGAGAGAAGCTCTCTTGGCCCCAACAGTTTCATCCTGTTTCTCTGACTTTCTGTGCAGTGTGACAGGATACACTCACTTCAACATACAATGGCTTTCAGAGGATTACCTCTGAAACTTATGGTGGTTAAACATATATGAATACTATGAATACATTAAGGATCTTATTTTCTAATTAAAAGTCATTGGGTTTTAATTACAATACTTTTTAATTTCCTGTCCTGTCTTACACCATGATGTGGTTGAATTCTATACAGCTAAAATAAAACCAATGAGTGTTTTTAATTAAGATAGCTTTAAAAAATGTGTGCAGGATCTGCATTGTGCCCTTAAAATGCCTGTGCCCAAGTGTAGCTGTAACTTTGAGGAAATAGCTTTGTGTTTTACTCCTGTAGAAAGTGTTAAGACCTCTGTGGAGAAAACTTTTGTGCCCCCAAATGCATACAATACTCTTCATTGGAAAATGTTAAATATTTTTGGTGTATTATCAATGGTTCTATTGATTTTAAGAAGTTAAGGGACAATTAATTCCCCACTTCCATGCAGAGCCAATGTGCGTTTTTGCTTCTGGAATGTCTTTTTGCCTAAATCATTGCACTGTGAGATAGTGGATAACCATTTTTCCTTCTGGCCATTGTATTTAACCATACCATTGAAGCTGTCTGTTTTCAGGGTCTGTAGGAAGTGTTGTGATTGTTTGTTAGTTCATATTTGTATGGCAGGGAGAATTCTGCATGTTTACCTGAAGCAGTGACCTTTGGAAGGCTGGATTGCTGATCTCTACTGATCATGCAATTCCTGATATCTTTCTTTCCTTCAATGATTTTGATACAGTAGAAGCTGTGTCTTGTAATGCTTGTGTAGAAGACTCTCCCTCTAAGATACTGCAATGTATATTTCTTAGTTTTGGTCTGCATGTACAGACTATAAATCCAAGTATAGAAAAGAAAATCTTTTAGATTTTCCATGTTTATTTCCTAAAGCAAAGGCATCTGTCTCTATATACAGTAGTATTAAAGAATTTTGCTTTATAGTTTTCTAAGATTTATAATTATTTTAATCAGTATTATTAATATAGGCATGTTAGCCTGTGGTAATCCATGAGCTAAGGGAAAAGAAGGAATAAATAATACCTTTTATAAGAAAAATAGATTTGGGGTGGAGGGTAACAAACAATTTTTTAGATGTTGAAAATTTATTCTAAAATTCCAGTCCTGAAAGAATAATAACACATAGCAGAAAAAACAAAAATATAAAAATTATATGGAACAACATGGTGTTTGTACAGAAGGCATTTGTTTGGTTTGGACTTAATTAAGGTGTAGCAAAGAAATAGTAGATACATTTCAATGTAATAAATAACTCTTAAAAATTAAAAAGGTAAGTTTAGTTGTTTGATAGTGATGTAATTAGAGCAGAAACAGTCATTTAAGTAAATTTTGAATCACATAGTGAGGTATCAAACTTGAAAAAACAGATGTATGTTTTAAGAGTACAAAATGGAATTTTCCCCCAAAACAATCAAAGTGATTACTTGAAAACAGTAACAATCTCTTATGGAAGTAGTTATAAGAACTTTTAGCAAGTAATTTGGAAAGTATTAAAAAAAAAGCTTACCTCTTTAGCATGAATAAGAGTAAAAATCTGTTTTAAGTTAAACCCTAGTTCCATTTATATATAAATATTTGTGTGTTTAGAGGAGGCTGAAACCACAAAAATACATAGACAGGTGCAAGTATGGATGCAAGTTTTATGTTTGATGTTTATGTAGGCCATCCTCCAGGTTTATATGTTCCTACCTTTTTTATTTCTGCTGTAATCTTTCCAGATTTCTCTTTGGTATTCGCATCCTATCTAACATAACAATATTTGCAGCAGCTTATACCAAAAGTGCTTTTTATTTTCATTTGAACAAAATGACAATGGGCTTAAGACCTGTTGGTCCAGTGTATTTTTTGTATCAGCTTCTGAATTGCCAGTTCTTGCATATTTTCACTCTAAAGTAAAACATTTTCCTAACTTTCCTTTAGAGAGGTCTTCTCTCTGGTAGTTTGAAGTGGTTTGTGCTTTTAGTGGACAACACATATCAATTTCAGTTCTGTGGGTGGTGGTTTTTTTGTGGTTTTTTTTTGTTTGTTTGGTTGGTTTTTTGTTTGTTTCAAAAATAAAGCAAATCTAATATTGATTTTTCTCTATTTTGTATTCTAATACATTGTTCCTGGAGTATCAACAAAAGAATTTTAAAAATAATTCTATTGTCTGTCAAAATTAAACAGAAAAGGGAGAAGAGAGGGACATAAGTTCTAAAGATTTCTTTATAAAATCAAAAACCTACCATGATTGTGTCAGGAGCATCACATACAGAGAGCAGTAAATTGAGGTGCAAGTCAGAGACTGTCAGTGAGATGAGGGGACTTCCTGACTTTGAATTTAACAGTAGGATCAAAAAAAAAGAGATTCTACAGCATTTTGTCCATTCTGAAAGTTGTTGAGGTATGATAACAATAACTGAATACGTGTTTGTATAAGTTTTCCCACTTGAATTTCATTTGCCAAATGAATTACAAAGTACAATTCCTTAGGACAGTATATGTTGTACGTTACTCCAGCTCATCAATATCATTTTTCTCAGTAGAGATTCCTTTTTAAAAGTGTCCTCTAGTCTATTTGTAACTGACTACTCTCTTCCAGAATACATTCAGTTTCTGTCCAATATCTTTGGTCCTAAAAATTACCTTCAGTATTTCTCTAGTCTCATTTACTTCTATTCACACTCTTAATCACAGTGCTCTTGTGTCTTCCCTACATCACCAAGGAACTGCTTTCTCTGTTATGCCATGCCATCTTTTGCTACTTCTCATTTTTTCATTGTTCTCCTGTCCCTTTTAAATTTAGTCTCAAAATCTCTCTCTTCTGCAATGAGTGCTTAAATCAAGTTTTAACTCATTCATCTTCAGCCTCCTAATTTTCTGTTTTTCCTTTTACTCTTCAGCCTTGTTCCTGTTTTGTTTTTTTTTCCCCTTTCTGTGAATATACATGATGGCAACTGCAATGAATGTGCTATTTAATACCTACAACTTAGAGCCATGCATTATATTTTAGTGAATGTGAGTACATTTAGATAGGATATGGGCAAGGATAATATTGCTTGGAAAAATTTAACCGGTAAGGCATCTATAATTCTTTCCTGTTACATCAGCAATATCAGGAAAAAGTATTTGATAAAATATTTGGAGATTCTGTTTCAACATTCTGGTAATTATGTGAAGAGCAAAAATAGTTCATTTATTTCTAGAAGAATGTAGTATGGGTAAATAAATAAATCTCAACAAGCGTGCAATTCCAGAATTGAGAAATTGCTTTTTACTAGATCTCAACTAGCAAAGCAAAGGGGAAAGGTGGAAGATGAAAACAAGTATTGAGAAAGAAAGAAAGAGTAAAGATAAGAATATGGTTTTGGAACACCACATTTATAATGTATTTTTTAAGCTGACAATTTCAGAATTACTAGTGTCTGTTAGGAAATTTGCACCAACAGAGCTACGTATTAGTTGTACATTGTCTCTATAATGGGAATTTAGAGGCTTGTAACTCACTGATTCATGCCCAGCTCTTTAGTAATTGGATCTGACTACATCTGAGTATTCTCACTTACTCATTCTCCACTGATTGGTGGCTCAGAAATTTCTTGACCTGGAGATGGCAACTTTTAAATAAAAGTCCTCAGTGGATTTTTATCCTGCTTTTCTATCCATTTACTGCTCCCTGTAAGGATTTAAGAAAGTTTTCCATATAGCTTTCAGTATTCCAGAGGGACTTCTTCATAGTTCCCATTCTTATCTTTTAGAAGTGTTTTAGTATTTTCTGTATTAATACCCAATTTATAAACCTGAAGCTCTGCATTCAGGAGAGGAGAAAAACCCCATTGGGATATGATTGGTTATAATTTTGACTTATTCACAGCTTTTGATTTATTATTCAGAGTATGTAGCTACCAGAAAGGTAGTTACACTACAAAATTATTTAAAAAAAACCCAAATATTAAATTACTTGATCATTCTCTGTAACAGCCTTTTGGTTGGTTTTTAATTTTAAATTTAAAACATATTCATTGCAGTGGTTTCCATTGAAGAAGAACCTCTTTAATAGAAACTAAAATACATTTTGAAAGAGTTTAAATACAAAATGGATAAACTTCATAAGAGCCATGAATGGGATATGAAACTTATTCAAGCAAAATTTCACTACTGAGATTTTAGATGACATTGCAAAACCATCTATTTTAATAATTCCTTCCAACTCTAATAGCACAATTCAACACATGCTGTTGAATTCTCTGAAATCTCCAGGACCTCAAGCTCAGCTTCACAGAAACTGTGGAGTGTACCCACTAATTGGCTCTTGCCTCAGAATCTTTATTTCTCAAAAGAAAAAAATATCTTAGAGATGTATCTTGTTGAAGTTAATTGTTAAGGCTGTTGATGCTTTTGAAGGAATTTTGATATTGCACCATGTGAGAATATAAAAAGAGTTTTGAAATTAAATATTTTTATTGAGAAGATGGGAACATCTTTTATGGTGTGGGATAACACAGATTTTGCTGACAGCATTAGCAGAAGAGAGAGACAATAGGGAGAAAGAAAAGGAAGAAATAACAACTGAATGGGATGCTGAAAAGAGAAGGCTACTTTTTCTTCCAGAATGATAAAACCATATTTATATTTTTTCATAGTTTTTTTAACTATTAGGCTGTGGAATTCACTATAAAATATATGTGAAAATAGAAAAAAAAACAACAAAAAACAATCCAAACAAACAAACAAAAAAAACCTAGATTTTTTTCCCACTTTTTGCTTTTGGCCTGAATTTCTGTAATTTTAATCTTGAAATCTCCATTTGTATTTAAGCAGGATACCTTTTGATATTCGTTTCTTGATTTGTCTGTTGCCAGAGAGCAATGGGGTGCAATCTATATTCCTATCTCAATCTCCTGTACGACATGCTAAAAAAAAATTCAGTACATTTTTGGACAATCCATTTGCATTTCTCTTGGCTAAGAAATAATTCACCTCTTGCTATTCAGGTTTTCTGTTTATATTTTTAATAGTTTTTCTCCACACGGAGGCTTTCAGAATGCAATTTCGAACATAGAACATTTCATAGAATGGTTTAGGTTAGAAGAGGTGTTAAAGATCTTTAAAGACCTTTAAATGTCTTTCTCAGAGCAGTCTCCTTCAAAGTGGATGTTACTTTAGTCATTACAACATTTATAATTTACATTTTAAAAATTGAAATTAAAAAAGCATGGCCATTGTCTATTCAATCCTGTGTATTTTTCATGCTGCTGAATTATTCTGCGACCACAATTCAAATTTTAAGGTGGTCTGATCATCACTAGTGGATAAAATTACCTTTTCTGTTTTTGTCTGTGTGTATGAGACAGCACAAAACACTCTGGGAATTTCTCAAATAAGCTGAATCTGCTGATCTGGAGTTACATTGTTGGAAGCACTACTGGGAAAACGCCCCAGGCTTCTTGACCTGTAGTGTTTCATCAGGACCCAGTTACCATTCAGTCTTGGAGAATTCTGAGAAGAGTCATTAGTTAATACTGAAAACTTATCCTGGGGTGAAAATTTCACCTTTCATTATGTAGAGTGGAGTCTTATTTATGTATTATGTAGAAGCCAAATGATCTCACAGTCTACTGCGTGACATGACAGCGCCTGAAATATACTTCCCTTTAAAATGTGCCCAGGTCTTTCATCAGGAAAGGGAAGGTTTGGAGAATGGTGGGTAGATGAGCCCTTTCAACAGGAAGAAATCATAGTTTTGTTGTGTATTTATGGTGAAAGTAATTCCATTCCATCACAGTCAGTGACTGAATGGTCAGAGCCATGGTTCATAATTGCTTGAGTAGGAAGTGCCTTCCTTAGAGAGGCAAATACTGGTGTCTTGTCATCAGCAATGCTACAAACAGCAATACATTTTATGAGCAGCAGAAGTCAACAAAATTAAAACCCATAAATAAACAGAGGCTGAAAATTTTCCCCGGAGACTTTATGAAAGCAGTATGTTTTGATACACTTTGAGTCAAGTAGCTACTAAGAAAAACATGACTTGATATTTTTCCAAGTACAGGTGTGTTGAAGAAAGCTAAGGGGAAAATCTTTCTGCAAAGCACTGGCTTACTTGACCATGTGTGCAAAATGAAAAAAAAAAAAAGTTTTTTACTTTTTAGAATGTTTGATCATTATGGGCAGCTGGCAGCCTTAATTCCTGTCTCATAAGTCTTAAGAGCACCATCTTACCTGTCCTCACAGTTCCCAATCTTAATCTCTTCCCCAAGCCAGTCAATTGCAGGTTTTTTTCACTGTCTTTAAGTTGTCTTAAGCTAACTTCTACACTTGAGTCCCCAAGGTGCAACATTTTGCTTTAATGCCAATAAATTCTTTGTCTCTTTCAGTCTTTATTTGTACCAGCTGTACCCGTGTAGAGTAGTTGAAGAAATTCATTTTCTTTTATTGCTTTCCTGTCAATAGTTCCAACCTTTTCCTTCCTTTGTAATGAATGTACTTTCATCAATACTGCCTGGCTCTGCCTTTTCTCCTCAGCATATACATTGCCTAAGCTCCATTGATTTTTAATGACCTAATAATCTGCTGCATCTCAAAACTGCAGTTGCAAGGACAGGTCAATTCATCCAGGTGGAAACATATGCAGTAGAAATAGAATCACAGAGAAAATCAAGTAATAAAAATGTAACTTGTCTCAATTGAGCAAGCAAAACCTGCAATTTTTCAGATTTATCATAAGGCCAAACCTGTGTGGATTTTTTGACAAGTAGAAAAAAAAAGCCAAAAAATTAAAACAAAACAAACCCCCCCCCCCCAAAAAAAATAAAGCCAAACAAAACCCCCTCCACTTTCTAACTCTATATTCATTTACAATGATATTTTTTAAATACTTAATAAAATGGAAGTGCTAGCCTCATTTAGAACAATGAAATTGTTAATGTTATGATAACAAGTGGTCTGAACCAATTTATCTTATAAATTTTATTACTAGAAATGACTCATCTGTTGAGAAAACATAATCTTGATTGTTGAAGAGACCATTTTATCATTTAACATTTTAACAGTTGTAATTTTGAAATACAAATACACATAAAATATATTTTGTAAAGAGAAAGTTGGAGGAACCAAAAGAATGAGCAGTGGTTTCATTCTTAGATGATAGGAGGCATAGTTTGAGAGGGATTAATCCTGCTCTAATTGAGGCTCTAATCCTGCAAAGGGGGTGTTCAAAATGAGAAAGATACTCTGAACTGAAATTGGCTTTTAATAAAAAATGTTACTTTAAAATTTTATGTCTTTGAGTTTAAAAGCTTTAAATGTCCAGAGCCACGTTCTTTATTAACTTTGATGATGGGACAGGCAGTTTCTGAAGGAAGGAAATACATAATATAAATAAGAGTGCTGGAATGAACCCTAAAGATTTCCTGTAAAACTACTTTCTAAAGCTGCCCAACTGATTTCTAGAACTCAGAATCAGTCTTTATGTATTAATAGAAACATTCTTTGAGAATTTGCTAACACACAACTAATCCTTCTCCTCCCTTTAGGAACATAATGCAATAACAGGTGAGGAACACTTTGTCCCCTCATTTTCTCACCTTGGAGGAGCTACAAGCTGGTTTAAATTCTGTGAAATAATTAATACATTTGCCAGGAATAGCTAATTTTTTACAAGCTTCCGAAGGTCAGAGGATTTTTACTTTCACTTACTATACTTTAAATTAAATCTTCAGAGTCCCTGGGATCTTTCAGCCCCCACACGAAAGCCGAGGATGGTGAGATGTACAGAGATTAAACTCCCATTGTTTTATCTAGGTATAATTCATCTGTGTGCAAAAGAAAGTAAAGGAAAAAAAAAAGTGTCTAGAGGACAACATATGAGTCCAGAGCAATTTTTTATTTTTACATCATACATAAGAATAACCAGGATTGTTGCGTGCAAAAGTGTCTGATAATTTTTCAAAACAGTCTGGGAGAGGACTGCCTGACTGATTCCCAGCTATATGTGCTGCAGTGTTCATTATACATTTAATTTCCTCATGTCCTTTTCGCTGGTGTTGGTCAGCACTCTCCCAAGTACAGCAAACTTGGGAGTTCACTGGCTCCGGGAGGGCTCGCCTGCCGCGGGAGGCTGCTGTCCATGGTCCTGGAGAGCTCAACGGGTCTCAATTCAGGACTGCTGCTTCCAGGGTCACAGGGCAACTGCCTTTAGTTGTAGGAACTTTCCATCTTGGCCACAATTTGGGTCAGTAAATTTCTTTAAATGTTGGATAACAAAACTGTTTTTCTGCTCAGGTTATTTCATTGGTTTAGGCAAGAAAAATAAGTTTCCAAGACTGTTCATTAAGAAACAGTTAGGTTGTTAACCAACTTAAGTTCATGGGAGCAGACAATATTTGTGATGAGCTCAAGGCCAAGGCTCACATGCATTTCTGAGATGAGTGTGCAGTCCAAGAAAGAGGGAGGGATGCACCACCATAATGAGATTTTGTTGAAGTTTTTATTCAGTAAATTACTCTGTTTTGCTCTAACTGCAGACAATCAAGTTTGTGTTGCATACTCATTATATACTTTATTAAGAATAGGTTTTGATTTAAGAATGAAACTGTATTCATATTTAGGCAGCTTTTTTTCCTAAGAATAGCCTTCCTAGCATTATATGGCTATAACAATTTGACTTCAGCCTGTCCTCATTGTTTTTTATTCTCTTAAAAAATATGCTTAGAAACAGCCATCACAACTTATATCAGATATCCATATTAATGACTGTCCTATCCATGTAGTATATGCAACATCTTAAAATTATATTATTTCTTACTTTCTTAGGAATTTCGAAGAGATTTCATATAAATTCATAAACAAGAACACTTATAGGCTGTGCTGTTTGGTTGCCTACCAATATGATTTATAAGTACCAGAGGTTTCCATTCTTGTTTGTCTTATGTGGATTATTTCATTTTGGGAATATTTTTAGTGCTGTAGGATCTGCACACTAAAATTTGGGGTTTATTAAGGGATGAATAATTGGTATAATAATTTTTGAAACACTACTTTGGTTTTGCTTTTTAATACAAAGAGTGTGCCATAAACTTTGCCCCCTTCTGAGTGTTTCATGTTTCGTTTGCGGCTAATTCCACTGATTTGATACCTGTTTTTCATTCAATATGCAAGATAAGCAAGGATGGCCAGTTATCTTTTGGAGAGAAAACGACACTGACAGAAGTAGTAGATATGAGATATAACAATGTTTATATGTATTTTTTGACAAGTTGACTCAAAAAACCACAATTGCCTCCAAGGAGTGTTTTTTATACTTGAAGATATTTTAGTGTTCCAATTTTAGAATTCTACACTTACGTATTTTTCTCCTAGTCTTTTTCTGTTTCTCTTCTGTCGGAAAATAGCCTTTCTTTCCTCTTTTTTTTCCTCTTTTTTTTTTTATTGAGAACACAATTTGAAATACCTTTCTAGAAACTCTTTTTTTTTTCTATTTTTGTTAGAATCTTTCTGGTTTTTATACTTCTTTGAGAGATGTTACAACAGATCTGAAATTAGTCTAGGCACCATTTTTTTTCATAGGTCATGATTCCCAGATTTTTGAGTGCTCTTCTGTATAATATTTATGTTAGCATGAGAGAAAGCAGAGAAAGTGCTGATCATTAGGAAAAATACTTGGTAGCTGTTCCTCAGACAATGTGTTGTTGGGGGTCCTTAGTTAAACAGTTGTCATACATGAAACAATTTGGTGTCTAATCTAGAGAAAGAAGACTTTTCAAAAAAATTCAGACAACATAGATTATCACAGATCTCTACAAACATGAGATCCTTAACCTCAGTCAACTCATAAATCATTTTTTTTACACTGTAATAGATATGAATATATACCATGAAGTATTGTTATGGAAGGAAAAAAAACTATTACCTATGAAAAGCACTGATCAAGTTATCCCTTTCCACAGTGGAGAAAATATATCTTGCTGCAGAAATGTGATGTGGTTGGGTGCAATTTCTTATTGTATTGTATAATATTTGAAATCTAGAATTACAAAGGTCAAAAATTGATTTGTGCTGAAGGGATAAATTCCAATCATTTTCTGTGCTGCTTTATTTATATTTCTGTAATATAGTACTTCCTTTTAACCAAAAAAAAAAACAAATAAGCACAACCCACACTATAAAGTTCATCAGATTTCCAAGCCTGCTTTTCCTGATGAGGATTCATTTACTGACTGTTGTGTTTCTCACACAAGTGGTGATAGTCATGACTATTACCTAGCCTAACACATATTTAGGGATCTGCATAAATTTCATGTGATTATTTGATCTATGAATTTCTGAATGAAGCTGCTGTTGTAAAGACTGGAAATTTCATTTTTAATTATTACATTCCAAGCATTGCACTCCCTGAAGTCAGCTCACTTGGTTTGGATCTAATCCCATATGGCCATTCACGTAAGAGTTGGGCTCAATGATCCTCTGGGTCCCTTCCAACTCAGAGCCTTCTGTGTTTCTGCTTGTGGTTCTAATGATAAACTTTAACTTTCAGTTCTAAACTGCAATGAAAGGCTTTATTAGCTGCTTTGAGCATTTTATTGGCACAAATTTGTCCGTAGGAACAATTCTTGCCAAGTATAAAAACATTAAGTGCCTTGGTATATTTTATTTTTATGGAAGCATAAGCTTATTTATATGTAGAGTTTGTTTTTAAATTAAATTCCTGACAAACTAGCTAAACTTGTTCAGAACTTTTTGAAAAACATATGGGGTGGTATCTTCTGTAGCAAATGCATTTTTTTCTTTTCTTCTGTCCTTGTTTTCTACTGTTATACTAATCAATGAGTACTTGTTGATTTCTCTTGACTTTATGCAGTAGACCAGAAATTTCTGTTCTCATGAGAGACTTGGCTTCTAAAAAATAATTATAAGATTGGCCTTTGCAGAAAAGAGAAATCAACAGTAATACACTTCTGCTTGATTTTAAAAAGTTATGATTTCGCATGGGTTTTTGAGCTTTTCCAGCTTCCTAGAATGGTTTTCACAAATATGTGTCTGTGGATTGCTCAAGCCTAGCATTGCATGTAGTGTAAAGGTTTGTTGGTTCAGGTTTTTAAATGTCATGTTTTTCATAGATTCTCTGCAAAGTCAGAAAGTAACTTACTACTTTTTTGCATAGATCATTTTATGAGCTTCTGTGGCAAATACCTCTCTAAATATGTGGTAAATATTATTGGTAAATATTATTTTCATTATTCACTATTCAGAACACTTAATAGGGATTTTGAATAACAGTGTAAAATATCTAATTAAACATAAGATTTTTTTTTTATTATTATTTCCCTAAAATTTAACTGATCTTGGTCAGTTAAATGATTTTGGATTGCAGAGTATGCCCATGTATTAGCCATCTGATTTTTTTTTTTTTTAAAACACATTGTTGTTCCATTTATTCCTTTGTAGAACTGTCTAAGCCAGTGCCATTTTCATGGCCCTTATACTTTTGGTTTTGATCAGTTTTTAGCAAGTGTTGAAGAAAAGAAATTTAGCACCGTGCGGATGGGGGCTGGAGATCTTGAAAACTACCAAACTGCTTTAGAAGAAGTGCTCACATGGCTTCTTTCTGCTGAAGATGCATTACAAGCACAAGGAGATATATCCAATGATGTAGAAGTTGTTAAAGAACAGTTTCACACCCATGAGGTATATGTTTATATTAATATTTTGAAATGTATTTATTCTATTGTCTTTGATTTTTTTTTTGGAGGGGATTTGTTTTGTTTTTATTAATTTTGATTCGGAGAATGTAAACTGGAGACTCTGCCCTAGAGTCATAGAATTGTTTAGGTTGGAAAAGACCCTTAAGATTCTAAAGTCCTACCATTAACCTAACACTGCCAATTCCACCACTAAATGCTCCTAAATGCTGCATCTATGCATCTAAGGATGGCTACTCAACCTCTTCCCTGGAAGTCCATTCCAATGTTTGAGAACATTCAGTGGAGATGTTTGTTTTTTTTTTTTCCCTAAAATCCAATCTAAACATCCTCTGTTACAATTTGAGGCCATTTTCTCCTCTTCTTCATACTAAGCAACTTTCTGCCTTTTGAAGAAAATGAAAGTGTTTATTTCCAGTTTATGTTACAGTTTTGGTGAGGGGTTGAAAAGATTAAAACCAAGGTTGAAAATCATGTTGGCAAAATGGTGCAATTGTGTTCTTTCATTTCAAAGAATGCAAATGAAAACTGGATTTTTTTTTTATTTTTTTTAATTGTCAGGGGTTTATGATGGAGTTAACAGCTCACCAAGGACGTGTTGGTAATGTTTTGCAAGTTGGAAGTCAACTTCTATCAACTGGAAAACTTTCCGATGAAGAAGAGAATGAAATCCAAGAGCAAATGAATCTACTTAATTCTCGTTGGGAAAGTCTCAGGGTAGCAAGTATGGAAAAACAAAGCAAGTAAGTAATATATCTGCTGTTATTACACCATATAATAATTAATTCATTCATTTTGACTGAAACAGTCCTGAACTTGAATAACAGTTGGGATTTTCCTTCACTGTAAACAAAACTCCATCTTGTATCTGTTTTACCTGAAATTTCACGTGCAGTGATTTTGAGCCTTGCATGTTGTTTGGAGCCTGGAAGCCACATAAAGCAGCAGCTCCCAACAACTTGGACACAGATAACACTTTAACCAAAATTTGCATCACCTACCTCACTTTTATTGGAGTGAAAATTATGCTATTTTAAAAAGTGCAAGGCCTATAGTTTAAAAATTGAATTACAACTAGAAGTGGAGAAATAATCTATTAAATATTCACAATAATATTTGGAAATTTTTATTATTACTGTATCTGATTTTGGAATTTTGATTTACATAGTGTCATCTGGGACAAGAAATTCCATACATGTAAAAGCTTGTGATTGTGCCACAGGGAAGTAATTTGGTTTATGGGATACAGAGATAAAGTATATATTTTCTTACTTTCTTCATAATATATATTGAACATATTCAGTTATTCATCTTGCTCCTCTTTATGCTTTTTCCAGTTCTACCTTGCCTTTTGGAGTTGAGGGGTTTTCCTATTGTATTAAAAAGTGAACTGTGATTTTTAACAATTGTATGCCATAACTCTCTTTCTTCCAATATATTCTTAGCAATTCCAAACATTTGTTTTCTTTTCAGCTTGCTACTGAGTACTGAGAATGTTTCCTTTATTCTGTCTTCCTTTGACTATAAAATTGTTTCTGAGTTTCACGTTTCAACCTAACTTATTCCAGTTCTAGTATATTTTTGGAGACAAAAAAAAAAAATCTATGATTCCTTACTGTAGGGAGATTTTATTGGCCATACTTATTTTCATTTAAATCAATACATGCAAGTTGCTATGTCTCTGAGTGGTACTTTTTCTACTTGAAATGTCCTTTAACACCAGTTGTTATCCCATCTCCCAGCTGCAGCTGTAGTTTATTGCTTGGGGAATTGAGTGGCCTAGTGTCTTCTACAGCATATCATATTTGGGTAATATGAGTTCAGTAGAAGACTTAAGTAGAAGAAGAATAATAAGAGCTTCACAGAGAGTGTTGCACTACTATTTAATTTTCTATACAAAAAAAAGAAATCTGTGATAAATTCAATTAGATTTGGGATAGGGGAAGAGAAAATTTCTTAGAAGTGATATCCTTAGATATAGTTAATTCTGGCCTTTTGGTCAAACCACTGTGTTTCAAGAAACTGGCTGGATGAGTATAAAAAGTTTTCTTATAACAATATAATATATTTTTGGGTTATTATACATAATTTAAACTCTCAGGGTCCATCTTCTACTTCAGTTTAAAGTACAATCTTCTGAGCAGATTGCTATAATCTTGTCCCTAAGGCAACAGTGGCACATTTAGCCAAACAGGGATGGTTTTTGTGAAGATGAGAACAGCAAGACTGTCTGACCTCTGTAATGGTAATAGGAATTGTGAAAAAAGGTACCACACTTTACAGCACAAGGAAAACAAAAGCAAGTAATAAACAAGGACAGGAGGAAGATATACTGATAAATATGCTATAAAAAAATGAAAGGGTCCTATAAAAACTGATTTAGGAGGTCAGAATTTCAAAAGGAAGTTTGGAACATAAAAATGCCTTTGTATAAAAGCAGCCCAGATTGGATTTCTCATGTATTCACTATGTATTGAAAGTATTTGACTCTTTGAATAAGCAGTGCAGTAGCATGCTGAAGGAAAACTGGTTTTTTTGGTTTTTTTTTTTATTTCTTCCTCTTGGCCTTTCCCAAACAGTATTCTCTATAGTAAAGCATCTCAGTGATAAATATGTCACTGTAGAGAAAAACAATGCAATTTACGACTTTATGGGGAGTTCAACAACTTTTAAAACACATTCAATTTTTTGTTTTTTTTATTTGAAACTTATTTGAGCCATACTATAAACAAAGGTTTTGATAATCTCCTGAGGTATATAAATAGATATTAAACCCTCATATCAAATGTTTATAAAAGTATTTTGAAAGCATGGAAATACCCAGTGAATGGTAAGAAAGAAGAAGCATTCTTTTACTTTAGGAATGAACTGTGATTATGTTTTGTGATTATTTAATTTTTAAGTTCATTCTCTTTACTTCAGAATAATGTCAATATTATGTATAATAATTGTTTCATCATATTTTCATTTTCTTAAATTCAGTTTACTGTAACAGGTTTTCTGTAGTTTATTTAATTTAATGCTAAGAGGAATATCTCCAGGATAAAGCAGTGTGCTTTATAATAGCTTAGTTTAGAATATCAGGACAATAAAATAAACAGTTGAAAGTGAAGGACTCAGATCTGAGATCCCTAATCCCTTGTAAACCATGGGCTTTATTGAAACAGGGTATCATCCTTCTGTACTCTATCTGCAATTAATAGAGAGATTAGGATGGAAACAATACTATATGAGTCCTCTGGTGGTTTTGATCAATCTTTTAAATATTATTTCCAGGAAAAAAAAAAAAAAGGAAAATAGAAAAAAATTATAAAAACCAAATCTGAAATCCTGAAGTGCTGATGGTGAAGATTTTGTTTAGGAGAGTTTTGAGAATTTCTAAAGAGGCAAGTCTAAGTGGAAATCTGTCATGAATTTTTGGCCAGATCATTTTGGACCTATCTATACAATTTGATTAGGCAAAACATAAGTATTTTCTGGTTAACTTTCAGAGTATTTTCCATTGAATAACTGAAAATATAATATTTTTTCTATTTAATATCCTAAATTAGAGAAAGCCTGGTAAGATCAGCTATTTGAGTAGTTTTCAAAATACTTGTAGTGAATAAAACAAGCTTCAAAAAAACAGTGTAGAAATTTTGAACTCCAACTCTAATAGAAATGCAACTGTAATACAAAGCTTTAACAGATAGAATATTATATGATGTAGTCAGTTCCTAAAGAAAAAGCTTCAGAACAATTTGTCTAAATCAAAACTATTTCAAAAAAGTTTCAGTTCCCTTCTCCATAGAACCATAGAATGTGATGGGTTGGAAAGGGCCCATTGGGGTCATTGAGTCCAACTCCTGGCCCTGCACAGACACCCCAACAGTCCCCCCAGTGCCTGAGAGAATTCCCCAAACACTTCTGGAGCTCTGTCAGGCTGGGGCTGTAACCACTGCCCTGGGGAGCCTGTTCCCCTTCCAAAGCATGTATTCAATATATTTCTCTTCTGCCTTCACATGTAACCTTGTGAAAATCTGTTAGTATATGGGGCAGATGTTTCTGCTTCTGGTTTTCTTCACTTATAAATTCTAATTATTTTTTCTTTGTTTTACAGTTTGCATAAAATCCTAATGGATCTGCAGAATCAGCAGCTAGCCCAGCTAGCTGATTGGCTGACAAAAACAGAGGAAAGGACAAAGAAAACTGATTTGGAACCTTTAGGTCCAGATCTAGAGGACCTAAAGCGCCAAATAGAAGAGCATAAGGTATGCTGTGATGGGCTTCCAAAGGCATAAAAACCAAATTGGGTGTTTGACATTTTAAAATCTCTACTCCTGCCGTTAGAGCATAGCAAAGTAATATGAAATCTTGGTTTAATATTTATTGTTCTAAGCATTTAACAAGCTTTTGTAGACTTACTTTATCACAACTGTGAGTTTTATTCTGATATAAAGAAAATATTGCTTTCTTTTTATTTATAAGCAATATACTAGAATATGCAAGGCAACTGTAACATCTTTTCATTACATTAGAATGAAAATAGATCAGGTTTTTTAATGCTTGTGTATTCTTCTTTTTGCATCTTGTTTTTTTGTCTTACATGTAGCATCAATGATGCACTTATCAGACCACATAATATTGCTAGGACTCCAGAGTTCCTGAACATATATTTGCACTGAATATATATTAAGCACTGTAAAATGCACTACTTTCTAGCAGTAGAAAATAATTTTTGGTAATATACAAAACAATAAAAAAAAAGCAACCAACCAAACTCAGGAATAGATGGAATTTAATAAAATGGAATTTGGCCAGTTAATCCCCACATTACGTAAGGGTAATTTTTAACTGGAAGAATTAAGAGCTAAAAAGAGACAGAGAGTATAGTTTGTGTAGTAGTTTGAGTAAATTTATTGGATTAGAATGCCTTGCTTCGTATTAATGTAGATTTTAAAAAAAATTTATATATGTGTCTACAGCACAACATGATGATAAGGAAACACATAAAAATGTAGAAAACAGAGGTGATTTGTGAGGTGGTGGAGATTTAATATGATGACCTTTGAATTTCTCTACATCAATGGCTCAAAGCTGTTCCTTGCCATGGTATCTTGAGAGATTTTAACACCTGATGCTTCTTGGCCTGTGTCAGTGCCAATCCAGGTTTTAGAGGGCAGATCATCCTGAAAAACAATTCAAACTGAAATCAGCTTTTACAGTTCTTTTAAAAATAGGTCAAAAGCTGCAAAAGACATCATGATGAACTTGTGTGTTAAAGATGATTTCTTTGCATTCTGATTAAGGAGTGCTACTGAAGAAGAATACAAATTCTGCAGCTCCTGCTGCTGTTGGTGCTGTCTGTGCTTGCCCTGTGAGCAGATAATGCATTTCAGTATGTGGGTTTGCTAGCTAAGGACATTTTCTGACATTACATTTTCTTTTTAAGACAGACATAAGGTAATTATGAAATGGTAATTGGAGAAAGGAACATGAAAGATTTCGAATACATCAGTACTAAGACTTGAAAATCTTTACTCCTATTCTATGCATTTTATGCTTGAATACTAATATAAAATGCAATACCTTTATTTATGCAGTCTCTTTATGCTTCTTCCTTCTGATACTGAGAAAAATAGGTAATTATCTGGTATTTGAATATTCTGAGTGAAGACATGCAGAAGCCTCTTTTCCACATGTTTGTTCTTCACTGTGGTGTGTTGAGTTAGTGAATGTTATTTATTTATGTGTATTACTTTTCAAATCTCTTTCCTGTGAAAAAGGGAATTTAGCTAAATTGCTGGAAATAAAATGGTTTGGATTTAATTTTAATTACATTTGCATTCATCTATCCCTTGTGTTATTCAGAAGTCAAAGAACAGGGTTTTCCATTCTTTCAGTTATTGAGAGAAAATGTCATAAAATTTTATTGTATTTTGCATACAGCAAAGCTACCTCCTATAGCAAGGGTTAAAACAATGGACTTGTAATAGAACATTTATTGCTTCATCATTAAACAAGCAAATTAAAAAAAAAAAAACCAAACCATTCATATTTTCTCTTAGTCTCACATGAGTCTGGTTTTATCAGAAAACAAGGTTTTGTAAATTCATAAGAGGAACCAAAAGTTTGAAGATATAAAAAGCAATCATCATTTCAAATGGAACAGACCAGCCAACATATTAGGTTTGGGTTGTTGTCATCGTGCCTCTGTCTCCTCTTTACCCTTACAATTTTGCCTTCCTCTCTTTACTTGTTCATTAGTAGGCACTTTTCACTCATTTATTTCATGTTATGTATCCCCCTTTGAGTTATGATTTCCATACATCAGATTTCTTTATTCCATGTATTTTAAAATGATGCTGCAAAATATTGGTCTCTAGTTCTTGTGACTGACACTTCAGTTTCTCTGCTGGGACATATTAAAAAAATCAAAAGGAAACCAAAAAAAAGCCCCACTAATATGTATTGGGTATGGCAGCCAACAATTACACCATAGAAAGAACATAACATTCTTCCCAGCGTGCTGCTTAGGTCCAAAATATATGAGGTTGGTATCTTGATAATACTGAAAATTTTCTGCATGGACTGAAGTGGTGAAGAAGAAAATTTTATGTCATTAGGAATGTACAGAGTTCTGGTAAGAAATCTGGCATAGTCAATATATTTTAGAAGATCGGTTAAACATTTCAGTAATTTTTTTTTTTTCAATAGCATTTTAAGTATTTTTCTCCTGTTACAGTTATCCATTCCTTATTTTTTAAAGGAAGAAAGCTACTTTTCTGCAAAAATCTAAGGACTATTGAGCTGTCCAAGCAGAATATGGTATTGGAAATGTTAGAATAAATTTTAAAAGTGTGCTTTTAATTGCACTGGTTTTATTATTCCAGTTATTATTTATTATTATTGTACTATATATATAATTATTATTTATTATTAATATACTGTATAGTTGGTAGATTTTTTTATATTGTTATTAAGTTTCTAAAAACATCTAAGCCTTTTTTAGTGCCAGGATTTTTAGTACTTCAAATTAATTTCAAAAGTAAAAGGAGACACTTTTTCAGTGTCCAAATATAAGAATGGATTTGTCTTTGGGACTTGGATGACTTTGGTGAGCATTTTTATTCTTTTTGAACTAGATTACGTTTAAGTTGTGTAAATTGTTATGTGATCGGTAGGAGTTAAAGGAATTGTAGAGTTTTATGAGTTTCTCTTGTTGCTATCTTTATTCATCAACATCTATGTCTGTCTTACATTTGAAGTCCCTGCAAATTTGGTATTTCTCTAATAAGCTCAAGGCAACTTGTTAGAAATTACCATTTAAATTATTTGAACAGAGTATGCCTCTGCCTTGAAACTGTCCATCATAAATTCCTGTTCCAACAAGATCCTGTAAACAAACAATTCTCACCAATGAATTTCATGGTAAAAATAGACACTTGGGTTATAAGGAACAGTCTTTTACTTCAGAGTAAATTGAATCTGCCTGAGGATTAGATAATGAGTCAACTTTCTGGTTCATCTGTTCCTTGACTTCTCAAGTCTTTCACAATGTGTGTGAGACTCCCACCTCCAAAGTGCCATCCACTCCTGCTAACTCTGGTTTTGTTCTGGGGTGCCATCTGTCAGATTCCAGCTAATAAGGAAATTCAAGTCACCTTGTCCATGGCTGTAGACTTAGGGAGCAATGAATTTGTATGGCTTCAAGAGGGGGTTAAATGTGGGGGAAGTGAGCTGTATTATACTAATCCCTGACTGCTCTGCCTCCTCTTCCCTCTCAAGAGCTGCATCATAAAATGTTGAGAAGTCTAAATTCCAGGGATGACTCTAACAATTTATTATACTTCACAGTCCTTGAGAATTGTTTTATAGTCTAGCTCTCTGAAGCAAATGGTACTCACAGGCATGAAAGTCAGAAAAAGGAGGATTCTTATATTGTCTCAATATGCCCATGAAAGAAATTAACTCTGAAATGGGTGGTAAGATATTTATACCGTAAAAACAAAGTAGTCTGTGAGTTCCTATTGCTTATAACCACATTATGGTTTGGGTTTTAATTTTTTTTTAATTTTTAAATAAATGTAAGATGTCTTATGAAAAAGAGTTTTAGAATGCATGAACTTATATTCTGCAAGGACTTCATACATGAGTGAGTTATTCCACTTGAAAAAGCAGCAGAAAACCACAACATTGTGAAATTCAGCATAGTAGGTAGCACAGTCAAGGTTTCTCTTGTGACAAGGCCGTGTTATTTTTCAGGCTGTAACCATCCCACTATATATGCATTAGTCCCTAGAACACACTCAGCTGAAGTACTGAGAGCATAATCCAGAACTTTGGTTTCCCCAATTCTTTTGTTGGATTGAGGTTTGAAGGAAGGTAGAGACAGCTAAAAAGTGTGACAGCAAGATGGAGTCCTGGATACCTTGGGGTTTTCTTTTTTGAAGGGAGTGATATGAGGTCTTCTCTGTGGTTTTAATTTTCATTACCAACTTCAGTTCCTTCCATTTTTATTGTGTGTCCTCTTGCTGTGCCTGAGGAAAGGAAGGAGAAAATAGGCCTGGCAGCTCAGTTCCCTGGTGCCAGAGCTGGGCTGGTTTTGATTTTGTTAAGTATAGCAAAGGAGGGGCACCATCTTTTATGGCAAGTGAGGGGAAAAAAAAAAAAAAAAAAAAAAGGGGGGTAAGCAATTTTTTCATCAGGTGTGCAGAAATCATGAAATCCTTTTGTTTCTTGTTTAGTTTCCTGGTTTCTGCAGTGAGTGTAAGTAGGGTGCTGCATGAGTTTCCTAAGGGTGGGTCACCTCCTGAGCAGTTTTCTCCTACATGAGTAATGTTGTAGGGTGCCAAACTGAAGTTAGCATGTGCTTGTTTAATGAAATTTATGTTATTTTTATATTATTACAATATTGAAAAAATATATTTTCATGCATTATTTTAAAATACAAAAATTTAATTCAGTGGCTATTTAAAATCAGCTGGTTATTGGTATGTATACATATTAAGTGACTATCTGTAAATCAGCTACATAAACTCAACAAATTATTTCTCAAGCAAAATTTTCAGTCTGGAATATTGTATATAAGTTAGAACTTTTGAGTAACTTTAAGCTCTGGAGTTCTCATAGTCATTTATGCAAGTTAACCAGTCAATTGTACACTTTTTTTGGTAGTTTTTTTGTTTGTTTGTTTGTTTGTTTTTTTGTTGTGTTTTTTTTTTTTTTTTACTTTGGAATACATTTTCTAACACATATCCTTTCATTATAGGCATTTCAAGAAGATCTGGAGCAGGAACAAGTTAAAGTGAATTCCCTAACTCATATGGTAGTGGTGGTAGATGAAAACAGTGGTGACAGAGCTACTGCTGCATTGGAAGAGCAGCTTCAGGTAATGACTGTATGGCAATGCTGGTCCCAGAAAATTGAAATAGAAAATTTTAAAAAGCAAAACCAGATAGTAAATGTGTTCATGATCTACAGGATCATAATTTGTAGACAAATAATGGTTATGAATAAATAATAAGATTATTCTGTATTTTTCCAAAGCAGATTTGAGGGGGAAGTCATAATTTATTTCCCATTATTTTCTCATGGCCATGTTTCTTAGGAAAAGAAGGGAAGTATAACTTAATTGTATTTTCTAAATGCAATCACTTGAGTATCTTTAAAAGACACCTTGGAGATACATTTGTGGTAGGGCTTGCAGCCAAGATATTCTAAAAGTTTTTCAAATATTAAATTGATCATAGAAACAATTCACTATTTCAATTGTGTCTTAAAAATGTTGCTATTTTCATATTATTTATATTCCAGTGCTCTTACTGTAACTTCTGAATGAAATTGGATAAATGAAAGTTGATAATTAATGTTGAGATACATTGAAGGAGAGTTCTCTTGTGTTGGTGGTCAGCTCTCCAGGGTCACAGCTCAAGAGGAACTGCAATATTACAACCAAGATTCTTTCTAGTTTTCTCTTTCAGAAAGGAGAAACTGTTTTTCTTTAATTTTGCTTTATTACCTAAGGAAATAAGAGCTTGTGGGTTCTAAATCATTAACACCCAAGGTTTCTCTAGAGAAGCTATCTACATTCCAGCAGGTATGGCTGTAGCACAGATACCTGTGTGCTGTCTTGAATGTAACTAATTTGGGTAGCAATAGAGTAAATCAGTAATTAGAATTTAGAGTAGGCTTTACTAAGATGCTGAGCCCTGCCACTTCCAATGTAATTCTGAGTTTTCTCTACTGCAGCTACTTAGTCAACCCAGCCAAGATAACAATGCAGCCTCTACTGATCCATAATTATTCATTCCTTTTGACTTCCTCTTAAGTGTCAGAACTGTGCTGCACCTGCCCAAAATAATCTTAACCTTCCAGAATATCTTGCCAGCCAGCTCCTTGGAACTGTTCAGTGGAATAAAGCAGATCCCTAGCAAGAACATGGCTCCTGAAGCAAAACTAGACTTGTAAAATGTCTTGAATGGAAGAAGAGACAAAATAACTAACAGTTTTTGATATTTATGGCACTTCATGAGTAAGAAAATGTATAAATGAGAGTTTTTAATAGTGCAAAAAACAAATGAATGGTTGGTGGATTGTTAGAAAATCTCATTTCACATCTTCAGAAGGAAGAATTAAGAACCATCAGGTGACACAGCTTCATCCCATGTTATTACAATTGTTGGAAAGGTACCATTAGTATCCTGTGCAACATCTGTGGCTGACCCATATTGGAATAAAGCATGAAATAGAACTCAGAAAATACTGCAATACCTTAAACAAACATTATTAATAATTAATGTAAATTAAATACAGTGGAAATACACAATTTGTAATTGTGCAAGTGCAGAAAACACCAATTATTGTCTTGGAAAAAGTACATTCCTTGAAAGATGCTAGAAAGACAATTCCTGAGTCCCCTCACCCTGCAGCACAGGCTCTCTGAGCAGAGCATGGGGTGCTGTGGAACAGAACATTTGCTCTTTTATTATGTCCTTTATTCATAATTTCTTACAGAAGAATCTGGGAGAAAACATGATTCAATTGCTTTGTAAGTCAAAGAATATGTAGAAATATTACAGATGTAATAAAACTGAAGTACAGATATAAAGCTACAGGGTTTAGAGTGATAGGGAGGTGTGGAAACTTTTACACTTGAATGCCCAGAAGGGAGCTACCACAGTCCACCTGCTCTCCTAGTGAAATGTTACACCTCTTTTTTGTGTACAGGAACTGTTTGGAATTTTTTTTTTTCCCTATCACTTGCAGTCTGAATATAAGCACAGGAGATAAAATGTGTTGACAGGCACAACCATTAGAGCATTTCACAAAGAGCACAATGGAGAAAAGTTCCAAGCTTGATTATGTATCTGTCAGTCTGACTTCTAAAAGTAGAACTAAACAAGAGCATGAACTATCAGACAAAAGAGCTTAATAAGACTGGCTCACTGAGGTGCTGGTCAGGATCAGATTAGGAATAAAATGAGCATTTATTTCCATGTAATAATCAAAGATGCATTTTCCAAGCAGGTGCAATTCAGTTTTGCATTTCTTTTTGAGATAGTGATTCCTAAAATATTTTCATACATATAAATATATCTATATATAATGTTGTTTTTTTTTTTCCAAATGTTTGTATAAGACAATTTTTTAAAGACTAAAATGAACTTTTTGAGGTGTCTCAGGAGGTTTGACAAGAATCTATGCTGATTTTAAATGAATAGTAAAGTTCATGTCTTTCAACAGTTCTTACATTTCAACATTAAAGTTCTTAAGTTTCATTGCCTGTGCAAAAACATATCTATTTAAGAGGCATTTAATGTCATAGAAGCCAAAAGTGTCCCCTGAATCAAATTATTAATTAAAAATTTACCCTTGCTTGGAAAACTAAAACCAAACACAATTTCAGGGCTTTTCTTAGAAAGAGCTGTCCCTCTAAGATACTTTGAGAGGCTACAGCTAGACTGGGTGAATGTGAATATTAAAACTACTTTTACATTACTTTGCCTACTTCACATATCAATGTGGGACATATTGAGAGGCTCTGTTTATGCTGCTACTGAGAACCTACTATTTAGACTTAAAACTCCAAGACCCCAATTAAACTCAATCCTTAGATTTACCAAGGCAGCTGTGGAATAAGGCTCAAATCTATATTTAGTGCTGCAAAAGTCAAACTGCTTTAGTAGCCAAGCTGTTTCTGTACTCTGACTCATTTTTACAGGAAAAATGGGGGAAATTATCTTCAGCTCAGAGAAATGGCTGGATAACACACAGAAACCATGAATGCAGGGAGATTTTTTTTTTTCCATAATTATACCCAGCAGATAACAGGTCTCTTAAGGACTCTTGTGGGCTAGTTCAAATTAGAGGCTTCCCCAGACTTCAAGGGCCAGGGTCTGTGCTAGAAAGAAATCTGTATAAAGTGTATCAAATACTACTTGATGGTTTATTCCCCTACTGGGGGAAAGGAGCTGAGAGTGTATTTTCCATGATTATCTGTTCATATTAGTCAGGGTACTGTCTGTGGATTGAAGATGAAATATGGGCTGTTCTTGTAAAAATGCATCAAAATAAGTGAGGAATGTTAAAGAATGAATAGACTATTTCAGTTGACTCACTGAGCACTTATGACAGGAAGTTACATCCTACAGACTAAAGGGATTTCAAACACCTGCTCATCACAACAGTATTCCTGGTTGATGCCTGGGAAGTTGAAATCTCCCACAGGGACAAGGGTTACTGATCTAGAAATTTCTGCTAATTCCCTGTGGAATAGTTTCTATCCTGAGCAGCCTGGAGTTCTCCATCACAGATTTCCAACCGTGGAACTCATTCCACCAAGACTCATCAACATCACAGCTGTGGGACCTGACCAGTGCTTCCAGTTCCTCCTGTTTATTTCTCTCTCTCTGTGTGATGAAATGCTGAGCACTTGAGAACTGCATGAAATGTTGAGCACTTGAGAACTGCACACAGAACTCAGTGTTTTTTGGTAGAAATTCTATGAATGGGTTAAATATTCACTTGTATAGAATTAATTTTGGATATAGGCAAAAACATTTTTCCACCTTTTCTCATTATTTTAAAAAGTAGATAATAATACCTGATTAGAAAAACATTTATCAAATTCTGTTAGTTGCAGGCTTGCAGTACATGATTTTAATCCAGAGTTCCCAAGGGTTATGTTTTACTCATTTTCTTCTGTTCTTGTGCTTCCTTACTTTGACCTTTTAGACTAAAATATTTCCCCTTCTGCTTTTCATAGTCATATAAAATATTCTTTCAGTGTCCTCTGAGAAGAAAAAATAAAAAATCTTTTTTTGCATGCAAATTTCTCTAAAAATTCCTGTTAGGGCTGTAAGAAAAGGCTTTTTTTTTTTTTTTTTTAAATACAGGAGGGCATTTTACTTGTTACTGTGGATTCAATCTATTTCTCTGAAAATTTGTTTTCCCAGATGTTAGGAACACTTGAAGCAGCCTGAGTTTGTGGGCATTGCACAGGCTACTGTTTGATGTGAATAGAGAGTTAAAGTTGAGCACCATGTGATTTAGTATAATAACTGCTTTATAAATAACAGTCCTAACCTGATATTTTGAACTTGAAATTTCAAGTCTTAACTCAGACAAACAGTGTATGGTTGTTATGGCCTTAAGGTTGGTCACAGAATCAGCACTTTTATCAGTGCAGTTATTTGGTCATTTTGCTTACTTTATTAAAATAAAAGATCTTGTCAAATTATTGAGGAAAAAAGAGGTTGCTGCATTTTTTTTAACATTAAATTATGATCTCTATGAGGAATATGTAAATACAAAAGATATAGCATTATATAATATCTCAAGTTATTAGGATTCCGTAAGAGTAATGAAGTAAATAACTAAATATGAAAAAAGGAAGAAACTATTATCTTTTTGTCAGGATATGCTTTTAAGTGGATGAAAAATTAAGAATACAGTAATACAGAGTATCTTTCAGGTGTTTAAAAGAGATTTTTTTTTTTAATTTGGAGCAGCTGAATAACGTGCACTTGATGTCCAGGGGTAATTAAGTCACTATAAATCATTGCAATAAAAGTTTTCTATCATCAGCTAAAGTAAGGGAGAAGAGAACAAGATGGTTGGTATTTTGTGTAATTTAAGTACATGCATAATAATAAATGGTACAAATACCTGGGAAACCTCAGTGGGATTTGTGCTGATGTGGAAGTTTATAAGCATGGGTTTTTTTACACTGCAATATTTTAAAGGAGGTAAGAGCTTTGACCAATTGTACTGATGATGCAACTTAAAAGCCAATTTTTTGCTTTTGCTTTGGCCACATCTTTACTCATTATGTTTATGTTTCAAGTAGTTCTGTTTTGGGGATCCTTAAGTTCTTTAAGAGAGTGAGTTTTTCAAAGTGTAGTAGTAAAGACTTGCTAGAAAACTATCTGGTATTAAAATATTCAGTGTTTAGATCTATTGCTTTCCCTCTTCTCTCCAGTTTGATTTTATTTCAAATGGGCCTAAAATCCATTTCAGTGTGATATGCAACATATTTTAGGGCAAATGCCTGAGAAAGAAGTGAATAAGGAAAATTTTCCCATAAAAATTTCGTAATGCCATAGGGAAAACAGCTTTCCTTGTTAAGGAAGAAAAAAGTAAATAAATGCTGAACACACTGTTGTGTTTCTTTCTCTCCAGCACTTTGGAAAACGGTGGGCAGCCATCTGCAGATGGACAGAAGAACGATGGGTCCTTCTGCAAGATATTCTTCGTAAATGGCAGCATTTTGCTGAAGAGCAGGTGAATAGCTTTTTTTTTTAATAAGTTATAAATTGGAATGTTCTTCAACACATTATAGGAAATATAATATTTAGTTTTGTATATATATTTATATAGGAAAGGCCTGACTGAAGCTTTTTCTTTTGAATTTTATTTCAGTGCCTTTTTGACGCATGGCTTACTGAGAAAGAGGATGCTGTGAGCAAAATTCATACAACTGGCTTTGGAGATCAGAATGAAATGCTGACCAATCTAAGCAAATTGGCTGTATGTATTTTTCATTTTTCTGTTTTTATGTTCAGCTTCCTTAACCTGAGTCTGCATGCACATGGCTTTACCCCTCTCTCTGACCATATGGTATCATACTTTGGGGTGGGCTTTGCCTCCTGTGGTGGAATAAGTTGGTCCATAGCCTTGCTGCTAAAGGAACCAAGAGATAGAGATGTTTTTCTTGGTTGTATCTTTGGTAAAAAGTTCATGAAATAAAATAGCGTTTTCATGTCTTAAAAATATGTATATTTTGACAGTGAAAGTTTCTTTGTTGATACTGTTGGTGTATATATTGTGTGTGAGACTTTATATACATATGTGCAAAGGGATTTGCATATGAATAAGTTATCCTTCAGCAAACCCTGTCATACATTCTTTGAGCTTGAAGAAGCTGAAGGCTCAGAAGTTAAAAAATGTTGAAATTAGTGCTACTTTACAACTGTTCCTCAGCATCAGAAATGGAGTTACATGCACAAAATGTACCCTTTTCACCACGTCCTCCACCTCACTCTTCAGCAAATTCTCCATCCTGTGTGGTCTTCATGGAGGGAATGTAGGTCTGGCTGTGTCTGTAGAGGTGAAAAACTTGTGGCAGCCTGGACTTGCCAATGGCTTTACAGCAGGAGGACCTCTGTAAAGAAAAAAATACTCTATGTGCTATTTCTGTAGTGATGACTGCCTAGCATTTAGGGGAAAGGAAACACTCATGTCCATGCTTTGGTTAAAATAGGTGAATTATTGCTTTATCAGGGAAAAAAAACAAACCTGCTGATCTTTTCAGACATGAATATTTCTTTATTATTAATTAGCTGTCATTAATTATTAAGTAATAAATATGAAATACCAATTAATTATATATTGTCCATTAAATATTTTTAATGGATATACATAGCTTGGCTATATTTATCTAAGGATCAGCCTTAAATTTTTAAAAATTAATTTAGGATTTATTTCCTTCTAATCATTCTGTATTAAAAGTAGAAGCGTTCAGACTCTGGGTTGATAAAAATACCATGATGTCTATGAGATTTGAGTAACTGTGATGCCTCTAAAATTTACTTCATTTTGTCCTCGCATAAACAAATGTATAAAGCTTAAAAAAAATGAACTCACAGACAATTGTTTAATTCCATTGTAGTTGGTCCAGACTTACTGGTAGATGTTCCTTTGATTCATAGAATAACTCAGTAGTTAATTTAAGAACCAAAAGATTGATTTTTAGAATAATCTTGAGACACTAATTATTACACTGCTGCATATGTTTTTTTTCCTCTCCTTTCTTTTTCTTTCTGCAACACTGTAGGGGTATAAAAATATGAATTTAGTAGTACAGACTTGGATTTTGATTAAAAATTGCTTAGGATTAAGTAAACTTCTTTGTAAAGGAAGGAAAGCATGTATTGCCTTAGTTTATGTACTTCTTGGAAATTCTAGCAATCTAACCTGTGAGCAGTCTTGAAGCTGACTTCAAGCCAGGCTTTTAACACATAATGGATTAGAGAAAACTCAGGATGCTTTGGAGTACCTTCATGAAGAAAAATGTATTACAAGAAATTCAAATTTGTTCAAAAATTGTATACTTTTGGATTTCAGAAGGTTGCTAGAGGACACAGGTACAGAAGGCTGAAATGTTTGTCCCAAATTGTGAAGTAGCAGACTGTTAAGGGTTTGCAAGTGTTAAGGATAGGGCCAGTTTGGGTACCTTTCAGAGTTGCTTGAAAATATGATGTTAAAAAGGAAACACTTCTGTAGTTTCCTTTCATAAGTTTCACTAATGAACTCTTATGAAGTTAAAATTATTTTTAAATTATGCTGCTAGTTTAAATGGTTAAGTAATAGTGTCATGAAATAATTGTGGTCTTTTAGAAGACTGAGTGAACAACAAAAAACAGTACATAAAATTATTTATCCATAGCCCTGAACCTCAAAAAGAATCATGTCATCCTTAAAATAACAGGTGGAGATTATTAATTGCACCTTAGTCCTTTTTACACGTTAATAACTTTGATCTTTTTAGAAACATGATTCATAATCCAATAGTTTAGGTATTTAAATATTGGTGGTATGCTAGAAGAAAACTGCCTCTTTAGTGATTTGGAGCAGAACAGTGGCTTTTACTTTTGGAATTCCCCTCTGAGGTTTTAGACCTAGTAGCAGTCATTACCAAATTCCAGTGACTATGTGTTTTTACACTCACACAATGCCAAATTGCTAGAAGTTTTGTGTATGACAATTTACTGTTTTAATCTTGTCTGAACCTTCAGGAATTTTTATTAATATGTCAGCCACATTATGGTTTTTTTGAAGAATATATTCTCCTCTTGGACTGGATTTTAGAAAAAGAGAAAAATGGGGTCATACTCTCCTGACCCTGACACATTGTGCCTGTATTTTGGTGTATTTTATTTGACATGTGTTTGAATGTAGTAGAGGAGAAGCTGTCACCAAGGATCACTCTTATAATTAGGTCTGAATTGTGAAAGCAAGTCTGTGAGAGAATAAAAATGTAACTTTTCACTTAGAATAAAGACATTTATATTCTTAACAATATGATATCTTGATCCCTCAGCTGTCCAGTCATTCCAGCAAAACCTTACAGCATTAGACCTTAAGAATTTTGGACTTGATATTGTAATATGGCACAAAAGCTTCCAGTCTATGTTTCTGCCTCACTTATGTGCAGAACTTTGCCAGATTATGGTTGTGTTCTCTAGCCAGCCTTGTTAACTGGAAGGAAATTCCTGAAGGTAATTTATCAAACCATTTAGCATTGTGACTGTTGATTTGAAATTCTACGACCTTCCTACAAGGCCCTAAGCATTCTAAAGGAACTGATGTGAAAAAGGTCTGTTGAGATACAGTTCACAGTAGGAAAAAAACTTGACTTTTATATCACATTAATGTCCACAGAATAGAGCCTGCACCAGTGTGGGCTCTTCACAGGATTGCAGTTTCCTTCAGAGCACACCTGACTGTTCTGCTGTGGTGTTCTCCACAGACTGCAGTTTATTTCAAAGGATTTATTCAGTATTGTGTGTGAAAATTTATCTTTGTCATCAGCTCTCTTCTGGGATCTTCCAAGTTTAAAGGTCAGAAAAAGTGTCCAGTGCGTAATTGCTCCAGTTCTTAAAATAATTCCTTAAAACAACTGGGCTTTTTGTGTTTTGTTTTGTTTTTAAATTTTCCACCTACCATTTATTCACTGACTCTATAATTGACTCTTTAGTTCTTACATAAGGGGTAGGGGGAAACAGAGCTTGGAATAGGTGGAAGTTGTGATGCACTGAGAATGTGGAACTGAGGTGATATTTTGGTGCCATGTGTGGCTTAGGCTTGATAGATTCTTTTTCATGCCTTAGGCCTACATTTTGTAGTCTGTAAAATGAAGTTGTTTTTTTTTTGCAACAAATACTGAGAGCTCTTGCAAAGGTGTACAAGTATACAAGATCTACCTCTTTATATTTATAGTATATATTCCATTATTATGGAGTTAAATATTTTCTTGCTTCACCCAACATTTTTGGGGTTTTTTATGTATAGAAAATAATAGACATTACACTATTTTTGACTGGAATAAATTTATTTGCAGCCGAAAATTAACTTTACAGTGGGTGTTGCTGGTTAGAATATTACAGTAAGCAAAGTAGGTTTTTGATCTTTAAGGAAATAAAAAAGCAAAAAAGTAAAAACTTAAACCCCAAAACCAGAACCACATTACCAAAAATAAGGAAATCACTTTATAATGTTCCAATATCAGGGTTTATAGTATGTACTTGGCAGAAGTTATATTTGATAATTAATTTCATATAGCAAACTACCATGTCTTGTCTTCCAAATTGGAAAATTACATATTATGCAGTTACTATTACTATTTTAGATCTATTATTGTACTGGAAAAAAAACCCAGAGTGTATTTTTGGTTATTGTGGCACACTGACAGGTTTTTAATGAAGTAATGTGAAAACAGAATCTCCCAGTATAGTTTTCCAGATTGACTGTAGCTGTCACAAAAGCATATTAATTTGCAGTGAGAAGTATCTTTAAAAGAAATTTTTAGCATCCTTCTTTTTGTAGTGTTTCACTTCCTGCTTGTGCTCCAGGTGTCTTGGATGGATGCTGAGCTCTGGGTGTGTAATACAGCTGTTGTGGGCTGGGGTGATTGGAAATCAAACATTGCTCCTCAGAACTAACCAATGTTTCACAGGATATCATTTTTTATTATTCCACTCAGTGTATGGTGGCTTCCACATGATCTTTTTCTGACGCTGTAGGCGTAAAAAAAGGTCAAATATAGAAGTGCTTGAAATTTAACATGCTAAAGTGGTTTGCATCAACTTTCCTCCATCTGTTAGGTCTCCTACTACTCTGAAAAGAGATTCTTCAATATGAAGTTAGCTTCTACTTCTCAGGGATGCATTAATTTAAATTTTGATATTAACTGTACCTACCCTTAGTAATTATGATGTTTCAAATCAAATCTGATTAGAAACAGTGCTGATTACAAAGACAATGAATCTTTCTTTTGCTGAGTTGCATTTTTAATTACAGTTTTGGGTTATATAGCTGTAGGAAATTATATGTAGACTGAATTTTGTTGTCTAACCACTTGCTTGATTATCCTTTTCATGCCTTGGGGGTTAGAATGCAATCCACAACTGCACAGAGAATTCAAAGTTTAGCTATAGTTACAGGATTAGGGTGTAGAGAACAAATGTTTAAGGAATGAAAATCAGTGGAGTAAACCAGTTAAGGCTTTAAAAAGTAAAACCCAGGTAAGAACTGGAGCTGTGGATGATCCTTGGATCTGTGAATAGCCTGTTTCAGAGGCAGGCTTGCATGTATAGATCTCAGGAGTTTCAAGGTCCCTTGGCAACAGTGTGTTTTGGTTTTTTGTTTGTTTGGGTTCTTTGTTCGAGGGGTTGTTTTTATTGTTTTTTTTTTGTTTGTTTAATTGGTTGGGGTTTTTTGTTTGCATGTTTTAATCCTGGTTTGGGATGAAATATTACTTTTTTTGGGAAACTCTTCTTTCAATATGCAATATATAACAAAGTACATTGACACTTTAAAGAAAGATTGTCATGTTGATATAGTTGTTAGCATGAGTGCAGTTTTAAGGTTATTCCTGTTACACAACTGTTAGCTTTTTGATTCATGTCATCACCTGAAGCCTGCTGTGAAGTTTGGAGTTGCTCCACCTGCCATGTTATGTTGCTTTGTAAGCTCTGCCAGCAGTTTTTATGGAAACAATATTATGGAATTATAGGAGCCCTTAACCCATTTTCAGCTCTTTCTGATGTTCTCCTTGTGATTTTTCTTCTAAGTTTGTTGGTTTTCTTTTTTGTGGGTGTTTTGGTTTGGGTTTGTTTTTGCTGGGTTTTTGATTTTTTGTTGTTTTTTTTTTTTTTTTGTATGAATGTATGTTCTTCCTTCTGTTACTTTGTTTAACAGATCCTAAAAGGAGATCTAGAAATGAAAAGGCAAATGATGAGTAAGCTCAAGTTGCTCAGCCAAGATCTCCTTGTAGCTGTGAAAAATAAAGCAGTGGCTCAAAAGCTGGAAAGTCGTCTTGAAAATTTTGCTCAGCGCTGGGAAAGCCTTGTGCAGAAGGTGGAGAGCAATTCTAAACAGGTCTGTAAAAAGCAGTTTTATCAGTTTATGACAATCAGATCCTTTGAGAGTCAAATGCTTGAAGTAGTTTTGGTGCTGTTTGTCATCTTGTTTTAATTATTTCCCCTGCATGATTGCTTAAGACATATTTTATTTTTAGGACAGCATAATACAACGATAAAATACTTTTCTAGAATTTTATTCATCTCTTTAGTTTTTAATCTCTAGTTATAGTGTTGATTACTTTCTTGGGTTGTTAACTATGTTTTCAGGGATGATACAAACCATAATGAAAATACCTTTCCAGTTAATTTATTTTTAAAATATAATAACACACTTTTTTATAGCTGTCTCTTTGAAATAGCATGTAGTCTGAAATTAGTGCAAGAACTGTCTGCTAGTTTAAGTGATGTTTTTTCTTTTTTCAACACAAAAAATTACTAATTGACTGCTATTTTACTTCTGTACATGATATGCTGATTTACAGATTAAAAAGAGAGGCTACAAGAAAGAGAAATTTCTTGGAAAAATAAAGAAATCAATCTATACCTGTAACCAAAGTGCAAATGAAAAAATGTAATCTGCTACTATTTTGACCACTTTATGTTAACAGCAATATATTAAAAAAAAAAAAAAAAATTGAGTTTTTAAACCAGGTAATAAAATTCAGCACTCTGGTGTAGTAGCCAAACCCATATCCAGTTATTATTCCTAGATATCTTGTTAGCATCTCTTTCTTACTGAATTTAAACCCAAACCAGCTCCCTTTTTTCCATTCCACTATCTCACTAATACCAGGTTATTTTTGAGCTGTCACTGTGTGAATGGTAAAATGGAAATGGATATTAAGGCTTTTTAATTAAACAGCACAGAGCAGAATGTTACAGCAGATACCTCTGTCCTGTCCATACAGATCTCTTACAGTTCTGGTCAGTTTGATTCTATTCCCTTGAGCATGCTGCCCTTTTTTGTTTCTCTCTACTAATACTTCTACCAAATTATGTTTGGATAATTAAAGAAAAGCTGCTATACTTCATGTGGTGATCTGAATCCCTCCTAGTAACCTTGCTTTCAAATCATACCTTAATATTTTAGATTGCTCTGTGATAGTTAGAAAAAGCAGCTAAGTTGGAAAAATCAGTTTGGGAGAATATATGGGAAGAAAATGGTGGAAGGGCACAATTTTAGTTAGGAAGTAAAACATATTGTGTACACAGAATTTAGGAGTTGAAAATAAGATTTAATTGCAGTATATTCACTGTAGAACACCTCCTGTTTCAAAGTCGACAGAAATTCCAGAGATTCAGTTTTAAATTTGGGATGGCCGGGGTCACACCATTTGAGGAAGTTACTCCAAAGTCACTCCAAATTGTTCAAGTCCTGTTCAGATTGGTGATGGCTCCTAAACGCAGTCACTAGTTTTGAAAATGAAAATTACATTACAGAAAATGAAGTGATCAGTCCTGAGGCTGTAAACATAGATCAGCACAGCTGGGAGATGCTTTGGATTCCCAAAACAGTGTAGCTGTCCTATCATAGCAGAGTGTTTCAGTGGATAAGCTCTTCCTCCAAGGAGAAGCTGCTCTGCTTGGGATAGAAATGATGTGCTGCCATAGGAACACTGCTTCACCTTCTGGAAACATTGCACACTTACACCTGGCTGAAGGACCTGTTCCTAAGGCACTGTCACACTGTTCAGACATATTTTCTGTGAAATCCTGATGGTGGACTTGTCACAATGGGTTTCTTACTAGGCAGGGCAGATGATTTCAGTGAGGTTTTTTATATGTATTCATTACACTGTGAGAAAAAATGCATGATCTCATTATGTTCTCCAGTCATGAACTGAGGAGGAGGAGACTTTGAAGAGGGCAAAAATAGAATATTTTCCACTAAAAACTATCAGAAAATGTCTGTTTTATTCATCAAGCTTAGATATTGCCTTCAAAATTAACTTTACATAGTTAAGTGGTGGACTTGGCAGAGCTAGGTCAATAGTTATACTCAATGATCTTAAAATGTCTTTTCCAACCTACAGGATTCTATGATTAATAATTTTCATAGGGTGCTCATAATTGCATTTTTGTCCTTAGTTATTTCCCCTCTTAATAAAGTGTCACCAAATGATTAACATGTTAACAAAATAAGAAATTAAAGGGAAGAGACAACCTCAGGCTGAGTTCAAAGATGATTCTCCAACTGGACATATAAAGTAGCTATAAATCCCAAAGGAAAAGAGCAGAAAGTAGAATATGAGTTCTCCCACATTTGGCTGAATTAATTGCTCTTGAATTCAAGCATCTAATCAGAACACATGGCTGAAGCTCCTGCTACAGATGACTGGATGGCAAGGGTGTGAGAGAGAGAGAAAGCTAAAAAGCAGTTTGTCCTCATCATGAAAATGTCAGCTTTCCTTCACTGACCACACAGAGGAATCAAGGACAAGGACAGCTTGTTTAGGCTAGACGTGGAGCTTCCATAAACTCTAAATCCAGCTTTGCTGAGCTCATTATGCTCCACTAAATTGTACTGAAAATCTTTCCAAACCAAAGAAAACACCATTCCTCATCTGAACTTCCCCACTCACAGAGATAAATTTCATCAAAGAACAGATGACAGCTCCAAAAGTGAGTGTAAAGGAAAATTATGAGTTTATCAGGACAGAGGGCACTTCCAAAGACAGTAATAAATGTTGGCATTAAAGGAAGGCTGCTGTATAAATGAGAAATAAAATGCCATAAAACTACTGAAGTGCTATACACACATTGTACATATGTTTGCCTATAGATGATGAAAAAGATTTGAATTTGTGCTAGGAAAAGAGATGAGCTTTAACATGTTTCAAAGATGGGCTTGATGTGAAACTGCTGGCAAACATTGTGCTTGGAAAGTTTTTAATGTGCACCCTTGTGAGTCACCTTAGTCCTTTCTGTATGATTTTCTGGTGGGTTAAAGGCCTAGTGTATGTTACCCCTTCTCAGAATCACATTTGCTATTCAGGTACTGAAAGGGATGAAGAAAATATAGAGATATTATTTGCACTGTCTTTGAATAATACATAAAACACACCACTTGGGTGACTAAAAGATGTTTGAATTTTTTTGTTGTTGTTTTTGTTTGTTATTTTTTGGGGAGGGTTGGTTCTTTGGGGTTTTTGTTGGGTTTTTTTGTTTGTTTGCTTTCTTTTTGCTTCTTTTTTTTTTTTCACCAGGTAAGCTAATAAAAATTACTTATTATTTTTGTTATTCCTAATATTGTTAATGATTGTCCTTTTCCTATTAAAGTGTCTTCAGTTTAAATGTAAACCAGCTCCATCTTGCACGTAAGGTGGCAATCTATCTTTTAGTCTTACCCTGTCTTTAATTAGAATAATTATGAACTTCAAATTCACATCTCCATTCTCCTTTTAAAGCACATTTAAACCCCCACTCCTGTTGATTAAGCATGAAAAATCCTTTTGTGTTGTTTTCACATCTAAATCATTACCGCCCCAGCATCATGCCTTGACTGCTCTGAGCAGGGATTGCACTGCCAGCTCTGGAAGGGCAGTTCCCCATCTCCAGCTGCAGCTGCTACTCCTGTGATTGGCATTATGCTGCAGATGATTCCTACAGTGCCCTAGCTGTGTTTTATTCTGTGTTACACCTTCTTCACTGGAAACTCTGCCCTGGTATCGATTAGCAAATGAAAACATGGCAGGATATGACCCCTGGTGTCTGAAACATCATCCTATCATTGATTTTTGGATAAAACAGAGTGTTATACGAATTTTATGTGAAGAGGAAAGAGAGACAGAGAGACTGTACCCAAAATTATATAATAGGCAAGAAACTCTTTCTGTTCTAATGTATAGTCAGCTCAGGGAGAGATGACATCAGGTTCATCAGGTTCTATCTTCAATTGTCATGGAACCCTAGACATCAGAAACTTTAACTTCCTTTTCCTTCTGCCCTCTAATTAATTAAAATAAATTGGAAAAGAATGCTGTAGAGAGTTTAAATAAAAATGTATGGAAATGCTGACTTAATATTGTTATGATTTCTGTAGAAAAAAAGTATCAAAATCAATACATCTTGTTGAGAGAACTAAAACAAGAATGTTAGTACATAGAATTTTAGTGGTTAAAAAGTCAACTGGGTGTTTTTCTCTTCCAATGAATTTTGTAGTTCATATGTTACCTAAATCCCTACATGTCACAAGCGGCTTATTCAATTGTCATAATTAATCTATATTTTTTTTTAAATCTGCTCTGAATCGAAACTTTTTAGTCTAAGTAGTCCAGAGTCTGCTCTAATTGGGTTAACTGCTCTGTGTAAGAAATACTGCCAGTTTTCAGTGGTAAAGCCCTTCCCTACTCATCACTTCCAGTGTCAGCCTGGACAAAGAACAGGAAGACTTCTTCGTGGAAGACAATGGGAAGAATTCAGCAGAGTTGGCAAGAATTTGTTGGGGCGTTTTTTTCAGGTTTCTTGGCTTTACTGATACTGCCTGCTGGGAAGAGGCTGCCTGCTAATACTGTTTCCCTTTCCTTGTCATTCTATTTTTCTTTTTCAATGCAGGGAGGCATTGTGGAGGTGTTAGACCTGGTTGCCTTTTCATTGTTTATAGATTGTTTATATGTCTCAATTACTAAGCTGACTCAATTCTCTTACTGGAGTTTCTGATGCAAGGAGTAATAGATAATTTATGTTTGGGTTTATAGTTTTATGAACTTTTAGATACTGGCATGTCTGTTGTTGAATTGGACACTCTTAATATTGCATATTAGCAAAAGCAAAGAAGCAGGGCTTTTCAGGTGCACAACTTTTTCTTGTCCTGGTATCATTTTTTTCTTTTATTTTCCATTTCACTGCCCTTAAACTGCAAAGTGGTCATTGGAGCTGTAACTAGAGTGTTTTGACAAATGAGGCATCATCTGACAGAATCAAAAAAAGACATGGCCTATTTCTCATGAGTTATGGGATTTAACAGCAGCTGCCCACATTTGAGTTGGAAAATGTTATATGGAAAAAAGTACAAATGGGCAGTACATGCATAATGAGTGCACAAACAACTATTAGCAAAAAAAAAACTCTGATCATTCTTTTCTTAATGCAGCTGAGCTATACAAAGGGTTTTTTTTCATATTACCAGAGCAAAGCTAAGTGCATTAGATAGGAAGTGTTTACGGTGTTACATACCATGGATATTAGTATCTGGTGTGACCCCCTAAATATTGGGTTTTAATTATGGACTAAAACTGATGAAAATTCATTTGCCTTCTAATGTATGTGTTCTAATTTAAGATTTCCAGCCAGAAAGTTAACTGCCTTTTCATGCAAGTATGTTATGGTGGTTTACATTCTATTTGAAAATTTTTATAAATGTTAAGACTAATAATTGGTAATTTAGTGCCATTTTAATGCCTTTATCACCTCTCAAGGAGCAAATTTTCAGATGGGGGAAGTCTGAAATTAATATCTAGTAATAGTAACATTTTATTTATTTGCTATCTTTCGCTTCCATTGTAGCATTCCATTCATTTCTTTTCTTCATTCAGCAGGGATTACAGGGAGCTATAAGTTCATTAGAATCCTTTCTGATTTTGATATTGGCTTTTGCAGATAACTTATTCACACAGCGTGAGTCACATAAAACAATCTAGCTTGAGTTGCGTATAATGTTTTTTCCTGAAGGTCAGCCTATGATCAGATGAGAGCAGTTTCTCATTATTTTCTATTGCTCCTCCAAACAATCTTTACTGAAGTCTTTCAAATAATGCATGACCTCTGTTTTTGTACTTCTCACAGATTTCGCAGGCTGTCACTACCACTCAGACATCACTAACACAGACAACTGTAATGGAAACTGTAACTATGGTGACCACAAGAGAGCAAATCCTGGTTAAGCATGCTAAAGAGGAACTCCCACCACCTCCGCCCCACAAAAAAAGGCAACTCCTTGTGGATTCAGAAATTAGGAAGAGGTGAGAATCATCATGAGGCAGAGAGAGAATACTGATAGAGTCTGGACAAAAATGCAAAAATTGTCATTTGACTGCAGTATTTTTCTGTATGCTATTTTGAGCTTAAAATTGTATTTCTGTTCTCTACTAGGGGACCAGCTGATTATTATCTTTCTTTACTCAGCATGAGTTATGGAATATGTTTTGCTTCTATTACACCTATTTAGTAGTGTAGAATATTAATGATTGCATCAATACTATTGCATAGTAATTATAGTCAGTTAAGGTCCTTATGTATGGCATTGTGGGCATCCCACTTGGCTAGGGTCTTGAAATGTGATGTACAAGAAGCATTCCAAATTAATTCTAAGATTTTTGTGTTCTTTAGGGAGAATTTTATTATAGTTTAAATATTAGTAATGAAGATATTGCTTTTTTTCTGAAGTTCATTGTGTTCTTCTGGGCTTATGGGTCAGGAGTAAAAATAGCAGTTCTCCAGAGGCAGTTAATATTTTGTGAAACATGATTTATTATTACTTTCAGATTTTTTTCATGTGTAACTCAAGTACAAGTGACAAGGGATTTTATACTGATGCTGAACACTAGTTAAAGTCAGGAGAAAAAAATTCTGCTGTGTTTAAGCAGAATTAGCTCAAGCACTAAGATTCTAAATGAGATGCTAAGAAGGTAGATTTCAAACATTCATTTTAATGCTTGTTTTGGAAATGTTTTTTTTTATATTCTGATAAACATGAATTCCACAGTAATAGATTTGAAGAGTGAAAAGAATGTGAAACTGCATTCAGTTTCATTCTCATTTCTATATACAATATCTTTGTTTAGTTCAATGTGTTTACCAGGACAACTATTCTATTTTGTAGAATAGTGTTTCACTTATTAAGAAGAATGAAATATAGAAAGAATAGGAGAAATCTGACTTCTTTTAAATTGAAGTTTTATGTTATTGGAAAAATAGGTACTTTTTATATGTAGGCATTGTACCTGTGTAAAAGTAAGGTTTCTAACTCAGCATCATTATTTAGAATATGTGATGTTAGAAGAGTGATTCTCCCCCTTTTTGTTAAATTGGATAACTATTTCTTTGGAAAGTGCTTGGTCTAAATCAGTTTGTGAGCTAAATTTCAATGAATTGATTCTATCTCTAAAGTCCTCATTTGAATCTGTTTTTTCCCATATCCTAGGTTACCATTAGATCATGAGAGTTGTATTTTGCTAATATATTCCCAAGCACTGCACATGATGCAGTGCAATGACTGTCAGCAGACTTGTAATTCCTGAATTTGTGGAAGGAATTTTTAGATGGCAGTGTTGTTGCTTATCAGGAATTATAAGCCTTAACACCCCTGTTAATGTTTCAGTAGTAATGTGCAAAGATGTGAAACAGGATTGAGGCCCTGTTGGCTTATATATGACAGTAAACCTTTAGTGTAACATGGTGAAATGAAAATAGTGGTCTGCTTTATTTTGAAATTGAAAAATTAAGAATGAAATTTTCCCTGCAGTTTCAAAATATTTAAATAATTGGTATTTTAAAACCTTTTACCTTTTTTCTCCTGAACTGAAAGTTTTAGGAATGATCTTACTTCATAAGGAAGTGAAGTGCAAGACTGCTGTTACAAAAGAAAGCATTATCTTAGGTTTTTAAAAAAATCATCCTACTTCTTTTAGTTTTAACTATTTTTTTAATTCTTCGAGAAAATTGTTGCTATATGCAATATTATCAAACTGGAGACCAATTGGCATAGAAGTTCCTTTTTCAACTACTATATATTTGCTATTAGCATATATTTTCCTTCTTGCTTATATTCTTTTGATTTGCCTTAATACTGAAAGTAAACTTGGCAGGGTACAGCAGAATACAGACTTGTTACTCATCATGCAAGGAGACTGCCTGAGGGCAGGAATTAGCTGGATTATGGGAACTATTTTTCTCCAAACTACCTTGGTTTATCGAAACTGATAATTATGAGTGACTACAGTGCTTTAGCTGATGTCTGTCTAAAGAACTCCGACTAACAAGTTTATATAGAAACCTGATTGATCCTTGTACAGAAAATAGGTTGTATTATCAACTCTGAGACTAGGATTGCTTTAAGATATATTACTGGTTGATGTGCTACCAAATTTACAGAGTGTTAATAAATTTTTCACCATGCATACTAGGTTTCAAGGGTTTTTGATTTGTTCTAATGCCATCTAAAATATGTGTATTCACCATATAATTTCTGTTTAACTTTTGGATAAGAGTCAAGATGGAACAATCTGTAGTTCTCAGTCTTGGCCTGGGATGACTTTAGGTATTTGAATAAATGGTGGTTTCTTTTAGATGTTTAAAATCAGAGTCCTTTGCATTTCTGAACAGGTTATACTTTTATTTTCTCTCTCTGCTAGGAGAGAAATCTGACTTTCACAAGGAAAAAGAGTTATTTTTTTAATGCACATACATTTTAAAATATGCTCTAACTATTGTTTTGTGTGTCAAAATTACTAGTTTTCTTTAACCCTGGAATTGCACCAGCACATGAGAACTAGTCCAGTGTGATTGTTATATCTGTGAGATATAACAAAATGTGGACCTACATTTTGGAAATGTTCTAAGTAGATGTTGGAAGTGTCCACAGCTGTGCAGCAGGATGAATGATGGTTGTATTATCTGAAGGCAGTGTTTTTCCATTCAGATAATATTTTTTACATTTTTAACTGAACAGAGAAAACACCAAGCCCCACAATTTATGTACCTTTAGTCTCTAGGAAGTCCAAGCAGGTGATCTGCAGTGGGAGGAGCAGTCAATAACTGGCTTTGGAAAAACACTTTGAGAGTAAACTCTGGGGAAGAAGTTTCAGCTTAGAATAACAGGTTTTGTGATGTTTTGTAATGAATATGTAAAAATGCAGCCTTGGAAACGAACACTTTTTATAGAATGCTGTTGTTTCTCTCAAATACAAGAAAATATAAATTTATACTAGATATTAGCATAATAATGGAAGAAGAAAGCTCATCTAAAAATGTGGGTGCTTAGTTAAAATATCTTTGTTCACTGGTGGCTAGACACCTTTTGGATCAATGTTTTGGTTTGATAGGAGAAAAAGTATTGTATTCCCAAACCATCCAGTCATTTGTTTTCTGGGTGCATTGCTGGCCATGAGATCTCTCAGGGTTTTTTTTGTTTGTACTCAATTGTAGCTGCACCCAAGGATAAACAAAACCCATAGTGCTGCATGCCTTTTGATTTTTTAAAATAAATTAAAAGAAAGGGGGTTCTCAACCTACCTCTCCTACATCATTCTATATTGTGTGTGTTTACAACCAAAATTTTCCCTGAGCACTTAATGACTAATAGTTGATGGTTGTGTACACCTTAGTCTTGGTTTGCTCAAAAAGCCCTTGCTATTACCGAAGGCTTGTGAGAACCTTCCAAAGGTGAATAACCAGATTGTGTTGGCTGCTTTCTGCAGTCACAATACAACACACTGCATGCTGTTGCTTGATATTTTTAGGCCTGGAAGGGAAAGCCACATTGGGGGTTGAGGCTTTTTTGAGGTGGTGAATAATGCACCCAGGTTTTGCCAGCTTCTTTCCTCTGTTCTCAGACTTTAGTCGGTGTTCTTTCTGTAAAAGGACTATGCCTGAAATAAATTCATCACTCATAAATTCAGACCCCATTGCCAGAGGTTTGAAAATACTTCTGCTTCAGATTAACTTCTCTGTGAATTATGTGTTTTAGAGATACTGGATACTATAGGAAGGAAGAATAGTTTGGCTACTAAGTGAATATTGTATTATTATAGTGTACTGTGTAAGAGCACAGCCTCCAGTTACTAAGCCAAGGAGGAAAAAAAAGGGATGGTTAAGATTAAAGTATCAAACTCTACAGTGCCACGTGTTTTATCAGGATTGAAAGTATAAAAATCTCGATTTAAACTGAAGAAATTAAGAAGCAGTAATTTGACTTGTGGACCAATAACATGCACAGGACTGAATGTCATCTTCCCATTGTTCTCATTTACTGTGGCACAAATGCATGGGGAGGAAGCTGTTGTTTTTTTCTTGCCTCTTAAAGCAAGTTTTTTGCCATAAGTGGAGGGAAGCAGAGATAAGAATCAGATTACTTTTTTTTTTTTATTTCTTCCCCCCTCCATTCTCCCTCCCAAAATAAAACTGCTTCAGGACTAATGCTTCAAAATGTCAGAATAACTTAGGTGAGTTAAGTTCTGTTACTAGTCAAAGAAAAGCTCCTTTTCCCACAGGAATTAATTTGAAACTGAGAAAGATAAAATTCTTGGAGCTGTATAATAAGATCTTGAAAAGAATGTATTAGGGCTAGAGATAAAATGTAACTCAGCTGAGGTTATAGTATTTAAAAAAACTGTAAATGGGAGAAAGGGATGCAAGACAACATATTTATTTTCATGGTATTTACATATTCTGGGAGAAACAGGTCAGTTGCATATCATAAAAAATCTGAGAACAACTCTGTTCATGCTAAGTTTATAATAGTAGACAAGTAAGAACTGGTTAATATTTAATTTAAATATATTTTTAATATTAATATGCTTCAATAACAAACAAAGATTCCTTTCTTTGCAATTTGGTAAATATCTTTTTACATGCTCCCTAAAGTTTCTAAGGAAAGTCTACGTATCATAGCACTATTATTAGTATAATGTTAATATGAAGATTTGAAAAAGACTCGATGCCCTTTGAAGTGCAAGGTGTGTTAAAACAGGATAGTTGCTCCATCTAGTGTTTTTATCATTTAACAGATGTTAAATGTACTTTTTGAAAAGAGAGAAGCCCTCACTTTTTTGAAAATAACTATATTTTGGATTTCAATCCCTCATTATTTGCAAACGTTTGGATTTTTAAAGAAAAAATTATCAAAGGAAAACATATAGGGACTTTATAATTCTCTTTTTGATAGGTATTTTTTCATAGATCCCATTTTTGTGCAATTAATTATGTTAGTCAGGACCAAATGGTGATTGTTTAGCACTTTTACAGCCCCTCCATTGGGTTGTTTGACCCTTAATCTCTTACAGAAATTCAGCTTGTGCTCTGGTATTGTTATCTAATGATAGGTAGCACATTCAGAAAGAAGAAAGTAATGTCCTCAATTTTCCTGGTGGTTTTTCCTAGTGATTTCATTGCTGTAGTCAATTCAAGAGGAAAGGAAACGATGACTAAGACACAACAGAATAGTTTTCTGTTGCTTAAAGGGGAAATAATTAATAAACATTTTCATTTGGAGGATAAGAAATGTATGTTGAGGTTTGTATACATGGGCACTTCTTAATGCTTAGTAAGCATTTATCCTTTATAGTTTTTGTGAGGTGAGAAATGGATTAGTGACAAATAAACAGAATTTATATTCTTTACATTTAGCACCTGAAATTACCTGCAATATTACAGAGTATTGATTTGGTTTAAAAGTACTCTGTACCTGATGCTTCTAGTTGAGTTTCTGTTGGAGATACACACTTGGGATTGATTTGGTATTTCTTTTCATGCCTTGGTATGCATTACAGAGGTGCACTGGTCATATTTTTGATGAGGCTAAACTTAATATATTATCACAAATGCAGAGGGAGGGTCAAAATGTCATTCCAAAAGGAAATAAAATTGACACCTAAAATTGAAACCTAAAAAATAAGAAGGTAAAAAAAAAATGTTTGGATAAATTGGCAGTTGAATTAGAAGATAAGAACAACTCTATTTATCAACTAATGACTCATCAACTACAAAAACAGAGGAGGAAGAAAGCAGGGAATTAGATCAGAATAATTCTTCCAATGGGCACCATGTGCTGTAAAGTTGTTCTTTGCTATGTTCTAGGCAGTGAAGAGCTACAAGCTGAGAAAGACTCTGGTGAGCTGGGGATTTAAGCCCAGACATGGAAATGAAATAATTCAGTGAAGTGGTTCTTGGATCAAAGTTGCATCATCCCCTGCCAACTCAATATGTAGGCAAATGGTTTCATGTCTGCCCAAGATTCACAGTGGTGACAGGCCCAGTGTGATTTTTGTTTGAGGAGGGAAGGAAACAAATGAACAAAGGAAATTGTCAAGCAATTTCTGTCTGTTGAAAGAATAAAGTATTGAAACCAGTGTCTGTCCATGATAGCAGAAGCATTGTAATGTAGTTTAAAGATGAAAATCCTTCAGTTTAGAGATAAGATTATGTACCATGATGGCCACATGACAGAAAGATACTTCATGCCTTGTGTTCCTATGTGAACTTGTTTAAGATTGAATTTGTTTGTATATCTACTTACTCAAAGCATATTTTAAAAAACAAATAATGTTTTTAATCTATGCCAGTCACATTTTCATGAAAAATTCTCCACAAATCGATTTTCTTGATCATCCCAAGCCATATGCCCACTTCATATTCCCATTCCAAACTTTCTTACTAGATCACCATGTGTTTGTTCAAAATTGACTCTTTGTTCTGGCTTTCCTTTTCTCTATTAAATACATGATAAACCTCACCTTTAAGATATTTCACAACTGAATTGCATCAAGTTTTTCTCTTAATGGAATTTTCAACCCAAATACTTACCACAGTAGGATTCTCTCGTCCTACTAGAAGTCCCCTATCTAATAGAAAAAAGACTTATGGAAATCACTAAGAAACAAGAGTTAATTTGTTTATATTTATCATAAAGACAAATCTCCATTTGAACTCAGCTGACATATGCTGGCATGTAAAGAGAGGGCTGTGGGACCAGTAAAAATAGTATTTCTCTCATGGAACAGCAGAAGAAAAGACTAAGTGGAAAACAAAAGCATGACAGCTGCAGGAAGAATAAATATTCTGCCTCAAAATGGATTTTTTAGGTGGGGAGCATGACAATGTGCATGTTAAATTGAAGTAGTTAAGAGTAATTTCTCAAGTGAATTTTTGGTTTAGGATCTTCCATTGATCTATTTTTACAAATTCTACCTGAACTGAAGTTTGTTGGGGCAGAAAGGCAGTCTTGCACTATTTTATGTCTAAATTATTCTTGTCCCTAGGAGACTTAAAGACTCTATTTATACTTTGATATCAATCTAGAGCTAATATAATTTCTAACTGCAGCTGTGCTCAGAAAGGAAGTATCCAATCACTAAAGCAGAATGATTAAATGCCATTTCTACCAGTGTTTCCTCCTTTTGCACAAGGTGAACATGACAGAGTGATTTTTTTTTTTTCTTGCTAGGTAAGATGTCTTTATCTTAAAGATATTTATGTACTGCAAAAAGCTACTTGGACTTAACTTTTATGTATTTTTAATTCTTTTCTGCCTCCCACTCTATTGCCCTTTTTTGAACAGGAGGCTTTGTTTCTGAAATTATATTTATCTCCAGAAGAAACTGCAAGTGACAGAGCAATCTGTTATGTGAGATCAGCTTGGTCATATCAGAGAATCATATTATATTATAGAATGCTTTCAGTTGAAATGGACCTTAAAGATCTATGTCTAACACTTGCCACCAACTGATGGCTCTCTGGGCCATGAGATGTGTTCCTAATTATTTTGTTTTACTGTCAAAACTATCCCAAATGCTCTCATTCCTCTTCCAGGTGTTGCAAAGGCAAGGGCTAAATCCTTTTTCTTGAAGAATTGATCACTGATAAACATTTTTCTGTCAGTTTCCATCCTGTACCAGGGTAACACCAGGCTGTTTTTCAAAGAGTTGGATTTACTGATAATACTTGCCTGCAGCTTCAGAATGGAACAAATTCCAGAACCCATACAATTTTACTTGTAGTCAAGGAACTTTAGTACTCAGGGACTGGTGAATTTCATTGCTATCAGATGTCTGGTGTTTTGTAATCATCAAATATGCAGTTATTATTTGTAGAACAAAGGATAACATTTTATTTCAAGAATTGCAGTTGGTTTAATGATCAGAAATAAAGCTGAAGTAGGAAGCTCTCAACTGACTGTGGAGTTCATGTTCAGGGATTAGAACAGCACAGACATTCCTTGAACCATCTGGAAATTTTATTTTGTCTTTTGCTTTAGAATTTGTAGTTCTTTTTAAAACTGAAGGCTTCTGCACCTTCCATTACTTCAAAGTCACAGTTTTTTCTCCTTGAATGAGTATTCAGTTAGTATTATCAGGAAATTTTTTATCAAAATTATTCCTAAGAGTTTATAATTGAATGTTGAATATTGGACTAAGATTAAGGCAGTTTGCAATTCTTTTTCTTTTGCTTTCATTATTTATGAATACAAAAAAAATCACAGTGGAGAAGGAAAAAAAGGAAGCATAAATATTAACTCAAGCATGGAATACTTTCTTGTATTCATTTTTCAATTCAGCATATGTAGATTTATGTAGCACCTGGTTTTGCCTTACATCCTTGTATTTTAGAAGTACAGATTCTTGTATAAATGAAGTGTATTTTTATAAAATAATTAATTCCTCCAGGGGTATAATTGTTGCTCAAGTTACTGTTTTTAGTAGATTTTCAGTTGTATGCAAATGATACAACCTATGGTCATAAAGCAAACTGAAAGATACAGCTTGTTACTTTTTTCCCCCAGGTCTTTCTGCTTTATTGTGTTCAGCATATTGCTGCAGAAGGAAAGTCAGCTGCAAAAGGGATATAAATATTAGAACATACAGTGCAATAAAGAAATGCAATCAAGCAGAAAGCGTGGCATAACTGACAACAAATATTGTCTGAAGATTCTTGTTTTAAAACCACAGTAGATACTGAATCACAATTTGAAATTTCTAGACATTAGTAATTTAAATATCTGCATTTTGAGACATTACCTGAATAGTGGTTAACGCAAGTTAAGTTCAGTTTTAAAAGAGTTGATGAAAGAATCCAGAATGTAGTAAAGAGGGCTGTGGAGTAAAAACTAGTTGTAAATTTATTTCAGAGAGTTGGGGATCTTAAATTTGGTTTTAAAGCTTTAACTGTGGAAAATTATACTTGTTGATTAGTGATTACATTGTACAACAAATTGGAGTTAATCAGAAAAAGCTTCTTTCATCAAATTTTCTGCTTGAATTTTCTGCATAATTTCATAATTACAAGCTGGGATAGTGATCTCACAGGTTTGAAGGCTGCATTTGGTCAGACTGATAGGTCTTACATCCTCAGCTCAGCCAACAGGACTTGTGGTACCCTTCCTTCACTGACAGACATTTGTTTCATATCTTCCAAAAACATTAGCTTGAAAAATTAGAATACTTACTGTGGAAATTATTACATCTGTTCAGCCGTCAAATCTGGTTTTAAAAATAAAAAAGTATTTCTACATTTCTAAATATAAAAGTGAATAGTTTTATGAACTCCCTGATGAGATATGGGGGTTTAAAACTGTATTTTGCTGGTAGAAATTGCTGTTTATTCCCTTGCTTAGATGACCATGTTGGCTGCCAGTCCTGTTCTCATGCACTGTGGAGGCTGAAGGTCCTGTTGCACTTTTCTGTCCCTCAGGTTTGACTCGGATACCACGGAGCTCCACAGCTGGATGACCCGCTCCGAGGCACTGCTGCAGAGCCCCGAGTTTGCCATCTTCAGGAAAGAGGGGAACCTCTCAGACCTCAGAGAAAGAGTCAATGTAGGAGAAACTACTCCTGTGCATGTCTGTTAGTCTGTATTTGCTTGCCAAAGTGCTTTCAGAGTCCAAGTTTAAAGGATTTCAAATGTAGACTGACAAGCATTGATTGTCCAAGATAAATTTAGATGTGTTCACTGTTTCTGTGAGTTTCAGATTTTGGCACCAAAATTACTACACAGACTGTCTGAACACATAGATTTTTGTTGTTGTTTTTGCTCATGCCTATTCATATTTAATGAAGGTATTGTAGATCCATGACAGTCTCAGGTAAAGTTATACCAAAATATATATAGATATGAAGTTTTTTATATATATATATATATATATAATTTACATCTATTTGTAAAGTTATAAAGTTATATTAGGTTATCATTACTTAAATATGCAATCCGTTTTATACTAACAACTTAATTTGACATTATACATGCATAAACTGAAGAATATGAAAAGTGTCACTGGAATGGATGCTAAAGAAAATCTATATCTATTTCCTTTACAGAGCTGTAAAATAGATATGACAATCACCAGTTTCCACTGGGCTTTCATTGTTTGCCTTTTGGGTTTTTTTTACTCTATTGTAGTGCCATATCAGGACTAAAAACTGTTCTTTCCTGACAAAGTGATTGGTTCTGCACTGCTTAAGTTGCTATGTTTGTGCATCTGTGTGTCATAGACTGAATTACTGAATTTAGCCCTTGAAAACTAAACTTTTACAAATTTTCTTCATTATTTGATTTTTTCAGATCAATGAAAAAATGCCTATCTTTTCCAAGAGAAAGGGGCTTTTTATAATTATCTTGGATAGTAGCATAGTATGTTGTGGAAAGTCATTAAAACCCATGTTGATACATACTCCTAGAACACAAAGAGGTGGAACAAAATTACTGTATTGAATTTAGATTTGCTGATGGTTTTTCTCATTTTCTACTTTTCCATCATGAATCAGCTATGATAAGATTGAGTAACATGGAATTTTGTGACTGTAAGTGTACATTTTAAAATCCCATGTTAAACTCCAAGTTTCTTGCAATAATTTTAGTTAATTATATTGTCATGAGAGAGGTCTGAAACAAAACAGTAATTCTAAATAGATATAAGCAAAATCTATATGTATCCTTCATTAACATTGAAAATATTTTTAAGGACCAAGACCTGTTTTAATTTCACAGAGTGTCACTGCTTTTAAAATAAATATTTTATAGAGAAAACCAAGTTACATCTAGAAGTTTCTAGTTGCTCTAAGGGAGAAAACATTCTATTGCATGTATTAATTTGAGAGTGACCACTCTGAAAGGTGACAATTGACAAGTGCTACATAGATTATGTGTTGAATCGTTTTCAGTCAGTGTAAGTCTTTGAACACACTTTTTAACAAAGTAAAGAAAAATATCAAATTTTTATAAATGCCAGGTCTTAAAACTTGTCCTGACCTGACTTTTTCTGGTCTTATCTCTGTCTCAATCAATTAAATGAGAGACAAAGCAGAAAGTACTTTTCAGTTCATTGATTTGAACAGTTCCGTTGGTGCTTGTTAACACTTTTAGTTATTAGTTCTCTCAAAGTGTACCTCAAATCAATGGAAAACAAGATAGTATGTGTTTTAACATATTATATAATTTCTAGTGAAGTTGTAGAAGGCATATAAAACAAGAATGAAATTCAGAAAGGAAAACATATGTGAGAGATAATTGAAATAGATTTTATTGTTCTGTTGTGCTTTAAGCGCATCTGGCAACTGAGCACCACACCTGCTCACATCCCCCAACCCACCCCAGTGGAATGGCGAGAACTAAAAGTAAAACTTGTAGGTTGAGATAAGAATAGATGAATGAAATAAAGTAAAATATAATAATGTTAGCAAATAATAATTCAGATAATAGAAAGAAAACAGCATACAACAAGCAAATGAAGCACAATGCAATTGCTTGCCACCTGCTGATCAAGGCTAGACCCTCTCCCTGAACCCAAATAAGCCCTTTCCAGGTAACTCCCCCAGTTTCTACACTGAGCATGTTGTCCTGTGGTGTGGAATATCCCCCTGGCCAGTTTGGGTCACCTGTCCTGGCTGTATTCCCTCACAGCTTGCTTTTTTTTTTTCCTTTTTTTTTGTGTATCACTGTCAGAGCATGAGGCATTCCTAAAAGAGTTCTTGACTTGGGATATGTCACTGTCGAGGCGGTCACGACATAAAGCAGAGACTACAAGTAGTCTCAGTTGGCAACACTTTATTATTGAACATGGCTGACTTTTATACACTTCTTAATTGTTTATGCTTCTTTTATCTTTACTATTAGCTACAATAAATTAACATAATACTATTAGTGAGAAGTTATAGTGACTTAACTAACTTTTTAAAAATGTTTCATCTAGCTGCAAAGTTCTTTTATCTTTCTTCTCTCAGTTTCTTTAGTTACAGCTTTAGAAAAAGCTTCTTATCAGTTTCTTCTTACTTCTCAGCTTCTTCTCGCTCCTTTAGCTAACAAGCCTGCTGTTAGCCCCTTCCACAAGGATAGACACAACTTAGAAAACCCAAAATATGAATGTTATCGATATTATTCTCATAATAAATCCAAAACATAGCACTGTCCCAGCTATTGAGAAGAAAATCACTGTATCCCAGCCAAAACCAGGACGTGCACTGACATCCACAGTCCCACCCCAGTGTTGTACATGCCATGCATGTGACCATCTACACACACGTGCAGAAGTCCCATCTTGCCCTTACTTTATCATTTAGGGGTTTTTGCCCACATGAAAACATAAATTGGTATAGCACAGAACAATCTGTGGTTGGCTGATGCCAAAACTGTCCTTTATTCCCTACTGTAGTCAGTGCTGAGTCCTAGAGCTTTTTTGTGATGACTTTCTGTTCTGCTGCTCTTTTGGGGACAGTTACTAGTTTCAGGGTTGTTTTTTCTTGTGGCAGCTTGCTCCTGCCCATCATTTTTCATGGATGAGGGGTCACATCCGTAAGACTGAGTGGAAGTGCACCTGCTGCATGATAGAGGGACAGAGGCATCGGAAATGAAATCCACAAGGAAATCTCTTTTGCCATCATTGGTGATTCATAAGGTGCAAAAGCTTGCTCCCATCCCAGCTCAGAGGAGTCCTGGGGGAGACAGAGCCAAGAGCAGGCTGTATGAAATGCAGTGACTCTGTTTGCTAAGGCAGCTGCTTTTCAGATCCTGGCAGGAAATTAGCCTTTGGCAGATGTATTGTGTAGGTTGAATATATTAGATATGTGCAAAAAGTCCATTCCTATGTCTGGGGAGAAGAAAAGTATTTATATCCCTTCCCTGATACAGAAGAAAGATATTTACCTTACCTGGGCAGGGAGACTGCAAAGCCATAAGAATAGAAGTTTCACTGTTGAACAGCCATACTCCTAAATAACAGAGACATCCAAACATTAATGTAGTAAATATTTTTATTATATATTGTATGCAGTTATATATATAACTTTATTATACATATTTATATAACATATATAATGTATTTATATAACATATATGTTATGTTTATATTTATATGTTATATTTATATAAAATATATATTTATTATATATATATGCAGTTATACTGCATGCCACCATAAATATTCTACAGTTAGTGTGTGTATTTTACTAAAATCAGACCTAAGAATGACTCAGGACTTCCATATTTTTCTTAAGCTATGATAAGCTTTCAGTATTGCAAGTTCAAATATATAAAGGTTCAGGTGCAAAAAACCTCCACAATTTCAGGTAGTAAATCCTACTTAGTAAATTTGAGACTAACCAACAAAATACTGGAAATAAAAATCCTTGAAAGAAGTTTTGGTTACCCAAGAAGAAGCACCTAGAAATTGAGAATTAAAGATAAACACAAGGAACAGATGTAAGGGAAAATGTCAGATATCCTAGACAATTAAATTTGTTCTCTTGGCATTCTCAGAAGTCCCATTCTCATCTGTTTGTTTTGTTTTAGTGACCTTTTCCAGGCATGCTTGGTTAGGCATGGGTATTTGAGAGCTGAATCACTGTCAGAGGTGGTGATGATAATGTTGCCCTCTCTGCCCTCAGGGGTGGTGGTCACCACCACAGGAGGTCAGGGAGTGCTGCCCTGCATCCTTTCACAGAGCTCTCAAAGAAACACGTTGATTTGATATACGAATAACATCCAAATTTCTCCAGCCATCAGTATATTCTCATTTATGAAGTCATTAACTGTCAACTAACATCTCAAGGTCAAATATAATGTTTAGATCTGTAAAAATTGCCCCTTCACCTTTGGCTAGGATTTAGCTAAAGATGAATTTGTATTTTTTTTCAATCAATTAAAACTGAGCTATAATGCATTTGCATTGTCTGTTGCAAAGTAGTCCAAAAGATAATTAATCTCTACTTGGACAAAATCCTGTAAAGTTAACCTTTTCCTCTAATATTGGTGTCTTTTTTTCTGAAAAATCTTTTACAGAAGGCAAAAAGAGTAAAAAAAAGGAGGAAGGTTATATATTTGGAAATATTTTGAAGTGGCTTAGCCGCTGTTGTCAAAAGGTGTCTATTACACAGAATAAGAATTATATTATTGTTTTATTATTCTCTATAATATTATTATACAGAATTTAAGTTTCAAAACTTCACAAATCCCTTCAAAATGATTCCATTCTACTTGTGACATTCTACTTGGATCAAGAGTATGGTCCCCTTCAGTAAAGGAAAAAAATGATGAAAACAGAGCCAAAGAGATAAATGAGAGGTGTTTCCAGGACTACTCCATTCATTTCTAGGCACTTGACACAGGGTTATGGAAATACTTCTTCTTAAAAGGATCTTAAAAACCCAAACCACAATTTTTCGTTTTGGCAAATGATAGCAGAGTGTACAGACTAATGGCAGGGACATGTGCTCATTGTTTTGAGTAACTAGAGTGAATTTCCTCCTTTCTCCCCAGGCCACATCATTTGTCTTTGTAGGAGGAACCAGGAGTTCAGTTTCTCCTCCTTTGGTTATCACTGTGCTTTCTGTGTGTGTTTGTCCTCCTGTAACCAGTGCTTGACCTTCATTTGCATAATATGTGCCAATTACATAAAAATGAATGGAAAAAATAGTTGACTGAAAGTTTGATATGTTTTTTTAAGGACTGTATACATAGTGCTTATATTTTCTGCCAGGACCTGGGACCTTGAATCTTTCAGGAGAGAAGTGGGCATTTCTCCATGTTTTTCTTCACACATAGCATATGCTGGGCAGGGAAGTGTTGACTTCCACAAGCTTATATGACATATCATTTTTATGTTTTAAAAAGATAAGTTTTAGCATATTTTATGAAGTGGTTTTGTGGGGGTTTTTTTGAATGATTTTTTTTCTGCTCACTACAGTTATACACATGATAATTACACACCTGCTGTTACAGACGGAATAGAATTATTTTCAGTATATTTTAGTGTTTAAATGATTCCTTTGAGTTCTCAGTAGTTATTCTCATGTTAATTATACCTAGCATTATAGAAAGAGTAGTATTAATTAAGATTCTGTAAGAGATTTTGGAACTCTGCAGAGAGTTCATTTACTTTTTAAATTTGGAAAATATTTAATTTTTTCTGGGTAATCGTGCAAGATTTTATTGACCTACAAAAATGAGAGATAATTCATACAGTCATCTGTAACTTAGTGGGATTAAACTTCATAATATTTCAATGGTAATTTAGTTATATATTAAAATATGTTTCCAAAATATGAGCTATTTTATTATTCTCTAAATATATTTTCTTTATATATTTCATTTATCCAAAATTGTTTTAGTGACATTGTTAGAAAGCCTGCTGCTTAACAATTTCTGTATGCACAAATGGATAACAATTATAGGTAGGCTGAAGAAAAGCATGAAATTAATTGAAAATTTCTCTTCCAAGTTTCTGTATCTCCTCACTTGAGGTGTCTTCCAGGGAGCTGCTTCTTGTTAAACTGAAGATGTTTTAAACATCACATTTGAAAAGTTATTTTAAGAGAGTTTCTTCAAAGGTTTTTATATTCATTCCATATGGGTGCAAAAATCTATTGAAAAATAGTATTTCCAAATTTGTGTATATAAGATTCTTTTACTAAATGCATCCTTAGACACCTACTTGAGCTTTCTTTTCAGTTTAAGGAGCCTTTTTGAAGTCATGCAGCATCTAAGTTTGCTGTGGAAATTAACAGGGTGATGGGGAAGCCCAGTGGGATCAGCCAGCCTGGGAAACTGCAACCAGGGCCAAGTTTTATGTTTCCTTATACACCATGTAGGATTTGGGGGATCATATCCTCTTGTATGTGTGTATCTGCTGCAGAAAAGTGAGGGGTTTGATTTATGGGACCCTGTGTTGGTCAGAATCTCTGGGAGACATTTAGTCTGCTTTATTTTTGGTATCAAATTTGACTGTGCATCTTTGAGCTTCTAAATTACACGTAAATTATGCAACTAATTTAGTTTAAAATCAATGAAGTGACTTCATGATGTTAATTACAAGACAGCATCGATGGGCTGTCAGATTGAAAATGAGTTTGCTTTCCATCAGTATTTCTACTGACCCAAAATGATATTTAAATTTAGATTCCTACTATATCTTATAATTTCAGCAGCTGGCCTTTACTAGGCCTTACTAGCCAGCCTGAACGTTGGAGAGCAATTTTTGTGTACAGAAAGGTGAATCAAGAGTATTAAGTACAAAATATGATGAGAAGCCTGTATTAAATCTGCAGTTGACTCTTCTTCTTAATAGCCCATATATGGGTATCTGCTGCATGTGGTCTTTTATGCATTTTACAGTTGTTATTTTGTTTTTAAATAAAATAGTAATATAAGCAATCAAATTTTATCTGGGTTTGATGTTGTAGAATGTTGTGAATCCCTGTGATTTGGTGAGAATGGTCAGTTTTTTGCTTTTACCATGAAAATAAGCAAATCTATTCTTCCACAAGGCATTACTGTTAAATGAATATTTTCTTTCTGAAATACTGTGCTTCAAATAGCTCTTAATTTCTATGTCTTTTATGTGTCTATAAAATACTGATATGTGTCATTTGTCAGCTCTGTTGTGTTCTGACTCTCTGTTTTTGTATTTGACTTTGACTTCCTGGTGGTGGTTTATGGTGCTTGCCTCTTTCATTGCAAACTGGGGAGCAGTCGGGGCAATATGATGGGTTAGAAAGTCTCAAGAAATCAGAAGACATCCCTGAGATTGATAACTTCCTTGTATGAAATCCCTCTGTTGAAATACTCACCTTTCCTGTCGTGCTGCAGGCCATCCAGCGAGAAAAGCCTGAGAAGTACAGAAAACTGCAAGATGCCAGCAGATCAGCTGAGGCCCTGGTGGAACAGATGGTGAATGGTAATTACTTGGGAGTTGCTTTAGATAATCTTCTTAGGGATTTGATCAACGAACAGGTTCATATTTATTACAAGAGTTATATTAGCGCATACTGTCTAAATGGAATGGTAAAGTGATATTGCCTTATATTTCTTTTATTATTTCTGAATGTTGAATCTGTTAATTAGAGAAGAGAAAAAAAGTATTACCACTTTAGTACCATGCAGAGAGATGTGTTAGAAACTCACCGTAATGAATTGTATATTAACAATCTGTTCTGTGCGGAGACTTAAGTTGTAATCTTATTTTCTGAGTTCTCTAAGCTTTGAAGTACATTAACACATCTGAGTTAGACAGCTCCAAAGGCATTACTTTAACCAGTTGGGGAAAAATACTTCCTGAATTTTAATATACAATGTATGTTTTGTAATATACATATTTCTGTAATGTTCTCTGTCATAGAAAATATAACATTTTATTTGGATTTGGAAGAAATTTTTGGCATTTGGTTTTCAAATATAATAATTGTCAAAGTTTATACAACTCTTGAACAAAGAAAAATAGGTGCAAAGGTTTTCTCTTATCTTTTTTCTCCCAGAGAATTATTACATTACACCATTCTTTGGAACTTTTAAATGAAGAAAAAACAAAACCCAAGGAAAAGATAATGAAAGTAAAACTGTAACTCGTGCCATTGTTCTTAATATTAAGGAATATCTTGCCTTGAAATCAAATAGTTAAAATGGGCAAATATCTATCATACTGAAATGATTACCAAAATACAGATGCTGAGTAAACTGAACTTTGGAACATATATTTTCTCGTAAATTGTTACAACGAATAACCAATAATGAAATTGCTAAAAGTAAAATGCTTTAAGTCTAAGGTACTAACTAGCCAAGCTAAAGAAATTTGATGGAATCCTATGCTTATTTTGCTTAATTATGAAGGTGTAATATCTTAAAAGAGACCACATTTAATGTATAGGACATATTTTGTTATCATTACTGTAACAATTGCTACTATGAGTCCTTTCCCAGACTCTGTGAATATACTGAAGGCAGTCTGGCAACATCTGCACCCTGTTTGAAATAATTTGGGCACTTTTCCGTGATTGATGATATCAAAAGTTCAGACTTTTATGTTTTATGTCTGGGAGAATTGATTTTACATGACTTTTAGGGAAGCATCTGAAATTTGCATGCTGATTCATTGAGGTTCCTATTTTGGGCAGAATGTGTCCAGGGCATATTTAGCAATGCCCCAGTCTTCCATTGGACAAATGCAGACCTGCGCCTCAAGAATTCCAGTTTAATTTCCTTGGATTATGTACTTAATGATGACTAATTTTGATGTTAGTTATCAAACTCACTACCATCTTAAATAATGCTTACCCTACACTCAAGTGCCTACCACGTCATGTATCAAGTAGACTTAATTCTGTCTTAATTATTCCCATGGAGTTTTAACTCAAGACTGTTTTTCTGCCCCTCAGTCCATGGCTCCGTCCTTATTAATGGTTTACATTTGGCTAGATGTGCATGTAAATATTTCCAGTATTTCTCAAATCACACCTCTTTTTTTAGGGTGGCAGGCACAGGGTAGACTAACTAAGCCAGCATGACTTTATCAGCTTCAATTTGTCAGCTTCTCTGAGATCTGTGTCATGCATTATATTGTGTTAGCCTTGGTAGAAAAAACATTCTAGTGTGGCTGACATAATTGGCTGTGAAAATGAAGATCTCTTATTGTCATGGTTTTAGGGAGGAAACAATCCCTTTGAAAAGAGAAAAAAATTCCTCTGGACTTGAAACCTTGAGTATTTTATCAGACTTTACACTGTTCCACTAATGCAAAGGCAAATTGAAAAATAGTGTTTGGAACGGTTAATTAATGCAGTAATTGCCAGCAGTAGAGAGTAGAATAAATAATTAACATTAGCTGGTGTGAACTATGAGATGATTTTAACAAAGAATTGGCAAATGGAATATCTTGTGAGATGCTCAAAATTACTCCTTGAGGGCCAAGGAAGTTAACTGCCATTGTAAAGCCATTGTACTTTTGTGTACAACATACTCTCTATTTGCCTTTTCTTCCAATCATTATGATCTAATTGCAGTTAATGGCTGCAATTTAGCCCAACTGAAACTGAACTAAAAGTTAAGTAAAAATATTACCTTGAAAACTTCATTTCAAACTGTAGTAGTTATTCAGCTTTATATTTTCCACAGTAATTCAACTAAGTTTCTATAGAGTTTGTGTCTTGTGTAAATGATTTTTTTTTATTTTTTGGTTGTTGTATTCCCTAGAATAAGAAGAAAGATGTGATGAATCTCAAAAATAACATTTTTGGAGCAGCCTAACTATTCCTTCGTACCTTCCTGTTCCAGTGGTGGAACTCTTTTCCATAAAACGGGAAGGAACTGGAATTAATAAGTGTGCCTGTATGGATTTGTGGGAGATCTGCAGTTTAACATCTAGTGGAGGGAAGATTTACTATGTTATTTCAATGAAAAACCTTTCCTAACTACCACAATTTACAGATCAAAAATGATGATGCTCCTCTTGTTATTTAGGGATATGAGTCAGTGATTGAATTGATGATTGTCATGCATTTGCAGTATAATCTGTAATTAAAAGACCACAGAAGGCAAACAGATTTAAGGCATAGATCAGTTCAGAAGTCAAGTGATGGCATTTTTAATTGTGTTGTTAATTTTAACTTATTCTGTGTCAATTAGATCTGGACTAATAATGATTAGATTCCTTAAGATTCAAATTATGCTGGCATTGAATATGCTGGCTTTACTTAATACTTAAAGTATTCTTTCTGTTTGCTCATAAACAAGATTCTGAATGTAACAGACAAAGAGCATAAAAAGATGAGACCTCTGGTGAATTATAAGAGCAAGTTCAGAATACTGGTGAACTCCATTGTTGAATCATTTGTATTTCTTTTCTTCCCTTTTTTTGTTTTTTTCTGTGATAGGTAGGAGAGAGAATAAGTTAAAAAACCAGGACTCTGGAGAGAATTGGATTGGTTTATTTAGGGTTTAATTTATTTGTTCCTTAGCAGAGGGAAATATTCTTAGCAATCATATTTACACAGGACCCTCTTCTAGACCTATGTAAAATATTGTCAGCCACTGTCAGCAGAAGTCTTTTTGCCCTGGAAAGATCTGCCCTCTCCCACAGCACAGCTGTTCCTGTGTTTGTAGGAGGGGGCCTGGACATTGTTATTTGAAGGGCTTTTCCCATCACAAGGGAAATCATTGGTGCTTTTTGGCGGATTCTTCTTTACCCAACCACCCTCATGGGCTGTGCTCTGCCTCTCCTTCCTCATGCTTTCAAAGACTGATGATTGAAATAAGTGAAAACATATATTCTGTTTACCAGTGTTTCTAGGAAAAAAAAAATCTGTTTGTTTTTTCTTTACTAAATCATATTATAAAAGAGAATAAAAAATCTGTTGATGCGTAAGTAAAGTAGTTTAGCAGTTGGAATGGACACTTGGCTATTATAATAGTTTAGAGGAAAATAAACAGGACATCAAAATGAATAATCAGAGAATTTTGACAGGAAGCATTAAAGTGAACACAAATCAATTTGTTGCAATAAAACATGTAATTTCAAAATGCCACAATTCTGTGGAGGAAATACATTATCTTGTAAGTTACACAAGAGTCGAGAGCTACAGAAACCAAATAATATTACATTATTCTATCACAGAACTGTGCAAATGACAGATGCACTTAACAAGATATATTTCATATTAAGTGGCAATTCCAAAGCACTTGCATGTAAGGTGCTACACAATTAAAAATATTCAGGCACAATTTATTATGTGCAGTATACAAGGTAATAAAATTAATGGATGCACTTCAGATAATGATCTGTTTCCTCTGGGTACAGTATATTTATACAATGATTATACCAGAAGGTTTTAGAATGTGAAACATGAAAAGATTATGAACCAACTACTATTCATAAAATAATGTTTTACCAGAAAATGGGGTTTATATTGTTTCTTTCCCTGTTTGTGCACTTTTGGTGTGCCTTGGTAAAGGTGCTTCAGTTAGTCCAGAAATCAGTAGTTATCACAGAAGAAAGTTTCTAATAGGACAAGGAATACTGTACTTTATTAAGCAGTAATAAATTAAAATTCAGAAAGTTTCACTTCAGTTAGAGGAAGAATTTCTTTTCTTTGGGGGTGGCAGAGCACTGGAACCCTGTGCTGCCCAGGGAAGTCATGAAGTCTCCCTCTCTGGAGACATTCCAAACCCACCTGGACACATTCCTGTGCCATCTGCTCTGGGTGACCCTGCCTTGGCATGGGGGTTGGACTGGGTAATTTCCTTCCAACCCTAATGATTCCATGATTCTGTGAAATTCTTGATTTTCCCCAATGGGTCAGACTTGCCCAAATGATCTCAAGTGCAAATAACAGCCATTATATTACATCCTGCTGGAAATGATGTGCTAGCATCTGATGGACAATTTTGATTTACCTGAATGGACTGAGAAATAAGAATTTTAAAAAGATATGTTATGGAGATTTTATCTTCCTTACAGTAGGATATTCTGCCTAATGAAGGTGCACCTCTGCAATATTTTACCAAGCATGACTCTGCATAAACCAGTTTTGTACTGTCCATTTCAGGAACATGAAGAGTAAAAGCATTTCTTTCTCTATGTATTTATGGATTCACATTTAGACTCAAAGGTTAGATGTTAAATAAAATAATTAAAGAGAATTGAATAATAGAGGCTATTTTTACATATTTAAATGTCATGTGAAGAGGGACCTGTGAGAAAAATAACAAAAGAGGATCTAGTGAATCTAGATTTTCATCTGAAATACAGTCCTCTCTGAATCCTAGAAGAAAACATTGCAGTGAAAAGTATTATTATATGTGGAGAATCCATGACTGCACTTCTGGTAATCATAATCTCGCCTAAGGGCACTTGGGAAACTGGCAGCTGAAAAGAAAGAAAAGGAGGAATAAATAAAGTGATCTTTTTATATCTATTCTGCCAAACTCACAAGCAATGTCTTCCAGGTTCAGAGATAATAATGAACACAATGGCAAGATAATCTGCTCTCTGTTCTGAATTTACAGCATTTTTATACCCAGCTCACAACAGAAACAATTGTTAAAATACAGTATAGTTAAAGTCTTATTGTCTATACATATGCTTGTCCTTGCTGCTGTTAAGAGTCAGTATCTGTGTGTCTCCTGGTCTGTGATTGTTGTTACTCAGATGTGCTGTGCCATTCAGGTTTATTCTGCCTCTTCACATGCTCCTTAGACATTAAACTTCTAGAAAATGTAGTTGTGCTACCACATCCCCAGATGCACACACACACTCACAGAAGACAAGATCACTTTTGGATTTTATTAAGATGTGTCAAAATCCTTTTAAAGCAGTTCACACTTCAAAGTTCATTTTATATCCTTGATCAGTCCTTAAAATGTGCTCTTCAGTTTTTTTGAGTATAGTGTGGATGTGGAGCTGCTCCAACCACCACCCATTATCTCCCAGTAGTACTGGGCTTTCTATTTTTCCAGTAGTTTTGCTTTTTGAAATGCTGTACAATTTGTTTGGCTGGGGCACCATCCCAGAGCAAAAGCATATTCAGAGAGCTGCTATCAGGTTACTGCACAGTCTGTTTCCAAGTGGTTGTTTCCAAGCAACTCTGAGTGAAATAGCCCTGAGCTGGATCCAGAACAGGATTTGCCAGAGCACTATGATGCTCCACAACAGACATGATCCCCAATTATCATTTGTTGTAGTTTACCATGTAGTATACATTATAGCAATTCCTTAGAATATTTTATTATAAAAAAAATTCCAATAGTTTTTATTACTTTTTACTACAGCATTTAGCTGTGATTAGGACTCTATTTCCTATGCACTACCTTCCAAAATTGCCGTGAACTTTACTATTTTTTAATCCTGATTAAGAAATTTTCCTGTAGATTTGGAGTGCAGATTGCAAACAAGAAAACCCGTATTCAGTAGTGTATCAAAGATTGCAGAAGTGGAGCACAGGAGGCTTTGTCTCATTTACTTTTAAACTTGCTTTAAAGAAAAGTAATTTTTATTATTTTGATTAAAACATATCTTCTGTTTAACTGGTTGGCTATTGTATGACTATGTGATGATGTTATTAAAAGTGTTCTTAAGCATATGACATTGCTCAGTGATTTGAGAATTTTACTCATTTTGAAATCAGTGTTGGCCCTATTGCCATCTGTATCATTACATGTCATTACAATTTAAAAAATGTTAGGGATTACATTTAAACTTCCACTGAAAAATAAATGAGATGATTAGGTTAATATTATTTTGAAGTCATTCTGAGTTCAAGTTACAGTGATTATGAATTATGTTAAGACACATTTTCTTATCTTTCATATGTATTGCTTTACTTTCTTCACAGAAAGTGAAGAAAATTCCTTTTTCCTTTTGATGGTTCTAAACAATTACCTTGTCTTCAATAACTAAAGTCAGTTTTATTTTATGAACTCTATAATAAGCATGATTATTGAACAACAGACAGGAATAGGCAAACTACATCAGAGAAACCAATCACTTTGAAAATAACCATACAGAAGCATCACCTATGGTTTCTTGGCTGTCTTCTTCCTGTCTCCTTATGGTCATTATTGGACACTCAGGACTGGCCTAGATGGAGATTTGATCTGGTACTTCGTTTATTCCTCAGTGTTTATGATATTTCTAAAATAATGTATAATGCAAAATATATGTGTTGGATTACCAGAAACCTCTAAATAACTGTGGAGTATAGTTCCTATTAATTGTAATCAGTCTTTTTACAGAAGAAAAGCCAGCAACAGTCTTGTACATTAAAATCTAATTTCAGTCCAGGCATAGTTTTCGAAATCCAGCTGTCAGGCCTTTGGTTATTTCTTACAGCAGTTTTAATTAGCTTTATGTATTGTATCTCTACTTTTTGCTTTATTCCCATTCTTGTACTTTAATGTAGTTTATAATTCATTCCCATAGCAACAAAAGTACCCAGACAGCAACTTTAAATATTTTTGATATGCTTTCCCCACTAATGTGTAACATCTGTAGATTCAGAACTGTTATTTGGTGATAAATCATTAACAGGATTTATGAGCTCTCAAATAGTGAAACTGAATTGTTAAATTATCCTACTTTTTTTTTTTCCTTTTCTTTGTAACTTGTTTATCTTTAAGCATCTTCTCTTGTTTTTCTAGAGGGTCTGAATCCTGACAACATTAGACAAGCCTCAGAGCAGCTGAAGAGCCGCTGGATTGAGTTCTGTCAGTTGCTGAGTGAAAGACTGGCATGGCTGGAGTACCAAAATAACATCATTGACTTCTACTCCCAGCTGCAGCAACTGGAGCAGACAGCAATTGCTGCAGAAAACTGGCTGAGAGCACAGCCCACACCAGCAACAGATCCTGCTACAGTAAAAGCTCAGTTAGAAAGATGCAAGGTTAGAGATTGTTCAAGTTTTTTATGATATTGTGCTTCATAGGTGTTCCAACAGTGGGACAAATTATGACCTACAATGTTTCACTATAAAAATGGTAAATGGACTCCTTGGATTTACAAAGTAAATCCTTGGATTTACAAAGTATATTTACAAATAAATTTTCAATATTTATTGAAAATATTTGTTCAAGGAAAGGAAAGACTGGTAAAGAAAGAAAGAGGCAGTAGAACCCAGGATATGGGTCTTTAAAAATATGCCCTAAATATTTTATTATTAGGATACTTAGACACTTAGAGGGAGCTGTGTGCCTAAAGCCTTTTTCACATTTCATTTTAATGTAAAAATCTGTGCTTTTGGTTCCTCATTAAGAAAATATTGCTTATCACCTCTGTTAAGGGTCTGTGCCTGGACATTGTCTTCAAGTCCAAAATTCTGCCATTGCAGACCACTTTACTTCTTATGTACCCTGTGTTCCGATTCAGTGTGGGTTGTGTAGCCAACTGGAGGAATATTTTTCTATCACAATATGAGAGAATCACAGGAGTTTACAGAAAACTGTCACACCAATTCACTTATAATTCTCCCTAATTGTTTTTATTTGTGCACTGTACCATCATAGAAATTCTCTCTCTTACTGTTGACAGCTCTGTGGGTGGAGACCTTACAAGCAAATACTGATTAACAGCAATATATTGAAGTGTAGTATTGCATTATAAATTGCATGATATACTTGTAGAAGTTTGACTTTTAAAAATCTCTGACTCCAGAAGCTCTCAATCAGAAAATATTGAAACCCAAATTGAGATTTATGCTATTACTTCAATTTTCAGATATTTCCAAAATGGCATTGTGCCTACAGAGATCTCTCTTGTGCAGAAAACTTTTCTTTGAATATCTCTACTATGAAATGCACATTTGGCTTACTTTGCTAATTTCTTTTATATTCTGTAGTTGCATGTGTCACAGTGTATACAAGGTATAATAGCACAACCCCATTGCTCTCTACAGCTTCCTGAGAAGGGCAGTGAAGAGAGAGGTGCTGATCTCTTCTCCCTGGTATCCAGGCACAGGATGCATGGAAATGGTTCAAAGCTGTGCCAGGGGAGGTTTAGACTGGAGTTGGGAGGGTGTTTGAAGAGTGTAACAAAAAGGCTTCCTGGAGAGGTGGTGGGTGCCCCCAGCCTGTCAGCCTGTAGGAGCCATTTGGAAAATGTCCTTATCAATGTGCTTTAACTTGTCAGCCCTGAAGCAGTCAGGCCATTGGAACAGATGCTCCCTGAAAGTCCCTTCCAGCTGCTCTGTGCTATCCTAATCTTAACCTCAGCCTCTAATGTGTTACTGTGAGGCTGCTAGAAATCTCTGGGCATCTTCATTGCTCCTTTTCCACTTCATTTTAGTCTGTACATTATATAACATACATGGGTCCAGGATTATGGAACATGTGGTGTTTTTTTCTTCCCATCTTCACATGAAAAAGATGTTCCTTAGGATTGAAAATTTAATGTGCAATCCTTCTTATTTTCTTTGAGCAAAATGTCATGTGAAAGTGACTTTAAGGTGGCTTTAAGCAGTGATTTCAATCAACAATTTTATTGGGAGTAGAGGTATTGATTTGTGAGGAAAGGTTTAAAATGCTGAATAGATGTGTATTGTAACTGATGTGTTTGGAAGCAAAACAGTTTTGTAATGTGCACTGAAACAGTGGTGACTTCATGGCACTAGTGGTTTCATTTCTTGTGTAGCATATCTTGATTTTTTTTTTTTCTTCGCACTTGCAGGATGAAATAATTCGAATGTCAACCCTGCAGCCTCAGATTGAACGGCTAAAGGCTCAAAGTCAAGCACTCAAAGAGAAAGAACAAGCACCAGTGTTTCTGGATGCTGACCTTGCTGCTTTTACCAGCCATTTCAAACAAATATTTGCTGACATGCATGCCAGAGAAAAGCAGCTACAGACCAGTAAGTGTTCTTGACAAGAAGTCAATTTGCCTGACTAGCACACATAGAATAGGTGTTTATATTTTGCTTTCCCAGTTTTGTATTTGCTTTTGTGATGCTAAACCAGTAGTGCAATGCAGGTGCTCTCTTTTTGCAATTGAATTAGTCTTTCAAAAATTATCAGTTCATTCCATATTTTTTATTAAGAAATCAAGGGAAGGTGCACTATTCAGAAGCAAAGCTTCCACTCAATGTAGTTCTGCCATCAGACTTCCTCTTGTTAGTGTGTTTATGGACAGATTCAGTGATATTTTTTGGCACCACAAAACTGTCTTTGTTTATCTGGATTATAAGACAAGGCAGTCCATCTCTGTCAGTCAGTAGAGAGGAAAGACAGGAGATTTACAGAATGGAAATTTCCATTCTGTAAAAATCTAGAGCAGACTCACTCCTTAATTACAGGAGTGAATCTGCTCTAGGTTTTTACAGAATGGAAATTTATCTCCATAAATCTTATCAAAGAGAGTAGCCACCTTAGCATATCTAGTTTTTCATCATGTGGCCAACTCTTTCTTATTTGCAAGACAGAACACATGACTGCCAGTTAAAACATTATTTGTGATATTTTTAGTAAAATGAATTTTTCAAAAGGGACAAAGTGTTATACCAAAATAGAAAGTTAACTATTCCTAATTAATGATAGGTAGCAGATCAGTAATTACTGTATACTTTCTGTATTAGCTTATGAAATTAATAAAGTATCAGACAATAAAGAATACAAATTTAACTTTTTCCAAAAACAAAGATATTATTTGCCTCTTCAACCACTGATATCTCTAAATTATTGTAGTGATTTGAAATTTGACATAGTGCTAGCTCCTTCTAGTGGATTTTTCTAATATTCCTCCTAAATTCTTTCACAGAGTCTTGGATATTGTTTTTTTCAATACTAGATTACTGCACTGTTGTAGTTATTTTACATATGTCCAGATAGGCAAACTGAAGAGGTGATGATGCATGGGAGAACTGTAGAAATAAAATACAAGTGTCTCGTAGCAAGTGATGAAAGAATGAATTGTAGAAATTTAACATTAAGGAGTATAAAGTTTCTTCATTAATCTAAATTCAGGATGAAAAACAGGCAAGATGTAAAAAACTGATTTTATATGCTGAAATCAGTTGCCATTCTTCCAACAGAAGCATAGCATGAATGCTGGCTTCTTTATGATTTCTCCTCTGTCTAAACTTCCATAATTGTTTGGTTTGCCACACCAAATTTTACTGTGGTGAGAGGCCATGAGTTAACCAGTGGATTGGTCCAGTAAGGTAAATATTGTTCAATGTCTGACCTGTAATGTCATGGGCTTTAGTGAAGTTCTTCCTGGGAATTCCTTCCCCAGCCTGGGCTGCAATCTGCTCCTCCGGTGCCCTGGCTGGAACAGCTGTCCTGAGGTGGAAACTCTGACCAGGCTGGGGAGAGTCTCCTGTAGTGCAGGAGAACAGAAGTATTTACTCAATATTGCATGGAACCCTGGACAGTTACTACTTTTCTTGTGTTGTACAGATGGGCCATACCCTGTGTCTTTATTCTGCCCTTATTTTAATAGAAAACATTGAAATTTCGTTAGAGTACCTTAGAACTTTCCATCTTTTATTTACATAAATTATTTTAATTATTTCCTACAGATGGAAAGGTCTCCTGAGGACTGAATGATGTATTGCAGATCAGTTATAATAATTGATCCTTTTTTTTTTCTTTCCTGTGAATAAAACCTACTTGTGTTTAAAAAGTTTTTTTTTTTGTTAATCTTCCATTGATTCTTTATCTTTTCTAATGAATGAGGGTATTTAGCCATTCTGTTTTTCAAGAGAAATTTTCCCTCATAAACAGTTTTCTCTAATTTTGGGAATTGTCATCCTCAAATATTTTTTGTTTGGTTAGGTTTTGATTGCGGCTTTTGAAAGTGATGGCAGCTTAGTTTTGTTTTTTTTTTTTTTTTTTTTAAACATTCAGGAGTGCTTAGTAGTTTCTCTCTGCTGCAGATTTGTCAATAAAATAATACTAAAGATTAACTCAGACTTTCTTACGTGTTTTTCTCCATTATTTGACTAGCATTTCCAATTATAAAACCTAATTTAAATCCTGAAACCTATTTGATTGGGTTTTTTCATTATTTTGTGGTGCTGGTAAGGAAAGAGATACAAGCTCATAAAATATTAAGAAATGCAACCCATTTTTGCATTTTACAGAATGTCTGTATATCCATATACACTTTGAATGTGATGTATGCAGCAATCCAGCTCTCTTTTCTCCCCAAACACATTTAGAGTAAGGTCTAGAATATTGCTATATAGAAAAATTAAAGGTCAGACTGAGCTTAAAACAGTTCAGTAATCTACAGAAGGGAGTGAAATAGACAATGCTGGCAATGATTCTAGTATGAATAACCTGATTTCCCAAGGAAGTTCTTAGATTTTCTAATACCCTGGTGAAAAAGGAGGTTTTGTACTTTATATTTACTTGTCTTGAAATTAACTTCTGCTACATCAGAGAGATTTCTAGGGAGCAGCACGGTCAGCCTCCCATTCCCCCTGAGCCCAGGGAGAGCTGACAGTCAGTGTCAGGTAAGTGAATATTCCCCAGTTCCAACTCCCTCCTGGGTGGCAGCTGATTCATTCCAGCACTCCTCTGCTTCTGTGACTGAACTGAATTCCATTAAGGTGCTTCTGCTTTTCAGTCTCGCTGCATTGAGCTGCTACCCAGTTGTGGCCTTGATGGAGATACATGTTCTCACTGAGATACATGTTCTGCTGAGGGAAATTGGATTTTTAGCAAGTAACTAAAAAAAAAGGCTTTTGTCACGGGTAAAATTAAAAGTATCAAGGTGGAGGTGGCAAAGAAAAAGTCATATATATATCCATTTTTGTCTGCTTCATAAATTTATGCACTGTACTTTTCTTTCAACTTCTGATTCTACCTTTGCAGAATCAGTAATTCCCAAAGGTGAAGTGATCATTGTCATCATTGCTGTTGCTATTATTAATGATAAATTATTCATCTACATTCAAATGATGTTTCTTCTGTTTATTTCAGGAAGTACTTTAGAAAGCTTTTGCCTTCTGATTCTAGTAAAGATTCTTTAGACTTTTTATTTACCCATGCCATGTTTAAAATTATTTCATATGCACATTATTATTCTCTCTAATCCATAAATACAATATTTTAGAGTGTTGGATTACATAGTGCTCATGCAATTCAAACTTGGCAGAATTTTATAAGATAATAAACTAAAGTGACTGTAACAGTATAATGACCATTTAGAGTTTGTCTGCAATTATTCTGCTTTGGTTAAAACTTTGAACTGCTAACTTATTTTGATGCTTTAAGTGCGTTGGAAATGGGTTATAAGTGGCAGTGAAATTGTAATGATACATAAAATAGTCTTTCACAAATCATTCTATACTTGAGGAAGAAAAAAATTAAGCAAGTATCTTAAGCAAGTATCTTGAAAACTTCATAACTAAAAGTTTTCTTTAAGACCTGAACTATGATTTATTAGTAAAAATATTCATTGCTCTTTGATTTTGAGGGATAAAGTTTGCTTAACCTTCTTTAAATGTGTCTTTCAAGCTGAAGATACAGTTCAGATGTGTGTGAGAATTTATTGTTTTAATAAGTAGGATGCAAGCAATTTCTTTTCTTTTTTTTTTCACCCCATCCATTTCCTCCAGTAATTATTTTTTATGTAAATCAAGATCAAAAGGACAAAGCAGCCTGTGAAATGAATGTGTATGAGATAATGTCCTCTCCTCTGTAGGTGATTTTGTCCTTTTCCTCAGTGGTAAAAATGAATATTTTTATGGATGAAAAACAAACCCACCTGAAAAATAATTGTGTCTTTAAAATATATTTACTGTTACAAAAAGTCGTGTAGAACTGGAGAAGGACTTCCCTGGAAGTGTTCAAAGCCAGGTTGGATGGGATTGAGCAGCCTGATCCAGTGGGTGTCCCTGCCCATGATGGGGGCTGGAACTGGATGATCTTCAAGCTTCCTTCCAACCCAAACCACTCTGTGATTCTTTTATTCCCTTCTGTTTCTTTCATGAGCTATACAACAAAGAGAATTGGAGGTCTTAAATCACTTGCATAACATTGATCAAGTATTACACAAGATTCCTTATGAGACTTTCTGGTTAAAAATATAGGATAAGGAAATCACAGCTTTTATTAATAAAGACCTATTGATGAAATGGTTCAAGTATTTGTATTATAAAATAAGTAAAACAAATTTGTGAAAACATCAGCCTGATTTTACTACTGAAGAGATTTTTATTGGAAATAAATGAAGTTCAATCTTGTTAATTTATTTCAGGGAATAAGTCTTTACTAAAATGGTCCCATAGATTATATTTATTGTCTTTCACAATGGTGTGATGAACAGTGGGATTTGTAATGACTGCAGGAGAAACACATTGCAACCTATCCAGTGGGATTTGATCAGTGTTGAGCTAATTGTATTCTCATTTCATTTCTGACTTGGGAATATATTTTTGACTGAAAAATCTGGTCACAAAAACCAAGGAAGCAGTGAGGAAAAACAAACAAAGTATTTTACTTACTTGTAAAGCTGTTTTCACATATTTAGATAGTTCTGTTTATTAAAAATAAATCCTAACTAGCTACTTGAACATTTTGTTTCCACACGTATGGGCTTTCTCTAAAAGAAATACGCAAGTGCAAATGCATTTGCCTGTCTGTTCTCAAGGCTTACCATGTCAGTCATACAAAAATGCATTCCCTACAAGTGCAATAGATTAATACGAACACATTTTTCCCCTCTGGGATGGGAACCGTATTCTGATATTTCACAATAACACTTTTGTGATTTCTGTCTGTGATATTTTGTTACAGTTCTGCCATGGACCTAGTTTTGCTATATCTAAACTAGGCCCATATTGAGGACATACTAGATCTTTCTCATTGCCAATTCTTTTTTTTTTTTTTTTTTTTTGATAATACAGCAGAATCCATATTAATGAGATTTGCTTACTGTGTGGACTTTAGTCCATAAATATTAGTGTCACAAAACAAATTTTAAGATAAAAAGAAACAGGTCTTGACTGTGGGTTTATATTATTACCATGGGGAATTTAGAGATTCATATTGCCCACAGAGAGGCCATAAATGAGTTAAATTATTTAGACAGTTATAACTGGGTAATGTGAATCCCACTGTGGGAGCTTGACTGAATTCTCACCATTGCCATCATGTGCTGCTAAAATAATAAAGGCTCTTCAGTGCCATCCTAAAAGTTAATCTGCTTCCTTGTGGATGAAAATGCTGACACATTGTCTGTCTTAAAGAATCAAAAAGTGTTTCATTATTGCTAATTTGTAGTAATCTGGAAACGTGAAATGGGAAAACGATGGTTACACTCAATTTAACAATGCTTTCTTAAATTAATATTTAATAACCAAATTGCAAAGACACTAATTTGATTAAATCAACATTTGTCATCCCATTGAACTCTTATTTAGTCCATCCAATAGTAGGAAGCATAACTCATTACAATTGAATGAAATGTCTTGCAATGTTTGGATGGTTTTAAAATTTTTAATATTATTGGCAAAGTTACAGGATTAGAGTTTGATGCAATCTGGTGGAGTTTGCTATAGCAGTTTTCAACTGTTCTGAGGTACTCCAGTACTACCAAAAATAGCTGTTCTTTTACTTAAATGCTTGAAGTTATACATTAGTCTTAAGATGTTTTTTTCATTTAAAGGGAAAAATGATTGACAGAAGTCAAACATATATCACAACACTAAACTCAATTTCATATTTCTAAATAAAACTGCAGTTAAGAGTTGTATAATTCTTTAACATATCTGAGCTGCTCAAATTATATCTCCATTTGTTTGGAGTGTAGAGTTTAAATGTATGCTCTATTGTAAAGTAGAAGTTTGGATAAAATGAGCCAAAGACAATATAAATTTCACTAAGGAAAGAAAATGTTTAAGATGTTACTGGATGAGATGGAAAATGTTTGCATTTGTATTTCCAAGAATATATTACTATTGATTTCTGTGAGTCAAAAATACCTCATAAGGGAAGTAATTCTTGTCTTTCCTGGTACCAAGTTCTATCTTTTGTAAATCCCCAGATTTAATAAATCACATCAGGCAAGTCTTTTATGAGAAAATTTTGCCATACAATGTGCATTCTTCACAAGAGGGATTGTCCTGATTTTAGGAAGTTATGATATCTGACTGTAAATATAAGGTTTTTTACATGTAGCATTCTGTTGATCAACTAAAAAATTAAAATCTGAGGTACATTCTGCCAAGCACTGCTGTATGATGTAAGCAAGCTTGCACTTAAAAATTTTAACTGTATTTTTTGTCAAAACTACTTTTTGGACAGCTTTATTATTTTTCTGTACATTTCTTTTTGAAACACCAGAGAATATTGAGGAGGATATAGGAGATACAAATGGGTGCAACTTTTTTTTAGCTTTTATATTTTTCATTATTATGGACAAGTTGGAAATGTTTCAGTTCCAACCAGCCGTGCTATTTGTCTACAGATTTTTCAGTGAGCATAGAGGCAACTGTTGTTGATGGCAGAGGGAATGTTTCTGCTAATGAGTTGCTTATGTGTGTGCCAGATGTTGTCTATTTGCAGTAGCTGTAATATTGAAACAATAAGCACAGTTCAATAAAATTCAACTTTATTGTAGAAGGAAGATTAATTTTCTAAGCTTTTAACAGATGCCTTAAATGGAACATTTTGCTTGAACAGAAACATTGAACACATAAACTTTGTTTTTAAGACATTTCTGAAATTATATTGTAGGTTAAGTACAATGATTTGTCTGTTGATCTCTGAACACACGTATTTAAAATAGTTGTGTTGGGCATATAAGTCGTCTTCTGACCTATAATAACAGAGTCAAATGGCACACAACTCATAAAATGGTAGAGATATCTCAAACATTAGAAGGAATGTGTTCGGTTTTCAAAATAATTTTGCTTCCAAAATTATTTTTTATAGTTCTGATAAACACTGGGCCTGTTGCAATGTCTTGCAAAAGAACTGTAGACTTCAATAAGGCTTGGTCTTTTACCAAGGGTCTTCTGTCAGCAAACTGAATAGTGAAGCAAAAAATTGTTTTATTTCCTTCTTCCTTCTTTTATTTCCTTCCCTTTTTTTTTTCCCCATTGAATATAGTTTCTGACAGTTTGCCTCCTGCACACTACAAGGAGACAATGAACACTATACTTATGTGGATGCAGCAGTCAGAAACTAAACTCTCCATGCCTCAGGTTGCAATTGCTGAATATGAAACCATGGAGCAGAGACTCAGGGAGTTCAAGGTGAGTGATGAAGCTGCAAGCAAAAATGTCTCAAATGAGAAGTTTAGAATAGAACTCTAGTTTGGTACATGAATCTGCTGAAGCCTGTGGATCTTGAGTAAATAATTCTCATTTTGGTTTCCAGGGCTTCAGGATATGGTGGTTGCTTGCTTATAGTGATTCCTGAAGTTAAGGAATTTAAAATGGTGCTCACCATTGAAAGCAATTTTATAAGATATTGAAAATGTTAAGGAAAAGACCTAGTTTGTCCCTATGGCATATAAAATATTCCTTTGATGATAGTTCTGGTAGTAAAACATAGATTTCAGTAATTTCATTTTCGAGTGCTGACATGAAAACGATTCTGATTTGCAAAATGCAGCACAGTCTTTTGACAGGTTTCCTGTCAAATTTACAAGTAGACAAATGTGGAACAAATTTTGCCAGTGGCTACAAACCTTCCCTGTATCTCAATGTCTGAAAGAGTTTCTACTCTCAGATGGCTAATGAACATATTGTTTGATGCTTATTCAGAAATAAAACTTAGAATATAGAAAAAAATAGATTAAGTAAGTTTGGGCTGAGAATTTCAAAAGTTTTAAGAAGTTATAAAAAATGTTGTATTACAGATTCAATTATCTAAGTTTATTTTTTTTTTCTCCGTGCTCTGGTTCTTTTCTCTGATTCATTTGAAAGTGTCATTATCAGGGCCATTGCAAATTCCTATCTCAAATTAATGAAATGCATGTAGACCACATCTATTAACAAGTATAATATATAAATTATATATATATTATATATATATTATCAGTTCAACTAAGAAAGCCTTCTACATTGTATGAGAAAAAACAATTCCAAATTGCTCAGTGAATTATGCCATTGCATGTTTTAGCAAAGGTGACCTCTGTGTGCTGCCCGTGTTTGTGAAACAAAGAGAATTGCCTGGCACGTGAATTCTACTCGCTTCTTATTCACAGGCTCTACAAAGTTCTCTGCAAGAGCAGCAGAAAGGGCTGACCTATCTCAGCACGACTGTGGAAGAGCTGTCCAGGAAAGGCCCTGCAGAGGTCAGCCAGAGCTACCGCTCCGAGCTGGACGTGGTCCTGGGCCGCTGGAAGAAGCTCTCGGCACAGCTGGCGGAGCAGTGCCAGAAGCTGGAGGAGCGCATGACCAAACTCCAGAGATTCCAGGTGCATCACGCTTTTTCTGCCTCTGCTTATGCCTGGTGGCTTGTTGCTGTGGGACTAAGGCAGAACACATTTACGTGCTTGCAGGAATTAACACCAAAGTGAGAGATCAAAACGTGACCAGAAATGTGGTTAAATTTCTGCATGATTCTGATGAGCGGAGATTTTACTTTGAATTCTGATTTTGTGGTTCTTTCTGATTATGTTGTTTCATTAGCAAAAAGCTCTAGTTTAATTAAAAATTGGAAATAATGTTCCTCTACTTCTTTTTCAATGTAGCTGAAGCACTTATTCATGCATCTGCAGTAGCTGTACCATATTGACTTTAATGAATTCACTTACATAATTAAAGTCACCTGTAATATAGTAGTATCTTGTCAGCACTTTCCAGAAAGCAGAAGTGTATTTCAGGTATTTAGAAGGGCAGCATTGGAACCTCACCTGGGTGTCTGTAAAGCTGCTTCTCACATTTTGCAGGGCTGTTTCTCAGTTTTTTGCTCTCATCCTCTGTCTGTCTGACATTTTTGTCCTTTTTTAACTACATTGCCACTGAGCATCTCTAGCTGACCACTGCATCAGCCCTGTCCTGTGGTGATTCCACAGAGGGAAGCTGGAACTGTCTATGTTCAGCACAGAACAGCACCTGTCCTCTCCTCACAGATGCTACCCTACTCCCAAAACACATTAAAAAAGCAGGGCACTTTGCTTAAGAAATTCAAACTTTTGTCTTTTTTCTCCCCTTTGCCTCCCATCTTCACCCCCACCCCTTTTCCAAATTCAGAGCTTTTCCCACTGGTCTTAGAAAGGTCCTGAGCTTTCATGACCATGCTCATGTAAAACATTTAAAGCAGTGTGAGCTCTTGATGCACACAAATTTTACCCTTTATATTTATTGCTGAAAGCCCTCTGGTACACATCTAATATAAAAGTTATTGTCTTTTGAACTTGTTGAATGACTTCTCATCCAGATTATTGTTTTAGCTGCTGTAATTTATGGAATGCATCAGTGTGGCATATGATGAAATCAGTGTTCATAAACAAAATGCATTTACAATCTGATTAAAAATGTGAGTCATACATTTGATCTTCATTGGTAGCAGGAGACTAATTTCTTTTTAAGAAAATCCTACCAGATAAATATTTTACCACATTAATGAACTAAAAGTATTCTTGTAAAGGTATTAAAGTTTCATCATGAAATATGATTCTGAACTATTTTTACTGTTGGATAATGGAATGCACAGTAGATATTTCAACAGTGTTTTGGTAATTGCCATTCTGGAGTATACTGACAATTTTTGCATGATTAATTTTATTAATTCAGTTCATTTTCCATGATAGCCTGGGTTTTTTAAAGTATATCAGTCACATTAGGGAAATATTCCCTTTGGTTACTCATAATAGTTACTAAGGCACATTTGTATACATTTTAGGATGCAATCTCTATTCTAGCATCCTTTTTTGTGCTTTAATTCAACTTTACATTCAGTATGTAATATTGATATGTATTTCATTGGTGATGAAAACAGTTTGATGAAAAAATGCTTTATAATTTACTTCTAAAGTTTTTGCCAAATATGTGTTTTATTTTAATATGTGCATCTGATTATCAAAGATAGCATTTTAAGGTAATTTTAAGTGGTATTTTTAAATTTCATTCTGCTTTTCAAGTTATTAGATTACCTATGTAATGTTTCCAGGACTGGTAGCATTCCCTCTTTTCAAGTATTTGAGGTCAAGATTTGTTTGTTAACTGCAAGAGTTAAATAAAGGCTATGGAAATAATATTCCTATTTTAGTAGTAGAAACAGTAACTGAGAGAGTCTGAAATGACTCATTGACTCATCATATGATTTTAGTTTCTGAAGTGAATTTCTTTCAGTTACATTGGCTTTTTTCATTCTGAATAGTAAGGGTGTTTTTCTGTGCTGTGTTCTGTTAGAAATATAGTCACTAGGGCATATAACTTCCAAAAGGAGTCTGAAGTTTAAATGAAAGCACAGACCATTTGATGGGTGAGCCCAAATTAAATGCCAAGTATGAGTAATCTGAAGCTGTAGAATGAAACAATGAACAAGCATGCAGTATCTAAACACAAATGATATCTAGAAGGCATAAATTTGAGAGCCATAAGGTTGTCTGCTCATAGACACATTAAACTTGGTCAGAAATGGTCAAAGTACAGGTTAAAGTGTTGATGACAGACCCAGGTAAAATTGGTTTTACTTGTTTGCTGTGTTTGTATTTTCAGACAGTTCAATAATGTTGAAATTACATTGCAATGAGTTTTGGTTGTAGTGTCAGGATGAATTGCACTCTTGCCAGTCAGGTTTTGTGTGATGAAATGAAATGTCTTTTTATACACAGAATGACACTAGAACACTGAAGAAGTGGATGGCTGAAGTGGATGTTTTTCTGAAGGAAGAGTGGCCTGCCCTTGGAGACTCAGAAGCACTGGAAAAGCAACTTGAGCAATGTACAGTGAGTATTACCTGCCTGCTTGGCAGTTACTCAGTTCTTCTCTAGGAGCTGAATTTATACAGAAGTTACACAAATGATTACTGTTCCTAAAAATAAATTCATGTAGAAAGAGGATTGCCTTCTTCAGTGTATTCAAACCATTCTCATGTCCTGGGTTTGAAGGAAAATTCAGTTATAACAAGGAAACTTTAATACCAGAAGGAGGCAGGTATTAAAGTGACTTTTTTTTTAAATACAGGAAATAATATGTAATTAGCCTCTAAAGTCAACTGTTTATTTACTTTGTTGAGCTTTTGAGTGTTGCATTTTTTTAAAAAATCTGTATAATCTGTACCAATTTTTTTTCCCGTATCTGTTCCTCATGTGATTTATAAACTTTTCTGATTGTACAAAAAGAACTTGCAGGTACTGTGAGTTATTGTGAGTTATATCCATTCTTTGTCACTAAACTTACAAGTTCCAGGATGGTACCCCAGCAGAGTTTTAAAGCATCATGAAGTATTGGTACTTCCATCACAGGGTTTACAAATTCTTCATGTCCCAGCAGAGTGTGTAAGTGCAGTGAATCTTGTAATCTGTGATGGCCCCTGTCTATATGCTCAGTGGAATTTACAAGTTCTGTAAATTTTCTGGAAGGATGTGTAAATATTATGAAATGCTACATACAGAGTGATCTTACAGAACTGCAAGTTCTCTCATATTTTCTCTTAGCCATTATTTAAATAAGAATTATCCTTATTTTTCACCATTATAATGGAATATTCTTTCAGAAATGTGAATAAGAGATCTAGGTATTTCTCATGTCTTCAATCAACAGCAGGGAAGCCTTTTAAGAGATACATTTACACATTATATATGTATATATTTATAGTGCATACATAACATTTAAAAATTACATTATTTTATTTGGTAAACAACAGCTTGCCACATTACAGCTGCTCATTCCTTTTTAATTTCTTCTCATAAATAAGTCTGTTGATTGTCCTCATTTTACTGGAGATCTGGACCCCAGACAAGTCAGAATCTCATGCAGACACATTTTCATAGAGATATCATATCTGAAACTTTGTGTGAATTCTGCTTGCATAAACTTCTGCTCTTCCTTTAGGCTTTAGTAAATGATATCCAGACAATCCAGCCCAGTTTGAACAGTGTTAATGAGATTGGGAAGAAAATGAAGAGTGAAGCAGAGCCAGAATTTGCTTCCAGAATAGAGGCAGAGCTAAAGGATCTCAATGCTCAGTGGGACCACATTTGCCAACAGGTACCAAGTCTCCTGATGTGACTGGTTCTTTTTAAATTAACCATCAGGGTTTTAATTGGCAGAATTTGTCCTTCTATTCATATGCAAATGAAACTGAATGTAGAGGTATTAATTCAACTAATATTTTACAGAGTACAATTTAGGCTGTAGCAGTATATGTAAAGTATATTTATTTATAACACAATACCTTCCTATTTTTACAACAAAGATGCATACTAATATATTAGGTCTAACAGCAGTATGATTTATGGCTTCTGATAAACTAGATTTCTGAAGGTGTTGTTTAGGCATTTGCCAAAACAATCAAGTTCTGTACTTAGTTTTATGTTTTCTTGTATATTGTTCAAATTGCATGTCATTACTCTGGATGAAAAAAGACATTAAAGCAGTGAAGGGTTCGTAATTGAATAACTCAGAATTAAGAGTATGTGCACATATGCATGTGTATAAATTATTCTCCAGTAGTCACACAGATTTGAAAGAATGAGACATAACAGGAAAGGACAGTTCTTTTATTTTAGTTAAAGGCATTATTAATAAATCATTTTACAGAGTAAGGAAGCTAAAAATTACTCTTATTTCACTGATGGCATTTGGATTCTTATTCTTTATGATAGTTCATCATGTTGTATTACCTTTAAATTTTTCCTACTTGCCCTTTTCTGTTGTGTACCTTTTTAATGTATATTTTCATGAAAGTAAAAGTGTTACCTTTTAATGAGGTATAATATGTTCTTAAATTTTTATTATTCACTTAACATGTGAAAAATAGCCTCTCTATATTTTTTGATAAACATAAAAAAATTGATCTTTGAAATCTGTAAGACATTTTATTGATCCGGTTTTGTATTCTTTCCCCTTTCACTACCATGGAGTATTTAATTCCTTTTTTTTTCTTTGTGATATTAATAAGCTGGATACCTTGGCACTTCTTTCACAGAAATTCAAAGTATTACCTTACAAGTATAGTAGTCTGTCACTGTTCTGTTCTGACTTCCTTGAAAATCTGTCTGTAATAATCTGTTTCATTCAACACAAGGCACAAATTATTTTGTCTCACTGGGCATTTCTAACTCAACTTCTTCAGCAATAGCTATTAAAATACATGAATAATAATTACAAAAATCAATTTGGTTTGTAGAGGTTTCTTGAGAAGATTTGGAAAAGTCAGCTTGGGTTGATATACATGCAATTAATATGACTGTGAGAGCTGGCAGTTGTCATTGGCAATCCAGATACTCTTTTCAGGTGATAGAAGATTACCTTCTCTTCTTGTGCTGGGACTGAGGAAGAGATAATTTTGCAGAGCAACATGCAATTCTGCTTTTATACTTGTTGCTTGTTGCTCTATTTTGTTCTGTAAAACAACATTTATGTGGAACATCATTTATGTTTAACAGCCAGTCCTCAAGGATGAGTAACAAATCAGTAAATGTCAGAAATGGAGACCAAATACGAAGAAAAATTCTCCTGATATTGCTAAAAATAAAGTTTACTGAAGCAGCACCACAGAGCAGAATACTGTAGAAATAAGCTCTGCAAGACCAATTCTGAGAAATGGCACCAGTGCAACTTACTATTTTTGGATGCAAACTTCTTAATACTATTGAAAGATGATAAATGCACAATCAGGGACAATTTTGATAGGTTAATGCACAATGGATAGAATCAGAGAATGGTTTGGGATGGAGGTGATCTAAATTAATATCAAGTTCTAGTTCTATACGTGAGCTGGGTAATACAATTATATGACCCCCACTTAGTGATTTGCAGGTGATTTAGCAGTAACATTTTTCCCTTTTAGATAAATAGTTTCTTCCACTAGGAGGTTGGCCTTTTTCCTTACTTATTTGTAGGGTATTCACCTTTTGGAGACATTCTTAAATTACTTAATCAGCAGAAGAAAGATATGCATATTGCTTTATTCTCTAGTGAATTGCATTTGAACAAGTTAAAGGCCATCTGACTTTATAGCTCAAGAGCATTTGGTTTCATCCTTGAATGTGCTTTCAAAATCTCCTGTGGTTATTCTTTCTACATTTCACAGAAGCTAATCCCTGGGAGATGTTCTTTTCCACAGTTGTTTTCTGATCACCTCAGCATATGGTGTAGATTCTCATTCTAGTATCATTACAGCACTCGTTCTGCAGGGCCATGATTTGCTAAAAAAAGGATGTATACAAATGTAGTACTTTTTTGATTGTTTGTTATTACTATCTACCTAATTACTAGTTAACATCTGCCTAATAACAACAATTTTATTATTGTAGGATTTAATTTGATTCTTCTCAGGCTAAAACGTTTTCAAGTTTGTACAGTAGCTTTGCTCCAAGTACTATGTAATCTTTTCTTTCTTAAAGGCCTATGCTAAGAAGGCTGCATTAAAAGGTGGTTTGGATAAGACTGTGAGTCTCAGAAAAGATTTGTCAGAGATGCACGAGTGGATAACACAAGCTGAGGAAGAATATCTGGAAAGAGATTTTGAGTATAAAACACCTGATGAGTTACAGAAAGCTGTTGAGGAACTGAAGGTAAAATATAAACTAATTCCTTGAGCTGTGTTCAAATGTATGTTTGAAGCTCCCATTGTAAAGAAAGTCTACTCTTTCTTTTAGGGAAATACCTTTTCAGATTTAGGTGGCTTGAAGTAATTTCTATTTGCAATATACTAGAAGATAATTGATATTCTTCAACACCACATTGGGGTTTTTTTCCTGTTTGCTTTATTGGATATTGATTTGGATGTAGCTTCAACATTCTTTTAATTAAGGAATAATTCATAAAATTTGAGTGTTAGCAGCAGTAGAGTGAAATCAGTTTTATCATCTCTTTGCATTAGAATGAGCAGAAAAAAATTAAGATGTTAGGATGCATCTTGGTGTGTGCTATGTATGAATATTATGTCTTTAATATAGGAATATAGAAACAGCATGTTTTGATCTCAATTAATAATGTTTCCTTCATGTGGGATGAACATGACCTTTGGACAAAACAACTAATTTGTGATACATGTTTAAATACACTCCTGCTAAACCACTGGATGTGGGCTTAATTCTTATTAGAGGTGAATTGTTTAGCTTGTGCTATTCAGGAAGCCAGATTATAACTTGATTGTCATGATATATAAAGCTTTGGCAATCTATTGAACACTTTGTTTTCAAGCTGTTAGTTTTCCATGTTTTTTCCAGTATTTGAGAGTTCAGACCATGCAACTGATGATCTCTTTATTTACTGACACATTATTTGCTGCCAGTCAGAATACACATAATAAAAGGAAATTTATGGAACAACTCATTTGTAAATGAGACAAATATCAAGAGTAAATATCTGCTTTAAAGATACAGCTCTTTTTTAGTAACTAAATAGCAAAACTCAATTTTATACATTGCACTGCATATTGAAACAGATGAAGTGCACAGTTTTATATACAAACACCATTATAGATTCCTGGTAGATGTTCTGCACCCAGATGAAGTACAGGCATATTCAGACTGTGGCACCTTGACCTAGGAAATAACCAGATCATTTGTCACGGTGTCACAACATTGAAAATCTGGATCAGAATTCTGTGTTTATTCTACAGCCCATTTCTTCCCACAGCTAGAGAAGAGGAAAGTCAAGAGCAACCTTGTAAACTTCCTCTAGCAATGGCAGCCTGATCACAATTATTCTGATTCATGGACTTACAGACCCAGAGAGGGAAAAAAATATTGTCAGGAATATGGTTTTGATTTGATGTTTTCCGGGCAGGGAGTTCTCATTGTAAATTCCTGTGAAGGCCTGTAGGCACAGATGACACTTTTTATAACATCACTGTTTCCAGTTGTGATATGATTCCAGTCATAGACACCAGAAAGCACTCAGAGGAAATGGTACTGAGTATGAAAATCTTTTTCATGAGACCACATAACAAGGAGGAGGAGCAAAAGTGTGGGCTATACAATAAAGAAAAAAGTATTTTCTGACTTTCTTTTTAAATTCAAAACAATGATAGTGACAAGAAGTATCTTTTTTCTTTTTTTTTTTTTTGCAATTCTTGTGATTTTACCATTAAATCTGGATACATGACTTTATAACACAACAGATTTTTTTTTGATCGTTTGTAGTTCATAGGTTATGATGCTAAAGGTGCTTGGAGCACCTCTGGGAGGAAAAAAAAAAGTACTGAAAGGTTCCATTAGTCTGAGAGCTCCAGAATGCTAGATGGTTGTGAGATGCTAAATTGTATTGTGTATTGGCAACAAATGAAACAAAAGTTTTTTGGATGCATTCAAGATTATTTCAGAAAGTCTGGGAATTGAATGTCTCCTGTTGTATTTTGTTTTGTTGTTTGTGGTTTTTTTCTCCATCTAGAAACCTGTCAGAGAATTCTGACAGTTACTAGAAATAACTTCCCTTCTTAAATCAGGACTAGAACTTCTCTTTTCCTCCTTTCCAGAGAGCAAAGGAGGAAGCCCTGCAGAAAGAAGTGAAAGTGAAGCTTATTACAGATTCCGTGAATAACTTTATAGCAAAGGCTCCACCTGCAGCTCACGAGGCTTTGAAAAAGGAGCTTGATGTCCTAATTACCAGCTACCAGCAACTCTGCAGCAGGCTGAATGGAAAGTGGAAGACTTTGGAGGTTTGATATCTTGTCAGACTTGTATTTATAGCCCTTCTAACTGCAAGAAGTAAGGTGGAGAGCACAGCTGTACTATCATAGAATTGTAGGTAGCCCAAGGCTATCCTTGCTTTATGAGCCATATACCAAATACCCCATGTTATGAGCTACACACAAAGTTATTCAAGATCATATCTGCTGGAGAGTTGTGTTGCAGGAGAAGACTGAGACACAGCTCTTAGGTCAGAGACTGCAATGGCTGCTCAAGCTTCTCATCCCTTCTGAGATCAAGCCAGGAATCTGGCTTTGTAGCAGCCCTGTGGTGCTCTCTTCATCAGCTCCTCTTGGCTTCTCTCTTCCATGGCTAAGGGTTTTGACTGGGTGGCCCTGGAGCTGGTCAGGTGGTGTTATCTCAGCATAGGAACAGCACTTGCTCTGCTGGCAATCTGAATATTTCCCATGCATTTTGAGTTGACCCTGCCATTTTGGCCAACTCCATTGCAGATTCTTGCCATGGGACTATTTTTATATTATACAGTAGGAACAATGAATTAGGTATCTTGTTGTTAATGTTGCAAGAGCTAAATTTTGGTGGTGAATAATTTGCAAGAGCTAGCCTCATACAGGACAATAATGCACCAGAGTAGAATTTATCTTGTCTAAATTTCACTGTGGAAAATTAGGTATGCAGTCTAAACTGGTAATCTGCATTTAGCCTGATCATTGAGGATGTGTTGCTGCATGTTAATGTCCCTCTATAACCCTTATTTGGTGTGAGCAAAGTTTGGTGAGATGAACTGCATTTTGGGAAGCTTGATCTGCCAAGAGTGTAATGCATTTCAATAACATTATTTTAACTTGTACTAACAAAAAAAAATTATTTTGGAACATTTAAATGTTTTGTTTGTGTATAAAGTGCCATTTTTATTTGCTTATTTAAGTATCTTCAGGCACTGTATAAATAAAATATTAGACAATAATTTAATTTCAGGAGAATAAGAACATTTCACAATATTATGTTTAGTACTCTAGCACTTAAAAGGTCTATAAATTGCACTAAATGTGGTTTAGAATTAATTTCCATAGAGATTTTAGTCTGAATTCCTAAAAGCTGGTGTTTTATGAACCTGTGATTTAAGCAATTAAAATATAGAATATAAAAGGAATCTAAGTGTATTTTTATAATAGAGACATAACTTTCTAACATGGGTCTTTAAAGTTTCTGCTCTGTTTTATATTTATATAAGAAAACTTTACAGAAAACATATAAAGTGGATAGTACATGAAAATGAAGGTTCAAGTTGCGTTTTGCAAAAGAGTTCACTTTTTTATGTTATTTTCTGTGGTTTTGCACTGTTTAATCAAAATGATGGTTTTCTTTTGTTATATATTAATTTGGATCAGATGAGTGCTGGCAAATAAAATCATATGGTCCCATTAGCTTCAGATATCAACCATGTTGCTTTGGGGCAGAGGCATGAATGTTTTCAGTATTTTAATGAGTGAAAATTTTCTGTGCAATTTTCAATCTAAATAAACCCTTTCTTCATCAGGAGGTATGGGCATGTTGGTGTGAATTATTGTCATATTTGGATGCAGAAAATAAATGGTTGAATGAGATTGAACTGAAACTCAAAGCAACTGAAAATGTCCAGGGAGGTGCAGAAGAGATTTCTGAGTCTTTAGATGTAAGTGCTGACTTAAATAATAACCCAGTCATATGTGTTGGTAAATTGTAAATTTCATGTCATTCTAAACAAACTATGAACTCACATTACACGTGAACAAGGTGCAGAATATTTCAAAAGTCCTAATTTCTTACTAGAGTTAACAAATGAGGATTTGAATTCAGATCCACTTAAATCAAACTATAATTAAATGTCTTTTGCTGGGTTTTATATACAGTTTTGGTAATGCTAAAATAAACATTCTTAAAAAAACCAAAACCCTCACTTCAGCCAGTCAAAAAAATGTTGAAGGCTTCAGAGAGGACAAATTGTCATCATAATAGTACAACTATTGTTGTACTATTATGATGAAATGTTGTTTATTGCTCTTTAATTTTTATTCATGGAGCCTTTAAAATTAGTAGAAATTAAATTAATGCTTGTAGTGCATCAAAATACAAAATACTGCATTGATAATCCCTTTTTGCTGTTGAATTTCATCCATTTAGATACTTAAGTGGAATTTTTATATTGAGGTACAAGTACTCTTATTGAACTCCTTAGGCATAGTCCACATCTTTAAAATTAAGCATTAAATTTATTGCTATATGAAAAATCCTTGTGCTTTGTAATACGTAGTACAGAACATTAGTTGGTATTTAATCTTTTTTCCTCTACTTTTATTGTATATGAAATTTGAAATTTCTTTCTTATATTTTTAAGGCAAATAGGGATTGCTTTGTAGAACTTACTTACAAAAAGGAAAAATAAACTTATTTTTTTGACTGTCTTCAGTCTTTGGAGCGTTTAATGAGACATCCAGAAGATAATCGCAACCAGATTCGGGAGCTGGCTCAGACTTTGACCGATGGTGGGATCATGGATGAGTTGATCAATGAGAAACTTGAGAGGTTCAACAGTCGGTGGGAAGAACTTCAGCAGGAGGTACAGTTAATGATCGTCCTATCAAGTAGAGGACAGCATAACATAATTTAAAAAATAAAGAGTTATTTTGCTGGTACAGGTCCTAAATAGGTCACAGTTCCTAAACAAACACAATTTACATTAGAAGTGGTTTCATGGGTGTGGTGGGCTAACTCAAGCAGGCAGCAAAGCACCACAAGACTGCACATCTCCTGGTACTTCAGTGGAGATTATAGAAAAGGCAAAAGCAAGAAAACTCTCAGGTTGAGATTAGGATGATTTTAAAAGTGAAAGAAGAAAGGGGTAAAGCAAGTGATGCAGAAGAAATTACCTCCAGGAGATTAATGTTCAACCAGTCCCCATGCAATGACAATTTTGGAAACGCTTTTCCCCACCTCTTTTTGTTGTTGAGCATGGCCCTGTGTGGTGCTCAGGTCAGCTGTCCTGGCTGTGTCCTTTCAAAGCCCAGCCTGCTCACTGGAAGGGGCAGAGTGAGAAGAAAAATACCTGGATGCTGTGGAAAGCCTGCTCAGCAATGGCTGGAACATGCCTGTGTTATTAATGCTGTTTTGGCCACCAATACAAACCACTGAATCATACAGACTGCTGTGAAGAAAATTACCTGTCTCAGCCTAAACCAGTAAAATGGGTAACCCCAAAATTTTGAAATAGGAGTGACCTTCTAAATGGATTTAATCTTTAATTGCATATTTAAGATGTCTTCTCTGACATAACTCTTAGCAGGAAGCAAATTATTTAGAGCTAATTATGAGTAATATCTGTTATAGATAATTTTTAATTAAACAACAAATAAGTGTATTTGTATAAATGAAAGGGTTAAAAAGACACTTCAATATAGAAATGTGTAACACAAGGAGAGCCAAATCTAGTAATATGCTATAAATATGAGGCAAATATCAGCTCAGTACTTTGGTGAAGATCAGAAAGAATTATTAGGGAAAGACCTAGCAGACCATGTAGACAGCCCCTTTCTGACTGTAACCAGAATATGCTTGGAGATAAACTACAAATACTGTCAAAAATGACTCAGTTACAATGATAGAAATGATGCACAAGTGCAGATATTTGGAAAGCAGCTGTATTAGAAGGATGACAATCTACCATGAAAATAAAAAAAAAAAATGTTTCTTTCCTGGTGCTAGAAATATGCTTGTTTTTGAAAACAGTGGAAGTATAAACACTGCAATAAAAATTACAAGAGGGTCCTTGGCTGTTCTGAGAATAAACTTGAAGGATGGAGAGGGAAAGAGCCTGGTGGTACTTCTGAGGCAGTGCAGGCATTCACATAATTCTGTGTAGCTGGACAGTATCTGAAAAGTAAATATAAATTTCTGTATACCTTCTCTTTTTGTAGCCCTTATTTTTTTTTATCATCTCATTTCTCTTTGAAAGCAGATACACTCTCTGGAATTCTGCTTCTTGGTATTTGTTATTTTTACTGAGTAGAAGACTGGGAATATGCAGAAGGCTTCCAGAGTGTGAGAACATCACATTTAAATAGTCTTTTTGAGTGATGGTTGAATACTATTCAGTCATTATTCATAGATATTAAATAAAAATTCATAAAGATGCAGAGATTTAGTTGTCAAAAGCACATAATGAAGACGTTGTGCGAAATTCTGGAAACAATTTGGATGAGTATATAGGCAAAATATATTAGAAATGTATTCACTGCTCTCCAATTTCTTTCAAAAATAGAAAAAAATTGAGGTGGAAGTCCTCTTTAAAAGCTTCTTTGAAAGCTTGATCAGATATTGAGTAGTTAAATACTAATAGTGAGATCTGAATCTGAAGTGGAAAAATATGCTTTTTTCTTCATAGGTTCCTGATACTGAATTTTCTGTGTTGTTTGTGTAGTCTCTTGAAATTCAAGCAGCATTCTCCTTCTATAAAAATATATTGCAGGCACATAACACAAATCTGCTCATGTTCAAGGTCACTTCTTCAGATAGGCTAATTGGCAGTCCTGAAGTGGTGATGTTGCTTATTTTTATTTGAATAATTTTGCAGGTAATTACCAAGACAATAAGCTCATGTGGGCAGAGACTGATATGTGAAATATTTATTCATTGCTAATAGAGCAACCAAACCAACCCACTTCTATATGAATGATGCTGCAAGACAATGCATCTTTGCTACTGAGATGGAGATTCATTTTTAAAGGCAGATAATGGCTTCATGTTTGTGTGCCTTATCTTCTTTAGTTAACAAAGAGTGAGTGTGTTTAGTTTGCTTTTGAACATTTGGGGCTGACTGATAGCAAGGTATACCCTGTCCTTGCTTTTCAAGGACTGATTCACTTACAACTCTGTATATGGGATTTAAGAAACACTGAAGAATTTGAAGCTAATATTGCAAGCAACTATCAGTGTTTAAAGTAATTTACATCCTGTCCAGCAAGCTTCAGAAATGTCAGTCAGATATTCTTGAGACACTTCTTGCAACAAACTGTACAAAACATTATTGTTCACCTGGGCTTTACACTAGACTCAATTATTATTATTGGGTCCTGTCTCTTAATTCATTTTTGGACTCTCCGGAAGATTATCTTTGGTTTCTTTAAAAAAGCACACATTTATCATTTGACATGATTTTTCTGTTTCACTCTCCCCTCCAGATGAGAAAGTATATTTCATACCCCATGTCCATGCAATTGCTTTGAAGGCTGCTAAGAAGGCTGCCTTTAAAAGTTCTGAGGCATTATCTGCTGGCAGTGATAACCTAAAGAGATAGAAAAGTCTTTCGTATAGTTTGCTGTTTTGGAATTCAGTTATCAAAGCTGAATATCACTTAATGGCTGGGAGGTAAAATATTTGTAGCCATTTACTCAATAAGAACACTGGATAATACTCCTAGAACTTGCAGAAAATTTAGTTCTAGGTTGGAGGGTATTAAAAATTCATGGGTCCAAAACTAATGTTTTGAAATGAAAAAAGAAAAAGTGTTCCTAATTAAAGTCTAAGCACAAACATTAATCCACTCTGAGATTAAGTGGAGATTAACATGTTTGGATTTTGATGCAAGGGTACAGAGAAGTTGTGATATATCTCAGTCACAACCATTATATCACCAAGTCAGGCTAAATTTTAAAGTAATATAAACAAGTTAAGAAGGAATTTTAAAGTTTCCTAACTTTTAAACTTTTCCTGTGGCAACATTTCTCAATAACACGAGAGTATAACTGAGACAAGAAAAAAACACCCAACAAGCTAAGATTTCTGCCTTTCTTAACAGACCCCTTTCCATGAGCTGTAACTTATAAGATAATTAATGAATTTATTTCGGCTTTTTAAATAAATGTACCCTGTCGTAAATGTGCTGTAATTTTCAAAATATTTTCTTCTGTTAACCTTCAACAGCCCAGCTACTGAGTACTGCCTCAACAACATTATTTGTTTTTAACATTAAAGCTCTAACCAACATCTTAGTAACTGCACATGTAACTGATGCATTATATAGATGAAATGTGCTATTTAAGCAAAAAGTGGCAATATCTATAAATATAACATTATAACATTCAACATGAAAGAATTAACTCTGGTCTTTCCATTAATTCTGCATTTTATATGGATAATATGCAGGGTTGCTATTCTCTGAATTTACCCTTGACCTTTTATAAATTGTAAACCGGTTTATGCAGGACATCATATCATAAAAAGTGTTGTGTTTATCATCAAAGCACTAAAAATCTATAAAAACCCTGTAGAGACTTAAATAAAAAAATATTCCATATTTTTTTCCTCTCTCTTTCATTCTGATAGTGCCTAACAGTGTTGTTTTTTTTTTTTTTTCTTTGAATTAGTTTTCCTTGACAGCTGTCAAAATTTTGCTGGCTCAGAAATAATTAAAAAGTTGTTTATTTTCCTGAGATTTTCTATTTAGCAATTAACTGTCAGCCACTTCTCTTTAGAGCCCAAAGCCTTCAGCTTTATTGACTATGATCTGATAGCAAAGCTGGAACTTCTTGTTATGTTCTCAGACCCATTTAACTACAGTGTTAAGCTATCTATTTTTTTTTCCACAATGGAATAGAAGACCCATAACATTTCAGGAAACAAATAAACAAATTGAACCAGCCAGAACATTATAAATTAAAATATTTTTATACTATAAATATTTAAAATTTCAGCTCTGAACTCTCACATGTCTTTAAAAAATAGGCCGACAGACAGCTGTGAATTGGAAGGACAAATTTGAAGCTCAGGTCCACAGATGTAAGTGTGTAGAAGGACAACTCCATTTTGTAAAGCATTCTAATGCTTGTACCCACCAACAACTCTTCTCTACTGAAAGAGAAGAAGGTGGCTTCTCAGTATTGTGGCACTCCCCTTGATTGAATTTATTCAATATTCTGCAATGCCAGTGGTAGTACCAGGGACCTACTTAGTGAAGAAGGTTAGATCTTTGAATCAGCTGTTGTGTACTGGAGAAATGTGTTACATTACAGGTGTATCATACCTTTTATAAGATTACTGTACAGATCTTCAATCCATTTGTAGTGGAAATTCAATGAGGTCAGGTATGAGCTTGACTTTAGATGAACTTGAAAAGTAAGATCAGTTTCCAGTAAGCAATACAGACAAAAAAAAATGTAAGAAGCACCTACTGAGAAAATCACCACAACTCTGAAGGTACTATTTCCAAAAATTCAGCTGTGTGTCTCTTCTCCAATTGCCAAAATAATTCCTCTGTTCTACTGCTGCATTCGTGTCTTGGTCTGGCATCATCCATTCATTCCTTAAACCATTCACAGCTTTGGGAAATTATGTACTTTCATCTCATTTGGAAGAGGCAAAATGTCACACAGGTTCTCAGGCTGTAATGAAATTCCCTCTGAGGACAATAAAAGGGGAATTTTTTGTCTTTGTGTGTGTGTTGTGTGCACATAAACACATCACACGCGTGAATGTATATTTATCTGATTTTATATTTGCTTGAAATGCAAGTGTAAAAATTCAGTTAGATTCAGGCGAGGATTGGTCTTAATTTTTTCTTAAGCTTATCTGCTATTTAATAATATTTGATCGTATTTTATTGATTTGATATTTTATCAATGAGTTTGGGAATCATTTATTTTTTCCAGTTGTACTCTAAAATAGGATTTTGATACACATAGTTTCTGATGATATCAGCACAAAGATGACAATTTTTCAATCACCACTTATTCTTTATAGGATTTTTAGTCTTTGGGAACTTGCATGCGTTCTACTGCTTCATTGCATGAATGCACTCTGCTTCTCAGGCTGGCAGCAAATGTATCTGTACTTTAAAAAATCTCTAATTCCAAATAGTAGTTAGCATGGGACAGCATTTAACAGAGGTTCAAAGCTTCAGGTGTTGTTATAAAACTAGTTCATCATATAGATATAACACCAAATTTGTGTCCAGTGTTTTGAATTCTCCAGGAATTGGAGAATTCAAAACACTGGACACAAATTGGGATGGCTCATAAGACACTTATTTGGATGGCTCATAAGAATGGAACCTTATAGGAGTCTTATTTTAAGTGGTGAGCTTCTCTGCACATAAGGGCACTGCAGCCCTCAGGAGGAATGGATTCTGCAGGGTGTTAGTCCAACAGTGAACCACAGAGATCAGTAAAACCAGGGAAGTTCTTCCATGGCTCTTGCATGCTTCCAGGAGGATGAGCTTACCCATTAGGTGTAGAAACCTGCTTGTCCTGTTTCTGATCTAATGTGTCTTTCAATCCACCCCATTGATAGAGAATCTGCGTCCTGGCCAGCCTCACAAATCAGCAGCAAGTAGTGCCAAGGTAAATGGAAGCAGTGGTTTTTAAACTCACTGCTTTGAACAGGCTGAGGAGGTTTTTATGTTAAAATCTCAAATCAGATGAAGGTAAAAGTCATTTAAGTAGCAAGCCTTAATACTGCAGTAGGGTAATAATACCTTGGTGGTTTAGGTGCTCCCATTAACACTGACAGCATGAGTCTGATATGCAAAGCTGCTCAGTTCCAGAGAAGGTTCCTGGAACTTGTGATGATACAAGATTATCTGATGAGTTGTTTTGAAATAGCACAAAGCAGCTTACAAAAGCAAATATAGAAAATGCTGGTTGGATTCCTATCCTTTAACTAAGTCAAACAGCTAGCAAGAATGCTCACAAGAAATCATCTTCTTCATTTGTTATACGTGGAGCTCTGTGAGAATCTGAGCTCTGTGAAGAAGGTGCACATATATCAAATATTCTCACTCAATTGCTGAGAGATATTTTTGTTCAAGGCAAGAGTGTTGTAATGGGTATCAAATCAAATTAAAGTATAGCTAGCTTACCGGAGAGAAAAAGTGTGATTTGACTTGAAAAATGGCAGGATACCTAGAAATGTTATTTAAAGGGTGCTTGCTTTCACCTTTGATTCATGTCAAATAGGGTTAGTCACCTTTTTCTGTGGGCAGCAATATGGCTGGACTTGTACAGAGAAAAACTGTATTGTATTTGAAGTTGTTGGTAATTATTGTGTGCTTTGTATAAAGCAGAAACTCTGCGAGGCAGTAGCTGGGGTCCAAATAAAATATGAGTCTGTGGGTAGACACAATGACAGATGGAAGAATGTGCCAGGTTATTTGTTACCCCATAAATGCCTTATTAAAATGTTGCAAATGCTATTTAAAGTTGACTCATTTATGTGAAGTGTTTAATACATGTGTCTTCAAAGGACAACTTGGGTGGAGAATTTATTGTCCTGATTTGTTAAACCATAAACTGAGCTCCTTTGAAAGGAAAACATCCTTCTCCAAAAAAGGATTGGGTAAAAAACCGTGGTGGCACTGCTGGTGGGGTAGAAGCAAGATTCAACTTCTTAGTTTTTTTTCCCCACAGGAGGAAGAAAGTAGGCATTGTCTCTTCCAAACAGCTATTTATGCTTCATATAAGAGAAATCCAGCTCAACAGAGTCTTTATCCCTCTCACTTACTGAGGTGGATTGCTTTGGATAGGATTGTGATGACAGTAACCCTATTCTCAGTAAACAAAGTCTCTTGAATTATATAACAAGATCAGGAGGACCTCTCTGCCTCAGAAAGAAAGACAGCACTGTCAGGATGGTTTGCTTGTGCAGCTTTACCATCTTGCACTCTGAATAGAAATCCTCAGTTTACACTTTGGTTTTATTTGGGGATCCTTTGCTTTTTAGAACTTCTCTGTGCAATCTGAGTGTTGTTTGTTTCTTAAGGAGAAAACTGAATGGGTGGCAGAAAGATGCGCAATTTATCCTACAAAAAGGTGGATGGGCACAAGTCAGGAACTCTGTGTCTGATTCTTTGCCTGAACTTTGCTGGGAAAAAAAAAAAAAAGCGTGGAAAAAAATGTATTCTATGCATTATTACTTTGAATGCTGATAACATTGTCATTGTTTCTAGGCCGTGAGAAGACAGAAAAGTCTTGAGCAGAGTATTCAATCTGCACAGGAGACTGACAAAACCCTGCGCCTGATCCAGGAGTCTCTGGCCGCTATTGACAAGCAGCTAACAGCCTACACCGCCGACAGAGTGGATGCAGCACAGGTCCCTCAGGAAGCACTGGTAAGTTGCACACAGGTTGAGCCTACATGTTTACTAGTTTTCTTAATTAACCAAAGAGTCTTTGGTTGTCCCTCAGCCTCTCATTAAAGAGGATTTGCAACATGATCAGCGTGAAAGTGCAAGCAAATTTTGTGTGGGATTATTTTGAGGAGTTTAAGCCATTCTCCTAGAAAAGTCATTTTTTCCTTCTGATTTATATCTGAAGATGATCAGAAGATCTTCTTTATAGAAGATGTAAAGGACTGTAAATGTCATGGAAGACTATGCAGTAATTTTAAAAGGGCAAGGATAAACAACATGGTTCTTTAAAATCCAGCTCCCTTCCTAGAAAAGGAAACTCATCATCCTCACTACTCTTACATGACTCTTTTGCAAAGTCGATTATGTGGTTTATTAATAAATTATTGCAACATAGACAACATTGATAATTATTTCATAATGGGCATTTCAATGTACTTATATTTTAATTTTTACAGCTCATGGAAGTTCAATGGAAAAAGATTTTTCCAATCTTTACACATGGTTTATTTAGATTTTGAAATAAAAATGTACATCTAATTATCATTTTTGCTCTTTCTTTCTTTCTTCTGCAAGGTCTGCTTTACTGCAGCATTAAGAGGGTAAGAATATGAATGAAATAAAACCAAACATCTCTGCAATAAAACTATCTACACTCTACAGTGTTATATACCTCAATTTCTCTGTTAATTCCATCTAAATTTAGGCAGTCAATTTATGAAAGTAAACAGGGGAAAAAGCTACAGGGAAGTTGAGAAAGAGTGCTTTGTAATGATATTTGAAGAGGTATTCAATAATGGGTTTCTTTAGAACTCTACATGCCTGTAGAGTTCTAAATAATTCTAAAAAAATATTAATCTTCTATAGAGTACCTTAGACAATCTTAAATATATTCAGAGCTGAATATATGCAGCCCTGAAAATAATTTTTTAACTGTTACTATGTCTTTTGAATTAACATGTAGATGGGTGTACCTTTCAGTTGCTTTTTGTGTGTGTGTGCTTGAGTACATGCAGATATTTTTATGTGTATGTTGGGATTACAAATGCTATATTTGTAAAATGGGATCACATCTGGATTCAGTCTTATTTTGAAAATAATTTTTATCCTACTTCATTCTCTTCTAGTTTATATCAGTATAATATCAGATTTAGAAAAAAATTGCTTCTATTTGAATCCTAAACAATGTTACCTATCTCTTGACTCTCTTGAATTACTTTTCTTCTTCACAGAAACATGAATTATATAAGCAATTTTTTTAAATAGCTAAAAAAAGCATTTTTAAAGATGCATTTCTTTAATTTCTCATCTTGTAATTATATGAAGTGAACACATAAGAAAAAAAAAATATGAAAATGTAGGTTTTTTCTGGTGTGTTTGGACCCTTACATGTTTCACATGCCCCATGGATCCATCTGATTTATGTGCATTGTCAGGTACCATATTGGGAATTACTACAGACTGGGTAAAAGGAAGTAATTCAGAGCTTCAAAAACTGAAGCAGAATAAAACCCAATCAACCTTAATTATCATACTTTCATAAGAAGATTTCAGCTCAGTGCCTTTGTAGAACTTTTTCTTTTTCTGGAGATTTTATTGTCTAATGTCAGGTTCACCTGATTGTATTATATCCACTGTGGGAAAACCAGCATAGACACTGCTGAGTTTTTCCCTTTCATGTTTTCATTTTATGGTGCCAGTGAGACCTAATGAAAAAAAACTTAATTAACAGCTGAACAGGTCTAAAGCAAATATTGAGGTTCTCTGAAGTTCAGTTGTGAATCTCTTTAAAATCCTTAGAGGGAAAGGGAATAAACAATCATTTTTATGTGGGTAGAGAGACTGAGCCATTCCTCCAGCAAAGAGCCACCCCAGCCAGTGGCAGAACAGGCAGATCCTGAATGGCCACATCTCCTGTGGAGCTCTGCTGGCTCCATTCTTTTGTAGAGCTGGAAACAGCTCATTCATGTAGGGAACCTACCACAGTGTCTGCACAGCTGGAATGGGAATCCTCCAGTCAGTGATGGTGCTTTCTGGGCAGGGATCAGTTTATCCATGCTGAGGGATTTAGCAACCCATTCAGCAATGTGTGTTGCATTTCGAAAAGAACACATGGGGGAATTTATAATCAGAAAGGTGCTGAGCTTGGGAGCTCTGCGTGTTTGCTTCAAAAATTTCAAATCCATTTAAAGCATTCATAGGAGGAATAATCTTTGTGTCAGCTGATCAGAAATTAATCTGAGGAAAAAATTATATTTAGCTCCTCTTTTTTGAGTTAAATGATCAGTTTAGTTTATTCAGAAACTTGACAGAAAGAAAGGGGAGCCCAACGTGTGCTGTTACTTTTCAATGTAAATTCTGTGTGCTTCTTACTCCACCATGTGGTGCTAAGACTTTAATGCTAGAAAGCCAGTGCTACCTGAATTATTTGGAGTACAGCTAAAGATGATGTTTCAGCCAACTACTCAGATAAATCAGTTCAGATTACTCAAGGCCCAATTATGACAAAATCTTGAGTGAAGTAAAATCTCAAGCAATATTGCAAAAGAAAAGATTATTTGCTTGTATGCTTGATCTCATGATCCTGGTGGAAGAATTTTTCATATTTCTTAACTTACCAAAATAATACAGAGAATGAAGTCATCTGACAAGAATTTGCAGTTGGTGGCTTTTTTTAAAGTATTCTTTAACTGACAGGAGAAAAAGAAATCTGAAAATATTACATTTGTATGACAAAATATTTTCAAATAATTATTTGTAGCTTTGTTATTCAATGACTCTTGATGGAAGAGAGAATTTCTACTTTGTATTTATGCTTAGTCTGAGTGACTACATGAATATTTTTACATTATGGGAAAGAAAATCAACTTATTTCATGTCCCACCTGCGTGTGACAAAACACTTTGTCTGTTGTTCTCGCCAGTCAACTATATAAATTGTGGTGTAGAAAATAACTTAATACTGTGTTTTTGGAAAGTACAAAAATAATCTGCTTTGGCAATAAAATCCTTGTATATTTTCACTTCTGTAGAGTTAAGCTCTACATGCTTGGCTGTTTTCTAAGTGAAGGTGCCTATTATACTGTTTTTATAATATCTTTGTGCTTTGTTCAAAACTAAAGTTAATGGGATGATACAATGGCAGAATGGTTCAGTTGTTCAAGATGTCACCTGACAAGATGATGCTGTGCTTCATTGCCTTCAGACTAATATTTTGGGACAAAGAACTCACAATTGTCTACTTAGGAAAGTGTTTAAGTTATCTACACTTTCCTTTCCTCTCCTCTGCTGGAAATTGTGAGGATTGTTTTGTTCAGCCATGTGTGGATCAGTGGTCAGAGGGAAGAGCTGATAATTTTTATTCAAAAGCTTACATTTTGTTAATATATTAAGTTTGAATATCTATGCAGATTTCTCTACTATGCAGGTTTTCACCCTCTACAGATCTCCATAGTATCTGAACATTGTTTTTAACTGCATTTGTCATGTCCAACTTGCTCAGTATTGCCTTGTCAGTCATAGTTCTACCTTATTTGAACTTTCTTTTCTCATTTGGACTCTCCAGTTAATATTTCTTGAAAGTTAGTGTCCATAACAAAGCATGCAGTTTGAGTTAAGAATTACCTATATGTCATTTGTGCTGTAACATCATCTTCTATGTGTGTTATATGCTTTCATATAAATATGAATAAAAGTTTTGCAAATTCCCTGAAAGATTGCCAGTGATGGCAAGTGAGAATCCCTAACCTGTAGGACAAAATAATTTATGCACAGTACTATTGCTTGGTTACACACAGTACAATATATTCTGATGTACTAGAAATTAAATGAAGGCAAGTTTTGCTCTTTATTAAAAAAGCCCAATAAGTAAATAAACAGGAACCACTGAAAAAAAGAAGAGATGGGGATAATACAAGAAAAATTAGTGTTGTCTTATGGATGTTAAGAAGTTCATGCAATAAATTGGTGAGTCAGAAGAGACACAAAAGTCAAAGTGGTCATTTAAAAATTGAATGATAATGGACATCACAGGCAAGTGCTATAAATTCTTTTATATCTGTTAATGAATGATTTAATTTTCTGCCTGTGAGCAGCAGTAGCAAATAAAAATAAAAAAGAGAAAAAGGCTTTCTGTGCTATAAGCCTTACTAACTTTTCTTTTAATCTTTCCTCTGATGTGTTTGTTCTCTCCAATTCTACATTTTGATGTCAGAGAAGATGACACTTCATCTCTCTCCTGCAGATCAATTTAAAGTAGTAAAATAGAACAACCTCTACGCAATGTCCCAAAATGCCTAATTGCTTAAACACTACTCTTATCTGTGCTGTGTTGTTCTGACCTATTCAGATAAGAACTGTTCCATTATGAGCTTTTCAGAGTGACTCTGAGGTTGAACAAAGTAAATTGGAAAATGCAACCAAAAACCGGTTTGTTGATGAGGTGGGGAAGCAAACTGTTGAAATGCTTGGTTTTATATGGTATATTTTTTAGCATTCAGACTGGTTTCTTCCTTATACAGTTCTAAAATCCAAGACATGAAAAAATTATTTGGCTTCAGTTACTTTCTAAATCATCACCTGTTTGGTTCACATGTGGCACAAAAATGGAAGATAATCCTGTTAAAATTCAAACACACTTCAGGGGGAAATTGTAAACTTAGACAAGGACAAAATAAATGCTCAATAATTAAATAAGCCTCCTCATCTTGATAGAATAATTATTTTAATTGACCGGTTTTGTTTTCTCAAAAATTAAATATCATATTTTAAAAAGTTATATTATGTGCTCCAGGTGTTTCTGGCCATTCATTAAATAGTCCTGTCAAGGAGAATTCAAAATATGAAAAATCAAAAATTATAATTTTAGATGAATTTTTAGAAAAATGTTATAAATTTAGAAGGAAAAAAATCATCTAAATTGGGGGCTTTCTGCTAGTCATTTTGCTTTTACAAATACTTTGCTTTAGAAAAATATTTTAAGTCTCCAAATAGTACTGAATAATATAGAGTCATATATATATATTCTTGCAACTAAACTTAGGAAAGACTTAATGGTTTCATGCATCTTTCTTTTTCTCTTAAAATTTACTTCAATACATATTCAATATAACTTGTAAAAACCTGCTTTCAGTTAAGTGTTGAAATACACAGGACATTATATGATATACAAGTCATTATAACCATGTAATAGCAGTATAAAGTAGGCAGCGTATGGTGTACACAGCTTTGTACTTAATAACCTATGAAAATGTGATTAAAAATACACCTATATTAATTTTTACTATTAAAGTTACTGTGGTGTAAGATAAATTTATGTACATATATTTGAAATTATAGCTGGTCTTCAGGGCATCTGAAATATGCTGTATGCCATTAAAAAAAAAAAAAGACTAAATTAAAAATCACTTTTTAATGCAGGAGTAATGGCCTCAAATGCATCTCATGATGGGAACATAGCTTTGTGTCCTTATTTCATAGGGTAATTCTTTTCAGTGGTGCTGTCTAGCAAACATAATTATATGTGAATCTTCCTGAAGTATCGGGAAGATATTTTCTGGGACTTCTTTTCCATTATATTGCACTAGCCAACACTGCTTAAGTTAATTTTGTCTTATATGGTTGATTAATGGTGAACCAAAATAGCCTGATGTTTTTCTTTGGATCACACTCTGATTTTGCAGACAGACAATAACAAGCAATATGTGTGAGAAAATACATGCAGTTAGTATAATAATGAACTGTGTGTCATTGTGCATTCAGCTACAGAAGACTGATATTGAACAGAGATTCTGGTCAGTAGCATGCCAAAAATTGTGTACTGTTTTAGATATGGCACAGCTCTCAAACATGAAGATGATGTTAAACTTTCGGGATACTTGATCAGTTTTGTCTCAACTTGCCTGGTGATACTGTGAAAATGAGAAGAATTAAGAATAGCGAAGAAATAACTTTTCTATTTTTTTTCTATGATTCATTTTTAATATTCTTACCAATGGAAACTGTTGTTTTCCGACAGAAAAAAATAAATCCACATTCAGTCCTGACCATCCCTTGTCCCACTCTGCTGGAGCTGCTCCAGGAGCTCCATGTCTCTCTTGCCCTGAGAAGGCCAGAGCTGGACACAGGACTGAGCAGAGGGGCAGGGGCACCTCCCTCGCGCTGCTGGCAGGGCTCTACAGACTGGAACTGCTGTCCAATGTGGTTCAAAGTCAACTGGTCCAAATAATTTAAACAGCATTCAATTCTCCCTCAAACCTTGCTGATTGCTGCCTTTGTTTTCCAACAGAAAATACAATCTGAGTTAACAAGCCACGAGATTAGTTTGGAAGAAATGAAGAAACGAAACCGGGGTAAGGATGCTGCCAAAAGAGTGCTTTCCCAAATTGATGTGGCACAGGTGGGCAAATTTTATTTCTACCATTTTTCCTTCTCTCATTCAAATTAGTATGAGTGGTATTATTACTCTACCTTGAAGTATTCTTGAGGTATCTCTTCCACTTTAGCTGGTCCTTTCTAGCCAGAAAATCAGAGTGGGTAAAGGATACCATCCATATCCTCTTCCTGCTCATTTTTTTTATGCCAGCCTTCCTGTGTCATTGGCAGCAGTTCTAAGGTGTGCAGGACTGATGTAACCAACTGGTAGGCACACCATGTGATAGGGGATGCTTTGAATGTGCTGAAGTTTCAAGATAAAACTACAGTGGGGCTGTTTTGATGTAAGTTTTGAGGTATTGGAAAATATTTACTGTCAAAATGTATTAAAATATTTGGAAATCTTTAATAGAGCTGCATTTGAAATACAAATTATGCTGAGCTGTTCAATTCCGATATCAGTTTGAAATCTTAGATAATGCATTATTTCATCTAGTTTGATAGACATAGACCCTCTTAAAAATTAAGACTGAATAAACAACAGTGAGAAATACACATTTTTACCCATTTTTACCCATTAATGATAGGTTCTTGACTATTTTGCTGGTCTGTTTCTCGTTGTTTTGTTGGCTTTTGTTTGTAGGTAGCAAAAAAAAATTTCATAATTCATTAGAAAGACAATTTAATTATTGTCATTTTTCAATTCATCCCTGTCAAGTATTTCTAGGCACCTCAGTTTGTGTTTTAATTTTTATTATGGGTATCGTTAATTGCTTTTTAGCAGTTAATTATTTGAAATTAACAATTTGACTTTTTTAAATTTTTCATCTTATATACAGGACTAGATTTCTTTGTTGAGAATATTTATGTTTCTTCAATTTTCAGTCTTTCTTCATACTAACTCACCTTCTGATGGTCTCCATGGCAGCTGTGAAGTTGCCCATATTTCATCAGTGAAATGCTGGCATCAGATGACTGTGTAAATAAATGTTTGTGAATTCAAGAACATACAAGAGAGCACAACCCTTTCTGGGTGCCTTTTTTATTAGTCCACCTCTCTGCAGACATTTTTTTTTTTCTTTGTAATGTTTCTCTAGTTGATTATGTGCACCATTATGATTTTTGAAAAATTGGTGGAGGTCATCTTGAGACACTGCTTTGCTAACATTAGATAAAATATAAACAAAAAAGTAGTAATTTACATGCATAATGGAAATATTAACTACCAAAGCAGGTAGAAGCTGAGCCCTTTATTACATATATTTATGACTATATTTGATTTTAGGCCGCTGAACTCTTTTGAATACCTTCCGATCATTATGCTACCTTTAGTGATAAAACACATTTCATGAAATCAGTCTTCACTTACTATTTTCTGAATAGCATTCTCACTTATAAATAATTTCCTCTTTTTTTTTTTTGCGCTATGTAATCTTTCTAATTTGACATATTTATTCTATTATTCAATTACTTGGGCATAAAGTAAACAACTATGAAAATAAACAAATGCATTGAGACTTTGAAGCAACTGTTAATGGCAGCCAAATTTATCCTGGCTTTTTAGATAATCGTAGGCTGAGAGCTGAGTTCTGATTTTTAATTTAAGGGAATTATGACTAGGAAAATAAAAATCTATTTCTGCCATAGTGGTATAGCACCTAGTTAGTCCTAACAGGCTGAGAATTGTTACATGAATGTAAAATCTTTTCTAATGAATGGTTATTTTTTGCAATTCAGTACTGAATGCTTTTTCTGGTCAACTTTTTGAATACAATTGTCTCAATTGTCTCTTCTCTAGACTAACAAGTATGTTAAAGCATAATGAGACTTTCAGATAAAGGCCTTTCATTTTCCTGTAATTATTTATAAATCTTATATTTTAAAAATGACTTTTTGAAGCAAAGTGAGCAGAAATGAACACATTATTCAGGTATAAAATGTCTTTATACATGACTTTTATGCTGTGACAGGTACAAAACATTTTCGGTTTCTTTATGTTCCAAATTGTTTCAAATACCCACTTTGATTATTTTGCTGCTTTTAAGCATTGATATAATATTATTTTAAAACTGTTGGTGATAAATATAAATATATAATATAGCTGTTATGGTTATCTGAGAGAACTTAAGTGAGAGTGCTAAATGACAAATTAGATCCCACTTGTATATCAAGCTTATTTTCCCCCCTACAGATCCTCAGTACTTTTCAGTTCTTGAGTGACTCTTCACAGATGGCTTTAGTTTTCTCTGCTATTAATATTGTAATTCTCTAAATTTTCTAAGTAACTTTTAATGCATTGACCAACACAAATGGTAACTGATACAGATGTGGCAATGCAAGATTCTCATAGTATTTGGCCTTCCTCAAACTGGAGAGAGTTAAAAACAAATTACATACAAATTTAGTGTATGCAAACACACTGAAGAAAAAATAAGGCCACTCATTCCTACCCTTGTTCCCTGCTTTTATTCAATTGTCCACTTATTCATAGACAGAAAGATTTCCTTTCTTATCTCATTGGATCTGAAATTCATGAGAAGTGTTTAAAGAGGAAAGTTGTTGGAAGGAGCTGCTGGGTATTTACACACTTTTCTGTGGTACTCCAGGTTGTCTGCTGCTCATGATTTCTGCCTACTTTTCAGAAACCTGATAGATGTCAGAAGGGTTTTTACCAATGTATAGACCAATTCTAAGCCTTGTTACAGTTTTTCCTCAAATCTGTATGGCACAGGCCACACTGTAGTGGAATTAAGTGTCCAGGATTTGAAGATAAAAAAATTGGAAGTGTGTTTGCAAATACTGAGTTCCTATTTAATTACTTAGCTATTTCTTAGTGACATTTGTTCTTTTTTTTTGTTCCCAAGAGAGTTGAAAAACTTATTCAACAATACTTCACTCTTTACTTCTATAGAGAAATTTGTTCTTTTTCAAGTAGATAATTAAAATTCCTTTTCTTTATTTTTAATTATTTCCCTTTCCCCTGAGCTAGAGATCATGTGAGCAAGCAGTCTAATTAGTGCACAAAGATAGAAAATTGTGAAAATGGTGAAATTAGAGACCAAGCTTGTCACAGTTTTTTTCAGCCTTCAAATTGCTTTCTTTTTACTTTAGGTTAGGCTTTTTTTAAATTGAAATATAAATCAATTTTATACTCTAAATCTTGGGGTTTGTGCTAGACCTACTTACTGCCAAGCCACATTATTTAGGTTTCTTTGAAGGACTAAAAGTTTCCTTCCTCATACCAAGAAGCAACTGTTAGCGTTGAAGAACATTCACTCTGCAATGTGAATGGCTTATCCTCAAATCATTCAATTTGTCTTCTCCCCACAGCCCTGAACATTTTATATATTGAAAAATATAAAATTTCTCCCTTTCTTTATGTGTGTATTAAGGCTGTTTAGCCAGAGGCTCTGCTGCATCCAGTGCCCTGGATGATGGAAGAATTTTTATCCTCCAGTGAAGATCCAAGATTGTCTGCCACTGGCATTTTCACAAGCATTTTATATTCTTTTAATAAGAAATTGCTGATTGACAATGTATTCCAAGTCTTCTGTAACAGGACTAAGACCTGTCTTCAGCATTGATTTGATTTCACACTTTCTACTTGCTCATGTTTCCTTTTCAGAAAAAGCTGCAGGATGTGTCCGTGAAGTTTCGCTTGTTTCAGAAGCCAGCCAACTTTGAACAGCGCCTCCAAGAATGTAAAAGAATTCTAGATGAAGTGAAATTGCAGGTGCCCAAGCTGGAGATGAAGAGTGTTGAGCAGGAAGTAGTACAATCACAGCTGGATCATTGCATGGTGAGTATTCAGGATGCTGTCTTTCTATTTGCTTTATGCAAAGAAAGCTAAAAATTAGAGATTATTGTCCTTCATGTAGATGAGAAACAAAGTATCTGTTGCACAAAAAAATCCAAAACCCAAACAAACAAAAACCCCAGGAAAACAACAAAATTTCCCTTCAGAACTCTAGATGTGCACTTTCACTATGTGAGAATGCCGTTTAGGGTCCCTTTCTAATTCCCAGTTTCTGTCCTGCAATTGAATTTATCTCCCCATATTGGCTCTATTTTCTGCAACATTCTATAGTCATGGAACTCTGTGACATGACCAAAAGAGGTGTTATGGAACACAAATCTATTTTAACCAGGAAACACAAAGCAAAATGGAGAACCATAGATTAAAACTTCCATGAGATGGCATGCTATGGTTTTCTCTCAGTTCAAGAGCAAAAGTTGACCTGAATATGTCCTAAAGAATATGGCAAACATCTGTACGTATCCCTTTAATATCACTATAATCCTGCTCCCCTTAAATAAATAAAGCTAAACACCTCATTCTTGATGATGATCATAAAAAGAAGATTATAACAGCAAAAGTAGCTGGGGTTTTTTTGAGTTCTTTTTTTTTGGGGGGGGGTTGGGCTTTTTTAGTTTTGGTTTTTTGGTTCTTTGGTTTTTGGTTTTTTTTTTCAACTTTGTTTGGTTTGTTTGTTGGGTTTTTTCTGTGGGTCCTATTTTTACTGGGACAATGGCATGCCTGAAGGTTTCCCCTTCCCAACTTCCTTCAGATGTAAATGTAGAAAGCATTTAAATTTTAAAAATGAGCACGGGACAAGTCAATGTTATTGCTTTACATCTTTCATTTTTCTTAAATGAAAGAAGAAAAATTTTGCACTTAAATTCATATTCTTGTGAGAATGGCATTCTTATTAAAATGATGTGGTAGTTAGAAGCTCTGTACTGAATTAATATGTCTTCACTCAGCAGCTGGCTTTTGCAACCCTGATATATTTTGTGGAAAAGTTATAGTGATTTTAGAGCATCTTTAACTAATAGGATTCTCATAATGTTCCTGTTTTTCAAAATCAAGTTGTATTATATATTCAGAATTTAGACAATTTATGTGCATCATACAACAGCTTCCTAATTTGTTGGCCACTTTTCAGGAATGAAGAATTTATTATCATATTAAGCACCTAGAAAGGAGTTAGACCATATACATACTACTCTAAGTAAATAAAGTAGTAATTGTAGGTCCACCTCATTTGGTTACTTTTATTAACTAAATTTTTTAGAGCATGACACTTAATAAATGTAGGGGTAATCCTCTCTCCTTCCAGTCTCTAGATTTAGCAGTATGAAAAAAATGACAGATTTTAAAACCTAATGGGTATTTGTTGTTCGAATACATCCAACATTATGTATGAGTTAACAGAAGATATCTGTTGTTGTTTTAAATACTGCATTCCCTAAGTTTTAAGACAACCTCTGTCACAGACTAAACCAATTAATAATGATGTGTACTTTCTCATGTATAACATTTCTAACACTAAAATGAGTTTAGTTATTAGTTTAGTTAATTAGGCTTTAGTGACATGTTGTTGAGGTCACTGTTGGTAAAGATGGACTGTTCTGAATTTAAATTCTGAATACTTCCAATGGTCTTTTCTAGTTTTCATGTTTTAATGGTGGTGTTTCACTTTTATATTTCTATTTGATTAGAAATTATATAAAAACCTGAGTGAGGTGAAGTCTGAAGTGGAAACAGTGATAAAAACTGGGAGGCAAATTGTTCAGAAGCAGCAGACTGAGAACCCAAAGGAACTGGATGAAAGGCTTACAGCTTTGAAGCTCCAATATAATGAATTAGGTGCAAAGGTAAGTTCTGTGTTTTTAATATAAAATCATGTACCGGCAAAGTGAAAAGTAATCTCGGTATGGTAAGTAAATGGGATTTTTTACTGGTTCCTTTCAAGGTTGTTCCTGTGGGAGAGAAGGAGTGGAGGCAAAGGCAATCACCAGCATGGCTATTCAGTTGTTCAAAGAAAAAAAACCAAAAACAACCACCTAGAAAAATAAAAAAAATCCTCTATTGCAACTCAAAATTCTAGTCTCTTAATATTGTATTTTTTTTTCCTGCTAGTTCATTGGTTTTTAGAGTTCAGATGGGGGATGTTGTTTCATTCTGATGCCTCAAAGAGTCACTTCAGATTAGGAAATTACTTAGATCAATTTTTACTTATAGGGCTGTTTCATAAAAGAAAAATCTACCTTTTAAATTACTACTGCCTCTGACTGTACAGATCTTAAAGTATATAATTTCCATTTCTTGCAGTTCAAAAATCTGTTGAACAAAAAACCTCTTGCCACTGGAGCTTTCCTCAAGAGGCACTTGTGCAAAATCTAAACAGAGTAGGATGGCCAGGGACCTAACCAATATTAACTAGAGTCAGAAGAGACATTGTGGCATTGTCTAAAGAAGACTTCATTTAAATAATTCAGTTAACACATATCCTTCATTACTCTGTTTAGTTTTTCTTGCCCTCATTAGAACTATTCAAAGAACTTCTGAAAACTGTAGGATGAGATTGAATTTGGTGTTGACTGGATAAATGAAAATTGTGAAAGATACATAATACCTGTCTGTTTATTTCTAAAATTTATGCACTTGAAAAACGCAAAACAGGACAGGAGGCAAATTCTTAATTTTAAAATTATAAATTATTCAAATAATAAATTATTAATAGCTAGGAAAATGAGCCCATGGTAATACTGAGAGCCAGTATGTGGTTTAAACAGATAATGAGACTCAAACCCTGGTGACTACAGTATGACAAAGCAATAAGAGTTATGTTACTTTTGACAGAGATAATACTTATTAGGGAATCTGAATTAAAACAGTTCTCTCTTGCTAGAAAGTAAAGGTATTAAGAGACATCAATCCTTTGAGTGTCAGGAAAACTGGAGTCAGCTTCAGTAGGTGTGGATAACTGTCATTTGGGATTGGATAATATGTTTGAGCTCTCCATTATTTTAGAAATAACTGTGGCATTCATTCCTGCATTATGTTTCACTTAACAGCAAACAGGTGCTATTATTGTAGGAAACCTCTCTTATCTAATGAAGGGATAAAAATGTACCATTAGGGAGCCATTAGTGACTTGAAGTGAGCCATATTGCAAATTGATGTGTCTCAAAAATGTGCAGTGCTGGGCTTAGCTCTGCTGCCCTAGGTGGAATTTCTCACATTTAATTTTACTCAGCATGGTAATTAACAGTTTAAGAGAAAGTCACAGAAGCCCAGATATATAGAAATAAAGGAATTGAATAGCCATTATCAGCACTAATTATTGCATGGAGAAAAAGACCTTTTAAGAGAAAAATAACAATATTTATAACTAATAGTAAGTCTCAGGACTGAAATTTATGGTCTGAGGGAAAAACACTTCTTCAAGCATAGGTTCACGTGCATGATTTTGTAGGTGCTGTTTCAAAAGGCCCCCTCATAAATAAAGTAACTCACGATCACATTTTCTGACCCAGAAGGCCTTTAGAGGGCACTGTTTCCTATTTTTTTGTAGAAAATACATCTTTACATTTGAAGTACTAACAAACTGATTAATCAGTAACCTCTGGATATATGCAATGTATATGGTGATATTGTATTAATTATATAATAAACACATGTTAGGGATGTATATAGGAACACAACTATTCTCTCCCTGTTTTGACAAGTATCAGTAACTTCATTTTGTAGTATACCAGGTGTTTAAAATTCTTAAACAGGCAATCAAGATAAGGGTAGTGCACTTTGCATTGTATTGCTGCTAAGTAATGTTATTTACAATTGCCATTACACTCTTCAGAAGAAGAGGTGGAAAACCTGGCTCCATGTGTGAATAGAGCTCTAAAAAGCTGATTTTTATGGTCCTTCCCAGGGATTTACCTCTTGGCCTGACTGTAAGTTCTCTGGTCTCATTTAATAAATTTGGCATGCAAGAAAGCACATAAAGCATATCCAGTGAAAAATGTTATGAGATTTCAGCAGTAAGCCTTTACAGAGTGATAATAAATTATCAGGACACTTTATAGCTTATTCCCTAGGCAAATCTCATCTCCTTACTCAGGGATGGCAAAAGCCATGTACCTAACCTTGTAACATCCTGTTACATTTTAAAATCTCAGATTCTCCTTGGCAGCTGATCTACGAATCCATTTGATCATTGTACCACTACTTGTTCTTAATGGAAAAGTAGAAAATAGTTTTAGTAGGTGCAGTTCTCTACCACTGTAGAAAGTTTTTTTCTACTTTAAAATGCTTAAATACAAATCAGCAGCTGCAGTCTTAATGTGATTACTATTTGACATTCAAGCTAATTAGGAACTTCTTTTAAATATTAGTGATCTCTGGGACACTTTTAATCCTCCTTCTCTGATTGGGATTTTTTGAACTTCATCACAGCATAATTTATTAATTTTTATTTTCTGCTACTAGCTGCCTGTTGTCTATTGTAGTGTAGTCTCCCCAACTACGACCTCTTCATTTACTCTTCTACTTTCTCTACTAATTAAGCAAAACCTTTTCTTCTTCTCCCTGAAGAGTCTCAGGGCTTGCAAGAAATGCTGTATTTGCCCTGTTCTTTTAAAATGCATGTGAGACAGTCAAGGCAATATAATTACTCAGCCTTCCTTCCAGATACCATGTACCAAGTTTAAAAGAACTTTAAAGCAGAGGTCATCCCCAGTACTTTACATCCAAAGCATTCAGAAAATTAAAACCTTAAAGATTAAATGTGCTGCTTTAGTTTGACATTATTCAGTGACATTGTGTTTCAAGTTTTCAGGCTATTTTTGGCTGGTATGTCTTTTCTTCCATGTAGCTTAGCTACACAGAAAAAAACATTGAGGAATCCCAGTTCCTACATGGCCACCTATATTAAAATATGCCCTTTGAAGGGTTTTGACATCTATTTTGTGTCACTAGGAAAAACTGTTAGTTCAGTTGTTCTAAATTAATTTGCTATTCACAAGTTCAAAACAGAGGAGGAGGTTTCTGGAGCTCTGTTAGTAGTTCAAATTCAATGCATCTTTATGCACATAATTTTCTTGTAGGTGTTTGCATTCTAGCAGCAGAATTACTGATACTGAGAGCAAAATAATCAAGACATACCTGTACTAAAAGTGCAACTTCACCTGTGGAATCCCAAGTCTAGATTTTATAGAGAAGTATAATATATATTATATATTATATATTATATATTATATATTATACCTACAGAAAATTTTATATAAAAGCCATTGGACCTGTTTCACTGAAGGGTTAATAATCACAATTATTCTTTCTGCAGGTGACAGAAAAAAAGCAAGAGTTAGAGAAATGCTTGAAATTGTCCCGGAAACTGCGGAAAGAGATCAATGCCCTGACAGAGTGGCTGGCAGCGACAGACGCGGAACTGACAAAGAGATCGGCTGCGCAGGGGATGCCGAGCAATTTGGATGCTGAAATTGCCTGGGGCAAGGTAACAATGTAACACACATATGTGAATATTGCAGAAAGGTAGATTTATTTCGTGATAAGGAAAAGAATTAACAGTTCTGGCGGTTTAGTTAGTGGAACTTCGTGAATGTTTTGGCATTATCTCGCCTTAGCGTTAACGCTCGGTAAAGTTTAAACCTTCTTGTCTCTTCAGAGATCAATAGCACAATTCACCTTCACGTTGCATTAATCTTCACTGAGATGAATTTAAAGTTAGAATTTAATTTTTTAGAGTACTATAAATCAACCACCCAGTATCCACGTAAGTAGAGATTTCTTACACGGTTCTACTGATGCTTAGAAAGGTATTAAACAGTACATGAAAGATTAAAGGTGCCAGAACACTATATATTCTATGTGTTCAGATAGCAGCCGGGATATTTGTTTCCTTACTCTTAAATTTGTAGCTAAATCCTTTACATTCTGGGGCCTTCCTACTTCCATGAGACTTCACCCTGAACTCATCTTTCAGGTTAAAACTCAAAGCCTAAATCAAACCTTTCCTCAAAATCACAGTTTAAATAAACATTTTACAGAAACTGAGGAATGGATGATGTCTGTATAGACACAGAGTATTTCTGTGTGATGCTAAAAATTGGCATGTTATTACTCAACAGTAGCTAATCTATTTAATTTTCTCCACATGTAATAGAAATCTAATCTAGCTAAGGTCATAAACAAACCAAGTGATCATTATTCACACATACCAAAATCTGCATTTTAGAGCACACTATGGTCAACATTATCCAAAGCTTCAAAGTCTCAAATAGCTGTGTGCAGACAGTAGCATTTTGAACAAGCATTTCTATATAATTTCAAAACAAACAAAAAAAAAATTCCCTTAAACAGTATTGGGAGTCTGTGAAAAAAAAAACAAAAAAACAAAAAACCCAAAACCACTTCTGCTTTGTTTAATGGGAGAAATCTTCTAAACATTTTACTAGTTTCACTATGCATTATAGAAATAATAATAAATTATACACAGGCAATCTTCCTGATTTTTAATGGCAGTGAAGATTCAAGGAACTTGAGTAAAATTTGTTTTGTGGACCCACAGTCTACACATCTTTTCTTAGGTTTAGAATTCTTTTTTTTGATCATCAGTCTCTAAGAAAGACAGTACTTTAAAAGTGATATCCAATAATATCAACTTTCTCTTTTACTAATTTACAATTACTGCTTTGACTATTTCAGTTTTCACTTTCAAATCAAAATCTAAATCCCTGCAACCCCCATTTTTCTCTCTTATGGTTGCCTGATGTTTTCTCATTTTCACTTGCTGCTTTTCCTGCAGTAAATTTTGTGCAGTTCCTCTCATTTCTTTGGACTGATATTGTGATCTTAGAATCACAGAATCATGAAGGCTGGAAAACACAAAGATCCTGGAGTTCCACCTTTGGCCGAACACCACCATGGCAATTAACCAAGCACTAAATGCCATGTCCAGTTGTTTCATCAACACTTCCAGGGATGGTGACTCTGCCACTTCCCTGGACATCCCATTCCAGTGCTTAAATATCAGGTTTGAACACCCCCAGCTCCCTCAGTGGCTTCTCACATGAGTGACCCTCCAGACCCTTCCCCAGCTCCGTTCCCCTTCTCTGCACTCACTCCAGCCCCTCAATGCCTTTCCTGTAGTGAGAGGCCCAGAACTGGACACAGGATTTGAGCTGTGGCCTCACCAGTGCCGAGCACAGGGGGACAATCCCTGCCCTGGTCCTGCTGTCACACTATTGCTGATCCAGGCCAGGTGCCTTTGGGCACACCTGGCTCATGTTCATACCTGTCAACCAGCACCCCCAATTTCTTTTCTGCTGGGCAGCTTTCCAGTGACTCTCTAACACCCATAACAAAGGATAAATGTCATATATTTAAGAGAAAAAATATAAAATCTTCATGTTTTAACATCCCCAAATTAATCTGCTACGTAGTTAGGCCATTCTCCCAGTAAAATAAAAATAATCTTCAGTGTTGACTACACAGCACAGTTCTACTGAAACAGAAACATGCACTGCATGTTCCTGTCATACACGCATGCATGCTTACATGCATACAGATGCATGTAGTTTCTCAGGGGTTTAAAGAGAAAGATTTGTCCTTAATATCACTTTATTGTTACATATGAACGTTAATGATTCAGAAGTTGCATAATTAGGACCTTATACCTGATGATTTGTGCACCTGCACAGTAGGAAGCCTCTGTTATGTCTTAAGCTTGCTACAACAAGTACAATGTGTTCTTTATCTGAAGACAATCAAAAAAGGTAAAAAGAGCTAATTAAAATAAGAACTATTAACACGAAAAAAATATATCAGACAGGAACCATTCTATCTTCTAATCTTAAAGAGTTCTGTTGAGTATTGTGAATTCTCACAGGGAATTGATACATAAAGTTTTGAAGGAAAAACTGGTAAAAAGCATATTTTGGCTTCAAATACTCCTCAAAGCCTTTACTACAATCTAAACTCATGTAGTACCTCAGCTCTTCCCCTTCAGTCAGTTCATCACTAAAGTAAGAACAAACAACTTTGGGTGAGAGCAGCTGCCTCTTGGCAAAATACGTATGTACTGAGTGGTTTTCAAAATTCCATTTTAATATTGCCTTTTAGGAAATATAAACAAATATTCACATATATGTAAGTAGACTTCTAATGTGGAACAATCCAACAGGTAGTATATGTGGCAAATCCCACACTTACAAGAGTAAATATTTAGAGAAATTATGTGGATTGTGCTTTTTCCTAAAGAATCTGCTCCCACTAGGAGACAGTGCTGCATTTTATCCTGGACACTTTAAAATTCTTGTGGGGACTTCATAAATAAGTACGATGCTGCTATTCCTATGTGGATTTCATTGAGGCATCACACAAAATTGTACATCAATAATTTAGTCCCCAGAACCAGAGCCTCACAGTAGCTGATTAATGTCACAGCTTTGGGCTTTGGACTTCCTGGGTAAGTAGGCTGCCAAAGACAGTAACCAATCTAATGAAATGCACTGGGAGATGAATTAAGCCCAGCAGATTCCCATTGTGACAAAAGTCTGCAGAAAAACAAAGATGGAAAATGAAGAGAGAGAGAGAGGAGAATTCAATAGTGCAAATGAACTGAAAATTGGATGTGTGCTGCTGTCGATATATCTAAGCAGAGAGCTAATAATCTTTTTTTCTTTACAGGACAAGGAAGCAGTTATATTTATTAGTGCACTTATTTCTAATTCATTTTCAGCACCCAAGTCTTCTTAAAAGTGAAAATAACTCAGAGGGTTACAAAGATAATTATAGAGTTGACAATAAAAGAAATCATACATCTGAACGTTGTCTTCAAGGTATAAACACCTTGAAGTAAAAAGAAATGTCCATCTTGAATAGGAAAGTAAGCTAATGAAAGATACCATTAATCTGGACATCAAGGGAAATGTGGTATTTGTTCCTGTGTAGAATTTCTCAAGGAATGGAACAAAAACTTGGCTGAGTTATGTGAAATGAGATGGGCAATATACTGAAAACCGTAAATCCTGCCTTTCTGCTCAGTAGAGACAAGTTAAATCTTTCCATTTGAATTCAGCTCTGTTTATAATAGATAAGAAAAATGACACGCGGGTGGAAAGATAGTCATTAACATCGTATATTAGAAATCCATTTATAATTAGAATTCTGATTTAGTGAACATATTTATCACTGAAGACATTAACAACTGCAGGGTTTTTTTGTCTTTTAATCAGGAACTGGACTGATAAGAATTAGATTGCCAGAAAACCATGTTCTTAAAAAGGAAATGGCAGATGGTATTACCAGGAAAATTCTGTATCACTCCCTACTATCAGCAGTATGACTCTGCCAATGCTTTAATCTGATTTTTTAACACAGTGTGTAATACCAATGAGTATAAAGTTGACTTGAAGTACTAAGAATTACATTTAGCAGCATATTTCCTGTCAGTAATACCCATAGAAGAAGACAAACTGTAAATTGTGTCAACTGATTCACAGTCACTGGCCAAAATGCAATAAAAAATAGAAGATGTGCTGTAAATAAACAAATAAATATGTTTAATCAACCACTGAGAAGACCATAATGTCAGCTTCTGATTAATTCTACAATCCCACCTGTGAGAGCTGAGCCACCAAATTTCCTTTAGAAAGATTCTAATTGCAGAGGGCTTTCAAGTAATCCAAAGATCACAGGCAGTGTAAAGGCACACAGAACTTTTCTTCACTCATTCATTGTTGTTGTGTTTTTTAATCTACATATGTTAATGACCATCATGACTAAATATACTATCCCCTGCATTTTCTTACAATTCTGGTTTGTTTGGAAAAAAAAACATCATTAGTTCATCTTGGCACATAGTAGATTTATCATTATAAAATATAGGTCTGAAGCTCTTTTTACCACATCTTCAGAAAAACAAACCAAACCAACAAAATATTGAAAGAATAATTAAAGAACCAAAACAACAACAAAAAAAAATCCATAAAAACACCAAGAAACCCGTTTCTATGTAACTTCTGTTTTCAAACACAATTAATTCCTAGTTGGCATTTGGTGATGGGAGGGATGTACAAAAATCATCACAGTAAACCAAAACCATCAAATAATTAAAAAAAAACAAAAAAACCAAAACAAACCAGTTGTAACTGTTTCATAAAAACCCCTGTAAGTATATTTTAGTAAACTGAAAGATAACGAGTATGTCACAGCACAGTGGGATCAGAGACAGGACTGTGAACACCACTCAAAATGTAAATATCTGCACAGGGAACTGCAATTATCTGTTCTAACATGATTCATCCTGTCATCCTATGGATCCATATGTAAAGTAGGTAATATATTACCTACTGTATGCAGCTACAAACCACTTATAAATTCTCAGCAAAGATCATCCCTATGACTTTACATGCTGCAGCGTGGTTTCCCTTCAGCACAGATTTCAACCTATCCAAAACTGTTTTTTAAACAGAACTTTTATTTTGTACTGCAGCTCCTTTCCTGAGGTTCTGATGAATGAAACTGGCACAAGGGAAGCTCAGATTCTCCCTCTTTCCATTCTGATGTTTCTGGGAATGGGATTAGAAACTGATCACCCGAGACATGCTCTACATGCAGGGTTGCACCAGGGTCTGTCTGATTGCTTTAATTTCCTGGATGCCAGGAACCTAGATGCCATTTCTCCTGGGAATGTTCAAGTCCTGGGAGTTCCATGGTGGTGTAATCCCCCAGTTTTGATTAAAGCAGGCTACCAACATTTTTCTTATGACCATGAGTGAGAAAAGAATAACAGTTCCTTAAAAAGCAAAGGAAACATTTCAGCCAGTGAAGCACAAATTAATTGTTTGGGTCAGAGAATTTCCATTGTAGTATTTTGTGGCTACCAAATAGCCATAACTGGTACTTCAGAAATGTGAAGTACAGGAGCTTCTTCCAAAGAGGCACTTCAAAACTTGGTCTAACTGAATAACTGAAATTTTATTGGGGAGAGATTCACATCATTTTAACTTTTGTATCTGGTAGTAGATGTGATCCTAAATAGTGGCATATTGTAGAGAAGTGCGATATATATATCCTTAATATAATCTGTATGATTTGTATACATATTTTAATGGAGATATCTTTCCTGGAAGTATTTATGGAGCCTTTCTCTTCCAGCAGGTAATACACACTTGGATAAGAGTTTGTTTTATAAATAAATATACTAGTCTTAAAAGAAAAAAAGATAATGTAATAACTTCATTATAATGTTAAACAGTAGAAGAATATAATCTGTTTTGGAGTTGTTCAACATTGTTGATAAATTTTCACAGCTGTAAGTGAATGCTCAGTGTTAGGTTTTTTAGTTCAATCTTTTGTTCACATGTTTTTGTTTGCCCAAGATGCCATGATTATATCAGAAAAATAGCTTCTTCAAAACTCCTACATTTCTGTATTTTATTTATGTTACACAGTTTCACCCTGATAAACACACAAAATCAAAATGTATAAATTGCCTAGTCCTTCTAGGAAGAGTTTCACCACTTTATTTGTTGATGTTTCATCTTGTACACATTGTGGTAGTGCTTGGGACTTGGGGGTTTGGAGATTTTTTAAGGTTTTAGGTGTTTTAAATGTAATTTTTAACTTGCAAAGCTAAGTCTATTATTTCTGTTATTTAAATTCTACAACTTTCTTATATATTTTCAAATAAATCACACAGCTGGAATGCAATTTTATGTTATGGCAACCAGAAAGGAGCTTAAATCCAGCAAGGCTGTGTGGAAATTGCTCTTTAAAAATTAGGAGAATTTAAAAGCCACTCCCTGACTTTTACTGAAATAATCTTAGTTAAATCCTGGCATCATGACACATACTTCTTTGTTTTATGTAATGTTGTTAAATTAATAGTAGTACTTTTGATTTTTTTTTCTTACAGAAAATTTAACAGTGCTGTCTGTTATATTGCCGTGAACAAAGTATGTGTAGACTATTACTTTCTAGTAATACTGGAAAGAAAAATGGGAAATCCTTAGGAATATAATGAAGAGATGCCAAATAAAAACAAACCAAAAAGGCCTTACTGAAGTTGTGAAAGCAAGTTAGTTTACCTGCTGCACTTTGTAACCTATAGGGGAAGTCGTAGCTGATAATGCAGCCTGGAATCCCACTGACTTTACAGACCCTACTAGTTTTTCAATTGTATTCAGGACTTGTAATACTGGAGATTTAAAATATTGAGGAAAAACTTTTGTCCCTTCAATGTTGTGTTGAGGGCCATAATGTTTTTTTTTTTTTTTTTAAGACAATGAGGGAAAGTGTGATTTACTTGGTTCATGTTCCTTACTTGCAATTACACAAGGGAGTTAAAATCCATATTGCCCAGAGGTGCATCTAGTCTTTAGTTTACAGTTATTCTTTAAAAGGAAATAACGTGTTTCTTACACATAGGGACTTACACATCTGGGTTTTGGGTAACAGTTGTGTTTAATAGACATCTAATTTTTTGGTCCATCTGTTTACTAGTTGGGATTAATATTTATTTATATAGCCCAAGATTGGTCAGCATTTTCATAAATGTAAAATACAAAAGAAACCACAACCCATGGTAAATACGCTTCAGAGAGTCTTTTCCTTATGAAAGAAAATAGTTTAGAAAATGAAAGAAAGCTGATCAAAATTTTCCATCTTCAATTTAGGGTAAATTATGTCTTTTGTGCTATTCTTTTTTCATGATGACACTTTGCACCTGCTGCGAGACAAATAAAACAGTACTAGAAGAGGGCATGTTTTTCCTTTAATCTGACAAAGACCTGCTGAAATTTTAAACTCTCCTTTTCAAATTCTGTAATTATATAGTATATTGCTGATAATTTGCATCAATCATGCCTTGGTTCTATTATGTCGCATGTAAGAATTTTTCTGTAAAATAACATTGCAAAATGAGATCCTGAATTCTGTTAAGCATAGGAAGTGAGCTGCTGCTTTAAACATGACACACTGAATAAATTGAAGGTACTATTAAGGTTCTATTTTACCAAAAAGAATAATTTTATACTGTCTTTATTGAAAAATGAACATTCTGCTTTCACTGTCAATACACTATGAACAAAATTATACTGATCTGTGACCATGAGAGATATGATATTGTGGAGGTCATAAAGGTGGGGTTCTACTGCAGAACAGCATTCATCCTGAGATTGAAGTATTGGTTTTGCTATTTGTTTGAATTTTTTTTTTCTTTACTGTATTTAGGTTTCTGTGAGACATCCATGTCTCTGAAGACCAGTGCTTCTTCCTTCTCTACTAAGTTCTGTTTGTGTTCATCTTGGAACAGTTTGTGCTTGCAGTTTTATTTTATAGGCAGAGATTTATATGCCTGGATCATTGCTATCAGGTGCCAAGGATCTCAGATAAATTTCTCTCATAAAAACAGTTATATGTGAAATTAGGTGTGAGGGGTTTGTGCCTCTCCTTGAGTATTCAGTAAGACTGCTGTACTTTGCACTTTGCCATCTCACTGCTTAGTATTTAAACACCTGCTTTTTTTACATGCTGTCTAAATATGTTGGGATTTGTTCCTTTTGTTAGACATCTTGTATGTTGCAGTGAATATTAAGACATGAATAATAAGTATATTATGTAACCTTACATATCAGATCTACAAGGTAAGATAACAGTGGGAAGAGATGCTGGAAATCTGACTTTAAAGCACTGCATATGTGTTGTAGTCATTCAAGCTTAGAAATTCTATGGGCTATAGCTTATTTTTAGTATTTTGGTTTGCAGAATGAAATCCCAAGTGAATGGAATGAAAATGTGCATTTCTACAATTAGGAAATAAGTTTAACAGAATGAAATAACATGATTTCTTCTGAAAAAGATTGCATTGAAAAGTATTAAAATAAGACAGAAAACTTCATCAAAAATAGTGAATATTTTATTAAGGTGTCATCATGATGGTGTATTATTGTCCCAATTATTATGCAAGCTTTATGTGCTATTTGATAACTAGCTAATTTTATTATATAAAAAATTAACTTTAACATCTCCATATAAATATTATAAAATGTTGATTAATTTTTAATAATTAATTATTGAAACTATATTTTGAACACTGAAAGATAGTTTGCACTTTTTGAAAATTAGGCTATTGCAAAAAGATGAAGGATATATACAATTTTATCAGAGCTCAGGAGAAAAAAAATTGCTTTGTACTTGCTGCTCTTCACAGAATGCCTTTCCTTCCTATAGGAAGCAAGAATGTGTGTTCTAGTATAAACTTGCTGCCTGATTTAACATTTCATGTTCTTGGTGTGGATAATTTTTAATTCCTAGAAATTTTATTTCTTGTTCTGCTCATGTAGGCAACACGTAAGGAGATTGAGAAACGCCAGGTCCAGCTTAAGAGCATCAGCGACTTAGGAGAGAATTTGAAGGCAGTGATGAAAGGAAAGGAAAGTCTTGTGGATGATAAACTCAGCCTGCTGAACAGTAACTGGAAAGCGGTAACTTCACGTGCTGAGGAATGGTTCAATCTCTTACTGGTAAGGAAAATGCATTTCTTCACACAGAGGAAATGTTGGTTTCCAGTTGTACACGCCCAGCTTATAGAAGTGCTTTTTCTGGTGCCTTGGACTGTGCTTATTGAATGCATAGGTACACAGGCAATCAGATTGATTGTTGTTTAGTACATTGTGTATGTTTTGAAAATCTCATTAATTACCAAGTGGAATTTTGATTGTTAGCAGTTTGCAATCCTGTGTGTCTCAACAGTTCTTGCATTGTTTTTGGTTTGTTTTTTTTTTCCTAATAAGTCAAATGCAGTTTAAAGGACAGAGATTACTTCAGTAGTCAAGTAAAAATAATAGTCAAGTAAGCTGAGAAATTCTTAATATTGATACCAACAACATCAGCTACTTTTGGCTGCATTAGCATTTCTGTTTAGGACAGTACAATTGGGAAATAAGTTTCCCATTTTCAAGTTGGTTTGGCCCACAGGATAGTTCTGGTGTGTGTGAGTTTTGATTCATTTTAGAGGCAACTAAATCGTAAGCTCTTCTCAGAGTGCACACATGATGTGCTGAAGGACTATGATTTGGTCTTTCAGAACTTCATGATCCTCCTTTGCATAGTTTTATAGGGCATATTCAAATGGGGATAATTTTTTAAGGGGACTGGATTAAGTGTAGTAGACAGTAAAACCCCTAATACACATTTCACACGGATTCAGGAGCTTCATCCCCAGCTGCCTCAAACTACAGATCGTGGCATAACTATTCATTCTGTCGTGAAGAGGTGACAGCTTGAACCCTTAACTACAGAAGGACCTTAACAACTGGGCTGTCAGAATGCTTTGGGATATCTTATATGCTGTTTCTGTTCCTGAGAGCATGGGAATGCAGTTTCACCCTGGAGAAACAGAAGGGATTTTTAAGGGTGTGTTGGCCTTAGTCATGGCTTTTCAGAGCTTGATATGTTGGAGCTCCACTAGGGTCTATGTGGCTGTTTAACAAATACTTTGGCAATAAATATACAGCATCACTACAGGGTTTCCTCGTCTAAGTATCTGGAAAACTTAAGCATTTCATTCAGAATCATGTAGGTACACAGATTTAATGTGGAACTGATTGTAAGAAGCATATAATGGGGTTTACAGGCTGATATAGCAATACAGGTATTCCTGCACATCTTCTCTTTCCCTGCTTTGGATTCTGTGGTTAATATTTGTTAAAACACATGATAAAAGATCTAAGAGAGGTAATTGAGGGGTTTTAACCAATTTTAGAACAGTGTAAAATAAAGGTAGGTACATTTGGGTGCCAAAAGAATTAGTAATACCTTTGATTTTGGGTATGTGGTCTACATATTTATTGTGTGGGATATGCACAAATCACTTTCTAGTGAGCTCACCTGAAAAGACAGAGTTTTAAATGAAGCAAAGAAATGAATATTTATCAGAATATCAACTAGAATAGCTTTTAAAAGCAAAAAGTTGCAAAGCAGAGAAGTTAGATGAAATGTCCATAGGAGGTTTAGATGCAAAGCTCCCAGTCTTGATTGTGATTTTGCAAGTGCATCCTTGTGGCCATTTGAGTTTCATTCAAGTGACTGGCTTTCCAAAATGAGTTCTGCACCTTGTTCTTGGGAAGCACTCCTTTGCAGCTCCTGTAGGTCTGGCTAACAGCTTCCTGTTCCTCTCAGCACCTCGCTGAGCTGCCGACACCTGCGTCTTGCTGTGATTTTGTCATCCTGCTGCCTGTCACTTTGGAAGCTTCTCTCTCTCTCTCCTAGAATGTCTTTTTCAAGAAACCTAACATGCAAAGTGAAGGAAACAAACAGCAGATTCTATCCTTCACAATACAAGAAGTTACTGCGTAAAATAAACAAGTTTTCATAATGTCATAATGTGTGCATGTTTGCCACACTTGGCATAACTACAGCTGTTATTTCAGTTCTGATTACATTTTTTGTATGCAGTATTTACCTTTTCCACATACAGGAATATCAAAAGCACATGGAGGCTTTTGATCAGAATGTAGCTAATGTCACTACTTGGATGTATCGTGCTGAAATACTGTTGGATGAATCTGACAAACAAAAACCCCAGCAAAAAGAGGAAATTCTTAAGGTAAAAAAAATGTGATTTACTGGAAAGCATTAATTTTATTCTAAAAAGGACTGTATCACAACTAGAATATTTCAAAAGGTATCACAAATGGATTAAAATTCTTTTTTCTGTGCTAAAGCTACCCTCTGGCAACTTGTAGATTACTTAATAAATTTGCTCTGTAATACCAAAATTAAATCCCTGCAGAAATAAAACCAGATTGTTATTCTAATTCTTGGGAACTTCCTGTTGATAAAACAGCAGCTTATTAAACACATGTCTGCTGGAAAATACTCCTTTAACTCAAGATTTTATTTTGTTTGAAAAAAATATTTTCCTTTTCTGTCCCTTTATTTTTAATTGCATTTCTGTTTTTCTGTGATACTTTTCCAATATGTATGATATTTCTGTTATATGATTGTCTTAATTCTACAAACATTGCTTACAATGAGGCCAGATCAGCAACACAGACAAGAATTTTATATGTTGAACTATCTGTAGCATCAGGAGTTAGTGAGTTGAGCTTGTGGTTTTAGTTGGCCAATTGCATCATTTGACCAACTGATGAAAAATTAGCTTGTAATATGGGTCTGTATGTTAAAATATGTAATTTAAAATACCTTTAAGAAAAACATCAAATTATTATCTAAATGGGCTTTTCTTTTTTTTCTGAAGTCAATGTGAAATTTTACTTTGTAATGAACTTCATGGTTATCCCATAATATCTCAGTAAACTCTGCAAATCAAAATCAGAATTGTATTGCTTACACTGACATAATGATGCCATTTACTGCAGCAAAATTTTACAAATTCTAGGGCATAAATCAATGCCTCATTGATCTCAGCAGGATTATGAGACTGGCTTTTGTAGATGAATGAACAATTTTGCCACCATCAGATACAAAGTAAAATTATCAATACCTATATTTGTGTTTGCATTGCACAAAGGTAGTTCATGCAGACAGTGAAATGTAATTCTTAATGGCCAACTGTATTTCTGATTCCCAAATGCCTTGCTATCCATTTTTGGCCTCTGCCTGTACTGGGATCTACTGTTAAGATTAATATTGCAGAAGAGAAAGGCCTTTGCCCTCTTTTTTTTTTTTCTTTTTCTTTTTTTTTTTTTAATTTGTGACAGATTTTTAGAAAAAATTAAAACTTTTTTTTTTAACCTGGTCATTTTTACTTGTCTGAACTATGGCCCTGAGCAGTATTGAAAGCAACAATTACTCATCCAGTTCTATAATACTATAATAATAAAATTAGCAACTCTTCCTAGCTTTAGGAACATAGAATAATTTAGTGCATCCTCAAATATGCTGCAATATTATTGTAGATAAGAATCTGCCTAGAAATAATGATCTCCATTAATTTCAGCCAGGAGATACTAAAACAGACTTTTAGATACATTCCTGCTATAAATTTGAGGGATACGAGTGGGAATGATATCCAGGGTATTTCTACTGGATTTACACACTCATGCATAATTATCTGAATTTGCTTTGTGGTTTTGCTCCCTATTCCTTTGCACACTTTCTCTCTCTCTCTCTCTTTCTCTCTCTCTGCATTTATTACTAACTTCAAGCCCTGTCTCTTGCTCACGGACTGTAGCGCTTAAAGGCTGAGCTGAATGACATTCACCCCAAGGTGGACTCTGTGCGGGACCAGGCCAAAGACTTGATGGCAAACCGTGGGGACCACTGCAGGAAAGTGGTGGAGCCCAAACTCTCAGAGCTCAACCAGCGATTTGCAGCTATATCACAGAGAATTAAGAGTGTAAAGGTAGGAGGGCTTGCTTCCATAAAGGAGATGCATAAAAAATGGTGCTCGTGTTTGCATAAAAAAAAGGTGTTTTGCAATGGTGCACAATTGCAACTACATAGTGGGCTACAGTTCCTCAAAAAACTAAGCTTCAAAAGGAAAACAGTGCAGAACCTAAGGATTTTTTTTTTATTAAGTGTGACAGTTTGGGGATTTTGGCATTAAGGTCTTTTTTCGCTGTTTCACAATTAGAAGTATTCACTGAATTTATATGAATGCAACAATGATGAAGTCACTAACTTACAAAAAATGAACATCTGAGAATTACTAAGTCTCTAACTTTGCAAAGTATGAGTAGCCTTTTTTCATATAGATTTGGTTTTGAGAGCTAATCTTTCTTCAAGTGAATTTAGTCTTTTCCTATGAGTCTGAGATTTACCAGTGCTGGAGATAGAAATAGATAGGTAGAGATTATATCAATTTTACTTCAGTTGAGGATGACTGCTAAATCATGACTGCTAAATCTGAATTCAGTGTGGTTTAGGCAATTTTTAGCCAAATTGTGCCTTCTTATTTGGAATGAAGAAGGACATAAGACACCTACTTTCTCCATTGTACTTTGCTGCCTCTGTTCTGAAGAGCTATTCAGAAGATCAAATGAGACAGCCATGAAGGTTGGTAGAGAGGATAATGGGAATGCACAGATCCTGATCCAAACTATTATTGCTGGTCACTGTACTAACACTGGAAACAAATGCACAGGCAAAGCAGGAAATAAGTTTGGCAAAAAAGCAAAAGCAATGAGACATGGTTTCCATGGGATGTTGGGATCTGTGCAGAGCTCAGTATCCTGCCTAACCTGCACATCTCTGTGGATATTTGGGTTTATTTAGGTTTCTTTCTGAAGCAAAATAATGTCTTCTGAATAAAGGTAACAATTGTTTTCTTAATAGCCATGAGTAGTATTCAAGCCATTCCAGCTTCTTACCTACTTCTAACACATGTACAAACTGTAAACTGAGGACAACTTTGCAAGAACTGTGTTGTCTGATGTTTTTGCTCTGAACATCTGCTATCTGCAGTCTGGATTTCTGTCTCAGTTTTACTTTGCACTTCCAAGATATTGCAAACTGTCTGAGTTGATGCAGCCTTTGGTGGGATCCTGTGAAATTATTGCTCGTCCTAGGAAAAATGGGACTGTCTGTAGATGGCTTATTGGGGGTTCAGTGTTTGCACTGCATGTTGTGGGCTAACTCAAAGAAGGGACAAAAGATCCTTATCAAGATGCAGTGTCTTCAGAACACAGCCTGCAAATGTCTTTCACCTGCAGCCTTCTCTCTCAGGTTTTCTTCCATTTCTGAAGGCAAGGTGGGCTGGAATTGGCAGAACCACACTAAGATTTAGAGAAGTGCCCAGCAAGATGAGAGGAATTACTACAGCACACAAATTATAATGGTAAATTAGAATTTAGGGGACCTTTTCCAGGACCTTGGAAAACACACAAGTAGAATATGATTCACGAAGGGTACTTGCTATTATAAGTATTGAGTCAGATAGAGAGGTAAAAAACTGGTCTGAATTATTGACTATTCTACTGACTTGCTATATGAATTTGGATAAAGGACCAAATTACTGGGTACTTTATTTTGTCTACCTGTATAATGTAGGCAATTGTACATTCCTTACGATTTTGGCTTAATGAGCTGGAAAATTATTATTATTATGGGGTGATATGCTTCCTAAATATTTTTACTTTTTTTCCCCCATAATTATGTAAAATTATTCACTCTGTAAAAGATTAAAACATAAATTCAAGAGGGTTGAAAGCTCTCATAACCTATTTTCAATAATTACTCATCTGTCTTCAAATTAGATTTTTTTAAATCAAATATTAACAATAATCAGTGCAACAGTGAAGTAAATAACAAATGATCCATTAAGTCAGTGAATGTTAGTATATAATTGTCATGTTGAGAATTAACAAAATGTTTGTAGTATACTGAAATGAGACTTTACATTTTGAAGTAGTCTTTGAACATCATTCAATTGCTGGAATTCATTTGGTATTTTTCTTTCCATTTTCTCCTTTGTCATTGTTTTTAGCCTTTTTCAGAGACTATAGATTTTATATTCCAATTTTATTAGTTGGCTCGTCTTTTAATGACATTTAAGTACCTTAGAAAATATTCTTCAGAGCATTTGAGAAGAAATTACTGTGTCGTTTTCTATTATTTCTAACTCAGCTGAAGTGCATGATGAGTGTAATTCTGAGCCTCTTAATGAAAATTTGCGAGCACAGTATTATTCCCTATAAATATTGCACATTATTATATTTCCATTAATGTTTGTAAATGTACAAAATCTTTGTTGTTAACATAATCAACCAGATACAATTAAGGCTTTTTTACTCTGTGTCTTCCAGGTCATCTGAGAAGATATTTCATTTGACATCCTATCTCATGTTTTAACTGATTAATTTTTATTGTTGCTGTCTTCATTACATAATAAATAATATAATAATAACTAATTGTACCAGAGGAAAGAGTAAAAGAGAACCAGTTGGGATATAATGTGCTTATGTCTTTAGCAGGACAGGTGCACATCCAAGAGTTCCTAGGCCATCAAAAAGCATTAATTACCTTTAAGTCTAAATTTTATGCAAGAACCACAGAGATTTTCTTTCTTCTTCTTGCCTTTAAAGCTTTGAAGGAAGAAACAATTTCTGTTCATAATTTGCAATGCAATTAATAAATAGACAATATATTGCAAATAATATATGTACATATACATTCACAGGCACTCATGTCAGCTTGACAAAAGGCAGCGCATTGCTGTTAAGAAGTAGCACCTGTTGGAGAGTTCAAAACTAAATACTAAACTAAAGCACCATAATTATACTGTGATTTATTTTGGAGGAATTGAGTCTGTTTTGTTTGGTTGACTTTGTTTTTTCATCCTGAATTTTTGTTGAGGCTTTTTGAAACCAAAGCTGAACTTTTGTTGATTTTTTTCCCAATATGTTGTGAAATACTTTTAGGGGAACATCTAACACAAAGATTTTCTGTCCTTTGTTTTGTAGCATTCACCTAACACTTCTACTATTCTATGTGAGAGAACAATGATTGTAAAATTGAACCAGATTAACATTAAAATTTTCTCAATTATTAATAGTAGGGGTTTTTTTCGTCTGAATGGACTTCTTGTGTCTGTATGAATAATTTCTGACAAACCAGATTTAATTAATTGGTGTAAGATTTTTCATTTTTTTTTTTTTAGAAAAATACTCTTTATTTGGACTTGTTCTTACACACAAATGTGAGAATGGGGTTTTTTTCTTCTTTTTAATTTTCACTCACCTTAAAATTCTTTGGTTTACTTACATGGAAATTCTGCATAAATCTGTATCTTTATTTGTATCTTTGGGTACTTTGAATATGCTGTAGATATTTTTCAACATGATGGAAAGTCTACCGTTGTTTTAGAAATAGGGGGTAGCACAGGTATCTCTTTTCATTTCTGTTTCTAATAAAACTATGAAATGTGTGCTTTAAATAAATAATCTTTGTGTTTCTCCATTTTAGCCCTTCATTCCTTTGAAGGAATTGGAGCAATTTGACTTCGATATACAAAAAATGCTTGAACCACTGGAGGTTGAAATTCAGCAGGGAGTGAATCTGACAGAGGAGGACTTCAATAAAGATATGGTAATTTGGTTGAAATGGAAGTCTGAGCAAAATAAGCAGGGAGATGAAAAAATCTGAGTGAAAATCAGAAACCCATATTTGTGTTAAGATCTTTGGATATAACTTAGGCAAAATTTTTCTATGCTAATATATTATAAAATCAAAACTCACAAATTAGCACTAAAATTTTTTGTGCTTAATTTTTAAGTTATCAGAAATGCATTTTTTCCTTATGAAAACACTAAGCAGACCATGAATATTATCCATGTACTACTACCAGCAGTATTACAGAACAAGGAATGGATGTTAAAATATCTGTAGTAGTATAATAGACCAGGAAAAGTCAGAATGACGTAACAAAATGGGCACTATAGTAAAAGAATACATTTACTACAAATAAATGTTCATGAAAAGAAATGCCACTTGCCAACTTGCTCTTAACCAATCTGCTTATAGCATTTAATGTAAACAGATTTTGTGGCTGTGGTAAGCTTTATTACTTAAGTTTTATCATTGCAAGTAATAAAACCATTTATTCATATTTGCTGGGGGGGGAAAGGAAAAAGAGGATTGAAATACTGCAGTGCTTTGCTACCATTGCAACTGTGGTGTGTGTTCTCCAGAGTGATTTTCAGGGAGATGACATTTTTTGGCTGAACAAAAAGGGAGATTCATCTTTGGAACCCTCTCTTCTTGAGTCCTCAGCAAGATCAAATTTATATTTGTTTACAACCAATATAAAGACTCAATATTATTTTACTTTTAAGGAATTCTTCAAAGGTTTATGTTTCATATCAGAGCTGGAAGGAATCTTAACCGGCTGTTTTTTCTTCTATTCAGGAAAAATAAAATTTTAGGCTCCATGTGCTGCATGCAGAATTTAGCATATGTATGTAGTGTTAAATTCAAAATCAATCAAGTTTGACAGGGCAGCTTCCACTACCTGAGCATTTTTGATCCCCTTTCTTTGCATCAAATGCTTAGAGTGGTTCAAGACACTGCCAGAAGCTGTGACACAGATCCAGCTTCAAAGATTCATAGATTTGTAGGTGGCTTCTACATAAAAAATGCTTAGTGATAGCATTTGCCCTATCAGAATAGCTGATTTTCAATGTGATACACAGAATGGTCAGTAATTGCATGGTCTGCCAGCATACTGGCAATTTCAATCTCTACTGACAGTGATATAGAAGATTTTACATATATCTATTCTTTTTGTTTGAAAGTAAAATATATTTCAAGTTTTTTCCTCTGTTTTTACGCTGTTATCCTGGATGCTGCATAATATCTAATACCAAAAATCTGTAGATTTGCAGATGCTCTCTTTCTTTTATCCTTCTACATATTTCTACATTTTAGAAAGCAAGTAAAAGTTACTTGATCATCAGTATACAACTGCAAGTGGCTGTTACATGATTACTTTACCATAGTCTGTATCTACTAGGACTTAAGTAATGATTAGATTAAAATGCACATTATATTGGTTATTTTTTTTAAAATCAGAGTGAAGAGGATGAGCGCACAGTGAAAGAATTGCTGCAAAGAGGCGACAGGCTTCAAAAGGGAGTCACAGATGAGAAAAAACGTGAGGAAATAAAGACAAAACAACAGCTGTTGCGGACTAAACATAATGCCCTCAAGGTATAGGAGCTACAGTTATAAGCACTTTGTTTTTTTCATTTCAGGGCATCTTTTTGCTAAATGAATTGTCATTACTATTTAGAGATGAGTATTTTAAACCTATTTGGCTATAGATGTATTTTCTTATACAGTTCTATGGATGCCTTGCAAAAGGCATTTTTCAATCTCCAGCTGGAGAAGTATTGTCTTATCCTCAGCATTACAACTGTGTGACTGCCAGTTGGACAGCACTGATTTCTTTGATAATTCCTTTCTTAACCTATTATGTGTGTTTTATATTCCTTCAGCAGCAGTCAAGACCGTAGTTAGAATCAGGTCCTGCAAACTTACATTCTCCGTTGAATAACACACTTCTGGCCATGAATAAGTTGTTTGTCCCTCAGTAAAATACTTACACTCCTGTTAGAAGAGTGGCTCCAGCCTCTCTAGAATAGGAGAGGTGGTAGTACCAATAGACATAGCAGCTGAGAGGCTGAAACCCAAAGTTGCATATGAGCATTCTGAGTTGACACAATCCGAGAGGTAAAACTGTATGACATTTTTCCTAGAAATGCACATGGTGTGTTTCCATGCCATGTGGACCAGCTAACAGATATAATTGGAAGTGTCATCTTTCTATGGCAAATAAAAGTGATGAAAGATAGAATCTTACAATTAGAGAGTCACCTTGGTCACCTACCTGAAGCTATAGGCTCTGGCTACTGCAGGAGAGTTTTTATGCCAACAGCAAGCAGACGCTTTCTTTCTTTGGATAATTTTGATTAAGTTATCTTTGGTTTGGGGAACATGGCACGTTGCATTTTATTTTACTTATTTTTTGCATGCTCTTTCCTTTCCTGTGGATTTCATTCTAATTATTACAGTTTTGCAAGTCTGTGTGAATTCAGGAGAAGGATGGCTAGGGTAAACTGTTGTTTTGTCCACATTTAAAAGAAGCTTGAAATCTATTAGGTGTGGTTTTGACTGTTCCAAGCTAAATGGAAGCAATTCATAATTTTTATGTTGGAGAAACAAGAACAGTGTTTATTGCACTGTGCTATTGACCAGATCCTCCCTGGCTGTTTTTTATGGTATAGTGATAGATTTTCCTTTGGGTGACTCAGTTAAGGCATTCAGCCTAGTAAAAAAAATTAAAGGAATGGTTGAGGGAAATTAATCTGAGTATTTTTATATAAAATATACCAGTATTTTTTTATTTACTTCATAATAAGAAATTATAGTAATTAAAATATTTTCTGAATTCTGCATGAGTGACGTTAAGCAGTTAAAGCAAATGTGTATTCAATAACATTTCTAAGGGAAAAAACCAAACATTTTATACCTTCCTGCTAAAGAAAAGTTTTAATCCTTTTTAAAGCAGAGTTATAAACACGTTTGTTATGTATGTGGTATTTAATTTCGGTAAAGAAAACCTGTCTTTGCAAACATTTCTGCATTGCAGTGATTTTCATTTGAATAGCTACCGAGTTTTCATGCAGGCTAGAAATTCACAGGAGTCCACAAAATACAGAAGTCCCACTTTTGGCTAGATACTAAGTGGGCTGTGTTTCCATCTGTCCAGTAAGTATTCTGAGCAGAAGTGTTTTATATAAAATATTGACATTTATGTAAGAGTCTTAACTTCTCTGAATATTGGTGACTGTCTCAGTGGTTTATTCAACATGTGAACAACACTGAAATAGGTAACCTCTTTTTAAACAAACAAAAAAATTTTTTTTAAACTGATGCAAATACGTTCACTTACTCATATACTTGCTTTAAATATCAACATTTAATTAAGAAATTAGCAGCTTTGTACACTTTTTTCCCTTCAGTGTGCACACATGCCAGTTCATATTTTATAAGCCTTTAATTCATATTCTAATAATGTCTGCACTGTAAACAGGACTTGAGAGCTCAAAGAAGAAAAAAGGCTTTAGAGATTTCTCATCAATGGTATCAGTACAAGAGGCAGGCTGATGACCTAATGACATGGCTGGATGACATTGAGAAAAAGTTAGCCGGTCTGCCAGACCACAAAGATGAGCAGAAGCTAAAGGTAATGTTGTTTTGGGTTGGCAATGATAGATCTTTTGGAGTGATAGTTTATCTGTAGAACAGACAGCAAATGCAAAAATCCTATCTTATAGCTACAGAAAATTATATGTTCAGTTCTTTATTTCTATTTATTATAAAGCAAACTCTAATTATCTGTGTTCAAAGTGACATTTCTTTGTTGTACTATATTTTCTATTTGTTTCCTATACAGAATGATATATAAATAATTTGAAACACACTAAATATAATGTTTTGTCATAATACAGAAAGTGTGCAATGTATTAAGAAGCATCAAATGTTTTCTAGTAAAAATTGTAATTGATTTTATGTATCTTTGTTCCAGATGAACAAATGACTTACCAATATATGGATGACCTCTATCTCATGTTAGCACATTCATTTTCATCAGAACATGTTCATATGTCACTGTCAAGCTCTATAGATTTATTTACATACTGTCAAAGGTTTTCCTGGTTTATTTTACATCGTCTTTCTTTGCTTCATTCTCTGTTGAGTTTCCCACGGAGTAAAATAGGAATTAACTAGTACATTAAAGACCCTAATACTATATTTGTAAGCTGTTCAAAAACTATTTTTCCTGAAAATGCTGACCCTTACTGAGAAAGTAATTTCTCCTGTTGCCCATCCCAGTGTACTAGCAAGAATCTGAACATGGGAACTGTTGGCCTCTGCTAGCAGTTTCAGAGTGTAGCAGCTCTTAGGATCTCTACAGCCCATCCCAAGAAGCTTCTTCAATTTCAGTTATTTTTGTTTTGTTTAAATGTAAAATAAGATATGAATAATATGAAAATAAGCTGTAAATTTTACTTGTGGCAATAAAATGGAAATGGATTTTCTGACGGAAGTATTTTGCTAATTTTAAGTTGATTGATCTAGTTAGCTAACTGTCCTGGGCCCTGTATTGGTTTTGCTCACTAGGAGATTGGTGGAGAATTGGAGAAGAAGAAGGAAGATCTGAATGCGGTGCACAGGCAGGCTGAACGCCTGTCTAAGGATGGGGCTGCAAAAGCAGTGGAGCCAACCCTGATACAGCTCAGCAAGCGCTGGCAAGATTTTGAGAGCAAATTTGCTCAGTTTCGAAGACTCAACTATGCACAAATTGTGAGTTGTTACTGGCAAACCCATATGTTTGCAACTGCTACTACTAACAGCATCCTACTAACAATGAGAGCATCAGGGTCAGTGTCAACTCTCCAGACCTTAATAAGCAAAGCCCTATTGTGTGCAACTGGGGGAAGCTTTATATACTCTGATACAATAGTGATCTGCTTTGGTCTTAAAATTGCCCTTAAGTTAAATCAGTCATTTACAAAAAACTCAGCAATGAAAAATTTGTGTTTATTTCTGTTGCCTCATTATTTTTCCATAACGTTTATCAGTTTAAAAGTGTTAGTTTGCCATGCATCTATTTTTTTCACTGAACATGAAAAACACAAAAGTTGTCTTTTCCAAACTACCCATCCCATGCCAATTTTAATTGGTTTTTTTATTTGTCCATAACATGTTATACTCACTTTAGGAAGTGATTGGAAAATTTTTATGACTCTATATACACATATCCTCTTCTTCAAAGTTCTGCTTGAACTCTCAAACAAGTTTTTGTAAGAAAATGTAACTTTAAATTCGACAGGATGAAAACATAATTTTACAAACCATCTTCATGTCTTCTGAATTTGAGTTGTTTAGTTGCATATAAAATACAATTATTCTCACTGGTTTATACATGCTGCAATAACTGGGTAAATAAAAGGGAATAAACTGTCAGTATTCCAGCTTTACAAACAAGATATGTATTGAGTGTTACCCATTTTGAAGTTTACCAGAGGTTGTTTTTGCACTTAAATGAGTTTTTTCTTGCCATTCCTACTACTCTGCACATTGTCTTCTGGGTTTTTGATTTTATATGAAGAAAGATAAGATTTGCTTTTAAGGAAGTTGTTGCTTTATGTGCTCTCTGTAATCTTAAAGTGCTAGTGGTATAAGAGTGTTTCGTCAAAATACAACTTTATTTATTTATTTTTAAATGCACCTAGATTGCAGAGAGAACATACTGATAGGATAATGATAATTTAAATATGTGAAGTGCTCTTTTTTAATTGATATATGGTAAACTATGTTTTAAGAAGGAAAAAAATTTCAAAAACCATCAATATGTATAAACTTTTGATAAATATAGTCCTCTATATAATGTACTATATTGTGTATTTTTAACTTTTCTAATACTAAGTTACATAATGTATATGTAAAACTAATACTTTGGATAGTTATGCAGTTAATGGAAGCAATCAGAGAAACATTAACTTTGGTTTGTATGTTATTAAATCTTGTTCCATCTGATTACACTATTCAGATTACTATGGTTTATATTAAACTTGATGAATGTAATCAGTTGCAAATTGTTTATATTGACATGGAGCTAGAGTGAGAGTCACTTTGTCTTGTAAATGAGTTGGCTTTTTTTCGTGAATATATTTGTTCCTTTGATAATCAAGTAAGAAATCAGATTGTGCATGCAATTTATATAAAAACATTCTGCTGTTGCTGTGCTTTTTATGTCACCCACCACCTACCATGACAGGGGATGAATATACCCATTATAAAATTTTACTAGCAGATCAATAAACTTTATTTTAGCATATTTTTCTTTCAAATATATAAGGTAGATGTGCATCAGCATGTTTTTGAATTGCTCAGATGAATACACTCACAAATGTTTTTAATTCATGTAACCATTACATACATTTTTATTCTTAAAATATATAATTATATACTGTATTTATAACCTTGAAAGGTTACATTTTTAAATATTAAATATTTCATGCAAGAAGTCTATTTCTTACTATTTATCTAGGGGATGAGATGATTCAACGAAATTTACATGTACACGGGACAATTACTGTATCCTTCTCGTTTCCCATGAGAAATATCTCGCTCTGTTGACAATGACTAAGGTGATATTCATATGAAATATTTTAGAATTTATACAGAAGCTACTGAGACATGAGAGAGGCAGTGTATCTTCATGACCCAAATCAGAGTGAGAAGTGCAATGGCTTTGCTGTTGTTACTGTTTTGACTTTGCTGAATTAGTGAAACAGAGGGAATTTCTCAAGGCTTTTTTTCTTTTTCTTGAACAGCTTAAGTACCTACCTCACAGGGATGTTGTGAGGATGCATTAATTGTTTGTGCAAGACTTTAAAATACAAAAGAAAAATGAAAATTCAAACTATTCACTTGAACACATGCATATACCATCAAAAATAACTTCCACAGAGATTTTCTATGTTAACCAACAACTGAATAAAGCCATACAATAAAAATACAAAATTGATTTTTTCTTTAAAGCAAAAGAAATAGAAAAATGCTGCATTTATTTATAATTTATGATGTATTCCATAATAGTTATTTAGCAACTGAAAGTTGTTATAAATCAGTGAGGGTTTAGTTTTACTGTGTATCTTGCAATTCATTACACTTCATCGAATAAACATAGCAAGACTGCACTGAAGAGAACCTTTAATTATGTTGCTTAATGACAGATTTGCATTTCTTACATTTTGTTGGAGCTAATATATTTTTGATATCAAAGTGTGAAATTAGAATTATCATGCTCCCCTGGATTTTACTTTTCCCCAGTATTTGTTGGGCAGACCTGTCAGAAGGATATAGGAACCATGACCTTAGAAGGATTTATTCTTTCTAGAATGGTGGATCCTTGTTAAATCCTGTGTCTCACAAACACATAGCAGCCAATATCCAAAAGCTAATTGACAAATATATATTGGTGTATATTTATAAAAAGGAATTTCCTGTCACCACTTTTGAGAATAGAGTATATTATATTTATATCATCTCAAACATTCATGTTCTGTTTTTAGAGATTAATCAGTTTGGTATAGTGTGATCCTCTATGTGAAAATTTTCAGCAAGTAACATACGACATTCTAGAAGGAAAAAATTTGATTTATTGCATTTACAGATTAAACATGCTACAGGAATACATAAATGCAACTGCACACAACCTAAAATCACATTGAGTGGAAAAAAATTGCAGAGTTCTTGTTGTCTTAAAAGTTTTTCTCTCAAACATTGTTGTCTTTATTAATATGTGGCAGAATAAACAGTGGGCAGAAAATCAGTTGGTAGTAACACCAGTGGTGAAATCTGAATAACTTATAAGAATGAGTGAAATATCTCTCTATAATATTTTTTAAATTATGATTAACTACTAAATCCCGCTGAAATCCATGATAGTTTAAGATACTATCTGAAACAACAAGCCTTTACTGTTTAATTCTAAAACAGTATGCAATTTTTGAGTATTAAAATTGCATGCATTTTTTAAAAAATCAGTTAAAAAGAACATTAGAGAGGTTAAGGGACAATTATTTCTAAAGCACCTCTGCAGAATCGAATATCATTAAGCCTTGGAACTCACACAATATCTTCAGAAAAGTTGTCATATCCCCCTGCTGCAAATGAATCTTCAATTATACTGTTTTTCTGAAACAGTTTAACTACTCTTCCAGGCAGAGAAAAGGGTAGATTTGGATCGTTTCATTCAAGTAAGGATCAAAATCATTTATCAATATGTTGATTAAGTTTAATCAAACTATTCTACTCTCTGTTTTCTAAATTTTTTTTCCAAATGTTGTCATTTCAACAGTCTATGAACATATTTGTGTCATGGCTCAGCTTAGATTTTCCTGAAATTACTCTGGGTGTAGAGTGCTGAAAGCCTTTATCCTTAGAGAACATTTTCTAGATGAACACAGGTGCAGAGCCTAGACTGTAAATTCTTATTTCATATACATCCTATTACCATATTTTATCAAGATGCTCAACATTCTCTCTGCTATTTTACATGGTGGTCTTTCAACTTTCCTCTCTTGCCTGAGCTGTGCATGCTGGAAATCGTAAGACAGAGTATCTTTAGGACAAGAGAAGCTCTTGAAATCTGTCAAAATTATGTGTCTACTATTGTATATACAAGCAAAAAAATAGGCTTACCAATTTCAGTAATTTTATTGGTGACACACACAAACATTCTATTGAAATTTATGATCATTTTACTCCTGAAATATTTGGGCCTGGATTTTGGCCATACAGAACTGATCAAATGATAAACAACAGGAGAAACTGTCTTTTTCATACCAATTAGACTGTTATGACCAAGAATGAATAAGGAATATAGTTATAACTTGTATATATTTTTATAAGGTAAGTCATTTAGTTTGAGAAGTTTGATAGTTACCTGCACCATGGATAAAATACCCTTAATACTTCATTTTTCCAAATAAAAGTCAGTATTCTCTTTAAGATCCTGTAAAGCATTCAGAAATTCAAAATGCCTGTCTCCTATCTGGATAATCATTTCAGGTGAGAGAATATGTGATCAGCTCCTGGAACCAGATTAAGAACTGCTCAAATTTACATTTGAAATTCAAGACATTGTTTACTTTCAGTCTTTAAGAGCATATTGCAATCTTCAGTTAATATTTCCCTGTGCAGCTTTATTTAGTTAGTTTAATAAAATTTAAACATTTCTGTTTACCATTAAAATATTTATGTATATATATATATATATATATATACATATCAAGATATTTTCTAAACTATATATCAAACATTAATTTAAATAAATATATCACAGTTAGATAAACACAGGACTCAGTGTCCTGATTGTCTGTCTGCATCAAAATAACATGGATACTTCAATGGTGATGTGCTACCATTGTTTTCAGTTGTTTTCCAGTTTTCACAAACACTGGTGCTGGAATGAAGTGGTTTTCTTCTCTTATCCATGCTTAAACGTTTCTTGGGTTAAATAAACAAGTAATGGTTGACAAGAAGAAGGGGCAAACTAATGCTTCATTATTTCTAGAATGAGTGGAAAGAGAGAGAAATAAAAGAGAGAAAAGACATTAGAAAAAGCAGGAAAACACCCGCTGGACAGAAGAACTGTACAGTGATGGATTAGTATCCAATTCACCTGTGCACTTTGAGTCTCTTAAGAATGGGACAGAGGTGATTCTGTGACACCATTTAACATTTCTGACATTGGCAGTGGCATCTTTTTGAAACAAATAGCTTTACACAGACTAAAGACTGGATTTTTTTTTTGACTGTGGTCTGCAAAAAGTGGGATGAGGATGAATAAGGAACTTTGGGAAGAGAATCACAGGTGAATGTTTACACCTATTTTTCCAGTATCCATCAACCTGGATATTCCTATTAGAAAATGTAGGAAAATCCAAATAGTTTAAGTGTATTTAAAATCCTTTAATTTTCTGTCTGATTTAAGATAAGGTTATGGGAAAAATGGGACAATATCAACTGAAGATGGATATTGTATTTGATATAGCTCAAGAAGAGCTAACTTTATAGATGCATTTTACAATGCACTTTATCTTTTCTGTCTAAAATGAATACATGCAGTGTTGCAGTAATTTAAGTGATGACAATCCATACCCTTTTTTATATAAGTGGACAAGTTTACTGTGCTATTTTGAGTTTTTCTAAAGAATATTTTTCTTCCCTCATAGTTCCTTTTTAATTCTGTACAATATTCACTCTCATCATTGCCAAGCTATAGCATTTTTCCTGTACAATTCAGTTAAAAAATCCCATATTGTGAGTGACAAAACTTCACAAAAAAGATTTTTCTTGGCCATTTTTCGTTATATGTTATAAACTTAAGTGATCTAAATTGCATTCTCAAGTTTAAAATGAAACTTGATATCTTTACCTTATCACATAGGAGTGAAAACTCTTGTTGCAACATGGAGTAAAGCAGGGTAAGAAATTTGTCTTTAAATTATATAGTTGTACAAATGTGGTCTTAGCCATGCCACAGGCTTTTCTCACTCCTCACAGAATAGTTGAGATGGAAACAAGACCAAGCCTTTGGTTAAAAAATCATGTACAACACAGAACCCAGTGGTCCCTGCTTTCAGACCAAACTGAGCATTATGCAACTATAATATTTTCTTCTTTATAATTACCCAGTTATTTGGAAAACAAGGCAGCTAATTACCATCTTATTTTCTCTGCTATAGTATATTATGATTTATTAGTGTAATAAATTACATGCTGTGGATTTTGGTGTCAATAATTACTTGGCACTATTACTGCATTAAATAATAGGGGAAAATACCTCCTGCAGAGTGATCTGGGCCTAAGTGACAGTATTTTTTGAAGAGATGATGTTCATCTCTTATCTACAATTCAGAATGTCAACATCACTCATGGCTGGAGGGTTTGTTTTGGTTTGGTTAGGATTTTTTTAGGGTTTTTTTTGGTTTTTTCTCTTTTTTGTTTTGCTGGGGTTTTTTTGTTGATGTTTGTTGTTTTTGTTGTTGTTTTTCATGGATGTATCTGAGTATACACACAAAGCTAGGGAAGGAAGAAAATTTGTAGATGTACAGTGTGAATGCTGAATTTTCTATTTGAGTATATTTAATTAGCTTTCAGAACTGCTGGATGGACAACAATTTTGTTCACATCATTTAAAGAAACAAATATTTTTCCTGAAATAAAAAAAATCAGCCTAAGTGACATAGGTAACACTTTTTAACATTTCTGGAAGGTGTAAAATTTTAGGGTTTTGGACTTTGCTCTTTGAAGCTGTTTGCATTCACTACGGATGTGGCACTTCAATTGTTTTTTACTTTATTTCCTAAATTACGTTGAAATTATCTAACAGATGTAGCTGGCATAAATATCTGGAAAGTTAGCATCACAAATCAGCATTCAATTCCAAAATGGTCTAGTCAATTCAGATATCAGTAGTCTGTATTCTAACATATCTGAACTTTATCATTAATTGGTTCTTGGTGATCGCTCAGCAGTTACACATACATACTCAAGACAGCCCTAAAGATGTGCCCTTAGGTGGCATAAATGCTATCTCAGATTGGCACTTCTGTAGTCCTAATAAACCAGCCATTAAATAGGTTGGCATTGACCAAAATCTGTTCATTAATAGGCTGGCTTCCAGCAAATTGTGTGATACTTGTTCTGCCACTATTATCACTGTCTCACTTCAATAGCTTATCACTGTCCAAGAAACCTGATTGTGAAATTCTATTTTGAGGAAAAATAATTTGAAATTCCTTTTATTCTTTTGGAATTATATTTCCTTCTGTGTGGGTGAGTTTATGATACTGGTTTAACAAAGTCCAAGTGGACATTACAGCTACAGGGATATACTACTGTGTACAAGTTTAATTTTCTGAACTCTGAAGTAGACATTTACTGAAGTATGACATGTATAATGTCTGTATGTCTTTTTGGTGTGAAAAATTCAAGATCAATCCAAGAACTGGCTAACTTCTCTGAATTTATGTATTTTATAATTAGCATATAAAAACTTTTAAGTATGTTTTGTCTACTGGAAGGTAACACATATAAATCAATTGCAAAAGTATTTTCCAGTTAAACCCTTATAAAATACTAAACAACATTTTAAAATACTTGTTGAAAATCAGTCTAGGATGTCGATTTTGAAGTGTTCTGATTTTTCTCTTTTCAAAATATAATGTAAGCATTTGCTTATTTTGTGATTTCTAATACTGATAATGCCTATCTCTCTTGGCTCATTGGTGCTATCTCCCCCCAAAATCCTACTGGGTGTGCCTGGTCTGAGCAGTGCTTGATAAATACTTATGATATAAACTGTTACAAAAATTACAAATTTCTGTTTAAAGTTACACGACAGATGCAGATTTCTTTGTCAGCTTTGCTCTGCTACACTTAATAATATTGAGATATGCCATCATTATCAGAAGCAATTAGTATTTATGGATAATTTATTTAGAACAAGAGACATTTTCTATATCCCAGTAGTTCCAATCAGTCAATAATGCCATAATGTTTTCTTTTTGTTCAGGACATGGTTATATTGAGGATGTGCTATAAAATACAGACTACTCTATTTTTTCTTCTTTTGTTTTTTGAAAAAAATTACTTATATCACTTATACTGAATTATATGAGAGTCTTCTGCCCCAGTCTCATCATAGTTGAAATTAATTTATTTTTCTCTTGGCTTAGCAAGTAGGTACCAGTGGAAGTTATCAGGTTAAAAATTAACAGCAGAACTGCTGGAATTTCTGAATCATCTTAGTCCCTTATTTCTGTGCAAGTTGGCAGGTCTTTAGTAAGGAGAGCTGGGTAAGTTTTCAAATAAGCTGCTTTTCAATGCAATGTGTAGCTGTACCTCAGTTTGAGGAGAGTTCCTATCTAGAATCAATTATCTAAGCCAGAATTAAACAAAAGCATTGTTCAGCAAGTGAGAAAGAGGTGGTGTTCAATTTCCTACTTGACCAAGTGTATTTGACATCTGGGAGGGCTCCAAAGGCATGAGGGTGTGAGGACCACAAAGGATTGGCTGCAGTATCAAAACGCTTTGTCATAGTTTTAAACTTTACATAAATAACCAAAAACCACCAAAAACAAACAAACAAACAAAAACACAGCCAAAAAAAACCCCACAACAAAGTTACAACTATGAATACTCTGGATTTACTTTTTTTAATTAATTGCTACAGCTTTTGTCTCTATTTTTCTTCTTCTCTTCACCTGCCCTCTGCCCCATCCAACTAGGAAAATAATGCATTCATCAGAGTGCAGCAGAACTCTCTGAGGTATTGGGAGATAACCCATGATTTGAGCCTATACATACAGGAAAGAGACATTTTCTTACAGAGAAACCTCTTACATTTCAATCAAATTATCAAGGGAACTTAAATAGAATTAAGTTCAGGCTGGTTGATGCCTATTGATGGATAGTTTTCAAAATCAAAACTTGCAATTTTCTATTGCTACTTCTAGAATCTAAAATATTCTGAAATGTTTTCTAATTAATGTCATTTTTAGGAATAGCTTCATTTTGGCTGTCTTTATTTAATTTTATGTATAGATTAAGCAGAGTCATTTTATCACAGAAGAAAAACTGTTAAAGCAGGATTTCTTGAGTAAGGTAAGCCTTAGCAGAGAAGAGTTGTGAAGGCATAAAGCACTCTCTGTCCAAGAACAGTGCTGAAAATAGTAATACATATTTTTAAAGTTTCTTTTTTTAAATAAGTGACTGATGAAATCAGATACAAGCATTGAACTATATGGTTTAAGTGTTGCAATATGCAGGATTTTGTGGACTGCAATCACTCTGCAACATGAGTAGAAAAAAAAATCATGCACATGAGACAATATTTATGTTCTTACATAAAAATATTGGGGTTTTTTTCTCAATATTTTAAAGATACTTTATTGTTTCCAAGTGTCTTTAAAGGTCTTGTCTTCATAAAATTACAGAAGAAATTTATAAATTTTTAATTCTGCATCGAGGATTTAGGTCTCTCTTGAAAGAGATGCTTCTTTTTGTACTAATAACTTGTTTGTGATTGACTACAGTCATCCAGCCTCATAGTGAAAATTCCAAATAATCAGTATAATTTTGTTCTTTCTACTTATATGCACATTAACAGGTAAGATATGCTAGCAACACTGAAGGCAGTATAAATTTCTCTGAGTGTTAGCTGACCTCACCCTCTCAGTTGGCATAGGAACAGGTGAATAAAAGCTTTTTTATAAATATATACTTTAAAGTGAATATTGACCTCTGATAGCATTTTATCATACTTTTCTGTGTCTAATTCTTGATTTGATATATTGATGGTGAACATGGGCTGGCAGATACCATGTAATTCACAAGTTTTTTGGACTCTCTCAGGTATCACTGCCTTTGTCCAGAATTGTGTGTGTTGTCTGCTTCATTTTTTTTCATGTGTGTAGCGCACCACATTTATTCGGCAGAGGTCCCTGACTTTTTTACACTCATATACATCTGTTTGCAAGGAATACTCTCTTAAGTGTTATTTCACTTTAGGAGTAGGCACATTTGTTTGTTTTCCTTGAACCTCTCATCAGGGCACAGCCAGGAGCAATTTTGAGGTATAACAATGCAGATGGGAGTGTTTTGCAGCTCTACTCCTCCCATGTGTGTGTGAAGTCATCATGAGAAGGGACCAAAAAGTGAAACAGTTGTCAAGATGTGACACAAGAAAGTTGGAGGCTTTCTGGGTGTCAACTCTTGAACAGCAAAAGTGGTGTTGGGATTATTCTCTCTGCAAAAAGAGGAGAGGAAATGGAAAAACTGAGATTGGTGAAAGGTGCTTTAACAACAAATTTTCCACTGTTAAATGGAAATTAGCAGCATTCTCCAAGACTAGTTAGCTCTGATGCCACTGCTGTGTTAGATGTGGGCAGTAATGATCACAAATATTTCTATGGGGAAGGTATGTGAATTTCTTGACAAAACCTGCATTATTCCAGTACTTTTTTGTTGAGTTTTTGTTGTAATTTTGTTTGGTTCGTTTGTTTTGGTTTTGCTTATTGGCCTTCTCTTTAAGGGTCAGATAATCAATTTGTTTCTTACAGTTTTGTTGCACCTGGTGGGGCATGGTAACTATCAATAAAATCAGTTTAAGTGGAGCCATGTGTATGGAAGGATTGTGTCCCTTCATTGAAATTATGTAATGATGGAGAAGAAAATTCAATTTACTATTTGAGACATGATAATGCTTAATAACAAACATTGCATGAAATTTTGAATCTTACACAAAATAAGTTGTTCTTTCATAGAGATGAAAAATAATCTTTGCATCATTAAATCACTGATGATCAAGGAAAAAAAAATCACTAAAATTGTATTCTACAAAAATAGTAATATAGCAAATGGCCAGTTATCCCAGCATTTCCCAATCACTTAACAGTAAATTTGTAGTTTAAATGTATGTTGTACTATATATATATATTTTTTTTTTAAATACCAATTTAAATATTTTTAAGTAATGGTAATACATTCTGCCATTTTAACAGATTCAGCTTATCCAAACCCATTCTTAAATGGTTATCTCTATCTTTAATTTCTACTTTCCTATTAATTTTTAATCCTTATAAAGTCTTAACCTACCATGGTTCTGATGAGCCATTTTGGCATTATCAATTACACATATCTGTACTGAATTAATATTATTTTAGTAGTAGTTGCTCCCACCTTCTGTGATCTCCTTTTGTAAGGTTATTTTTTTTCTCCCTACAGTGTTAGGATATGACTCAGTTTCAGCTTTGCATTTCTAGTAAAATGCTTGTCTAGAATATAAGGAAGGACTCTGCCTGTTTTATTGTCTAATATGAGGAAATTCCAGGGAACATTGGGGCAAGCTAAAAATGCTTCTCTTTGCTCAATAAAGTTGTCAATTCTGCACCTGCCTACCCTCTGTTCCTTGGTGCAAGATGGCAGCTTCTGCTGTGGGTTGTATCATGATACTTTAAATGAAGGAAAAATGGAAGGAAAGAAAGTCCTGTGACCTGTTGAAAACCCCAATAAAGATAAAGATACCTAATCCTTGATTTCTAAAGTAGTATCAAATTTTCAACTCTTCTTTTAAAAACAGTATTCAGAAACTAATTTATTTTCACTGTGACTTTTTAAAAAAAAAAATGTACCAAAGTGTGAGGGCATGTCCTGGTAGGTGTCTACTTTTATAAATCTATCCTTTTGTTTGTTTATTTATTTATTTATTTATTTATTTCTCTGATTGTAGTGTGTTACAGTTTAACTAACAATATAAACAGTATAACTACACAATTAATCATCCAGCTATGAGAAATATTTAAAGTTTCTTGTAAGGGCAGTGACTATATGAATATATGAATGAATATAAGGTTGCACACATCCCATTTTTCTTCATAACAATGATTGAAAGGTACCTGATTTTGCCACTATAAATAATTAAGTGTCATAACCATGAAATGCTTACACATCTAATTTCTGCTTGACTTTTTTGTAAGTTCAGGAATAGTTTAGAGTGAGAAGACACAGATTTTATTTTATCTAAATAGATGCATGTGCATATATGTGTGTATATATTTATTGGCCCAAATTTGGGTTGAAAAGAGTAGGCTAATCACATACAATTATTGAATTAAATTGTATTTTGTATGCTGCTTCACATATTCATGTGACCTTTTTTTGAGTGGCAACCCTTGCACACTTAGCATGCTCTTTTCATTACTGTAACTAGAAATATTCTGTCCTCTGAGTCAAATATAGTTAAAATATTCCTTATGTGGGTCTGAAGTTCATTGCTGCATGTAGAAGTGTCTGAGTGTAGTCTTGAGGAATTAAAATATATATTGCTGCATGCAGGTCTCAGTGGCCTGTTGAGATTCTCCCATTTTCTAATCAAATGAGACAGCTCTTTCTTTAGGTTTACTGGAGTAAACTGTTATTTTTGCAGGGCCTGTGATTCATTAAACATATGAGGGGCAAGCACAATTTTTTCAAAGCAACTTATTTTAAATAATAAAAATTATAGCAGTGATATGGTAATTAGAGAGGTTTCAGTGTTAGCAGATGTACTGAGAAAGTCATTTAGTGAGAAAAGTGTAAGCAAAGCAATTAAATTTGCATAAGAAATGCAACAGAGTAACACAAGTCTACAGATAACTTTATGGGCTTTATATGTGATATGCATACATCTTCTAGAGTGTGTATATGCATATTTTAAGACTCTAAAGAAAATTGAAGAACCAGATGACTCAGCTCAGTAACTGAAGAAAGAAATATGTCCTGAATTAAAATGAGACACCTTGCTGAGGTAGAGTGTGCTTATATTTGTTTTCTTTTGCATAATGAGTAGCTCAATAATATTGTTTTCTTCAGGACCATTGATCAATCGTCTTTTACATAAATGGCTCCAAATATAAATAACAGAATTTTTGAACATTTACCAACAAATACTTGTACTCTTCTTTGAGGCTGACAGTAATTAAAGTTTATATTTTTGAGAAGACAGACATCAAACACAAAGGATCTTGGTTCCACAATAGGAATCCATGAACAAATTTATGCTTGTGAAACCACAAATAATTGATATCTTAAACTATCCCTTTTTTAATGGGCATGCAGGTGATTTAGTATTTGAAGTTTAGTGAAAAGGAACAATCAGAGATCTCCCTACTCCAAAGAACGCTTTTGGTATTACATTTTTATCTATGATTCTTTTACAAATCAAATGGGAAATACAGAGAATTTTTACAAGCAGCCACTTTTTTGTCACCTTATATGTCAGTATGCTTTCAAATGCCATAAACCAATGAAGTGTTTTCTTGGAACCCAAACATTCTGGGATGTCTTTACATTTGGTGTATGCATGTGCTTCCAGAATAGGGTGTCTTTTTCATATTTTTCCATATTAAAAAAAAATAAGAAGAAATCCTGACTTCATGAAGAGATGTGTTGCTGAGTTTTCTTTTAAGAATGCAATAAAGACCATTCAAATCAGAAACCTCCAAATTATACTTGCTAGATTAAAGAACAAATTTTTAATATAGTTGGAAGTGTAGAGTTGGCATATTTGCTATATGTTGCATTTTATTTAACGAATTCTGTCTATTATACAAGTCATTATTTTACTTGATACATTGAAATTATTTATTATTTTAGACTTGGCATGCATGAAATTTCTTAATGAAGGACAGATTTTTAAGAGGTGTGGTGATATAAATTAAAGGGCAAGCACTAAAATCTCAGTAACACCATAATCTCAGAATACTCTTGCATTTCCTCTCTGCATTTCTTTGGAGAGTAGAAGAAAAGCTTGCACACTCTTGCATGGATTAATTTCAGTACCCACCATTTCAAACACACAAGGAACATGAGTTATCTGTGTCAGAAACCTCAGATATTTCCTGCATTTGTCCTTGGAAGTTACTTTTGATTTTTTTGTTTCTGGGTTGTGGACTGGAAATGCATTGTTGTAATTTTGTCTGGTGTTAAGAAACTAAAGGAAGCATTCTGTTGTATATCTGTACTAGCAAACAGTTCGTGAAGATACAACTTTTGTGATGACTGAAACTAGGACTGTGGAAACCACTCATGTGCCTTCTACGTACCTGGCAGAGATCCTTCACCTTCTGCAAGCCTTGTCTGAAGTGGAAGATCGCCTTAATTCTCCTGTTCTGCAGGCTAAGGACTGTGAGGACCTCTTCAAACAAGAAGAGTGTCTCAAGGTAAGATGGAAAGATTTTCTTAGCAATGATTGGATTGCATCATTTTGGGTCTTCTGTATGTTGGTAGCCTGTGCTCACTTTGAGACATCTGTTTTACAAGCTCTAAGCCCATCTCTGTGATGTGTGCATATATGGATGTTTTTACTTGGGGGCACATTGGGGTAAAATATGAAAAACTCTGAAGTGTTCATTTATTTTTGCCTGTTTAACCTGTATTTGGAGGGCAAGAGCGTTACTGTATCTGCATATTAAGTCCTTGAATGGGAGAGAAAGGATGGAGAGGCATGGTGTATTTAAAGATAGAATTTGTGGTTAAAGGTTTGTTTGCATGTGACTAATGGAAAAACAATTCTTCACTGAAATGTTTTTTGAGCACTGGAACAGGCTGACAGGGAAGTGGCTGAGTTGCCATCCCTAGAGGTATTTAGGAGATATGTAGATATAGCACCTGGGGACATGGTTCAGTGATGGACTTGAAAGTGCTGAGTTAATGGCTGGACTTGATTTAGAGCTTTTCCAATCTAAATCACAGAATGTTCTGAGTTGAAAGGGAGCCACAAGGGTCATGAAGTCCAACTCTGAAGCGAATGGCCCATGCAGGGACTGAACCCACAATCTTGGTGTTACTAGCACCATGCTCTGACCAACTGAGCTCATCTCCTGGTGGTGAAGTGATTTTGTGATTCTGTGATTGGTAACTGTAAGTAATTACTAAGTAACCCTGTCAACACCCAATCTTGCCTGTTTGCTTTTAGTGTATGATTTCTAAAACTATTCCTATTTTCACAGGAACAAAACCAAGTAAAATTTAGCTGTTGCATACCATGTTAGACCAAAAAACCTTGAGGTCTTATTGTGTCTGTACTCCATGTAGTTATTTCCATTTAGTAAGCAAAACAGAGAATATTATCCAATAAGTAGATAATGTAGTTAAGAAAAAGCAAAATCAGTATTGTTAGTATGACTTTAAATATTACTGTGTGGTTTCTTCAATGCTTGAAATATTACTGTCTGGTTTTTTCAATGCTTGCAACACTGAATTCCTTTGAAACTGGTGGAATTTTTTTCAACACAGAATTGACATAAGAAGAGAATGAGATTAAAGTTGTAAGCCTAAGTAGATGAATGAGTTATCAGCTTTTGCAGAATAATGTTTGTGTGAGGAAAGCCTTGTAAAAAATTGTGCTCAAGTGCTGTATATAATTACAGCAAGTCCAAATTGTCATCCAGCATGAAGAGAAGACTGTATTTCCATTTTTCTGTGATTATTTAGGAAAAGGATTTTTTTTTTTTTAAGAAGTAAATATTAGCCTAAAGAGGCTGGAATTTGCCTACAGTCAGCTATAAGAAAGAAGCTTAGAGGGAGAATCAGGGCAGTGGCTCTGGCTATATGCTTTGAATTTTCCTCTGTGGGAGCTCATTTATCTCTTTCCACATCAGAGGATATGTAACAAAACCACATCCATATGCTGCTGGTAGCTTCTGTAAAATCACATCTGTTTATAATTCTTATACATTCATAGATATAGATTTTAGGCATTTGTGTGCACAGACACATGTGCACACACACAAATATTCTGACTAACTTGTGAAAATTAGGATGGTTCCAGTTTCCTAGCAAGGCAGTAGAGTTGGATAGTGAAGCATAACAGTGGAGTGTTGGATCAAAGCAAGCACAGAACTGGTAATAGGATGTTGATCAATAGATGTCAAATACCAGTAGGCTGTTTCTTATACCACTTGTGATTTAATATCAGTAACTTAAAGTCAGTCTGAGTATTGAAGCACAAAACACGCCAATCTAATTGTCATTCTTCATTTTAAACAATCTCTTCTGCACAAAAAACAAACAAACAACCAAAAACAACAAAAACCAAGTTATATACTATGTAAATCATGGCTAATGAGCACCTACTTGGTCCTTGTTGATGAACTTCTGTTCACTAATAGATTGGATGGAGAAATAGAGGATGGAGAAACCTCAGGAAGTTTACTGGGAAATTAGTTCCTTTAGTTCTTAGTTCCTTAGTTCTTCTCATGCTTTACATTGGGGCTATCTTCATCTGATTTATATCTGTAAGTAATCTGTTGTTCACCCACATACATTTGGTATTATTGGAGTTGACACCAACTTTAATAATATTGATTACTGAGGTTACAAGTAAGTACTACCATAGGTTTAATTTAACTGAACTATTAAATTGTTATGAGATGCATTTGTGGGCACAGTTCCATCTTCCTCCAAAATAAATCTCTTAGAAGAGGCAAATGGGTCTTGCACATTCGTGGGCTTTTGGAAGGGTATAGGTTTGATCTGAGCCTGCTTAATGAATATTTATTTCCAAGGAAAAGCATCCATCATTGTCATTATCCTGCAGTAAAAATAGAAAAGTAGTGCATAAATTGTTCAGCAGCTGGTTGGAAAAGGTTTGAAATTAAATTGTCGTTGATTTTTTTTCTCTGACAGATTTGCATGAATCAAATTACAGAACTGTCATGAATAGCTCTGTGTTTTAAAACTGAGCTTTTGATTTTTTTTTCACTCCCATTCAGAAAGAATCCATTTTAATTAATCTGTGAAAGGAAAAATAGGTTTATTTACAAGAATCAGTGGTAACAGCTTTGAAAATTTCCTCCAGAGTAAATATGTTTAGTAAGACTTAAACATGATTGCTCATAATCAAATAGGATAAATATTGAATACAAGTAAGAAATTGCTAATATCAATTGTCATAGCACAGACTTTTTATATCAAAGTCATGTTAAATAGTAAAATATGAGGTTTTGTAGCAAAAATCTGGTAGCTTTTAACATTTACTAAACTGTAATACTTTAATGAGCACATTTATTGTATCTGCTGAAACCAGCTCATAGGAATGTTTTGCTCTTGATTTTAAGCTTTAAGGAGTGGAAAAGTCAGATAGAGAAACCAAGTCTTGTCACTTTATCTCATAAAGTGAGCATTGCAATGTTTTCATCATCCCATTTACAAGCTCTTTCAAGTATTATGACATACAGTACCTCAGCTTTTCTTTATCACTGTGCTGACAGTACTTTACTGACAATTTAAATATTACAGTTCTGTCAAAGATGAAACTTGAGTTGATTGTACAGAAAACTGTGGTTCACAGATTGATGGATTAGTAAAGTTTGCCTGATATGCTCTCACAACAGGACAACTGTTGTTATAAGCACACACATTATTTCTGTTTGCTGCTGATGATGTTCATATTGATGGAGTTCACAATCTTTGAGCTACCTGTGTAGAATTGATTTGGATTACAATGGATTCAATTTCATGAAAAAAATGTAGGGTTAAAATGCTCTCAGATTTTAGTAAATTATCCTTCCTTGCAACTGATGTTTCAAATGTTTCCTAAATGTTAAATCACTGTAAAAATTTGCATATATTCTACTTAATATGGTTATGTTGTTCCTACTAAGACAAAGTTTTCCTGTGTAATGATCATCTCATGCAAGCTACTTGACTAGTTCAGGCTCCAGATTATTTAGTAGGAAATGTATACACTCGAACAAATATCCTGATTAACCAGAGAATAAAACTAACCCATATTTATCTTTGCTAGCACACAAGAGAAGTGTATTAAAATGAAAGAGGATACCTGGAATTTAAGAAAATTTTGTTAGTAGAATTTTCAAGGATCATTGTCATAGACATGGCAGAGTTATACCTATTCATTACTTAATTCTATTAACTTTGAATTTAAAACTTATTCCCTGAGGTTGCTTGCATTATATAATTTTATGGGAGACCTGCGGTAGGGCCTGTAGATTTTAGAACCTCTTTTTATTATTTTTTTTAAAGATTCTTAATTTTGTCAGGAACATCTTATTGTAGAATATGATTATACACTTTGCTATCATATTTTTTAATGATATCATAGTTTTAATATGGAAAGCCATCTGGCTCTGAGGAAGAGATTTATTATATATGTAAGATAAATATATATAATGCATAATTTCTCTAACAATTCTTCTTCTAGTTAATCTTCTTCTGTATTTCCCATATGCATTTTATTTAGTTCATTGAAAATTGGGTTGGTTTCCCTGTTGTTTTTTAAATGTAAATATTTTAATGCTCTGATTCATCTTTTCTCTTCTTTTTTCCTTTGGTAATCCTTCATCTACTGACAGATAGAGCAGGGTTTTTGCACTTTTTTCTACTGTGTTGTATTTCAGAATATAGGAATTCATTGGACACATGACACATCCAGAATTCTGGCAGCAAGAATCCCCTTTCAAAATGGTTTATGAAGCCAGTCATACCCATACTAGATATTGTAACTCATAATTCTATACAGTTTTTTAAACTGTAATTAATTTGTGGAATTTTTCCAGCCATTCATGCTTACCAACAACTGTGCTGTTACTGGATTTCATGTTAGTAGAAAAAGCATGAAATATTGTAAAAAATCTGCTATAATTATATGTATGTATAAATTATATATATATAAATTATCATTCTACAAAATTTCAGAATAAAAAAAAATTTTTTTAATCTCACACAGTGGAATACATATTTGATGTGTACTAAGTGATTTTTATCAAGAATAATCACGTAATATGAAATTCAGAGTGATTTTTCTGCTGTAGCTCAATAGAACCCAATTACCCATCATTTAGAACTGAGTGTGCTCACATGCACTCTCCAAATAGATCTGTCAGTAACACTGTGCTTGGTGACAGATTTGTACACAAATAGCCAAGGAACTGAATTTTTACAGGAAGTTGTCTTTCTCTGGCAGATAAAGACAAATTCCAGGTAGTGAAAATGAACTGAGGCTTGAGTCTCTAGCACTCGGATTTCTCTTTTAAGAGCAGTGAGATGGATAAGTCCCTAAAGGCTACTGTCACTTTAGCTCCTAATGATCTTCTGTTTTCCTTTTTTTCTAAAAAAATTAGCTCTGTTTGCTTCTGTTAACCACGTTACAAAATCTCCCAAGGCATTGTTGATAACTGCTTGCAGATCATTCTCTTCAACATGAAAGATAGATGGGGAATTTGTTTGAGATACATAAGTATATTTGTACATGTATATATATACATGATTTCTCTTTTATTTATTTTTTTCTCTCATGGACATTCTTATACTCCTTTACAGAACATCAGCTGTATTATCTTGTTCTTTCTGTAGAAGATCTGCTTTAAAAAAAAGCAAAATTCTGACTTAGAAATTTGATACCTTTTTCATAGACCACTAATTTTAAACATAAGAGATATATCACTTACCAATTCTGAAGTGCTTAGATACATTTCATCTATTTTTAATATTTAGAAAATTGGTCTACTTGGTTGAAAAAACCTAAAATGTAAATATACATAGGCACATATATTAATCTTCACTTGGTTACTTAAACACGTGGAACTCAAGAAGTGCCTTCTTGTGTGGCTCAGATGAGCTGATAGTCAGGCCTACTGAAAAGAAAAGCCACTTCACTCAGGTGCTTAAGTATGTCCTGGCACCTTATAACATTTCAATTAAAGTTTCTCCTGTTCTTTAAATGTGCAATTTTTTAGTCAGGGATGAGGTTTTGTGGAAATGCTAACTCCTTTATATCAGTGGGATATATCTTGGACTATTTAGAGGCATTTTATGTTTTTATCATCTGATATTTCTTGCATTCAGATTAGTAACATTGAATATCTGAATTATCCATGCCCTGAGTGTGTAAAACAAAGACTTAAGTAGACCTGAGTAAGGAGCATAGAGTATGAGACATTTTCTGGGAAAGTCAAATGAGATTTGTTGAGTAATGACACAGACTCAGCCAGCTTTCCCTCCACATGATAGATTGCTGACAAGGAGGAAACATGTTCCTTATTGTGACTCATCCCAGAGACAAGACATCTACCATTCCCTTTTGATTTATAAATATTCATTTAGTCTGCTTAATGTAAGTCACGTTTCTCATGACCTAAAAATTCAAATTATTATTCATATGGGGGATGTTATGGAATGAACTTTCCCCTGCCACCCCCAACAAATACCATATTATAGTGCTAGAGCTCTAGGAACTCAGGGAACCCAGAGTATTTTTTCTTTCTTTTTGCAGGGTGGTTTTGTATGAAATTATTTCAATGCATTGCCTTCGCATTTACATAAGGACTTCAAGGACTTTATATTTTACAAAATAGTAAATACAGTGTAATAACTTTAATTAGTTAAAAAATTACAAGCGATTTTGTCGGGTCAGGAAATGTAAATACTGACATGAGAACTTTTGAGCAAATAGCACTTTGTTTCCCCTCCAGCCATCAACTTCCTCAGATCTATTTCATTCAGTCTTCAAAGAAAGGATGGGCATTCAATTATTATACCAGGTTATTGCAAAATTACTCCTATCATCAATGTTATGGTTTAATTAGCATTTTGTACCAATCTCTCTTTTTTATGAACAATTACTTTTTGTTTATAAAAACAATGTTTTGTTTCTATTTTTTAAAATCTTCCTATTACAGAGCATTAAGGATAGCCTGGGGAGACTGCAAGGTCATGTAGAAATTATTAACAACAAGAAGACATTGGCTTTGAAAAATGTTACACCAAAGGAAGCAGCAAATATACAAGAAAAGCTGACTCAACTTAATTCTGAATGGGAGAAAGTTAACAAGATGTACAGGGACCGACAGGTGTAAGTAACTTTTAAAACTTACTCTTTCTGATGGCTTTTTTCAGTATTTGGCCTATTGTTGATGATTGGTTTTATGCTTCTTTTGTCACAAACAATAATTTCTTCTAACTGAGGAGAGAATATCTATATAGAATTGTTATTTAATTTGTGAATGTTCTAGTAAAACTGAAAATATGAAAATATTTTGACCAGCTATCACTTGCATTGACCCATTGAACTGGTAATGGTACATAAATTGCTATGGATTTATGGGATATACCTTTTTTTCCAGCATGAATACTTAAGAGTTAACAAATAACTTTGCCTTAGATTAAAAAGTTGCAGTTTCAAGAATTTATTGAATTACCACAGAAAAGTCCATTACAATTCTTCTGAGAATGAATGGCATTAATCTGATAATGAAAATCATTTTATATATATCAATTGTTCCATTTATTGAAACTTTCCATTCATAGGAATTCTACAAAATTGGCTCTTCGGCTTTTCAGTCAATACTGAAAACTTGACATTAAAATTTTTGTTTGCTATGCCACCTCAAAATACAAGAGATTGATATTTGATAGAATATCACTTTTTGCACTACAAATATGTTTTGAAATATCATTTATCTAAGAAAATTTTGTTAAAAATTTTGTCATTATTATACAAAAAATTAGCTTTATGTGCAAATTATTAGATTAAAGATAGAATAAGACATGATTCTAAATGTGTAAGCAGTTACTGGAAGAAAAAAAATACTTCATGTGCATTTAGCCTGTACCAACTTTGCTCTACAATCCAATTCTTGGTAACGTGTATGTTTTCCTTACTTAGAAATATTGGTAAATAGCTGTCACTTTGCAGATTCCTAGAGACATTATTTCCACTGTCAGCCAGTCTCTAGCTTTGATTTTAGATTGCTGGAGAGAGAAGAGAGTAAAGCTTAAAAAAATAATAATCATAGAGATAAATAGTAAAAAATCTAAGTCAGTAATATTTGTGTCATCTCTGCTTTATCTCAACAGTTAAAGTGTAAGAAATTGAGACAGATTTATAGTGTGGTAAAGTTTACAAATTCTTCTTCTTTGCCTGTTGTTTTGTTGGTTTTGGTTTTTTCAAATAGCAAGTCCTGTTCTAATGTGGTAAGAAAATTCCTTCTCAGTCATGATGCCATGTACAAAAATGAAGGATAAGTTAGAAAAAAGGTTGAAGAAAATCTGCTCACACAGATAATAAGACCAGGAGATATTTGCTTTTGAGCTTTTCCCAGAGAATGGCTTTGCCCAAAGTCTTACTCACCAAGCTCTGAGAAACCTTGGGAATCTCCTTTCTCTAGACTGGCTTTTCCCAGCCTGTTACTGTTTTAGTAGACCAATCTTTGAGAAACCTTTGGAATCCCCTTATATGCATTTTCTGACACTTGTGCATAGCAAGGACAGCAATTTAGTTAGTTGAAAGCCTGGATTATGATCACTGACACTCAATTATTCGTTATTTAGGCTGTAGTGGTATTTAGCCAGCAGCAGAAGTCTTGTGAGGTGAAATGAATTAGTGTTTGTCAGGTATTTTGAGGTCATCAGATAAAGGCAGTGGAGAACTGTAAAGTATGATTACTGTCTGGCTGGCCTTTGCCTGGGGCACTTACCCTGGTTCAGTATGATGGACAGCAGCTCAAGGTGATGATAAGCTTGACTGCTCTCTGATTCATACACCTTTATTTTTCCTATAATATTTTTGGTTTGGTGTCAGCCTAAAGAGGTCTTTTTTGAACTCTAGATGGTCCCTATAGCTCCTGCTGTTCTTTGAGGGGCATTTGGACTGCACATGAATCCAAGGGATGAGGTGAAGGAAGACAATATGGCCTTTAGCATTTTACTTCTAGCAGTTTGTGTCTGTAAGGGGTGAAAGTATCAGTGTAACTCTGCCCTGGAGACATGGATGAAGCTGTGTTTAGGAGATATGCTATTGATGATGATGCTAAAGGACAGGTTTGGAATTATTATTGGAGCTGTCTTTCTTTCAAGGGAGCGTTTCTAAGTGAATGTGAGTATTCCATGTTTGAAAGGTACCAGGAACAAAAATACTGGGACTGTGTTCATTTCTGAATATTGGTTTTATGAAATCAAAGGCTTGTAATAACATGGAAATTATTGTTTTAATAAATGAAAAGTCAGCTATTACCATGACAGATGGAAGAACAAAGCAACTTTCCTTACCACTGTAGTTACTAGAAGAGAGCTTACTCTAAATGTTATAGAAGTGATTAGAAACCTTCATGTTGCATTTTTTTGTGTGAAATTGATTTCCTTGAAGTCCTGATTCATATCTAGATACTTTATAATTAACTCTAGAGTGAGTTCCTTTTAATTAGAAATCAAAATAGATTTTCAGTTTGTTTTATAGCAGAGCCTGCACAGTTTGACAGAAATACGCTATGAATGGTGAGCACGCAAATACCTTTATAAGTGCAGTTCTTCTACAGTTTTTGAAAATCTTATTTCACACTTTGACTTTATCATATTTCCTGTATTTAAATAAGAGTTCATATTGCACTTAGTGTAATATAACAGACAATATTTCACTGGGGGAAAAAAAATGCTGTGGTCATCCTAGAGTGTCCTTCCAGTGGCTTTAGAAACCTAGGACATATGCAAATTTTTTATTCTCTCAAAACACAGTGAACCACTAATCTTCACATACTAATTTTTAAAGTCAAGCCTGTATCTAAGCATGGTTCTTTGATAAGTGACTTTCTTTTCTGTTCCAATTAATATCAGAACATGGTAACTCATTATGTTCCCAACAGATAAATGGGAGTGAAATCATCTTACACCAAGTGGAATTTTTTCCCTCGGTTTCAGTTTTATGAGTGCAAAACAAACTCCAGGAAACAGCAGGAAAAATGCCCTGATTTGTCTTTTGTGAGCAAAAGAGCAATTGATGATTAAATTTATAACTTCAACCTTTGCTTGATACTAAATTTTTATGTTATCTTTCCAAAAGTTGTATTAAGATAATAGAATCTGAATTTTGAAAGGTAAGGTGTTAGTGCCAGTAAGAATAACCACTCAGATGTCATAGTTTTTACTGTCCTTGTACCAGAATTTCACAATAGTCTTCCTTCTTTCCAACAGTTATAAATACTGGAGTTTTTTAGGTATTAATCATGAGTATTTAGGAAGTGACACTAACACCAGGTTCCCTATATACCAATTAAATGTACTACTCAATTAAATGAAAACATAATTTTTTTAAATGAGAACACATAATTTTTGGAGAAAAAAAACACAATAAAAGATAGACTTTTAAATTACTATCTTATATAACTTTTTATCCTATCAGCATGCCACTTGTAAAAGATCTTGTTTGTCTTTTCAGGATATCATCTTCCCATTATATTTATGCCTAAGTCTTTTTTCTGTAAACAAGTGCTCCCTAAAATTAAGGAAGCACTGAAACGGTCAGAAATCACTGAATCAATGAAGTTCAACAAAGTTTTCCAAAACTGATGTTAGTTTAAAATATTTCTTTAGGAATTGCAGATTAGAATGTTTAAAAAAAAAAGACAAACAAGGCAGAAAAAGTAAGAAAACACTCAAATTAATATAATTCAAAAGCAAAATACTGAAGTGCCAGGCAACTAATTTTTGCCTTTTTCATGTCTTATTTAGGAATTATCTTCCAGGGCCTACATTACTGACTATATTAATGCACATCTAATTAATCTCAAATCCACTAAAAATTAAATGTTATGAGAGAATGTGGAGAAGTTGATATCAGATATCTTTAGAAAGTGCTTCTAGATAATTCTGAAAAGTAGAAAAAAGTGATATGCCAATCTTTTATAAGAAAAGATAGCAAATCCATAATAACGATAATAAAAATACATTGAGGCTGTATGAAATTCACAGACAACTAGCAATTTTTATAGTAATAAGAGTAAAACATAAAAAAAGTTAATAGGTTTATACTAAGAATTAGTTTCATTTTTGGATAACAGTACCACTGTCAACTTTTTCTGGATAACATTAAATTAGCTCTTGATTATCTTGGTAAGGGTGAAGGAAAACATTCATTATACATAAAGGATTGATTCATTGTCAGAGAAATAATATTTTGTGGTAATATTTTTATGACCACATGGTAGCAGATGTCATAATCCCTGACTGATATATTCTGTTGAGTTGAGAACTAATCAAGTTCTTGGATCAAGACATTAGAAAAAAGAAATCAAATACATTAATTTTTCAAATGTAAGTAACCTGCCTATGTTCTGAATTACTGCAGAACAAGAAAGCCTTGAGGACATTCCTGTTTATGGTATCTGAATCAGATCCAGCTTCTCTTGCTTAGTAGAAATTATAGAGATACAGTACTGAGAGATGTGCATTCAGCCCAAGTGATGTATTAAGAGTAAAGTTATCTTCTCGTAGTATGAGATATTTTCTTGGAGCAGTATCTATAAGCAACTGACAAGTGAAAACCCAGATGTTAGAATACTAAGGAAATTATTTTCTTGAGTATAGATTTCCAGAAACATGAAACTCGTCTTTCATGGCCTCCACCTCCTACTTCAGAGTGGTCCAACTCTCTCATTCATCCCATGCAAATCTTGTATAGATTTCTCATTAACATTCCACTATGAAACCATGCTTAGGTCTGAATCCCTTTGTGACTGTTCATTATAAAACTACTTAGCCTTTCAAAGAATCCAAACTCTACTAAAAGATAAAAGGGGCACATTTAGAACTTTTTAAGAAAATGGTTTTGTAGCCTTGAGTGCCATATCTATCTTAAAGGACATCAAAATAGAATTATAGAATTATTGTAAGTGATTTTTAATTTTAATTAGATATACTAGGGAGCCATTTAGGCTATTTATGTTTTCCTTCCCAGAGTTTCTCAGTTGAGGATTTCCAATTTCCATCTGAGGCACTAACAATGCTGTGTAAATGTGAAGTCATTGAAGATATGAGTCGTGTGACCTACCTTTAGCTATCCAGGTTTTAGTTACCTATTTTGCAGTATTTGCTTGTGCTCTTTCTCAATTCAATCCTGCCAGGCAATCCTTTCCCAGGTACCCGCTGCACTATTTATTGTGAGTCTCTGACTCTTCAGGGAGACCAGACAAGATAAGACTAGATACATTACTTTTGGAGAGATAAAATTAGGGGAGATTAATCTTAAGCTAGAAAGTATAACAAAACAATGCAGTTTAATTTATATCTAAATGTGTTTTATATATCTCTTTCACTAAGCCCAGTCAGCATTTCTTTGTACTTGCTTTAACTCTGACAAAGTGAATGACAAAAATTAATGTTAGCTGGCTTTGTTTCAGTACTAGGAGAAGAGCAACTAGTGGAAGGCATAGGTATTTTAAGAGAAAGTGAGAAATAGTGACTGTTCTCTTCTGAAAAAATGTCTGCTCACATATTTCTGTTGAGGTTGTAAGTCTTGTTATTAGAATTACCCTTGGCTCGGGATTCAAGGTGAAAGTGAAAACCAGAACAGATTAGTTCATCCCCAATGTGAGAAGAAAATTATTTCCTTTCTAATGTTAATCTCAAAATAGTTACCATGCCTTATTTACATGCAGGGTAGATTTTTTTTCCTTCCTTTTTTTCACAGTGACTCAAATTGTTCATTTAGATTTTGAAAAGGGCAGCTTATAATGCTTGAGTCTTACAGCCAACATTAGTTGTTAATTTATTTCCATACCCTGCTTACTGTATAAAAATGCATTCCATAGCAGTTGCTATATAATCAAATTCTTGCAACAAATTTGCCACTTGATTTACCCCCATAATATTGCACCATCAAATTAATGTATTGGTAAGTTTCACTGGTTACTTAATTGCTAGCAAGTAAGTATAAAATAATATATAACAAGCAGGTGTAATATAACATATAAATGTTTTATTATGGACAATCTAGATGGGGCTTTCTGTCAATGTTTTTAAGGTAAAGAAACCCAAAATATATATAAATATTTGTGTGGCCTAGTTTATAACTAAAAGATTAAATTTGTAGCAAAGTTGGAAAATATTTTTACCTTATATATGGACATTAAAATGTCTCTTTTCGTGGGGCACTATATATAAGATCATCTTCTAAATGGAACTGCTATAAGTAAAATCTAAAATTATTTGTTAAACTTTAATAGCAAATTTGAGGCAGGATAAGAAATAACACTGCAGCTTTTGGGAAAAGAGCTATGTTTATTAAATCTTTGTCATAGTGTAATTAAAGAGTTTAAAACAGGAAAATGTTATGGGAATTGAAGGTGCCTGTATTGTAAAATGAGGTGAAAATAATTCACAATTTCTTTTAATAAGTAGAGGAGATAATCTTGCATGTGTTTGTGCTGTGAAAGTGTTTCAGATGAAAAAGAATCTTGTATGTTTTAAAATCTCCAGCCCTCAAGGCTGACAATTAGCATAACTTAGCATAACTTTACTGTAAAATGCTCAGTGACAAAACTGCACCACATTCATACAGGAATTATTGTAGAGCCTTTTTATGCTGTACAAACAAAGATTTTCACTGAAATTTCTGGGAAATGTTATGGCTTAGTCATGAATATGTGGGCTGTAGAACTATGGGAATGCAAATATGTATGAAGAGAATTGCAGGCAGAAGCAAATAGACTCTGAGCCATCTGGATATGAACTGTCTGGGGCCTTCATGTCAGATACACAAAAAAATATGACATGGTGGGCAGTGTCATAAGCTATGAGACACAGCTGCAGTGAAGGGTATACTTGCTTTAGGGACAATGCTGTGTTAGTGGATCTGCAACTTCCCAGATAGTCCTGATTTATAGCCAACCATCTCAAGGCACAGGCAGAGCTCATTCATGCTTAGCTGCAGCCATCCATGTAGATATAGCCTAAGAGAACTGCAGGACATCCTCAGGTCCAAAACTTTATTTGCTGTGACTTCCATTACCTTCTGTAAGTGTTGAAAATAAGGTATACTTTCACTGTTGGTATTGAATCATTGCATTGTGCTGTGCCAGAATTTTTTAGCTGGATGAATATTTAGCTGGGTCAGCTGTGCACTGGGTGAAGGATGAGATTGCAGGAACTTCCATTAGGTCCAATGCATACTGGATGTACTAAGATGAGCTCCTTTGCAGAATTCCCTTAATTCCCTTGAAGCTTTTTAAGGAATTGCTGCTCTCTAGTTGCCATGGTGCAGTGTACACCTCCCTGCAAGTACCTCCCAGGAAAGCATTTTTGGCAGTAGAGGGAGCCTAGTCTTCTAACATCTGTAGCTAAAGTCAGAAGTTACAGTTTTCTGGCTTATACAGTTTTCATCACTATTGTTTCTCACTCTTATCTCATATTTGATATGTTGTTGCTATCATCTAATAAATATAATTTTCTCTTGCTTCCTCCAAGGCAGTTTGAAAGGAACTTTTTTCTTTTATTATATGTATTACATAAACCTCTATGTGCCAAAGAGACAAAGAAGACACACATTAAGTTTGGAGTAGAAAGCAGCAAGTTTTGTGTTTAGACTCTGGTACTAATAGCTTTGAGGTTACGAGGTTCAGTCTGGTGACCTTCAGTAATTCAGGGGGGATAGTCAACTTTGAAATTTTCTTTTTTTTGTGGGCAAGTCAGTGTTTGAGGTGATTTTGGTGAAAGCTAGTTAATATTTCTGGTGTGATCCAAACTGTTGCAGCTATGGAACTGACAAAAAACATTTACTTTGTCTAATTCTTATAGCACTTGGTACACTGCACATTAATAGAGTAGTTTCTGTTCCCTAAAATTTGACCTTTGAGATTAATTTAGCCTTCTATTTATTTATTTTTATTTGTCTGTGAAACTATGAATATTGTTTACCATAGGAAAAAAGTTTCCTTCTTAACTTGAAGCAGCATATTGCAGGGATGTTTTGTAAAAGTAGGCAAAACACCTGCTTCCTATTTACTGTTATTTTGAGGGGACTGTGGCATCCCATCCTTAACATTTATAGATGCCATTTTCAAAAAAGAACAACAAAAGTCAGATGGGCCAAACACTTACAAAGTTTTATTACTAAATTATACACATGATGGAAATTGGTATAAGTCTGTTATACTATAAGTAAACAGTGGTGGATTTTGATTAAGGGGTCAGGTGAAAGAGAAGAGAGAGAGAGAAATTTAAGAGAGGGAGAGAGAGAAAAAAGAGAAAAAAAGAGAGAAAGGGTCGCAGGGATCCAGCTGATGGGGTGAGCACCAGCCAGGTTTGTGGAGGCACCTTTTTAAAACTAAGTTTTCCCCACCCTGGAGTTAAGCTTCTTGCTTTCTATGCAAATTAGTTATCATCTTCAGTTTGCTCCTCTGGATCTCTCTGAAAGTAGGTCAGAGAGTTTGTGGGGGATTTTAGGAGTCTTGACTGGGGCATAAAGACTACTGGGCTGGCCTTTGGCCAACAGTCCATGCCCTCTCCTCGACCTCATTCCTGTACTTGCCCTGTACTGTGCTGGTCCTAGCTCCAGGAGCCTGAACAAGGTCAATTGTCCCATGAAAGCACTGCCCTACCTCTACCTGGCCCCTTCCTCAGCCACATGCTGTTCTTTCTCACAGTGTGCTCTCACCAACAACCCTTGGTTGGCTCTGGCCTTCTGGCTATTGGTGTTTGAGACATGCTTAACCACTTATCTTCTGGGCTTCTGCAGGGGACTGTGTCATAAAGTAGTTTTTTTCCAATGTTATATTATTTGTTTCTTCCTGGAATATATAGTTTCTTCTAACCTAGACTTTCATTATTTCATCTGATTGGTAATTTTAAGTGTCTAGTTGCTTTTCTAGTAAAAGAGAGATTAATTCTTAGGGTAAGGTTAAAAATTTTCTTCCAGCAGTTACACTAAAATAAAATGAGTGACAATTATTTTGCTGTTCTCCTATATCATTAAGCCTGATATCACTCAGGAAAATTGGGTTTAGTAATAACTCCATTAAGACCTTGAGGCAATTCTCTATCTATTAGGGCTACATAAGGATAGCACTGTAAGATTGTATAGCCTCAATTCTAGTCAGATTATCTGATTTACTCGTTCTGTCCACAAGTCTTGTATGACAGCAAGAAAATTAAAAAGAAGTGGGTGCCAAGATTGAAAAACAATAAAGCAAAAAATTCAGATAAAATTCCCATTGAATACCAAGCATACCTATATTTTGCATCTGTGTATGCATTAGCTGGGCAGCTGTAACACAGTTGCCAATCACAATGGAACTCAGGGACCCTCTGCTTGTCTTTTTATAGTGTTAAAACAAGTAAAATGTTATTTCTTTTCTCCAATTTTTCAAAATCCTATAACAGCACAATTACCTCTGAGACTTCCTTCTCAGATTTGGCTGAAATTGGCTAAAAGGCTAGAAAATTTATTATGGGAAATGAATGATGGACAACATAATCACTGAAGTTTCATTTCCTTAGGTTTTATTTGCTTACCCTGTTAGTCATAAAAAATTCACTAGAATCCCTTTTAGCACCTTATCTCTGTGTGATTACACCTTGCTGCCACATTTTCCCTTTCTCCTGAGCTATGTGGGATCTAGCTATGGTGGCTTAGAGAGTTTTCATTTCCTTAATTAGTGTCATAGAATCACAGAATAATTCCAGTTGGAAGAGCTGTCAGGGACTCTCCCAGTCAAATATTCTGCACAAAACATGGTCAACACTAATGGAACAGGTTACTTTAGCCAGACAGGTCTTAAAGACCTTCAACAACAGAGAGTGATCAACTTCTTGACAACCTGCTCCACAGCTTGACTGTCCTCATGGTGCAATTTTTCCTTATATCTGGTTTAAACATATTTGCTTTTATGCCTGTTGCCTTTTATCCTCACACTATGCACCCCTCCAAGGAGCCTGACTGAAGCTCTTCAATGACCTCCTCACAGAACAAGGGCCCAGCCCCATGACTTCGTGGTGTTGTCCTGATGAATTCACTCCAGTTCATAAAGGTCCTGTTTTGACCAGTGCAAAACTGGCCACTGTGTTCTAGATGTGGCACAGTGAGACCTGAATGAGCAAGGGTAGTCTTTTCTCTCTGTCTGCTGGCTGTGCTGCTGCCAACGCAGCCCAGGATATATTTGGCTGTTTTGGCTAACAAGGCATACTGCTGGCTCATGTCCCACTTGCTGCCCACAGTACCCCAGATCCCTTTTTTCAAAGTCACTTCCCAGCCAATCAATTTCCAAACTATATTCTTGTGAGGGGTTCTTCCTTCATAGGTGCTGGACTTTGCATTTCTTGATTAATTCAGTGGGGCTTCTGTTGGCTCAGCCCTATTTAGCTCCCTCTAAATGGCAGCTCTGTGCCTAAGCGTGCTGACTTTTCCACTTCTTCCACTTTAACGCTGTGGGGGATGGAGGACTTTAGAACAACCCTCTTAGGGTTGTTAGCAGATGGAAAATTAGATTTGAGCAGGCAACATGCACTTGCAGCCCAGAAAGCCCCACTGGGCTGTAAAGCCTTTGCTGTCTCAGTGTCCTGAGGTGCAGCCTGGCTGGGGGAAAAGACTTGTAGGGTTTGAGTTCCGTCACATAATTCTTAACTTGCTCTTGTCTGCTTCTAGGACTTCACCTTCTTCAGTCTTGTCTGTAAGAATGAAGGGCAGGGAGATCCTGCTGGTCCTTCTCCTTTTTTATAGGTTCATTGTATTTTTCAGACTTGGTGCAGTTTTATTCTTTTAGAGCTCATGGAAGAAAATGCATAATGCTTGTTTGAATGGTAGGGGGTACTTAATCTGGTGGAAAATCCTGCAAAGAAATCAGGACCTTCTGATATAAGTATTCTCCTTTTAAGATATCCAAAGTCTCATGCATTCATCAGTAAGATTTCCTGCAGTCTCTCTCTAGAATTGGCTTGATATCGTCCTCTGGAATATGTTAATAATCAGAGGTTATTGTTCTGTAGTCCTGTGGTGTCTGTCCATTTTATCTAGGAAAGGACTTGGATTTCTTAAACTTATAAAGATTTTAAAAGTTTCAGAAAAGCACGCATCTGCTTCTCAACAAATCAGAAACTGTGAATATAATTTCTAACTATGCAGATTTTCAGAAATGTCTTCTAAGTCTTACTTCATCATTTTACTCACAGTGTTTCTTTCAAACTCTTTGTTGTCAGTTCTAGTTAATAAATTCCAAAAGTGATAGTGTTTGATTTTCCCCTATCACTACTAAACAAAGAGCTTCTTTCCACCATTTTTATTAGCTATTATTGTAAAGTGTTATGTCTGTCTGCAAAACTGTTTTTCCTGGCCATAAATTTGCCTTCCTAAGTATAAAGTGTTGCTATAGATTGAATCCTCTGTACATTTATCTTTGTGTGTGTAGTTGCATGCAAGTATGAAAGTGCTTTTAGCTGCTCCATTCTGATTTTGCTCTCAGGCTGAGAGACATTGCAGTTTTATTTGGAACCATTTTGAGAAAGGGTAAAGAAACTTAATCTTTGTAAGGCTTTATGGTCCAGATTTTATTGACCGATGCAGCACTTTATTCTGCAGAACTGAAAGTTAAGTGGTTTTAGGTAAAAACACCTGTATGCATTGTTCTTGGCTGCCATAAAGCTTAGCTTTCTAAACCAAGTTATTCTCAAGGTGCAGGGCTTTAGAGCACTCACCTTCCTGGGCAAAAGGAGCCTTTAACTGGTGTATCAGGCACATTATTCCTTTAGTTCACATCAGAACTTTTGACACTGGTGTTTAATACCTAAAAAAGGAGTTGGCTTGTGCCACTTCCTTGCCACGAGGGGGAGAATTTTCTTTTTTCCCTGTTCCCTTTTATCTTCTGCAGTGATCATAACTACTTGAGCTGAATTTTTGCCTTATGTTCTCATGATATTATTATGGGTGGCATACTCACACATGAACAGAAATTTACACATGAGAGGTGTCAGATCCTGTGAGCTCATCAGTATGTATCTCATGATAGTCTTATATCTTTTGAGAAAGAAATCATATGGACTAAGTGGTATGGTAATGTGAAATTGAATTTTCTACAAACAAAATGAGGGAATACACTGAAGAAAAAATAGGCTATCAATATTTGTATGTTTTGTTTGCTAGCATAGTTAAAGAAAAGCAAAATATATGGAAAATTAGCTGAGAATAATCTAAATATTCTTTAAATAGATGTGAAATCAATAATTTGTAGCATATATTCCCCACAGCATAAATAAAAGCCCCTGTTTCCATTCTCAGATAAAAGAAGAAAAATGCAACAATATAAGCTCAGTTTCAATAGCTGTTTAGAAGCAAGCACATTTTAAAGAATTCTGATTTCTAGGATTCATCTATTTAGTATTTATTCAGTCGATTCCTCAGATTTCATCCATCATCTCAGAATTGTATGCCAAAATTTAGGTTCTTTTAATGTTTTTAACATGATAAAATTGTCACTTTGATTTTTAAAAGGGATTTCTGGAAATAGGATGCTGACAAAAATAATAAATCTCAACTTCCAGGGTTCAGCATTGTGTTCGAAAGCAGTAAAAGGTCAGAACTCGTTAACTCAGGAAAATTAATAGTTTAGGGATGTAGTCTGAAGAAAAATGTTTAACTATTAATCTTTTGTTTAAAATGTTGAAAATGATTTGTTTAAATGCTTAATTTTTAACATTTTGTGGAAATATCTATTAACATGAATCAGTGTTTAATATAGACTGCCTATATTATTATAGCATATAACATGCAGTAATTGTGATTGCTTTCCATGTAGAACTAAAAAATAGCCAGTCAAATTAATTTGCAAGTTTCACTACATAACAGAATTTTCTAAAAATCATCAAGATATTTGTTGAATATTTTGGTTTTTCAAAGCTGGACTCTGCCCTTTTATGATGTTGTGCATATAATGTTTTCTTTAATGATAGACAATCTGCAATTAAAGCTTGAATTTGTGGTATTGTAGGGCCACTCAAGACCCATTGCTTTCCCCTGATCCATGAGATTCTCTCCTGACTATTTTCTGGCAAATCCTTCAGAAGTGTTTTCCGGTGCACAAGACACTTCTACTTAGATGTCATATGGTTAATGAAAAGAAATCCTAAGAAGAATCATAGAAGCTGTCTTATTTATTAAATAGTTCCTAATTCCATATCTAGCCCTATTTGCCTCTTTTTGAGTTTCCTTAAGAAATCTGGCTAAATCGGCTCAAAACATCCTAAAAAATTATATTATTGTTAGTTCATAAATAAGACAAGAAGAGCTGTGATATTCAGGTGCTTTTTAAAGGTTGGGTACAAATATTCTAATTTGCCAAGAAGTGGACCCTAAATTCCATCCTAACGCTCTACCCACATGAACACTTCCCTCAAGTGTCATCTTTATGGACATAAGGAGGGACTGAAGTGAGAAGCTGTGTCAGATGTTAGAAATAACAAAGTGTTGGGAAAATTTGTGTGATTTTTTTTCTTGTTTTTTTCCCCCCTTATTCCCTGCCTGAGCCCTGCACCCGTGGGGCTGGGGCAGCCTGGTGGCTTTGCCATGTTCCCAGTGCAGGACTGGCTGACAGGAAAAGTGCTTTTTCCATCTTTCCAGCATATTTTTTCCTGCTTGTCAGGACACAGAATGCCCTCTGACTAGCTGGAAACCAAGATGAAATGTAAATCTGGGGAGTCACTGAGTTGTTCTTTTCCACTCAGGTTCACAGGCCCTCATGTAACACAAAAAAGGTGGTACAGACACCTACTGTTCCATGAATCTTTTTCTCTGGACTTTTTAAGGCTCTTTCATAAGTAGTGACTTATTTCTATCATCCTCTCTGATTTCAGTGTAGAAATAGTGGGATTAAGATTTTGCCATTAAGGCTTTTCTATAATGGAAAAAGTATTTCTGGCTTTCCTAAACAGATGAAAGACTGGCTAGCATCTTACAACAAATATTAATTTTAAAAGCAATGCTAATTTTGATTTGATTTTATGCTAATAAAATCAAATCAAATCAATAATATAATCAAGCAAGAAAATGAAGTTAAAAACCATAAAGGTCCAAAACACCCTGGGTTCAAATATTTCAATTATGATTGCTTTAAGCATTTTTCTTTTTTTTTTCCTTTTTCACTACACACAACTGTGTGTCTTGTCTGTGTGTATAGCATTTGACAATGTGGTAGATCAGTGAAAAATCAGAAGGCACAGAACTACTAAACAGAATAATGCTGCATTTTCATATTGTCAGGGTTATTAATGACAACCGCTGTAGTTTGCCAGTAAAGGAAAAGGAGAAAATGTTGCTGCCTTTCTAAACTGATACTCTTTAGTAGACACTGTGGGAGACTGCAGGCCCAGAAATAAATTCCTCTAATAACCATGAGTGTCTTTGTCCCTGCAGGGCACTAAACAGCCCAACAATTCTCTTCACTATCTTTAAATCCTCTGGCACAATAGCAATGCCAGTTTAACTGCATTTCTTTTCTCCCATTTGGATGAACAATCCTTTGGTCAGTTCCCCAAGTCTTTCTGCATCTTCCACACACTGTAGCAGGACAGAACTTATTTCCAAGGGGTGTGCAGGGGAAGCACCCATGAAACATGGTGATCCTAGCAAACACTGAGCTGTTCACAATTGTGGTTTTTGCATCATTTCTCCAATCAGTTCTGAAAAGGCAGTTTGTAAACAATTGTAAACAATACCTGTGTACTCTGTTCCATTGTAAAAATGAGGGGGCAATTATCCCCATGAGACAAAGAGAAGGGGATCTGTAGTTTGATGGCAAGTAAGTACAAGGCTTCTGTAACAAACTCTTTTCTGCCTCTAATTCTGACTCAATTATGGCACTGTATAAGTCAGTTGGCTCCATTGCTTTCACTGGATCTGCACTACTATGAGAAAGGAAAAAGTAGAAAAAGACCACTAGAACCCGTGACTCTTGAAAGAGAAACAAATAATTTTGCAACAATGTTTTGTTTCAGGTTATGGTCCACGGAGCAATAGTGCACAAATATACAGTATATGAAAACATCTATAGAAAGAGTCTTAGCAGTCAGCTTTGAGTCTCCAAGTTAGTTCCCACCTGGATTTGCTGTTTTTATTAAACCTCTTTTTCAGACTTGTCATCTAATGCTACAGTCGATAGTAGCAGAAGTTACAGATGCTTAGTTTTTGAAATCAAGTCCACGACATTCAGTGTAGGCAAGATGTAGCATCTTGCCTGGTGAAAGAAAATAGGACCTAATCACAGCTGCTATATCCTTTTTCTTCATCAAGTTATTTCAGTAAGTGTTGCTGTTAACTTAATAGTCTAGTCTAGTCGTGATCCTCTAAAGTATCCTCTAAAGTATTAATATTCCTCTAAAGCAGGGGAGATAGTGACATCATAAAATAGTGTGGAGGATCAGACAGCTACAGAATCTGAGCTCCACAGACCTCTTGGCCCTGGTATAGTGGAAGCTATGGGAGAGATAAACTCAAGGCAAGAAGGAGAAGTGGAGACACCACTCAAGGCCATCACTGGTGCAAGGGAATATAACAGGGACTTGATAACTGAAAAGATTGTGTTGCTAAGGGAACAGGGGCAAAGGGGTCTGAGTAGAACACTTTGTATGGAAGTTAGAGAACTATAAATACCAGTGAAGAGTGTAATAAACTGGCCTTGCTTGCATAGCATGGTCCTGCAAATAGAAAGGTAGAACACACAGCATTGAGAGTAGCTGCTAGAAATGTTGAAACAGTAATGTAGAACATGCTTGCCATGATCTGAACATTGCAGAACATGTTAAGACAGAGCAGAAATGATAAATCAGCATTTATAGTAATTCAGGGATACCTCAGTGAATTGCTTTTGAGCTCTCTGTGTACTTAGAAGAAAAATGGGCAAGATTGAAGCTAAAAATGGAGTTCTTGATTCAGCTTGCTTTTTGTGCTGGCACAACTGGGAGCTCTGGGAGTGTGCTAGTGTAGCCTATATACTCTCTATTCTGATAGAGACAGAGGAAGAGCACAGTTTTTGTGAAGAATACCACACAGTTGACTTCTATGCTGTATAAGCTTCTACAGTCTTGAATATGATATGTCCAAGAATAGAGTTGGAGAAGGTTGTATTGAAAGAAAGTAAAAAGGTCTGAGAACAGCTTGTAGTTTTCTAGGACTTATCATTATCTAAGATTTTTATATTTTATGATTTCCAACTTTGATTAAAGTGCATAGAGTGACCTTAACTCTGAATCGTCTGATCACTAAACAGTGAATTACAGAGCAGAAGTTTAAAAAAGTGCACAATTTTAACTCTAAAATGTTCCCTCTCTCTTTTCTTTTAACTTCAAAACAACAATACTGTCTTTCACAAGACAGCCAGACAGCTAAGCTAATTCTGTTTCTCCATTTTTCTTTTTTTTTTTTTTTTTTAAATACTTTCTTTTTTATCACCTATGCAAATCCTGGGATGCAATCAGGGTTCCTCGCCAGTTGGGCTAAATGACAGCAGGTTGCTTGCTTAGCACTTTCAAAGGGTGCCAAGCTAGGATGCTCCAGATTCCTTACCTGTTTGCAGAGAAGGAATAACAATAGATAATGAGGATAACTTTGTTATGCACTGCCTTGGTCCTAGGTAAAGAGAAGAATTAGTAAATAATGCACCTCCATCATGAATGCGTAGTTATTTTACATATTTGGTATTTCTAAGACTGCCCAGCAGTATTCTTTCTGCTGCTGTCAGCAGTGTTTGTAAAGGAGACTTTCTGTGCAAATTCAGCAAATCATCTAGTGAGCTAAACCTCACCTCCAGGTTAATGACTGCTCAACCTGGCCCTGTGTTTGCTAAAGGAGAGAGGGACAAAGTGCAACTTCACATTCTCCAAACAAGCAGATGAGAATGAGGACCTAGTGAGTGTTTTCAACTCCTGAAATCAGCAGCCCTGATATGGAGCAGAGTGCCCTATCTCAGCTTACATTTGGCACTCAGGAGCTCCTCATCCCCTACAACAGAAATTTATTGATGTCTTGCTTCTTATTTATGAAAATCTTAGTGCCAGGACTTGATAGTGACATCCTTTGGGTTTATGGACTTAGAGCAGTGAGGGTGACTAACACAGTGTACTCCTGTGGACGACACGCTCAGTGGTGTTTATGATGTTTATGAGTAGGAGAAGCGTAGAAAATTGAATCCAACTGCTGACCCCATGCTAGATGCACCAAGAATCACAGGAGCATTATCCAAATGCTTCTTAAACTCTGCCAGTCTTGGTGTTCTGACCACTTCCCCTGGGGAGCTCCAGTGGTCAGCCACCCTCTGGGTGAAAAACCTTTTCCTGATATCCAGCCTTAACAACTTCCCCAAATCTTCATCTGCTGCCTAGTTACAAGCCTCTGGTCCAGCTGACTTCCTGCTGAATGGTGGAAGCTATGGCCACCATAGCTACTGTAGAAGGCTTCTTTTTTGTGTAAGAAAAGGTGTAAGGCTCTGCAGTGCATGTACACCCTGGAAGGGACCCAGCACCCGGCCAGGGCAGCCTTGATAGTGCTCAACAAATTCAATCTTGCACTCCATCTGCACATATATTTTACAGTTAGGCTTGGCATAGTACTGAGTAAAGAAAGAGGGATTACTATCCCTGAGTGGCACACAGATTCTGAGTAGAAAGTCTGGATTTTAGTCCTGGGCTTTTACTGCATCACTGTTTTTTCCACTTTGTAGTAGAAAGCACAGGAAATCTTGGCTACAGTGATGTGATAATCCTTGAATTTGAACATTTTCCCTAGTCAGCATTTTTGTATTTGAAGTATCCTTTGAAATGTAAATTATGCACTGAAGTCATCAGTGTGTACCAGGCAGAGTGAAAAATTGAAATAAAGCCTTTATATACATAAATATACAGACAATATAGAATTATGTACATTGCACATACACAGTTAAATTTCTCTATGGATGTGGCTGTTAAATTGCTATTTAAAAAATATCTGAAATTACATAGAAGATGAAAAGAAGATTTTACTTCTGACAATGAAGAATCTAACAATTATGATTAAATATAATTTTAAGGGATTCTCATTTTAATGCCCTTGATTTTATAAGTAATACAAATGGTGTGTTGTGTGTGATTTCCACTAATGTGCAGCTCCTTCTGTCATCCAGTTTTCTACTGAGACATATTTATAGTAAGTAGAATAAATTAATTACAGAACCTTGTAATACAAGGATGTAATTCCATCTAGTAAAAACCCCTGAAGTGGAACCTTAAGATGTTTGCTGTGTAAGGGAAGAAAAGCATAGGTAAGTAGACTTTGCTGGTGTGTCAAAGCTTTTCCCTAGGGGTAATGTCCAAAAATAAGATTATTTTATTCTTCAACAGCTTGTTTTACTGGGCTTATTTTGCTAGCACAGAAAGGAGTAGGATTCCTTCTACCTTTCATCTCCTTGTTTTTCTTTTGTGTGCATATGTCTCCAAATGAGCAGCATGTTTTCTTCCATGCTAATTTCAAGCAATTTAAACACCTGCTTGGCTATTGTTTTTTAAAGTATGTAGAGCCCTAATTTTTGAATTTTAAACACATTTTTAAAACAATCTCAATCTACATATTTGACCTTGTACTGTTAAAGGAACAACAAAAGTATGATTTCTCCAAAAAATATAAGGAAGATCTTGGTGTGAGTGCAGTATTTTTATCTGTGTTTACAGAGCACAATGTGCTTAGTCAGGTATTTCTTTCTTCTACAGTTAATCACCACTTTCATAATATTTTCAGTCCATTCAGTATTGCAGAAGCCCTATTAGGATCAGTATGGTTCTTATCCAATGCTGGAATGTTCCTGTGACAGTCACCAGATTCACCTGGGGCTGAACAAGACATAATCAGGACCCAGAGAACTAAAAAAGTACCCTACCACAGCTTGATTGAAAACAACTGCTCTTCCCTAGTTAAACAACTTAGCATGTCTTTTGCCGCAGCAATCTGGGAGAAATTAGTTGAATGAAAATGCTGTATTGATCCCCAGGAGCTGGCAGAGGACTGAGAGCCTTTTTTAAACTACTCTAGGGGTTTTCTTTTTGGAGAAATCAAGCAGGCTGTCATCTCGTAAATGGGACTGCATAGCCCTCCTGCTTTCAGAAAGGGGAAGTTGCTTAAGCTTAAAGAGCTTCTCTGCTGTCATTACTTTGTCCTCCAGGGACCATTGCTTTGGGTTTCCTAGTTACAGGAGGAAGAGGATAAAGTGTCTGTGGAGAACCAATTGCAGAAGCATCCACTGCAGTTAGCTTGTTACTCTGGCGAGCAAAGGGAGATTTTCAAGACTTTCTTTAGTGCTGGAGACAAAGCACTGGGAATCTAAAAATCTTTTTGTGGAAATCTGAGTCAGTGCTTTTTTCTACTGAGAAAAAACTGCAGTTCTTTGAATTTGAAGCAAAATGTAATGACAATTTAAAATTGTTGGTTATTTGTCCAAGCATTGTTAAAAACAGTAATGATTATCTTTCAGCCATGATATGTCATGGGCCATAACTGGGATTGGAGTGTCAGGTTTGTCTTCCAGGGAGACACTGCCATCTCTTTTTGGCTCCTGTCTAAACTGCCATTTCTCTCTATCTTGTGTATCTGGCCAGCAGATATTAGATTCTCTATTAGATCTGAAGAGTTTGAGAAAAAATGCGTTGCTAGGCTGGAAATCCCTGAGATGCCAGCCACAAGGTAAGGTGGGGAATGTGATTAATAAGGGCAGGGAATCGAAGCCTCTTCAGTCCCTGTTGTAAATCTTCATTTCTTAGTTGTACCTTATTGCTCTTTAGAGCATCTCATTTTTCCTGTGAAAACTAGGTTGGTCATTGTGCTAAATATTAATAGTCATAGAAGTCATACTTCCTTCTAACAAAGAGGATCAGTATTGAAAGAAAAATAATGATACTATTCCAGCACAAACCTTGCCCTGTCCCTTCTTCTCTTATCTGTTGTTCACAGTCTTCCTCCAGATTCTTTCCTGCTTCCATTTTCTTTTTTGTAAATTTAATGAAACAGTAAGTATTGCTACAGTCCAAGCAATAACTACTTATTTTGTTTTGAGGAAAAGTGCAAACCTGCTTGGAAGATATATTTCCAAATTCCAAACTCCTTGATTTTATGGGCAAACTAAAATATCTGCATTAAATTCAACATAATCTTGTGTTATGTAACAATTAAAATTTTCATTTTGAATCCTGGACAATTTTCCTAGAAAGAGTTCTCAGGGGGTTTCTATGACACAAAAAAATTCTGTAGCTCCCAGAGGCTGCAGTTGCAGAAAGAAATAGGCCAAATGTACATAATTCAAAAAATGTTCCCAGAGTTAATGTCTCATGGTGCCTGATTAATGTTTTTGTATGACACAATGGGGTGGTAAAGACCCTAAAGCTCTTATTGCTGTAAACATGCCTAGGAAGTCATTATGTACCAGTTAACATGACTCTGTGGGCATGTTTAAGGGATGGGCAGCTCTGTCATGCTGCCCAACTCTTTATGCTAACAAAGCACCCAAGGCTCTCTTCTGTGATATAATACTGAAAAGATTTATAGCTCTGAATTTTCATACCAAAGTGGGTCTCTCTAAAACATCAAAATATGGATTATGAAAAATTCACTTTGTGAAATACATAACATGAATATTCTGCAGAGTTTTGTGCATCACTTTTCTTTGGTTAGTTTATCTACAGAGAAGTAAAATATGCCTTATTAAATACTTAGGTCACAGTAGCAGTGGCAAAGTATGGACATTTTAATCAAGTCTGCTTTAATGTACCTGACAGTTCAATTAACAGGTATTAACTAAAAATATCTCTAGCTGGGACACTTAATAACTAAAAATTAATTGTAACTGCTTTGAAATCTCATATTTTTCTCTTCATAATTTCTTATGCCTGAAATCTAACTAATTGCACATTGTTCTGCAAGAAAGTAAAAGTTAATCTACTCAAATCAGAAGAGAATGGAACATGTTAATTATATTATTAAACAGAGCTCTAACATCTCGAAATAAACTTTAAATGAATGAGTAAACAAATTTAGAATCTTGTTATGACTAATTTAAAGACTGCTAATATAAATACACATACATATATATTCTACTATATTCGTAATTACTTTCTTTACTGAGTAAGTAGTATATACTAAAGTAGTAGTATATACTATTAAAAGTAGTATATACTAATTACTTTCTTTTCTGAGAGTGAATAAAGGTTGTTAAACTGAACATGTCAGTTTTAAATTAAGCTTATTTTTATGTTCCATTTCAGAGCTTTTCTTCTGTAAATAATTCTTAGTGTCTGTATAGTGGGACTGACATATAGACTGAATGAAAGATCAGAGCCTCATAATATGTGAGCTTCTTTTCTCTGATAAGCAGGCTATGAGTGTTCAGCTTCCATTGATTCTTGCTGTATTGCTGTATCCCCAAAGGCTAGATTTCTGGTTCACTTCTGTCTTCTAAAACAAAACAAAAAAAAACAGGTTTTGAGAAGATAACTGAAGACAGAAACTGCAGTAAACTTACCTGTTACAGTCTTAATCTGCTTAACCTTAGAGCCTGTTCCAATTATATTCTGGCTTTTTCCTCCTGATTACTGAAGAATAGGATGTGCAATGCAGACTCTCCACTGCCCAGAAAGATTTATGAAGGCCTTTGCAGTGGTAGCTGACCATGTAACATTGTACAAAGCTGGCCTTTAGCATCATCTCAGCCACAATTTCTTTAAATTTATAACTTGCCTGCATAATTTGAACTACTTTCACATATATTTTATTTTTTGAGATCAGTGATGAACAGAGAGGATGATGTGTCTGGGATTCTTTAATAGACCCAGAATCACAGTCCTGAGTTGAAGGGGACCCACAAGGACCATTGAGTCCAACTCCTGTCCCTGCACAGGGCAGTTTTGGAGTCACACCCTGTGCCTGAGAGTTGTGCAAACACTCCCTGAGCTCGGTCAGGGTCCTGTGCCCACTGCCCTGGGGAGCCTGTTCCACTGCCCAACCACCCTCAGGGTAAAGAACCTTTTCCTGATGCCCACCCTAAACCTCCCCTGTACTGGACAGCCACAGGTTATGCTTCTGAGAGTTACCTCCAGGACTCATAATTGTTTTCTGGAAGTTATTCCATCCAGTCACTAGAAACTTTCCTAACTGAGTTGGATCAAGAGGTAGAATATGACTTCTTCTCTACTGCATATCTCTACTAGAGATAATAACCTTCTGAATTATTATACCCTTGTAGGCATCTGTACATTGTTTAAATTCACCATATTACAAGCATATGAATTTGCCAAAATGTCTTTTGCTATTTATTCATGAAGTAAGAACTTCTAGCATGATAAATTTTACTTCACAGCGTTAAAAGTATTTTGCTATTCACAATACTAATATATATAAAATATTCTCAACTTGGTTTTTTTTTGAAATTAGTGTGTATAATTAGGGTATCTATATATGGAGAATATACATTTGTATATATACATGTTTATATATATAAAATCCCTCATAAACATGCCACTTACTTTTTTTTAGGTTTTAGGTGCTAGTATTGCCTTCAGCTCCTTTTCCACAAAATGCATTGTCTTTCTTGTTTATCCTGGACATTGCAAATACTTTTTTTGATTACAGTAAATCATTATTCACAGAAGTGAAAGGTAAAACCAAGCTTTCAAATGCCACTACTGTGCAAATACTTATTAATTCTAATGATACTGGAAAATATACTTTCTGAGATTAGATCGATTTTTTAGATTAGTTAGATATATTTTTGTTTGTTTTTCTATTGTACTACTGGTTGTCAGAATTATTTAAGATGTTTTTGTTAAACACAGAAAAGATACTGTAAGGTATTTAATCTAAAAACGCTCTTTATTGCTTACAAATATTTTCTCCTTGATAGCAATATGATGAACACTCTTCTCTATCAATACAGTTTTCTCTGCTTTTCCATTCCTTGAAGTTCTCTAAGTCATCAGCATTTTAGTTTCATTAAAAACAGAGCTGTTTACTACATGCTACTCTTACAATAAGACCTAGTAACTGTTACTTGGACTTAGGTTTCTTGTCTCAAATGAATTTTCCAAATTAAAGGTAAAAGGGATTTTAAATGAAATTTATTGTAAACTTTAAGAAAAAAAAAAAATAAACAAACCCAAAAAAGCAACAATCACTTATTAGAAAGGTTTTTAACTCACTGAAAAGCTGTAAAAGATAAAAAATACCTAGTGCCAATATAGGCATCAGTATTTTAAGAAGATAATGCTAAGTGCTCTGTTATTACTATGATTTTCTGTGAAAGAAGGACATCTAATTTTCTAGTATATATATTTCTGTACACATCTACCACACCTTAAACAGGATAAATAACATCTTTCAGGCTCAGGGAGTCAACAGCCAGCATTAACTGGTATCATCTGTTTTCTGTTATTCTTCCTGCTCTAAAGCCACTGTTGTAGGGGGATTTCAAGATAGGAAGTGGAACATAAAATTGAGCAGGGCAATTTTGGAGGATAAAACATGTTATTACAGGTTGAACTAAGAACTCTGTCATTGGAAATCATGGGATTTAAGCACTTCATAGTAATTACAGGGGATTACTGAGGGTACGTCCTGTAATACGTACTTAGCATTACACATACTTATGTACTATGCCACAAATTCACTGACTTGTTTTTTAAATTTATGAATTATGATGGTAATTTGAGAACTGATTTTCCCCCATTGGGTATGATTTTCCAACTCTCTGGAAATCTGGGTCTTGCACCTGTCTCTGTGTCCAGGCTGTGAAAACTATCATTGACCTTGGTCCCAGATGGGATCTGAAGTGCAGCAGAACCTGGGAACCAGAATGGGCTGCTGGATTTCACTGGTATTGACTTAGAATCTGTCCATGAGTATTTCATTTGGGTTGGGATCAGCTGCTCTCTGTGCTCTGTCTCACACCAAAGAGTGCTCTGGATTTAGTTCAGATCAAACCCAGGTAGAAGAGGCTCTCTCCAGGAGCCTGTCCAGTGTGCTCCAGCAGTTAATGGACACTTGGTCAGTGGGATGGGAGGTGAGTGGGTGTAGCTGGGTAGTCCAGGCACTCTAACATCCCTTAGTAGGACATGTGTCCTCTGTGCTGGCTGCCCCCCCTTCCAGCCACCACCCTGTAGTCACAGGAGCTGGGACATTGAAGGACAGTGGAAACACTTGCTCAGGGTGTGGTGTAAACAGCAGCACACAGGCCATTTGAGGCTTCCAGCTCTGGAGAGCTCCAGGGGGATGTTTGAGAGTGTCAAGACTCAGCAAGGTTGGGGCAAGGGGCTGGAAGCAGGGACCTCTGCCAAAGTTCCCCCAATACCTGAAAGAGGAGAGCAAAGCTGGCTCTGGCTGTATGAGAAAGGTGTGCTGTGGACAGACTTACAGAGTAGCCCAGGTCTGTCACTGTCATATTTTCTGGAAAAATTCCTTCGCCAGGATTTCTTCTCCTGGGAAGCTGAGAAGCCTCAGAGAAAAATGAAGCCAATAGTTATCTGATTGTTTCTCCTGTGTTTTATTGCTTTGGAATGTGGTTGGAGATTGTTTATCCAACATGTGAATTGTTTTTACTTAATGACCAATCACAGTCCAGCTGTGTTGGGACCCTGGTGGGTCAGTCACGAGTTTTTCATTAGTATCTTGTTGAGCCTTCTGTAAGTATCCTTTCTCTATTTTTTATTATAGTTTTAGTACAGCATTCTTTTATATAATATAATATCTTAAAATAATAAATTAGCCTTCTAAGAACATGGAGTCAGATTCATAATTTCCTCCCCACGACAAGAGACCCTGAAAATACCACAAAGGTCTGAGTTTAAAACTGGCCCTGAAGCCCTGGGCAGAAACCCCAGGTGAGGTTTCTCACAGTCATTTCTCCCTAAAGGCTGATGACAGCTCATGCTGCTGTGCCACACCAGAACTGGCCTTAAGCAGGTCAGAGCCCCTGGGCTGGGGAAAGGAGGAAAACATCACCCTGACAGTCAGAGGTTCATGTGATTTGTCACTCATATTTCATTTCATCAGGTGGATGCGACCATAGGGTGGGTAATACTGACATGCTGCAGTATCCTGGCTGGAAATGCAATGTCCACTGTTACCTTTGGAGGATGAAATGTGTATACTACCCCTCACATGCAGGCAGAAATATTGGTTTGGATTTCCATAAAATTGAGTCACTGTTTTTTTCATATAAAATTTTTGTTTTGGGATTTTCTTATCATGATTTTGGTGGTTACACTTCAAAAAGTTATGAATTTTTTTGGTTTTATTACCAATTGCATGGATATTTTTAAAGTTTAAGAGAGTTGCAAAATATGCTACTCCTTCACCTAGGTCGCATTAATCAAGCATTTTCTCTAAGGGAAAGTTGTTACCTACCCTTAATCCAAGTGTTGAGGCAAAGTTCTGTAAAATACATGATTACTTCTCTGTTGTAATGGAGGAAAATTTTGTAGGAAATAAACAATTGGAATTTTCTAGTTTATATGCCTAATAGATAGTTTTAGTTAGTGTAGAAAAAGAATGTATGTTTTATAAATTTTATGGAGTGTTTCTATTTAAACAATTGATGCACAACATCCATTAGAATCTAATGCATTGCTGTATAATTATCAATTATAAATGGTTATTAAGTTTATTGCTCTCTCACGTATAATAAAAAATGGATTTGTATATGCCTGAAAACCAACAATGACTGACATGACCTTGCTTTTTCTTAGCCAATTTAGTTGTCATTTTCTTTGATAGAGATGGACACTGAATGGCATGGTATCACTAACTAGGGCAAGAAGAATAATACAATCAATGCAATTCAAGATATCAAAATATTTATAATGTAATTGTAATGTAAAATTTTTTAAATTTATGTCATGCTGCGGAACTTAATTTCTGGGAAGAGGAGAGAAATTAAGTTTTGAATTGATGGATGGCATTGCTATGGTGCTTTTGGTTGCAGTTTATTATTTATTTCGTAGTTTCTGGGTGAAAGACAGACTGCAAAGGTACAAATAGAATATGTAGAGCTAAGTGTTGTCCCAGAATGGACCCACAGCAAAACTTGAGATCAAGATCAAGATATAGCAGTGTCTAAAATTAGATAATCACTTTGAGTCCAAATGTAGAGAGGATAGAGAATTAAATATAAATTAAGAACTCACATGAATTGTGTGAAGTCAAATGAAAACATCAAAACCTGTGAAAATGGGTTAGGTCTTTCTTTAAGCAATTTAATTGTAGAAGTTGTTTGAAAAGAACAAGTTTTCTTATTTTGTTATCTGTAAGAATGGCCTTAAATAGTAAAGTTAATGCTCTTACATTTTAATACATAATTATTTATACTACTTTGATGTTTGTGTATTTTTACAAGGTGCTAATTGTGCAGAATTAAGCTGACAAAACTGCAAAGTTTGTGGGTTAATATTAGCATAATCCTACAGTACATTGTTACCAACAGTATAGAAATTAAGTTTAGGGCATGTTTTTCCCAATATAAAGAATAAAACACATGTTTCTTGCAATACCAATTTCCATGACATAAATAATGTCTTTTAGGAAATTGTATAAATAGCATTCTTTTTCTTGTGGGTTAATTGATTGTAAAGTTTTGCTAAACCAGAATCTGCCACAAAAGTGGGCTTCATAGTTTATTAAGAAATGTTATCAAAATATCTAGGAATTAATCAAAACACTGATGCAAAATTAAGATTTAGTTTACAACAACAAGCCAGTAGCCTTTTGTACTTGATCTTATGTTTGTGTCTTCCCTGTTCTCAAAGGTCTTTCCTTTCATCTTTGCACAGCTTCTTAAAAACACCAGCCTTGTGACACAGACCAGCAAGTTCAGTCCCATTATACAGTTTAGGGTTCCACTGACAGTACATCCAAATTGCCATTTGTAAATCTCTGTGCAAGATTATGTGCAATGCTACCAAATAATATTAAATTTTACTTATAGAATGTCAGGTCCAAGGGTTCAGAAGAGAGGAAGGAAGGAAACAACCAATACTTTTATGACTTAATGTAAATTGTACTGTGTATTACCCCAGCAGTTGTCTTTGGTTGCTTTTTTTCTTTCTTGCTCTCTGGAGGCAAAATAAATCCATTATGTACTAATACGATAAACTGAAATTGCTCCCACAAGCCACTACTTAACATGGTCCCTGCTGGAGTGTCAGTACATATATGAAAAAATTGGACCAATGTGACACTTGTTTTTTGCTTATCAACCCAAACATGCTCAAGATAGAGGAATAAATCTGCTTTATTGTGTCAGAGCTCATGGACAATGCTCAAGTGCCTTGTAATGTGTGCCAGTCGTACATTCTCATCCAGAACCTCCTGCTTGGCTTCAGGGTGTCTCTTTGCACCTTGTTATTGAGCATGGGCTAAGAAAACCAGAGAGAAACACAGCAGAAAGGAAATAGTGCCCAGATTTCAGACAGTCAGCCACTAGCCACTATTAGTGGCCACTCATGAGCCACTATTTTGTCTTATGCTGGTCAGAGGGAAAGGGTTGGAGCAGAGGAAGACACAGATTAATGTCTACACAAGGGTATTTTAGCTCAATGAATTCTCTCTGATGGCAAACAAGGGTGGATGCCTAGGTAAGGGTGTGCAAGGTCTTTAATTTTCCTCTGCTCCACCTTGTGTTCTTGGGGATTCCTGAGGCTGACAGACTCTTTCTGAGTTTTCACAGTCCTGGGAGTACTGCTCTCTTATGAATTTATTCTCCATTCTGCCGTGCCAAGGCTTCAGCAATCTAGCTGTTCAGCGTTGGTAGTTCATTAGGCTTCTCCTTTAGTGGGTTTTGAACTCACCACCTGGTGACAGCATTGCTCATGATGAAACAAACAAACAAACAAACAGAAGCCTCTTTGTTTTTAAAGTTTAAAAAGCTATTGGAAGTAGTATCATGTGTAAGCAGATGTAATAGAGATTCAGCAAGGGAAAGTCTCACTTAGGTGTACTCAGGAGAGGTGTCCCAAAACTTCCCAGAGCCGTCAGCTGCTTGATGATGTTCAAAAGCACCCACAGCTGCCACTGCAGCAAAAATTACATTTTCTCTTATCATTGTAACATTACTTAGGTATTTAATCACTGCAAGAGCCTTGAATTTTAGGCACTTGGCCTGTTGATAAATTCTCTCTGCTTTTTACTAATGTTTTGTATTGGTTTATATTTATATTGAGAGTAACAAGGTTCTTTTAGACATGAGCAATAAACACTAGCAACTTTTAAGCTTTAAATATTCATAGCTTTTTGTTGCAACTTTTTATTTTTCTTCTCCTTACAGCTGTTATTTCCCAAAGCAAAAGATGGAGGAAGAATTTACAGTGATCAGAGATTCAGTTTACAAGTTTTAGAATGCAAATTCAAAAATACTAATATCAAACCCTACTGAATTTTTTACATTTAAGCTTCTGATAAGCTTCCCATGCTGAGAAGAGTAATTTTACTTTGTGAGGAACAGGAGGAAAGATGTTTTAATATAGTGTCCAAAATAAGAGATGATTCTGGACCAAAAGAAATGGAATTTTAATTCTATTTTCTATGTGATATTTTAAAGTAAAATTTTTTTCTCTTTAACTCTGAGTAAGGTAGTTATAAAAAAAAACCTGTTATAATGCACCTTTAAATTATGGTTTGATAATTTTGAGCAATAAAATATGATAACTGTGATTAATTATCACAGTCATTTTAGTAAGTTAGAAGAGTGACTACAATAATTAATCAGGTCAATAGTCTGTTTGTATTTTCTTCTAAAAAATGAAAAATCATCAGTAAAATGGAAAAGATTATTTGTATTCCCTCACAGTAATGTCATTTTGTTTGGTGAATTAAACTCCTTAACATTCAAATAATTGTATAGTTTGCCCATACAGAACCAGATTATCTCATGGAGAAATAATTGAGCATCTTTGTTTTTATCCTTTAAGTACACCCTAAAATCTATTATAATCCTGTAAAGGAGGATTATTAAACTAAACAACAGTAGCACATTTAATGATGATCTTCTAACAAAACATTCTAGCTAATCTCTGATTAGTTATTGCATTTCCACACCAATCTAACATAAAGGAAAACGGAATTTCTTAAGATGTAGGCTATCTGCAAACCCCCTTATAATCTGTTTTGTAATCTGTCTTCATTTCATTTCTTTCATATTTGGCAGTGGCCAATTCAAGCAGTTCTTGAAGCAGGAGATCAATCAGTCACTCTAGACAAAAACAGGTCAGATCTTCCCAAAGTGCTGGAAGTACTTATCTGGTCTTTTTGTAGTGAACTATAGACTTGCAGACATGGTTGTAATATTTTTCATCCTTGTTTATTGTTCAAAACCCTATTCTTTTAATGTTCTATTTTTTTTAATCATCCTTTTATTTCAAGACTTTTTTTTTTCTTTTTTGCGTAATTATCATTATAAAATACTCAAAGTGAAGCATAGGAAATAGGTTTTATTAAAGAGTACCTTTGCACAATGCAAGTGGAAATTCACTTGAAGACCATTGCATTTTTTTCAAAAGGATTTTAAAAGTGATAAAACAACTGATTTATGATGCATTTGCTTAAAAATAATTTCACTTCAGAAGTGCTGCCATATTGCCATTTGATATAAATGTTATAAATGCTAATATATTATGCCATCAATATTATACTGATTTTAACCTGGGACATCCAACATTATTCTCTTTATTTTTTTTCTGTAGTCAATAAATAAACTATCAGTGGATTGTTATTTCATCTCCTTTTATACTTGCAGACGGTTTGACAAATCTTTGGAAAAGTGGCAGATTTTTCATTCTGACATGAAGAGATTTAATCATTGGCTAAGTGAAACTGAAGAGAAGCTGTCAAGAGCACAGATAGAGGCTGGAGACGTGGGGCTTGTGAAAACCAAGCAATTTATCCAGGTATGATTTGATTAGCCTATATTCTGTTTTTCTGTAGGGTTTAAGAAATTTTAAGGTCTGGGTAATCTATTTTGCAGCTCATTTAAGGAGGATTTCTAGGGCTGAGTGAACAGTGACAATTTTGTTCAGATGTGTCTGTTTTTCTGGTTAACTAAAAATTTTCACTAGCTTGTTGTAAAATGTATTTTTAAATGAAATAAGATATGGGATGACATGGTATATTGTGGTACTTTCATAGTTATGTATTTCTTTGGTCTTTACTTAAAGTGCTTGTAAATTTCCATTTGTTATTTATGACCAGCAGGAATATCAGGCTTAATTTTAAATTCTTGTGGAAGAAATGTGATTAGCCATTGAGCTGTACAAGAGATATCCCGTGAACAACGTCTTGCAAGTGTTGCTCATTTTGTCTGTTTCATGTTTTAATCAAAGGACCTGGAGGATGCTTTTATTTGTGAAATGCAGTGTGACAGAATAGCCACTTAGTTGCTATGTGTCCAGTTCCAATTTGTATGCTTTTCATCTTGCAAGCTCTTTGAGCATCATAAGGAAAATAATAACTCTAGTTTCTTGGTAGTTTATTTCATTTCCCTCTTTTGTAATTCAAATGATAATGGGTATGAAGAATTAATTCCAAACTGATGTTTTGGAAGTAGATAGTTTCACCTGAATAACTTGACCAAACTCTGGATTCATGTTATAAATTACTATTCGTGCATAAGAAAAAAGTGCTGTTGAGGTAATTGGCACTTGCAAATTTGAATTGCTGGATTGAATTACTTGATTTCAGGTTGAAAGAAGTTAGATCTGTCTAACATTAAAGCCAGAGGTGTTTTTGAATGCAACACTAACCTACTTCTTGGCCTACAGTTAAAAAAGTAAATCATGCCATTTGAATTTTAGTATTTCAAGTCAACTTTTTAAAGATTTACACTGTTATTTCTTGACTGTAAAACTGCTAAACTGAAAGGGAAACAAAATTGTGTGATGCAAATATATAAAAAATATACAACTATTAACTAACACACTAAGCTGAGGCAGTAAAAATAGCAGTTTGGTTTTTTTTCTGCACATTACTTTCAATGCTTTGAATGCTGAAGAAAGGTGTCTAAGATCTGATTAACAAAATAGAAAGCCATCAAGGAATTAAAGACGCGTTTTGCTGCATATGTAAAAGGTAGTAGGGCTTATGTGTATGTTCTCTGAAACTCCAACTCCCTTTCTCTGTCCCACAATTTGAAAAGCATATATATTACTAAGGTAAGATGTGCATCTAGGTAGACACAAAGGTGTTACAAAGCCCTACCCATTCTTTGCTTTGCCTGTGCACCATTACCTTCCTTGGCCCTATTCTTGGATCCTTGATCAGCTTCAAATGAGGTTTAAAAAAAAAATAGATATGTGATTTTTTAAAATTTATTTCCAACTCCTTGCTAAATCAGCATTTTCCCTTGGAGAAGGTTGATTATTTAGAGTGCCCAGACAAAGGTAAGATGCATTATAAATGTTACAAATGCACTGGATATGTAGCACATTTCAAAGTCTCACCAAATTAGAAGCATTATTTTCTTATCATCATTAAAAGAGATAATGTGTTGCTATGCAGAAACTTATATTCAGTGCAAAAGACTGCTTCTGTTTTACATTTCCCTTTGACCTAGCCTCCTTCTCATTGGTTATCCATTTATTATTTTCTTATGCAAATATGAGATCATTTTGAAGATATGTTTGTAGTGTTCTTTTCTTTTTGCCATCCATCAAGCTTTTTCTTTCTTCCCTTCTCTCTTTTGTTAGAAATCCCAAGAACTCATGAATTCGTCACTCAAAATTTTCATTTAGTTCAGTAAAACAGACAAAAGTACCTTTCTAATGAAAATTCAAGTGGTGCAAAAATATTCCAACTAACCTCAAGAATGTAGATCCAATGTTAGTTAACATTTATTTGTGACAGAATGCTAAGTCTGAAGTTGCACTCTTTCCATTCTTTTCATTGCTTCTTTATTTTGCTGCGTCTTGTTTCAAAATTGTTAGGCTTCTGTGAGGCTGACTGAAGAGATCATTAGAATTTCCATTAGGGAAACAGTTAAAACAGCTGAGCATTCTGATTTACTAGAGTAGCAACTTGTTTTATTAATGAGATCATGCTGCTTAGTGAACCATATTCAGAATTAACAGGATTTGTTTGAAAATGCTTTACAAGCAAGTGAATAGTCTGGTACTGGAGAAGGAACTGTTTTAGAAAAAGAAAAATATACAAAACCTTCAGATTTGTAATACTATTTCTGAGTAGGACTACTTTGGAAAAGTAAAGATTAATGTGTTCATTAATATTCAATAAATACATAGAGTCAAATGCTTATATAAAATGCAATAGTCAACAGTATGATTAGATGATTATGTTAATAGAGGTTAAAATGTAATTACATTTTTCAAGTGTATTTGGGGAGGGGAGGTGTGTTCTTTTTTGCTGCATAATGGCATGGTATTAAACAACATTATGCATTATAAATAATGTGAATGAAATCTAATAATAGTTTCACTTCAGGTCATGAACTCTTAAATATTCTTATTGTGAATTTTTCACTAGACTTTCTGAGATCAGAACTTATGGTGCTGAGAAGAAATACCACGTTTCAGTTTTTAAGAAAGTTTAATTGACATATTTTATGATTAGGAGACACAAGATTAAAAAGGACATTTCATGGATTGCACATCATGTAATCCCTTTGAAATGTATCAAACTCTGTCTTCAAACTTATTAAGGATTTTTTTTCCCTCTCATTATTGTGACAGAGAGGTTCTTCTGTCTCTTTACTCCTTAATGCTTGGTAACTGTTGCTTCTTCAGCCACCTGCATTTGCACTTAATTTATTTGTTTTAGTGCCAGGACTGAGCTGTAGTTCAGTTTTATCTGCTCCTTGATGTTTATCCCTTCTGTTCTTACAGGCTGCAGTCATTTTCCCTATCTGTCCATGTTCAGTACACTAAAGCCACAGTTTTCTAATCTGCTCTCACATGGTAGCCAGACAACTTGTCTCTTGCTTCCTGGGCTTATTTCTCTCTCTGGAACATGAGTTCTGAAAATAGCACACTATTACCCAAAGTGAAATACCATCTGTATCAGCAAAGGTGGCTCAGGTGCTGTATTTTGTGGTTGCATCTTACCATGGATGAATGCTAGAATAGAATTTTCAGGCATCTATCTAAACTTTGTTATTTTATTTCCTTATCCTGTGATTGATCTGCCTTGCAGCCCTGATCTCCATTCCATTCCATATGAGGAAAAAAAATCAAAACAAACCAGCAAAACCACCATGTTATACAGGATACCAATACTAGGTTAACATACAGTAAATAAGCAAGCAAGGATTAGAATTGGGGTTTGAAGGGGATTGTTCATGTGTCACAGGTACGTGCTAAAATGCTGCAAAAGGAGGAATTCTGTAACAGTTTCAGAACTGGGATGTGAGGTTACATACCTGAATCATTACTTCAGAATTTTAAAATAGCATTTTTATATAGAACATCCTGAATATTTCTTCTTTGCATTGGTTTTAAGAATTGCTCAATGGTCTATATTTAGTATGCAATTGTGGGTTTCAAGTTTAAATTAATTTTATAATTTTATGTGGTGAAATTTTAGTACCAAAATTATGAAGTTCTGGGTCTGAATTTTGAAGAAATTTCATTTTATTCATGTTCATTTTTTGTGACTTATCAGTGATGAGTACTTTATTTTTCATAATTTAATTGATTTAAAATATTCTTATTATGTTATTATTAGTTTCTCAAGTATTTATTTTCATTTCCTGGCATAAATATCAAGAGTTTTTATTTTTTAAGGTCTCAGAGGACCTTAATATTGAATGATGGGCCCTAATACTTATACTCAGCCTTCTGAGAATACCCTAGATGTGGAAATTGCTCTGTAAATAGCAGATCTTAACTGATCTTTGAATGAACTGTCCAGCATTTACATTTTAGGGTACTTATCTCTGCAGCAATAGGCTTGTGAATGACTCATGCCTTCTCTAGACCTCCTTCCTGCAGCACCATACTGTCAGGAACATCATATTTTTGCCTTGTAGATGTTTAAAGTAAGAAGATATCAAGAATCCTGGCTTCAGTGCTGAAAGTCATGGTCATGCTAATAATTTCCCTTTTTTATATCTAAATTGGATTATATGGATTTTAATGATTTAATAACCACCAAATTTAAACAGTTCTTTCTGGAATAGAGCACAAATGCAATCAGAGTAGAGAGGAGAAAAAAAGTGTTTCAGTGCTCAAGGCAACTTATTTTCTACCATGAAAGCACCATGAAAGTGGTAAGTAGGTGGATAGTTTGTTCTGTTTTTCCCCAAATAGAAAGATTGTAAAAATGCAATCTTATATGTATGATGATTCATATCATATGTAAATGATGATTTTGGCTTTCATATTTTAGATTTTTTATTTTTACATCTATTTCCTGCTTTACTGAGTGATAAAGGTTATTCCAATAATTTATGATTCTCTTTATTCCAGTTTGGATTCAAATGGTTCAATTTTGTTTTACCTACTTCAGTTTTGACTTGTGTTTTTTGGTGATGAGAGATACCGTCAGAAAACTTGTAGAACTTCAGCAAAAGACTCTGGTCAAAGACATTTCTATCATTGCTTAGTGACTGTGTAAGAGAGAGAAAATACAGAATTCGAAATAAATGAGAAACCAATTTGGCATTGTTTTGCAAGAATATTTAATTAGAATAATGAAGATACATACTAAAATATCCTTCATATTGAAAGGACATGTCTGGAAGGATATATAAAATGGTGCAAACATGATTGCCAGCATTCATGACTGCTGTCAGCTCTTACTCACATATTGATTAGATCATTTATTCAAAGATCACTGGTTTTCTTTCTAGTGAGAATCACTCTCTTATCAAACACCTCTGAGTGCAGAATGCTACTGCCCCTAAGAAAGAAAAGTCTCAGAGACATCCCAGGGATTTCAGTCCTTGGTCCATTTCTAAGGTCTCAGTGGAAATGTTTCAAGTAATAGACACGAGCTCTGCATGTGACATCTGGGCCCTAACTGAGCAAAACTCTTCTTTTTCTGGTTTCAGCTCATCTTAAAAATAAATTCTTGGGCCTTTCTTGACTGAAGTTCTACCAAAAATGGAAAGACTTCATTTTCACTTAATTCCTAGTAAAATAGTCACATCTTCCTTACTAAGCAAAATAATAAATAATTACAAGTCAATTTCTTTATATATATTAACCCTTACCATTTCTTTTACTGTTAAAAGACTCCTCACCTTTGTTGCTGCTACTAATGGAAGTGATGAAATAGCAGAATAGTTCATTTCAAATTTGTAGTAAAAATATTTTCTTATTATTTCAGCTGTAAGAAGTATTTCTTCCCAAATAAATCTGTTATTTAATTCTTCTTTACTGCACACAATGCCTAATTTACAGTATCCTATTAAAAGTTTCTAATTAATTTATTGTCACTGGTAGTAGGACATTAAAATGTCTGAAGGCTATGGGAAATAATAAATTTAAAGTTGCTTATGTGATTTTGCCTACTCTTGCACCATTAGGTGACAATCTGTGTTTTTTATTTAAGTTTTGTTATAAATCATGGCATTGTTTATTCTGGAAATGGAATTAAATCTTGTAAGTAATTAATTAGGATGCATTTTTCAAACATTTCATTAGGAAAATGTTTGAAATAGCTACTAGCACACAGATGTAGAGTGGCATAATTTTTATACATGAGTAGAATAAATAACTGTGGGGTTTTTTTCCTCTGTCTTGGAGAAAACAATGTTCTTGGACTGGATCAGTCAAACTTTGTGGTACCTGACTGTAGCTGCCTCATTGCTTGGGGGAATTTATCTTCACCAATTCAAGTGAGTGCTAGCATGTGGGGATCTGGGAAAGTGATTTAGGTCTCTACCTATTTCACAAGCATTTTTTGTCTGTATATAAAAAGTAAAGGAAATGGAGGAGGCATTTTTTTTTAATATTAATTAATTTATCTTAGTGTCAGGGCTAATCTGGACATTTCTAATGATTGACATGTACAGATAATACACTTCAGAGTTAAATTTATTTATTCTTTTATCATGGTACAAATAGAGTAGTTCATCTGACTATGTCTTGGGAGTTTTGGGAAATGAGTGACTAAATTAATGACTACATTGAAAGTGGACAATATTGGCTCTTTTACCTCAAAAAAATTATCTGGTTTGGTTCCATAAGTCTTCCAGAAGAAAATCTTGTATTGCATCAGAGCTCACTATGACATATGATTAAACCTGTGGGTGTTGGTGCATAGATGTGAAGAGAACTTGTGAGACTTGAACTGGCCAGCCTGGGAGTCTCTAGGCCTGGCCATTAAAAATGCTTAAATAAAACAATCAGGGAAGAGTAAAGACTCCTGGGGAATAGCTTTCTATACATATTAATTCTATAAATTAGTACAACTAGGTCTTGATGGGGCACTTTTCAGATGGATAGTTTTAATAATCTTATGTAGAACCTTTTATCCCTACAGATTTTACAAATTCTGTCTATCACATACAGATTTTCATTGCCATCTAAAGTCCATAAAGTAAAGGCCTGTAGTAATCAGGCTGGACAAGACAGTAGGTTAATGGTATGTTGCATCAAAAACTGAACTGTTTTAAAAGAACCACTCTGCATTATAAAAATCTGCATTATGAAAACCCTAGAGTTTATGCAGAGCAGAAAACAGAGGATCAGCATCTCCCTTACATTGTCAAAAAGATTGCAAAACCTCAGAGAGCTCAATCATATGAAATTTAAAAATCTAGAAAACTGGAGTAATTGTTTTCCAAAAATTACTTTATTTAAAACTATTTGACATGTTGTGTTGAGGAGTTTTCAAATACTTCATTACCAACACCTACTTGTAAGGAAGTATTTTAGAGAGAGGTTATTTATTTCTTTTGTGCTATTTAAAGCTCCTGGAAGAAATTTGTTCTCATATTGTTGCTCACATCAAGTTGTGCATGCAATTAATTTTCCATCTAAAATCAAAACGTGCTATTATTTTAGTGAAGATTATGGCAGAAGTTCAGGACAACATGAGATATTTATAAGACTTTTTTTTGATCTCAATCTTTTTTTTTCCTAGTGTACTTCAGCAGACAGCAAATACTGTACTCCTCAGTCTTCTAAAAATAAACACAATACAGATATGCTGTAGCTTCTCATTCAAAATCTAGGCTTTTGATGTGGGAAAAAAAAATCAATTACACAATTCTTAAAATCTTTAAAATCTGTTTGACTTTTCACAATGGAATGAAGACCACTATAGAAAAAACCCAAACTTTTATTTTGTGGGTCTAAGTATTTTGCATTTGCCAAATATCTTCTAAATTCAAGCAACTATTCTACCCTGATTCTACTTAAAAGGAGAAATAAATATTTTCTTTTGCCCCACATACTAAGACTTTACAAGCTTCAATTTTTATTGAATGATTGAAGGATATATGATATATTGTGGAGTGTGGCAAATTCCAGTTTATGCATTGATCAGAACAAGAGTAAAATAGACTGTTGTACTCAAGCTCTGATCATGCTCTGATTACATTAAATTTTAACTGTACACATCTCAGAATTTTGCTAATTTCAAAATGACTTCTTGAGGTTTATTTTGGTTTGTTATTTTAATAGAGACTGCAAAGCCTTGGCATGCATAAAGGGTAGTCCTGTCAAAAATGCTAGAAGGGAAAGAAAAAATGAAAGAGAGCATATTCTGAACAGCTTTTTCAATACAGTTACTATATTAGAATGGCAATTATCTCTCAGTTTCACAGTATTATGTGTCTCACCATATCCCCCCTAGGGTGACAGTCAAAATCAATTATTTGTCATTTCTGTGGAAATGTAGTTTAAAAGAAGATTTATAAAGATGTACTGAAACTGGGCAAGGTCCTGCTATTGGGTTGGTATTAGAAGTCAAATTAAAATATCCAGGAAATAATTTTGGTATATAAAAACAATATTTCTGAATTTCAGGGTCCTAAGATGAGCAGAGTTCTATGAATGTTAATTTTCCATTAGTGTGGTGGAAATGGGAACTATTATTCACCTGTGTTATGTAAGACAGTTCATACAAGTTTTATTCTACTGAAACCTGGAAATAGGAGCCAATTATTTTATATGAATTAGGTGATCAGCTATATTTATTTATTTTCCATTATTTGAGAGCCATGTTCTATTACTTTCCATAGCAAGACAAGGTGGTTCTCTGCTCTCTCTTAGTGGGAAGAACATATTAATGACAACTATTGGGTTTTTTTTCTTTTTTCTTTTTTTCATTTTTTCTTTTTTTTTGGCTACATTATCTGGCTACTTATCTCTCATAAAGCTCATCCTGTGTTCCATGACTGAGTCACTACAGTTGTCTCAAATTAAAACTGAATATTGTTTCTTGAGACTGCAAGATGAATGAAAGGTTCTGATCACAAAAATTTTCTTTCTGTGCTTTTGCAAGAAGCACTATACCAATCTGAAGTATAATGCATGAGACATTCTTCCTTTAAGAGTTGTTTTTAACCACTGAATTGGAAAAGATCTGTTCTGTACATTGTATGTAAATCATTGAGTTTAATGGGATTACTTACTAATAGGTGTTTATGTTATGGTTTTAATACTATTATTTTATAAAATTGACTGCTTTAAGAAAAAAATCCCTACAAATATGAATATTTTGTTATGAATGTATTTAAGACTTTTGTTTGTGCCTTCAATGGCAAAAAAACCCAACCAAATGAAAAGCCAACCAACCAGAAAACCTCCCAAAACAACCTGGTTTGTCTGCTTAACTTTCCAGAGAGTGAGATTCTTTCTATATTCACCTAAACTGTTTGAGAGCTTTTTGTCAAGAAATCTAACGGAATTCTTAGCACAAATTAACATCTGGTCTGAGTGAATGAGCATTTGGTAGATGTTGTTCAAGAGTAAAGTAGATCTCAGGAACTGCTCCAATAACACAAAGTACTGTAGTGTTTTCTATTAGATTATAAAGGCTTCAAGGCAAGGATTGTTTGTTTGTAATTGTACAGTCTGGTGATGTGGGGCCTCAGTTTTAGCTGGGTTTTCTTTCAAAGCCAAACTTTGCATTTGTGATCAATACAGAACAAAGATTAGGAACAGACTGAAAATACTTACTGTGATTAGCTTAAATGATTTTGCAATTTAAACTGTATACTTCAGTTTGAGTGGGTACTCTAACATATTTGAACCCATAAGTTGTGTTATATTTGTGTACTGTTTTGATTATTGGAAGACACACCAATATCATTTACAATGACTGACAAGAATTTTGTTTTTGAGTCTTTTGTTCATACTTATGTTACTTCTGAGTGTTATAGGATTTGAGACTCAGAGGAACTCATGCTTCTGGGAACATCCTTGTGATACTGCCTCAAATAAGGCCTGTTCTGGTATTTTCTAAATTTACTATCATTATCCTACCTCATTACCTCTTTTTTAGTTGTAATACCTTCAGCAGTGGTTCCTGTTACACAAGGCTGATGATTCTGCAATCTTGCTATAAGCAAGGCAAAATAGAGAGTAAATGAAATTAGGCTGCTAAACTTATTATTTTTGTGTTTATTTGTTTGTTTGTTTTAGAAGGGAAAAAAAATTAGGACCACAACAGTACATGTTTTGTTTTAAAAGTACACATAGAAAAGGAATCTAACAATTAATTCTAGTGATTTTAATTTTTTGCTGCAGTACATCATGCTTTTGGAATATAGGAAAGTTAACCATTTAAAAATCCTAAATTATTAATCAGGAAATATCAAATCGGGGGAATGACCCAGTTACAATTAAATTAGGCAATGGCCTAATTACAGATTCACGATAACAACATTCATACCAAAATCGATTCACACGCCTGCATATCAAGAGAGGTGTACAGCTTTGCATAAAGGTAATTCCCCTCAATTTCAGTGAAATTCAGGTCAAATCCCTTAATATTTCTGAGCAGGAATGTGTTGCACGTTGAGGAGTAGAAGTGCATGAGGGGATGTGAGCCTAGGCCTCATCATCAGGGATGGTTTTGTGAGTATTGAAAATGTGAGGGTTCTGGAGCTCCAGGAGCCATCCCACTCAAAGCTGCTGCAGCCCACAGTGCTCAAGGACATCTCAAAGGGACTCACTCAGAACTACTGTTGATAGGGTCATGAGATGATTGGCTTAGTCATCTGCAAAATTTCCATCCTCAGATCAGTTACTACTGGAATTTTGAAAACATTTGACAATTTCTTATAGAACTCCAGCAAAAACTGTACCACTCCATGTGGGCTGATTCAGGTAGGAAATATTTCAGGGCTGTCAGGGGATGACTGATGGTTCCCCACCTGGGTCAGGCAGCTGATGTTCCTGTTGCAGTCAGTGTTCCCACCTGTATCACACCAGAGCCCCTGGGATTGACAGAATCACAAGGTTGGAAGAGACCTTAAAGATCATTGAGTCCAACCCAACCCTAACACCTCAACTAAACCATGGCACCGAGTGCCACATCCAGTCTTTTCTTAAACACATCCAGGGGTGGTGACCCCACCATCTCCCTGGGTAGGCCATTCCAGAACTTAATCACTCTTTCCATAAAAAACTTTTCTCCTACTATCCAACCTGTATTTCCCTTGGTGCTTGTTGAGACTGTGTCCTCTGGGTCTGTCCGGTCTGTATGGTCAGAGATGCTTCACCCTGCCAGCTGGTCTGGTCAAGTGTTTCATCACTCAGTGGTCTTGGTAAAAGCCTCTCAGATGCACCTGAAATGGTAGAGCAGGCCTGGGGATGGAGGAGAAAGGCACCACCATGGTATATTTTTTGTTTCTCTAGAATACCCAAGATCTAGTGGACAGTTCTATGACACATGCTGAATATTTCATTTTAATAGATAAATGTTTCTTATTAAACTGAAAGGGAATGGGTTTTAATGGATGTTTGTGCTTCATTTATATTTGAAATGCTGCTGGTGCTGCATCTTGGTTACTGCGTTTTTCTGTTATAGAATTTCTTTTTTTTAATGATAAAGCTAAACTGGAATTAAAGTTTGCCATGTTGATTATTATTGGTCTATTGGTATGTTTTTGGGTTTTTTTCACATATTCATAGTCACTGTTTAATTACATTTACAAAAAAAATTAACACATTTTTCAGTACTATTTAGTGTATGGCTAAACCTAATGATTTTGCAGATGATCTGACATTCCTGACTTGGTCCATCTTTTACTGTAGTTACAAAATTTAGGTAACAGCTATATTTGAGAAAAAACACAGAGGAATCATAAGCTGACTATTTCTTTATATGCCTTCAAAGAATTTCACTATCTCCTTTGTCTGTGTCACAATGAAGACTCCAGGCATAGCTGATTCTTTATCACTTTTTTTCTGTCCACAATTCTCTTACTTTCATTTCTTTTTCAGAATTGTTGTAGGGTGGTGTTTTGGTGGTTTGTTGGTTTTGGTTGGTTTTTTTTTTCCATTATAGCAGTGCTCAAGGCTTTAAGCAGGCTTTGCATTCTTTATTCCTAGAGGTAGACTGTAATTTCAGTTGTGCTGGTGCGTGTGCTGCTTCATTTTCTCTTTGCTTACTAACAGACCTATAGTTCTCCATCATTTGAGACTATATCAGTCTTCAAATTCTGATTTACCTTTTTCCCTTAATACAACTTAACATCAGATTGCTTAGAGATTTTGACTTGGGCTCCAGCAGGTTTCCTGAAATTCTTGGAGACCAGTCAATGTGAAAGTAACGTTTAGTTTAAAAGAAAACCCAAACAAAACAAAATAAATTCCTGTCAATGTTAGTTTTGAGAAACAAAGAACAATGTTAAGAATCTTAAATTAGCAAAGTTATTTTGATACTGAAACATCATTCTGGACTGAGATGGAATTGTAAGCATGTTTCAGCAATAAGGAACAAGTAGGAGCATTGCTGTATCCTCATTTCCTGAGATAAGTTATTTTGAAGAGCAAATATTTTTCTTTTATTTCATTCATATAACTAATCTTGTTATATACTTAATGCTTTGGCTAGTTTTGTGTTGATTCTTTTCTCGTTGATTTGTTTCTGGTGAGGTCTCAACAGACTTTATGCATTTTAAAGAAATTATGTTTTCAAACACAACCCTTGGGGTAACCTAAGTGCATTTTCAGAATACAATCTTTGAATGCAACTTTTATTCTTAATCCCATCTTCCTAATTAGGAAAAATTTCATACATCTTGTATTTTGACAAAGAGACATTAAGAATTACAATGTATTTTGTTCTGCTTATATGGCTGGATTTTTTATTATAATACTGAGAGTGATTGAGGGAAAGAATAACACATTTAGGAATAAAAATCACTTTAATGAAATGGAATTATCTCCTGACTGTATGGCTAATTTTCAAATTTTTAAGAGCATCCTAGTCTACTTGACTCTTATACTGGTATCTGAAAAAAGGATGCATTTCTGGCAGTAGAAATTATGTTGAGCACACAGCAGCAGGAGAAAAGAAAAGAAAAGAAAGAGATGAACTTAGTAAAGTTAGTGTGAATGTATAAGCTGAGTTTAAATTCTACAATTAATGGAAAGACACCAAGTGAAGTTATGTTTAGTATGATCCCATAAAAATATATTTGAACTATGTTATAATACAAATGGGATGTGCACCATTTCCTGAGGCTCATTTATGACCAGAATATTTGTAAAAGGCATGTATGTAAATAATAATATTCCATATTTCTTACTTATGTTTTAAAATTGTTCACATTCCTCCAAAAACAGAATAACAGCATATAAGCATGAAATAATATAGAGAGAAGCTTAGAATATAAATTCTCTTTCTTAAAGCTCAGAATATGGTAAAAAAATTTTGCCACATCTTTGAAGTAATAGTCTTATGAGTAATAACTCATAAGATTATGAGAATAATCTTATGAGTAATAACTGATGCAGAAAATAAAACATCAGTTAAAACGTAACATATTAGGAAATTTCTGGTTTCATTTGGAAGTTTTTCAAAGTTGCATCTCAAATCAAAATGAGCTTTATAGAAGAACTTACAGCACCCTATCTTATTGTGCATTGTAGACCTGACAGAATTGTTCACAATAACTAAAATGTAGACCACTTTACTATTTGGTTTTGGCAGTATTTTCTGTGGTAGAAAAAGAGAGGTATTCAAAATTGTTTGGATTTTTAGAATCCCAATTAGGCTGGTTTATTACATTATCAGGTACATTGTCTTTTGCTTCATAGTGCTGTCAGCAGTGCTTCAAGTGGGATGCAATTACTTTTAAAGTTAATATCAGCATCTATTATATAATACTGATTTAAAATCTTTGAACACCCTTGACCTCAGAGACATTTATCATGAAGGCAGAAATTAATCATGTTAGCTGTGCTAGATCTCATGAAGACACTGCAAATTTAGAAACTCCATAAACAGGGCTAGGTAATTATTTTGAGTATTACTGGACTGTCATACCATAATAGCTTCATAATAATTAGGCACATTAAGCAACTGATGAAGTAATATAACAGTAGACTAAGTAATTCTTTCCCCATTCTGCCTTCAAATTGCTAAAAATTTCTAAAAACAACACACCTCCAATTTTAAAACATTAAAGTGTATTTCAAGTGTAAGTATGAAATCTGAAATTTTGACTATCCTCACTTTTGACTATTTTTACTTTTCTGTGGTTAACTTAATTCCTCTTGAATCTCTCATTGTTCCATTATTACATGGATTTCTTGATTTTATTTGCACAGCTACTGTATAGTTCCTAAGATCTTTGGATTAGGTATCTATGTTTTTTAGGATTTTTTTAAGATTTCTAAGTTTTTTCTATCCTTTTGTTTTCTGACTTCTGGTAAGTTTTCTTAGACATTTAAGTACTTTATACAGGAAAGAACCTCAACAGAGTATAAGAAGAAGCAACCAAAAAAAATCAAAATATTAGAAATTGAAATTCAAGTTCTTTGCTTGCCATTGATCTGTATAATACAGGTTTTACATTTTTTGCCAAGTCAAGTGACCCTTGCATTCTAATAAATTCAGTCTTTCATAGCTTTCATTATAGCAGTGAGAAATTTAGATCTCAGCTGTCTGACAAGAGGACATGGACCAGTGATTTCCACACATATATCTGAATATATAAATCTAATATATCCATTTTTTAGGAATGACAGATCAGGACAAGTACCAATTAGGGTTTAGCAAGCAATAACTAACATGCATATTTCAGCATAAAATACTGTATTTGGATGAATATGAGGTTGTAACACAGCTCAAGAATATTCATTTTCTGCATAGAATTATTTCCAAAGCACTTCTTCAGCTATAACCATGATTTAAGCTAACATTATTCCTATTATATTGTCATTATCATATAAAGTTATTCAGAACAATGACCAGGATCAGTCAGAAGAGGGAAACTCTTCCTCTCCATTCCATATTTCCAGCTCTCCAATGCTTGCAGTCCTAGTGTGAGTCAGAAATCAGCTGCCATATTCTCTTAAGTATATAAAAATTGTCCAGATTTTGTCATAATCAAAAGAAAAACATTCAGGGAAAATCTAGAAATCTGTAGTATTTTCTCCTATCTCTTTAATCTATTTTCTATTGTCAACAAGAGTCCTAATTTAAGTATAATCTAGCTCTAGAACTTTGTTATTCAAGTCTTACCCAAAGGTCAAAAAATCACACAGAGAGCTTAGAGATTCTTTACTGTGTTTTATATATATCTCATTTTTTTTCCCCTTGGTAAAATCTCAATGGCCTCTCTGATAAATGGAGTGACATTGTGAGTGGTATTTTGTCAGATTTTCTACTCTTATTCTGTTTAAATAAAATCAGTGATAAAGGATGAAGTTTCTAGTGGCTTCATTGCTTTTCTCTTGCATTAAGTCACTTCCCCAGTGCAGATCTGAAGCTGAAGGCACTAATGGAAAAAAGTATGTCCAGATGGGAATTTATTCTACACATTTCCCAATGTCCACAGACGACTGTGCAGAATACAATTACTCCTGGTTTTGTAAGGGTATTTCCTAACATTCTTAGGACACAGAAAAAAAATATTTAATAGCATCTATGGTTTTTGAAAAACTGATTTGAAGACACTACACAACAATACACTTTTTTTTTTTTATTCTGGAATAAGGTCAAGCTTGATTGAAATCTGGGCAACACCTCCAGTATCCTTTTTTTTTTTTTCTGCTAAAATTTTAAAATTAACTTCCATGAACAAACAGATTTTTGTTAGTCCAATGGGACATGACAGAAAATGGATCTTCAATTCAGAGCCAGCATATTGTGATTAAAAGTCCCAGTGAGGTTCATAGCTCTTTTTCCATAGCACAAACTGGACTCTGATCTGTTTATGGCTCCTGGGAGAACAATACTGTAGTATAATTTTCAAATATAACTGTAGCACTTTTTCTACCTTGCATAAATCATTCTTTGAAGAAATTTTACAAGGCTCTATTGGAAGCAAAATCTGACTCAAAATCACACGGCACCAAACCAAGCAGAAAATATGGTGGCAGAAGCCAGAAGTTAAGGCTAAGATAGTTTAAAAACATGATGATGGTATGGAAATAATGTCTTAAAGTATAACAATATGTTATATTCAAATGTTCACCTTTTTCCTATAATTTTTCTGTGTTTCAGCATGCACATGATTGGATGATTTCTGAAAGTTAAGACAATGAACCTTTCAGGAAGCATCTAAGAATGTTTTTTATTTTTTTTCCCTTGTTGCAATAAAATCTCATTCCTGGAACTATTAGTCCAGACCAAGAAAGAAACAAGTAAAATCTCCCATAACTGGGAAAATCTAAGCAACACAATTTTTATTTTGAATTAAATGCATTCCCTAACAAAACCCAAAGCATCTGAGGTTGAAGTAAATGTTAGTTCATCTGAGATATTACAAGCAGAAAAATCTCTGGACAATTGCAAAAGCCATCAGAATTATTGGGCTGTCCTTTGCAGCTGCTGACAAATGTCAGCATGCCTACTTTTTGTTTCCACGTTTGGTTGCTGGTTGCCATCTGCTGTACCCTTCTGCTTCAGAGAGTTCTACTTCATAGTAGATTTCTGAGTGAATATGATAGGATATAGATATAGATTAGATATAGATAGATATAGATATATAGATATATTAGATATAGATATATATATCTAGGCTCTTAGCACTCTTATTTTTTATGTTCTTTCTACCCAAGCTTTCTTTTTAAGGTTTCTGCATATGCACTCATAAATGAGATGTCAAGACATGCTATTTCTATATAGCAGAAAAATTATCCAGTGATCTGATCTCCACAATCCTACATGGGGTGACTGGAGCTTTGAGAGACTTGGTCTTGTGTCCTACCATTGGACATCAAAGTATTTAAATGGTGTGAAGTGAGGCACCAAAAGTAAAATATGAACTGTCATCTGTCACTGCACTCATCAATGTGTGTCCATGAATTACTGTTTTGGTCAGTTGATCAAATATAGTCTCCTTCAGTTTTAGAAACACGAGGTCTATCAAGAAAAGCTCTTAAGATAAAATGTAGAACTCAGATGTTTTTATCTAAATAAAAATGAGGAATTTGTCTATGGACATTGCATTTATTGTTTATCTTTTTGAAAAACATTTTCTAGTTATACAGTAATACTGAGATGTAGTAAAACTAATTTTAAACCATAGGCTTTTGTAAAAGTAAGACTAAATGGAAAGGCAAACAGGTGATTTTGAAATGTGGTAGCAACGTGGTAAGAAAGCACATCTCTAAAATGAACTTTCAGTAACTCCACTGTTGGATTTGCTTTTTCATCTTGTCTTTCTTTTTTCCCCTTGAAAAGTCCTATTTCTACCATGACTGATACTTTGCAGTCTTGGATCAAGGAGTTTACTTGTTTTGGAGAAAATAAGTCATGCGCTTCTGGAAGGGTTTTTTGCAAAAGTTTCAGGACCTCTTTTGCAATATTCATAGCAGCCATCCATAAAGGAAATATTATTTTTGGTGAATCTGAATCTCCATGTCTTATGTTAGAGTTTCAAATAATCAGGGCTAAGCAAAGCAGGACTTTGACAAAAATACTGATGGTAGAAACTAGTCTTCATGTATTTCTATTCTATCATCTTCAATCAATTCTAAAGTTTGACAGATGGACAATTATGGGGGATTTTTCTCTTTTTTCTTTTTACACAGCCTTGGCTGTTATAATGTTGTCTTACAGACTCATAGGGCAGATCTTCAGTGATAGAAATAGTAAACTATTGACCTCATTGGAAATAAAGCAAAAGAAAATCCCCTTATTCCCTTCAGATAAGGTTTATCATTAGGTATCTATTTAGAGAGCCAGAAAAAGTGTAAAGTGTAATACAGTTCCCGAAGCATCTTGGATTTAATGGAAGCACAGATACTCAGTTGCCAGGAAATTTGATGGTAAGAATGATGACCACCACTTAAAAGGTCTCATTTTGAAAAGTATTTACAGAACCTGATTGTGAGCATGATAGAGTGAATACAAGCATGAAATTCTCACTTTGCCAAATTTCATGGTTGTGAAAAGCAACATAGTCTAACACATTTTTCCACAATTATGTGTGCATATAAAACCTCACAGATAAATTTGGACTTTACTTCTAAAAAAGTAAAAAGTAAAACTAACTCACAATGACAAAAGTCTATTTGTACACTTCCCTTCTTTTCCAATTAAAATAGAAAATTGTTTTAAGAGCTTGATCAGGGAATTGGTACTACTGAGGAAAATTTTGGTTTTTATTTGTTTGGGTTTTTTTTTCAGTATCACTGCACTGTAAGAATAATATCGTAATATAAAATGTTTAGGGTTATATGTTTTCATTCTTTATTTTCATATTTTATTTTATTTTATTTTATTTTAATAGTTGCATAGGCCAAAGTCAACCTACTTCCAGTGAGGGAGAGATTTTCGGTGCAAAACTGCATTCTACAGTTAGTACTACCTGCAGAAAGGGTGTGGAATATATGAACTTGAATGACATGGCAAAAATTGGATTACAACTGGGTTTGTGTCCAGGATTTCTTCTTTCTTAAATTAATCCTGTCAGTTGGAAATTGCTGTTTTCCTATCTGAAGATCAGAAAGACCCTTCCATAGGATCATAGTTTTCCTGCATACCACCCTTATGACATTGAACGATAAATATTTTGCCTGATTCACTCTAATTATGAGGTGCAATTAATTGAACTTTTTCTCTTCAGATATCCCTAGTTTGTAAAGGTCTATGCTTGTTGAAGACAACTTTAACTTGAATGGCTAAAGCTGAATTTTCTTTTTTCCTCATAGAGACAAGGCAGGAGGTCCACAAAAAATTTTATTATTTCTGGTTGCTGGGAGCTATCCATTTAAATGAATGTTGTGAATATAAGTAATGTGTAATGTCAAATGTGTAATGTCAAATGGGTAATGTCAAACTCCAAATGACTGCCTGGCAGTTTTTGGCTTGATAGTTTTGATAGTGTGGAGCTCGTTCTGACCTAATTGGGGCACAGTTAATAAATGGTGGTTACATTGTATAAAAGGGATGTCTGCATCAGCTTTTCCATGGCTGGGGAGGGTGTAAAAGTTTTTGAATTTTTCCAGTTTTCTCTTTTCCACCATTTTTTTACTTTATTTAAAAATTCCTCTATTGTATAGTTTAAAACAGTTAATAGATGACCACTGACTTCTGACTTTATAGGGAATAGGGCTATGGGAAAATTTGGAGTAAAGCTGATCTGGATACCATATAACTAGCCCTACCCTACTGCTGAAATTGAGGCAGAGTTATAGAGAAAATAGATGTGCCTTTAGATTAGAGAGAACATAGATGTGCCTTTAAAACTGGAGGAGATAGGGTGGGAAGATGATAACACTTCTACATAACTTCTTGGATGTCTCTTGACCCTTATTGGATGAAATTCCTAACTAGCTGTCATTAAAAAATGTCTGCCCAGGACATAAAGATAGGAAACAGCAGTGTTTTAGTCTAAAAGAACAGAGATCTTCAACTGAATCATAAATCAATTTTAAGTTTAATTTTATGATCTTCATTGGTGTCTTTAATTCTATATGTAAAAGACTGTGAAGTTATTTTCAGTAATAGGTCCCAAGGTATTTGGAATTTAAAAAGCCATCCAGTTTCTTCTTTTTCTGTTTTGATCTAATGGAAATTTTTCATTGTATCTGTATGAACTGTATATATTCAAGAAACATGGAAAATATTTAATCTAACTCAATTTTAATTTTTTTTCTATAAATGTGAAGATAATTTACTCCTTTTTATTGTTATTCTGTGATCTGTTCTACCTAACAATCTTTCTGGGGTGTTTTGAGTATTGAGGAGTTAATGTTTCAATATTGCTTTCAAAATGCAAATAGCACATACGGTTTTTTCACACTAATAAATTTATAACTGTGATGTATCATTTCCTGACATAGCAGTATAAGCAATACAATATCAGGGTTATATTTGACCTTGAAGAGACTCAGTGATACTTCTGCAGCTTTCCTAAGATGGATAAAACTATTATCTGCAACTGTATTATCTAACCAAACTGTGGCAGTATTCTCTCCCTGTTATGACTTCTGTTCAAGCCTCCAACAATTAATTTATTCAATTGAGATGCTATTTTTTATTCAACTTTCTAATATTAACGCTATGCACAATGATTTTATTTAGTTTTTTAGACATATACGTTATCAAGCCCAATTCTAAGCTTTGACAATTAATAAAGACAACCAACAACAAAACAATTAGATGACTTTGCTAACAAATTTCTAGAATATCCTGTATATTTTATTTCCATTTTTGGAGAAAAAGAAAAAATGTAGCTGATATTAATTTCATTAGAAAGAGGCAGAAAATATTCCAAATATAGAAACTGATGGTCATGGTATTATAAGAAATCTATATTGAACAACTGTAAACACATCAGCAGAAGTCTTAGTGGTGTTTTTAATTGGTAGCTATTGTCAATCATTGATATTTTCAATTGTTTAAAAAGTAGTTTGCATAACATATGCATAAAATTCTCTATCAATATATAAGTTACATAGACTGAGAACAGAAATAGGACTTACTAGGTAAGGGCTGATCTGATTTTTTTATAACTTTTTTTTCTTTGTGAAATAAAATACCACTTTTCAGTGATGACCTATCCTTGTAATATTCCAGCCTGTCACACTGGCCACAGCTATGACACAAATAGAACATGATAGTACTTTGTGCTCCTGAAAATGTGGAGATGCTGTAGCTGCGTTTACTGTCCTGTTGCTGATGCTGGAGACCGAGTCAGAAAAGAAACAGAAGAAGGAAAGGGTAAAAAAAAAAAAGAAAAATAGAAAGGAATTTGCCATCGACTTAAATGTCTGTAATTTGAATGACATTCTATTTACTGTAAGCTTTGTATTCCCTTATTTTTTTTTGTATTCCCTTATTCCTTTTTTGCTAATAAAAAAGCAGGTTTTTTTAAAATCACTCTTACCTCTGCTAAAGGCAGTTAAATTATCACCGCCTTATTCCTGAATCTAACCCCATGTTTCCCTTTGATCATATTCACATCACCATCATCTTTCAGCAATGTGTGCACATTTTTCATATTGGATACCCCAGATAAGTAAATTTTATGTTCTCTTCAATAGACGGATAATCAGGGAAAGGACGTAGGATTTTCAAAGACATCCGAGAAGCAAGGGGCTAAAGGATCATCAATTCCACTGAGATAAGAGAACTTGGCTCCTTCAGATTCTTTGAAAATCAGGAATAGAATAAATGATTCTGTACTAAGTCAGAAAAAAAAATCTTGTTGAGGAGTAAAAAAAATTTGGACGTCCCAAATCCTTTTGTAATACACTGCCTTTGTAACTGAGACACCAAAATGAATAGGTACAAACAGACTTCACAAAACATTAGACAGAAAAACAGATATATCTCATTTTATCTTCTTATCAGCACTCATTTGGGTATTACATATCTGTCGGATGATATGACCCATGAGCTCTCTAGACACACTCTTGCTTCACTTTTGATGTATTAAATCAAACATGAATAGTGTGTCGACTTTTCATTTGCTATGCTCATTTCTAATATTACTCACATGTCTTCATATAATTCATGGATTCATTTTCATAATTAAGTTGTATTTTTTTTCAAAGAAAAAATTATGCATTAGTGTGAGATTAAGAAAAATTTGATTTTCTTCCTTAATTAACTATTTTGATGGAGGAATTTTGTGTAGCACAAAAAGATAAAATGTATGTAACAGTTTAAATATATCCATTGAAGTTGATCACATTACTATAGGATTGAATTAATGAGTGAATAAATCAGTGAAATAATACATAATCAAAATGAATATTTAAGATCCAAACCCAGTGTGATAAAGTACAAGTCTAAACAGAACATGCATTTCTTTGAAGTAGAATAAATCCATCTTCCTAACTGGCGTGCACACTTTGAGCGATGTTCTTTTTCATCACAGGACAATTTCTCATGCTAAATTTCATCTTGAATGAAACCACATGATGTTCAGAAGGAGCAAAATCAAATATTAGTTTTAAAATGCACTTTTCAGTGGTAGGATGATCTATGTAAATTCATATATTAGAGCTACTGAAACTATTCACAGTGTTTAATGTAGCTGACAACCTTCCTGTAACACACCTCATAATTTTTTTCAAGATATATGGCAATTGGTCTAAAAATACTAACGTGCAAAACAATTATTGACATTTTTTCTCTCAACTGTAATAATGAGAATTATAATTTGAAGATAAAAGTGAAGCTTTTTTTATACTTATTGCATGATGGGAATAAAGCAATTATTGTCCTGGAAAATTGCCATCTTTTAATACATCTTTTGCTAAAAATTAATTAATCTGTAAAATCTCATATCCAACATCCTGTGTGGAGAGGCCCAATCCAATTGACTGAGATGTGATGATGTGAATTGCAGTATGAGAATTCCGTGTGAACTCCTCCTCCCTGCCAACTGCCAGGTGAGCAGTCACCTTTTCAGCCAGCCTGGCAGGTGATCAGGACTGGTGATACCAACAGAGAGAACACATCTCCAGCCTCCCTGTGCCCTTTGCAAGATTTCATCCACAGGCTTCTGGCAAATTAATTAATCTGCCTGGAAAGAGAAAGCATTGCACGATATTGCAGTATCATTTTTCAGATGTGTTAGTCAAAGCAAGTTTTAGAGATAAACTCACTACTGAATCCAGAAGTAATCCGTGCATGTTCCAAGAGCTGAAGACAGGGCAAGGCAGCCCCATCAGAAGAAACAGGCAGTATATTGGCAGAAAGATCTGCAGTGCTGATAGCACAGCAGGTGCCCTAGCAGTTACAGGCAGGATTTTTTGTTATAGGTGAGAGAGCAGTTTCTACTCCTTTCTGTGTTCATCTTTGATGTTGTCAGTGTTAAGGAATTTCTTACTTCTCCATCCCTTTAGAACTTTGCTAATAACTTTTTGTGGGTATGTTATACTAATATACCTTATTAATATACCTCTTTTTAATGTCACTTAAAAACAAAGATATCTGTAATCTAAGCTGTTTTCTCTGACAGTAACAAAACTCAGCTTACATCAAAACTTGGTTATTTAAAAAGAAAAATGAAAGGTGAAATCTCAAAACAATTTGTACTTTTGAGTGACTGACTCAAGAATAGAGTTCACCCATGAGAGTTTTTGAGTCTTTTGACTTAATTCAACTTCATGAACACCTGCAGAATACCTCACCTGCTATGCAAGGACTTCCAACCTGGGGACACCCAGCATAGTGAAACAGTTCTTCATGTGGAACAGTTCTTCACAAATGGAACAAGGCAAAAGTCCATGTAATTTAAGCACATTTTTAATGGTATCTAGCAAGTCTGTAAGATCATCTGGATGGTCTGATATAGCTGCTAGATATGGGTGTAGTTCTAAAGGGGGCCTAAGGTTTAGTCTGTTGAGTTTCCTCTTCAAAAAGTCTCTTAAAATGATCAAGATGAAAACAGGAGTGGAGGTGAGTAAATCAGGAGTTCATAGTAAATCCTCCTCCTCTACAGCACCTCCTGCTCAAGGTTCAGAAAAACCTGCATTGTCAGGAAAGCTTATAATGGATTATTGTCGGGTTCGGCTGTCTGTCTCTGCCCCGACACGGGTAGAGTGGTTCTTGGGTGGCACGCGATTCAAAGGACGAGTCTGGACTCTTCAGCTTTTCGATCTTCGGATTGCTTATTATTTCTTATCTACAAAATTTTCTGTCTGCCCAACAGAGGTCCGATCTGCAAGCAGTCACAGGCACTCTCTGGACATCGGGAACGATGTGCTGAGATCCCACATCTCCCCCTTCTGTTTGCACCAAGAAGACTTCTTTGGCAACTTGACTCATGACACGTCTCACACACAAAAAGATGCATGGGACGATGAGCATGAGGACTAAGAGTATTATTAAAATATAAAATCCCATTTTTAAAAACCCTCTCCATAAGGGAGAAAGATCAAAAAATCCCGCCACATCATCAATCCATGACCCAGTGATTTCGCCTAATTTCTTTATACTATCTTTTATATTTTTAATACTTTCATGAATTGATCTCGAATGATCTGAGAGATTCATGCAGCACATTCCCTCAAACTCTTCACATCCATGTCCATGAGCAAGCAATAGATAATCGATTGCTGCTCTATTTTGAAGAGTTGCCTCTCTCACACTGCTTATGTCTTTTAACATATCACTCAAAGCGAGAGAGACTGATTGAGCATGCTTGCTCAACCAACAACCCATGTGGTCCAGTTGAGTCAAGGCCACCCCCGACGCTGTCTGAGGTGAGAAAATTGCTGCCGCAATTCTCCTTGCCTTGTCCCAGGTGTACACTTCATCATCACAGTCTGCACTGTAATGTTGCAAGGACCTTTTCTCTTTGTGTTTTTGCTCTCTTAATACTTTCAAATCTGGTGACAACATTGAAATCCTCCCAATGCTGCATGGACATCCCTTGGCATTTGCAGGAATGCCGTGCCAAATTCTGTCCCCACAAATTAAAAACAACCCACGTGGCAATTGCACTGGGACCTGGATTGATCCTTTGGCTGTCGTCACAGTGTGATTGCACCAAGCTGATGCGTTTCTATAATATTCATGATTTGGTGTGACATCAACGCTTTTGTTTGTCCTTGACACATTCGAATTTTCAAATTTCATGCATAGCTCCATTGTTGTGGACCCAAAAATTTCCAATTCCTGTGGTTTGGTAGAAGCCACAGGTAAAAGATGTGTCCACCGGGTGCCCACCAGGTGCCCACCCAGGGACGCCAAATGTCAGGTTCGGCTGTCTGTCTCTGCCCCGACACGGGCAGGGTGGTTCTTGGGTGGCACGCGATTCAAAGGACGAGTCTGGACTCTTCAGCTTTTCGATCTTCGGATTGTTTATTATTTCTTATCTACAAAATTTTCTGTCTGCCCAACAGAGGTCCGATCTGCAAGCAGTCACAGGCACTCTCTGGACATCGGGAACGATGTGCTGAGATCCCACAGATTATAAGTAGACCTTTTCTTGTCTAATAGCTGGAAACTGGAAATATCTACTTCACAGTAGGCAACCAGTCTGTAAAAAGCCAATAAAAAGGAGCTTGCCTCCTGAGTTTGTTTGGCACACATGGGAGGGAGGGATGGGGAATCACTACCTCCTGCAGATGTGTTACACAATGCTGAACAGGGACCAGTGCTGTGAGGGAGTGTTCACCTTTTCAGGGCTAACTGAAGGTTATCTTTTTCATTCTTTTGCTCTTAATTTAATTTTTTATTCTTAGTTGTGTCCTTGTAATACTTGGAGTACTTGATTGTGTGCTGCAGCAGCAGGGTCTTTTTCCCTAACAATGTTAGCTCCTGAATTCTCTCACAGTCATGGAAAATAGAAAACACAAACTTAAATTCTAAAAGCATAAAGAATACCATGAGCCCTGAGGGTTGCAGAATTCTTAATGGGAATATTACCATTATCTTACATGCTACAACAGCCTATAAACCATGACAACTTCAGGTGTGACTGTATCTTTTATGCATTTTCTGTTTTCAAGAACCTTTGGCCTAGGAATGACAGGAGTGCTTAAAGCCAAAATGGCAGCATTTTTAGCAATAAGAATAGAGAATTGGTAATAGAAAGGAGCCCTTTTTAGATTTTCTGTGTCTCCTTTACCTGTGGATTCTTAATACCTCCTGGAAATAACTTAGATGAATAAAATACCTGTCTGTAAAGTGCCCCTTTCTGTGCTGTTTTTACAAAAAAATGAGCACTGTCTTTGAGATACAGTCCTTTTAATGCTGCTGAAATTATTTTTTCTTCCGCATTCCTATTACGATACCTGTCTGACCAAAAGATATCAGGCTCAGTAGGACATTGAGTCAAATTTTGAAAGCTGATAGATCTGGCAATCTCATTTAGTTACATTCACTGCTTTTACCTTAAGCCACTCTTTTTCCTGAGAGTTTTCCTGACTTCTGGTTTTGGCTACCCAAATCACACTACAGACTTGTGTTTAATGTGCAGAATATAATCTCCATTATGGTCACAAACATAAGTGTCAGTAATCAGGGCAAGGTCATTTGTATATTCCTTACAGAGATGTTCTGGATGATGATCCAAGAGCAATGAGAAAACTCTTCTGGGATTTGCCTGGCCACAAAATGCTCTGAATATAGACCCTCTACACTGATGTGATCTTTTCACATTCAGGTTAAATGTTTTCCACATTATCTGGGATCTGCTGTGGATTATCTGCATCTGTTTAAATATGCAGCCTTCTGGCAGTTGTAGGAGAGTTCATGGCAAACACAGACACATCTCTCTGTTGAATTCCTAGTCATTTGCTAAGTCAAAGTTTGTTCTCTACAAACTCAAGCTAAGATAACTCAGAAACCATTTTTTCTCTGTATAACTCCTTGATAGCTGCAATCAGTGGGGTCATTTTAGTGATTTTTGTTTTCCAGGGTCTAGTCCTCTGGTTTTCTGAAAGAACTGTGATTGGAGAGATGGGATGTGTTAGCTCCACTGAAAGGCTGCAAAATGTCAGGAGGGAAAGTAAAACTACTTTACGGTGTAGCGTAAATCAAAATTGGGATTAGCACTTGAAACTTTTTGCAAAGATGTTTCTTTACATTCAGTCCTTGTACACTACAGTCAAAAGGAACAACAAATGTATATTTAATATGTGTGTGCAATATTTCTGCATAGGACACAAAGGGGACTGCTCAGTGCACGTGAAATGTGTGTGCAATATGATTCCTGAAGTAGTGCTGTAGTACTGTAGCAGCCACATAATGAATTGTTTGCAGAGAGGTTATCTGGTTTCCTGCTTACTTAAACAGTCATCAAACATAAACAAACAAACCATTTAAAGTGCCTTTTGTAAAGGCTCTTTTGCTTTCAATTACTTTTGTGCACAGGAAAGATGATGGACTGACTGTCCTTAAAAGCTAAATACTTTAATCACTGAACTTGTAGCTGAGAATTACCTTCTGTTCATAACCCTTTCAATGACCCTGTATTCTACCTTTCAATTAATGTATTGAAGTATTTATTATAGTAACTTATTTATTTATTTATCTATTCATTTTGTCTATTTATTTTGGTGATCTTAACTAGCCTTAACAAGTACTGACAAAAAACTTCTCTAAGGCAGAATATTCCAGCAATATTATAAGCTTTACTTGAGATGGCTGTATAGAATTTTTCCCTTGCAATTAATAGCTACATTTGCATTTCGGCTCTTTCTCTGAGATGTTGCCTTCATTAGGTGCACAGGTTTTACCTGGTTTTAAATTTTGCAATATAATTTTGAGTGCATTACAGATGTTTGTACTAGAAGACAATAAAACCAAGACAAGATTGAAGGAGAGCTAAGGTATTCCAGCATCCTAGGTAGTTTTCTAGAGCTGTTCACAGGAGTGTGTTTGAGTGCTGATAAGGCACTAACTATATTAAAAAGACACGGGAAGAGCATAAGTATTGTTTTTCCTTTTCAGTCACTAAAGGATGATTCCTCCACACATTAGCCAAAAATGCAAAACCAAGGAACATTTTGTACATATTAAAGTTTTCAAGATGTACATCTTAAGAGAGTTATTTTTTCTTTAAAGATAAATTAAATACATCTGGTATTTTAACGTCTCTTTATTGTTTCTAAACTCATTAGAGACTGATTGCTTAGAAATCACAGCTGTTTGATGAGGTCAATAGGAGCTGGAAAACCTATACAGGCCAATTTAACGCCTCATAATTGGTAATGCAATTTGGAATGTAAACTCCTTAACATTTAGACAGATACAATGTTTGTTTGTAGAGAAAAAAAATACACTGAATAGATATAGTTGTGAGCCATGTCTTTTACCCTGGTGGTTCTTTTTCCTGCTTGACCTTTATTATGTGTCTTATTTGTTTTAATGGGTCCTATGACCTTGGAGGGGATTGAGGTGTTCCTCCTCACCCAACCTCACTAAAAAAAGGTACCACTTGAAATAAACTGTGCTATTTAAACTAAATGCCAAAAATATTTTTCTTTTTGCCAAATGAGGTCATCACCTCTATGGTACATCTGGCCTCTTATCTTCCTGGCACTTTTACTTCTAACCTCAAATTGCTGTGCCAGTGCCAAAAGATTAGAGCCACTAGAAAATGGTATATTCATTGTCAGCAAGCAGAAATAAATTTGTATCCTACTATGGTCTGAGAAAGACTGTGTGATAAAGCATCTATTGTATGTTATTAAAAGTTATTCCTAAAATGGCAAAGGCCAAATTTGCAAGGAAAAAGCCCCAATTTTCCTAGATACATAAAGTTTAACTTTTATTGTATATGCTGTGTACATCATTAGCTATACAGGTAAAAATGTTTCATTTCAGAGTAGTGGAAGAATTGTGCTGGTAACGAATATTTAAAGCAGGTGTAATGTGTCAGGAGCATCTCTGCAAACTCTGATTCACTCTAGACTGACTAGCACATAAAGTGTAAAGGTGGGACTTTGTGTGTTATAGGTAGATTTTCTACAAGGACTGGATAAGTAATGCAGTTGAAACACTCTACACTGATGGGCCATTATATGGGAACTTCAATATCTACATTTAACAGGGAAGAAAGAAAACATTTTTTACAGTTATTTGAATCTAAATGAGTACACAAATAATCTGCAGAAAATTAGGAAAATTATAGTCTAAGTATATCTAAAATTAGTTTTATTCACATATTGCACTTTCTTTTTATGATTTCAGCATGAAGGCTGAAATGCTTGTGTTGTCCCCTAATATGTTAGCTAGGCAAATAGTTAACACATTCTATATTGAAATATCAGCTGTCAGACTGATGGCATCCTATGGTACACAGTGCAATGAAAATATTACAGAAGAGTAGTTTTGCAAGTATTTGTGGGACTCTGAAGAGCAGCTTGTATTTCACAGCCAAGACTTATCACAGCCAGTATCCAGGACAGGATTTTCCTTTTCTCTTCAGACGTGCCCCCCGTCCCGCTTCTCCCTTTTCCCCTTTTAAATCCTTGCTCTCTCTCACAGTTACTGAGTGCTGTTGAATCCAATCCGCAGGCGAGGGGAATTTCGGTCCAGCTTTTTCAGGGAGCCGCGGATACACACAAAGTTGGCTGATGTGCCATTCAGCATCCCAGCAGCTCTTTCTCTTCACACTCGCAATGGCAAAGCTTTGTGCGGATGCACTGCTGGATGCTCTGAACTAAAACCGTCTGGGGGAACTTTGCAGGTTCTGGACAGCCTTTTAAAGGTAAGGATGCGAAAATAGGCGTGCTGGAGAAGGAATCTGCCGGCGGAGAGCGTGGCGTGTTAGTGCTGTGCAGGCTGCATCTTAAGTCTCCTGCCCTGATGCAGGAGTCTGCGAGCAGTAGGTGGGAGGGGATGCTTTTGTACTTGAAATAAGAAGCCCCAGATTAAGTGTTATCGCAGCGACTACTTTGGAGCTTGTGACAAACGGTGCGGTGATCAAAGCTTTCTGAAAATACCTCTGTCAATTATTTATCCGCTCCCAAGTTAAACCTAACTGTATTAAAAACAGCAGTAGAGGCCAGTAGCCCAAAGCTGCAAGGTGCTTTGAACATCTCTTCTCTTGCTGCTTTTTGAAGTCCCCTTATTGCAGTCAGTTTGGCTGAATACTCTTGAGAGAGCATTTCATGCACACTTATCTCTACTGGAACCTTTTTTTTTTTTCTATAATCCACCAAGGAACAGTATGTTTTAACAATAAAAGGCCATTTTTAATGCTCAAATCTCATACTGTGCTTAAATATCTTTTAAAAGACTACTTTTAGAGCCACATAGATGTCTGTGCATTTAGGTTATAATTGGCTTTCATTCAAATGTTTTAATAGCTAAGGACTTCACTAAAATGTATATTAAAATTTAATTTCACTTGTAAAGCAGTTGAGGCTTTCTGCTTAAAATAATCTCTATTAGTAAGGTTGTTTTTGCTTTTGGGTGGTCTGTTTCATCCCTTCATGTGTCTGGCTGTTTCAGGTTAATGTTATATCAAATGTCAGAATAACATGAGAAAATTTGAATATTGATGCTCATAGACTATTTGGGGGTTTACTACTTTGATGATAAAGTGGCTTTGTTTTGTAATATTTTCCAAGTTTTTTCAGTATGGTTTAATCTCAAAATAGGACATGAAGTGCATAGTGTTTTTCAAGTTTATTTGGGAAGTGTTTTAGCAAACAAACAGTACCCCAGCTACTGTAGATTTCTAGTGGTATGTATGTTAGACAAATGTTTGTGGCAGCATGCATTACTGCTTAAAAAGTTTCCACCTGACAATAACTCTGAGAACCTTCTTTAGGAAAAAAAGTACAGAATGCTTGTTTTCCCCAATCTTTAAATATTTCTTTTCAAATAAACTTCTTTTGAAATTTAGTATGTAATTTTTGTCTTAAAATTGCATGCATTACCCCAGGCTGTTGGGGTGGTTTTTTTCTGCTTTTTCTTGCAGAAGTATTTGACAGTTATTACCATGCATTTTCCAATCTGAGGTTAGAGTAAGTTAAACCCCAAGCTGATATCAGATGAATTTTTCATTTTAAATTAGGTGTTCCAGGTAATAACATGAAGAAAAAGTATGATTTTTTGCATGCCACTGTTAGCATAGTTCATAGAAAGTATGAAAAGAGATTATATATTTTAATAATTAAATGACTTATGGAATTGCAGATTGATATTTTCAATGGTTTTTCATTACAGTTTCTGCCATTGAGGCAATGTGAGGGCTTTGAGAAAGATGGAGTGCTGTAATTACCAGGTGCACATGTTCATTAATCCTTCCTAGCTAGAAAAAGCTTCAAGTTCTTTTCCAGTGGCATATTCGTAAAGCTATAAATATCTGAATTGTGTCAGCCAAGAAGTCACACAGAATGGAGGCTCTTTTTGAGTTCAATTTCATGCACTGTTGCTTTGGTCTTGTGAGGGAGTGCTTTGCATTCTTCATGATGGATATTTGTCTTCTTCCTCATAAAAGTTCAGAAAACAAACAGTTATGTCATAGATTATTTAGTCTCAAGTATGTGTGAATAAATTAAGACAAGTATTCCTGAGCATAAAAACATGTAAAAATAGCTTTTTTAAGTGGAGACGAAACTGAGGAGTTGCTAAGATAAATTTAAATCCTAAACATAACATTTTAGTAAACAAACTAGGAAAGCTAGAGTTTAGAGTTAGGAAAAAGGATGTTAGAGGAACATCTACAATACTCTGCACTGGTTTTTTTTTCCTTTATCTATATACTGGCAGGTTAAATAGCATGGTGATTGAATACTGCAGTTTTATTCTCTGACTTCCTTTTAAATACTCTGATATAATTGTCAGTCTTTAACTTCATATGAACAGAAAGATTAGTAAATCCATTTGTATCTCTGTCTATTTCCTTGAGGATGTCTATACATAAGCATTTTGGTATTGTATTTAATTACAGAGCATTAAAGATAATTTTCATCAGATGTTATTTTTAATAGATATTTGAAGCATGCCATGGCATCTTTAAAATGTCTTTATATAATTTCTCTATGAACATGCATATATGTGTGTGCACCTTTGGAAAATATTATTGTTAGCATTTACTGGAACTGCACTGAGATGTTGATTTTACAGTCAACTCCCTGTCTTCAACCTACAATTTGACATATAGGACTGTTTCAGGACTACACATCAATTTGTTTGAAAAGCACTAAACTGTCTATTTCCTTCAGTCACAACTGTCAGTAATTTTAGACTCTCTTAGAAGTTCAGCATTAAGGTCTCTTTTGATTGCAAAATTATTCAGCTTTTTTTCTTTTCTTTTCTTACAATGAGCTCAGAAAATCTCAAATAACAGGGATTGAGAAGAGGTCATACCTTGCTTGCACGTGAAAATGGTAGTTGTTATAAAAAATAAGCTTGAAAGAAGGTACAGATGTTGCCTGTAGATAGTGCATTTCATTCACATTACCAGCCTGCATGAATTGCTGAGATCCAGTGCTTCCCTCCTGTCCTACAAAAGTGGGTAAAGACCAAGTGTTTTGGTTTTTTATTTTCCTCAAATAAGAAAAAAACAAACAAACAAACAAAAAATTCACCAGTATAGTGTGTCTCGGCATGATTCAGAGTAGAATGCATCCAGAGGGTGAAATGGCAGAGGCTGGTGCCGTGCCTGGGCTCGCAGGTTGGGGAGATGAGCCTCCCCTCCTCCCCTGAGGGAGCTGTCCAGCAGCAGCCCAGAGCCCACTGCCCTCATCCCCTCGTCTCACAGCTTTGGGCAAACATGAAATAATTACGTCTCAGGATGTTCCCTTCCAGGGAGCTGTGAGTTAGATAGGAAATATATTACCTGGTGTGGATCATGGGCAACTTCTTTAATGGTTTGTGGGATTTGGGGAATGGGTTCAGATCACCCTGTCAGACAGTGTCTCAGTGCAGCTTCTTGACAGGTAGCATTAGGGTACAGTAACAGTGACATGGTTTAGCCTAATGTTCTTATATTAAATAGCATTTTTTTTGATAAAGATATTGTACTGGCTTTGCATGGCAAGGTTTTGGTAGCACAGGGGTACAGGAATGACTCCTGTGAGAAGCTGCCAGAAGTTTGCCCCATGTCCAACTGAGTCAGTGTCAGCTGGCTCCAAGATGGACCCACCACTGGCCAAGGCTGAGCCCATCAGGGACAGTGGTTGCACTTCTGGGATAATATATTTAAGGAGGGGGAAAAAATTCTGTGCAACAGCAGCTGGCAGAGAAAGGTGAGAATGTGAGAACAACTCTAACTCACCAAGATCAGTGAGTGAGGAAGGAGGGGGAGGAGGTGCTCCAGGCATCAGAGCAGAGATTCCCCTGCAACCCGTGGTGGAGACCATGGTGAGCCAGCTGTGCCCCTGCTGCCCATGGTAATTAATTGAGCTAATTTCCCCAATGTTTGTTTCTATAGCCCATGACAGTTAATTGGTGAGTGATCTCTCCATATCCTTATCTCAGCCCAAGAGACTTAAATTTATCTCACCTTCCTGGCTGAGGAGTTAGGAGATAGAGTGACTTTGGTGGGCACCTGGCATCCAGTCAGAGGCAACCCACCAGAGGTATGTATTTATCAATATACTTTTGTTTCTTGCATGGAAACTTTTGTTTTTCCATTGTTGTATTGATTATTTCAAGGAATATGTCTTTTTCATACCAACAGTCTCTTTGCCTACCTCATTTTGGTAGGGGTTTAAAATTATTTTTAGCTTAGTAACGATTTGATTATTTCTCCCTGGTAACAACAACCTGTGGCAAGACTAAAACCACATTTAGGCACAACTTTTTTCAGGTTCACCAGTTCTAATGATTTGCAGGGAAATTCCCCTTCCCTTCCCTTCCCTTCCCTTCCCTTCCCTTCCCTTCCCTTCCCTTCCCTTCCCTTCCCTTCCCTTCCCTTCCCTTCCCTTCCCTTCCCTTCCCTTCCCTTCCCTTCCCTTCCCTTCCCTTCCCTTCCCTTCCCTTCCCTTCCCTTCCCTTCCCTTCCCTTCCCTTCCCTTCCCTGTTGAATTCTGGGCTGCAGGTGCCCATTTCTGGCTCATGTCCCATCTCACCCACCAGCACACCCAAGACCTCCCTGGCCAGGGCTGCTCTCAATCTGTTCATCCCCCAGTCTGTGTTGTTACCAGGGGTTGCTGGTATCTTCATCTCATTCTTTCCCTTCTTGATGTTATCTCTATTTTCTTCTCTGCTTTTGGTTTTGGCCACTAGTGGTGACTGGCTAGGTGTCTTAGTCTTGGTTCATCAGAAAACAGCTAAGACATTGCTGCTACATCCAGCATGCATTTAAGGAAGATTAATGATGTTTTAGTGAAACTATATTCTGTCTTGGATACATTTTATTGATTTATTTTATTTCTTTTTGTTTTCTTCTCTTTACTCATTTAAAAAAAAGTTTGATAGGACAGATGAATACACACTTTTGCATTTTTGTACTTATGGACAGCATAACAACTGTAAAATTAGCTGAAATTATTTATGGGTGAATAGAGTCTTCCTGATGTTTTTTCATAGATTCTAATTTTCCTGCCTCATCTTCCAAAATGCTGACTATTTACTCAAAGCTCCATGTCAGGACAGAATGAGAAATTATATTGTGCAGAAAGCAGTAAAACACCTTCACATTATGTTAAGTACACTGGTTAGCAGGCTGGTGCAATTTCATTGATGGACATTGAGTATGGGGTGAATTTGATCAAGTTAGAGTGGTTTAATAAATGACCATGCCTTTTGCAAAGTAATGTTTTTTTAGTCTAACTTCTGTGTAGCCAGTAATGCAAATTTGCATTGCCTCTAGCAAAAGAAGGAGCTCAAGCTCAGTCTCTTACTTTTTGGATGAATGTAACTTAATCTCTAGGCTATAACACAATAAGGGAGGGCCCTGTTTTTAAGGGAAAAATGGGAGCCATAATTGCTTTTTGCAAGAAACCCAATTCTATCATTTTGTGTTAGGCATATTCTGAGAAAACGTATGGGTTAAGCCCCCATTTTTGGCACTTAGTGCAGCCTGCATTTTACATGGCAGTAGCAGAATGCATGTGCAGGATTAGCCTGTCTGTACAACCAAATTGCAGCCTTGAATATTTCTGGGTAAAATCTGAGATCTGGACTCTGGTTGTGCAGAGGCATGTGGTAGTCATCAGACTTTTCAGCTATGTTGAAATGTTAGTATGCATTATTGTCAATACATAATTATTTTCAGATGCATTTTTTCTGCACAAGGGTAGAAAGGAATATAGATAGTATGATTTTGGATGCCAGAAGAAGATTGTAATTGGTAATATCACATACATCTGCTTCTTTTCTCGTAGATTTTGCTTCTGTTTTGAATAACTTACTGAAATTCTGCTATATATGTATGGCACTTTTTTTGTGGGGTTTTTTGGGTTTTTTTAAGCCTTTGGTTTTATTTCATTACTCATTTGCTTAGTGTTTCTTCTTTGTCGTCTTACCAACCTTTGAAGCTTATGGTACAGCATTAACCACAAGAATTTTTCTTCCTTCTTGACAAAATCATTAAGCTAAGAGGCCAAGGCCTTTTGCTACCTGTGTTGTGATAAAAGCTGTGCTTATAATGTAGTAAATGTGATGACCTTGGTCTACTAATGGTAGCAAAGTAACCACCATATTACACATCCCAGTATGGACTGTAAAGCAATCAATAAGGTTTTTTTAGTGGTTTGTAACAAGTGCTTTGTATCAACAGCCTTGATGTTAGTGGGCAATATCTGGGCTCTGAGTGTCTTTGTGGATGACCATGACCAGCCTGATGCATCTTTGGATCATCCAACATCTGCACCTACCTCGATTTCAGAGAAACAGCTGCTGTCACCAGCTCTCTGACAATCAGTGCTGTCAGGAAACCTCTGCTAATTTTCTATGCCCAAGTCAGAATAGAACCAAAAGGGAAAAAACCCTCTTTTTTCAGCTCTCCTTTATTCACTTTAGGAAGTGAAAGCATTGTGATCCTTTCCTCATCTTGCCCTGTCCCTTCTCATCACTTGCCTTAGTTATAACATGGATACAGGTTGGAGGAACTGCCATCTCAAAGCCTCATGCCTTTCTGTCCATCACCTATTAGCTTTTTTGTTGCTTCTGGGAATGAAGATGAGCACAAACATAAAAAAAAAAAAAAATCTGTAGAGGCTGAACCACTCATAAATATCATTAGAAGTTCTTAAACATCTAAATTTGCACTTTCAGTGTCCTTGACACTGCCTCCAGAAGTACAGATATACTGTTTGGAGACCATATACTCTGGACTTTCTCTCAAGTGGAATAGAGAAGATAAAATCTATGCCGTAAATTCCATATGCAAAGCAATTTTACCTTATTTCATCCTTTTTTATCATATGACAGCTTTTTAAATTTTTTTTTTAACAGAAAGAGGCTACTCTTCACACCTTAGCAGTAAGAGGAGCAGATTGCATTTTAAAAAAATTTCTCTGTAATATTAGTGAAGTAGCCAAGATGAGTGATGTGCTAATGCCTATAAAAATTTAATATATTTGTTCATATAAAATGATGCTTATTTCAATACAAATTTTAGTTAATAAACACAATATTAGCAATATGATGAAAGCAGCAAGGTGAGAAAAGACAGGAAGCAGATGTGAGATCCACTGAGGGCTTTCTCTTGACCTGGGGCATTATTCTTGACAGAGTTACAGGACAGATGCAAAGCTGAAGTAGCAGGTACATGCTTTCTCTTGTGTTGTCTCCTTCTGCAATATGTTATCTGGTAAATTGTAGTCTCCCCTTTTGTGTTTATTTTATAGAGATTAAAAGGTGTTGGAGATTTTGTGAACGAGTTAAGAATTGTATAGGACTATAAATTTTACAAGAGTTAAGGAAATGTAAAGTCAGAGATTTATCAGACATCCTTATGCCAAATTATATTTATAGATAGAACTTTTATATGTTTAATTTACTTACAGCTTTGACATTAGTGGAACCTTAGCAATTTCTCCCTCTTCCAGTTCTCAAGCTATATGTTGATAATGAATGTAGTCTTTATGGAGAACTAATCACCATATTTCTAAAATCTGTGAATATTTTTATATCTGTTTTTTTTAAGTAATTATAAATTAGAATGCTTTATTCCACTTTTTTTTTTTTCCTTATGTATATTAAATGTTTTAAAATGTGAGAATCATGGAAAAATTGGTCATACAGACTCTTGACCATATTTTGAGATTATTTTTTCCTCCTAGAACCTTACAGGGAAACAGCACAGCCACTGAATGTCAGCAGTAGCATGCTCTGCTGAACTTAAAACACCTCTGCTTTCTATTTTCATGAGAACCAGTGGGTTTGATGCCAAAGAAGTTTAACTGATACTAAATATAGCATCAGTTAGAGGGCATATCTAGTAACATTACAGTGAGCTTCAAATGCTACCGTCATTCATAAGATTTTCTAGTCTATTTTATGACTTGCACATTCTGAAAGAGTTGCTCTTATTATTCATGACAAGAAATCCTAAGATCAGCAATTTCTTGACCACGACCCACTTTTAGCAAAAAGAGCAGACTAGAATTTGTTCTCATGTCTCTACTGCCTAACCCCTTTATTATTGCAACATTTCATGCAGTGCTGCCTTAGGATTTCCCTTGCCTCCTGCTCCCTGTGTGTTCTCTATTTCTTATGGGACATAAAGGCTTTAATAGTGGCTGAATGATAGAAGTGAAAGTTTATTCATCCCAACATACATTTTGTCTTTATGGTTTGACCAGTTTAGAAATGCAGTTAAATATGCTTCCACAGTATGCAATGCATGACCTACTGGGCATTTCGGTTTTTCCTTTTGGAAAGATGATGTTCAGTTTACTCTCCTGTTCCTTGCTGTAATGTGGAAATAAGCTGCTACAGATGGTACACATGACACTGTAAGTAATCTTTTTAGAAACACAAAATGATATATTTCTTTAATATGAATTAATTTCTAGATGATAGTTTCTGATCTCTAAGCAGAAGAGTCTTTAAGATTTTAATGAGGCTTTTCATTACAGGCTTCAAATGAAACATATCTACCAATCTTGTTCATATGCTTTATGAATGTGTAGTTTGAAAGAAAATATATATATTTCAAAGTTTTCTAAGCATCTAATGATTTTATTTTTTATTTATTTTTATTTTTAATATTTTTTAATGATTTATAGCATTCAGGGAAATACTATTCTCATGACTTGATTGATTAATCAGTTACTTTGATTTTTGTGTCCTAAGCATCTTGAAGTTAGGAAACTGTACTTAAGTGTTATGTGCTTTGTTTTGTTCCATTTGTTGTTGTAAAAAGGGAAAAAAGAAATGCTCCCGTCAGCAAAATGAAGTCTAGATTTTCTTCTTATATTTAGACCATAAGAGGAATCAAATCCCTTGTTTCTTGATCTTAGGCTCAGTGTAATATTTTTTCTGCTGAACATCACAATTACTTAAAGCTATTGATCTTGTCAGTGTACTCAACCACTGTTTGCAGAGATGTTTCTCTTCAACAGCATTAAAAATTTTAGCTTCCTGATTTATTTTCTTACACATAGCATGAAAATTAATAATTAAGGAACCTTAGACACAGTAATTTTTATTTGATTGGAGTTTATAATGCTGCCTTAGTAAATCATGATTCTGTGGTTGAAATGAAATGATTTTTCCCATGCAAGCATGCTAAATGTTCTTATGACTTCAGTTGAACTTAAATATGCATATGAACAGGAGGGAATGAGTGATGTGGCTGAAGAAGCAAAGGGTACTACATCTTGAAAATACACATAATTAAAGAATCAGAGCACAGCAAAGTCAGCTTTAAGGAAGCCTGAGGATGGCAGAATGGGACTAGAGGAAAATGCAAGATTTACTATAGCACATATGGAAAATCTGTGACAAGAAAGAACCTTAAAAGAGCTGTCTGAAACTCTAGCAGGCTGAGGTCGGAGTGGCATCACAGTGGAGGAAAAGATGTGGAGGGCTGCATAATGTTCTGCCTTCCAGGTAGTTGACTGGTGATGAATCAAGGATTGATCTTCTGAGAGTGCTGACCCTGAGGATGACTTAGATGGAAGGGATCCCATATTTCATGCTGGAAAGACAGAGTCTTAACAGTGTGAAGCTAAACAGATATTCAATAGATCACCAGGGCAAAATGTCCCTTTTCTGATCTGTCTTGTACCATCTTGGTCACTCCAAGAGAGGTAGCACTCCTCTCAAAGGAACTCCATAGCTCCTGATCCTGCAGTATGGAAAATACCAGGCAGACAGGAACAGCTTCCTTAGCCCCTTGCCTTCAGGAGACCATTTTATTGTTCTTGGAGCTGTATGTGTAAATAACTGCTAAATAAAGCGTGTTTAGTTTCATATTGACTTGGAGCACACTGATCTGTGAAACGGAACATTTGTATTTCATTTAAAATTGTTTACTACTTCTACACAAGAGAGCTATGTAGGCTGTGAAGGGATTGTTGATGAGGACATAGTGAGGCCTGTGTTACATTTTGAGAATAATGCTGAACTTTTTGACTGTAAACTCTACCCGTCAAGAATATAAACAGGGTTGTGCGGCAGCTGCAGATTGCATCTGGCCTGCATAAGCATATTTAGACAAATTGTGCATGATTTGCATGTTTTTATTTGAAACCTCTATCGCCCATTATACAGCATTTTCCTGTAATACTGGGCTGTAGCCAGGCAAAGAGAATGAGGAAGCTGTGGAGAGGCAATCAGATATTTAAAGGGCTGGGCCACAGGGATCCCCATCTAGATTATTTCAATAAGCTGGATAAAATTTTGTAACTCCAGAAAATTTAGAAAGTGATTCATAAGGTTTACATGTCTGTGTGCAAAGTGTGGAATGAAGACTATAATTGAATGCAAGTGTGCATTATTCATCCCTCAGAGATGCTTGCATGCCTGCTTTTTGCTTCCATTCTCCAGGATGATGTATCTGAAAAAGAGAACTGAGGTGGGAAAATAAGAAGAAGGAAGAACACCTTGGTGCAGTGAGAAGTAGGTTAGAGTCCTGAATTGTTAGTGGGATGTAAGCCAAGAAAGGATGGAAATTAGATGTCAATGAAATAAAGATTTTAGTTTGTGTTTAGTGGTGTACAATGGAGGCAGAAAGGAAAGAAATACATGCTCCAAAACAAGAAGGTGAAAACACTGTTTTTTGATGTCCACTTTCTCAGAGGGGATAAAGGAAGGAGACAACACAGAATATGAAGGGCAGGTAAATATCTGCCTTTGGAGGTTGGGCAAAGTTATCTTTGTGTATGGGAAAGGTGTTCCTGGAAAGAGGTAATATCAAAATGTATCTTGAGTCAAAGAGAGAAAGGGGAGATAGATGAGTGTTTTGGTAAAATGCTAAAGCCAAGCAGTTGTTACTTCACAACTGTTAACTCACAGGAGTGTTAGGGAATAGAGAAAATGGGATTTCTCAAGTCCTACTCTGTCCATCAACTTAAAGTCAACTGCTGTGCAGCTAACAGCAGTCTTGCATAAATATATCTACACACATTGCAGTATTCTGCTTATTCCTTTCTCATCTAGAAGTTATGTTTCACTGTTTTTGGATGACTCTGCCTAAGTTGCTTATGGCACTCATCTAAAAGTTGCAAGTAAATGACTGAACCAAAAAAACCCCTCTCTTTAATAGCTTGACTAAAACTGTTGTGCCATTACTGTTACTTGGTCTCTCAAGTCGTTTTTATTCAGGCTACTGCAGTATTTATGCTCCAATTTACAAGGGATGAAATTAGCTTTTCTTTTTACTGATTTTTTGTTTTGTTTTGTTTTTCTCCAGCTGGAGGGCTGAACCTCTTAGCTGTGGTGCATCAAAAATGCATCCAGTATTAACATCTGCCTAGTCTCATCATTTCACCCCTGTGATGGATCCTATGAGTTGTCCAGAGCCTTGCACTGGAACTACCCTCACCTTTCCCTTTGTAGTGAGTGTAACAAAAGACATCAAACAATTCCCAGTCTTTAAAGTTAAATGTATTAGAGCACAAACTAATAAGCTAGAATCAGATGGCTTTTAAGAGATGGAAAAGTCAGATCTACTGAGACAGATGAAAAAAAATTACATAAAAGAAAATCTCTTTGGTTACTGTGTGATTGTGGGTTGGTCCTTTCCTGCATCCTTCCCTATAGGTCCCATGGCTTTCTGTGTCTTCTTAGCTGAATGAACTCTAAAATAGCCCTCAGGGTTCTTAGGAAGCTTTCTTTTCCTCTCGTCTTTGGGCAGAAAAGAAACCTGCTCACTGCTGATAGCACAACCCAAGTCCACTCGAAGGCTTGCAGTTTGCTCTCTTCTGGTTGCCTTCAGTGTTGGCTGTGTCTATTTGCCCTGCTCTGCACCCTGAAGTTTCAATTCAGGCCCTCTGGGGAGTCAAGCAGTCTGCATTTTTCCTGCACAGTGAAAGCACAGTTCTGCAGCCAGCACCCTGCAAGAGGATTTCTTCCACACTGCCCAGCTTGTCTTGCTTTTAAAGCAGTGTAGTACATGGTACATGCCCAGTAAGTTTTACAGCAGCAAACAAACACTGCTGCCATCTGTTACATACACCCTCATACAAGATAAGGCTGTTTATATACATATATTTTATATCACATACTTATAGACTGTAGACACCAGTGAAGTTAAGGGTTTTGATAGTGTTTAATGTTAAGTTGGGCATTTTTGAGAAGTTTGGAACAGATCAGCAGGGTGCCTAAGGTATAGGGAAAGATAAAGCACCTAAAATCCTGGCGTTGATCAGACTATGTGTCCATAACATACACAGGAGTACAACACATGGGAGATACTGATCTATGGGAAAAGAGGGAAATGCAGGAAAGCAAGCAGAGTTGATAAATGTGCAAATGAAAATCTGGAAAGTATAAGAGGAGCAATAAGTGGAATAAAGGCCCCAGAGTACAAGGGAATACTTCACAACAAGATTTGAGAAAAGGATTATTCTAGGTAGTGAGTTTTCCTAAGGTTGTACAAAAAATTGCCTAGAGGGCAGAGAGAGATTCCTTTCTGACTGGTGAGATTAAGAGAAGTAATTTAGGTAAAAATTTGGTATTTTTTAGTTTCAGGAAAAGATGGTATCCTGATAAAAGTAATTTAATAAATTATTAAAAAAACCCCAAAAAACAAAAAAACCAAACAACAATATGCAGTTTTGTCTCTTCAAAGTAGAACAAAGAGAACTGTTTGAAGAAAGACGTAGTCTGAGAAGAGAACTGCAGGGAAGTGTAAAGGGATTTAAGATACTACTTATAACTATTTTAACAGATCATATGGATCTTGAAGTTTATTGGCATCTCAGTAGAGCCATTTGTAAGATTATTTGAGATTTTAACTGCAATTTAAACAACCAGCAGATAGATTACACTACACTTATTTATAGCACCTAGAGCTTTTGAGACTCTAGCGACACTGGAAACTTTACAGCTGAACTCTCCCTCAAGAGGAGATTTTAACTGTGCTGATACTCTTTTTCCAAGTGTGAAACAAACAAAAAACCCTATGTCTTTCCTGAAGGCAGGTAATATTCTGCCTGCAGGAGCAAAAGCCTGAGAAAATACCTTTTTCCTTGCTGTCCCCCAGGAGGGACTCTACACCACTTATCTTACTAATAACTTACGACATGTACAAATGTGTATCACTTTAGGTCCGTGTGGATGCTGCACCCTCTCAGGCAGTTAACTCCAATATAAAAAAACCTTCCTGAATCCCATTGTGGACACTGCTGGTTCTTCATTTTCCTCTTGGAAAAACTTCACACCTTGCTCCATATGGTAGAAATGCACTCCATAGGAAGCAGCAACCATACAATAAAACTTAGTGCTAGCATTTGAAGTGGGGTAAGTCTGTACCCCTTAGGCTCTTCCATATAACAGCTAAATGCAAATTTACTTTTATAACTGTATTAATTTAATTATTATTATGAATTTCTCAAATCTATCAAGCAGTGGGAAGGAAAATCACCTTTTGCAGTGGGAATTCGACCTTCACAGAATCCATATGTGGAACAGCAACAGTCCATCTCCTTTTCAGAAATCTTTTCCTTATGCTATTGTTGAGACAAAAGAGAGAACCCCACAACAAACCTATTTATGTGCTTCTTTTTTCATAGGCCCCAAATGGAGGCTGTGCCTTGCTGAGATTCCTCCTTGCCTGGGGCAGGCATCGTGCATGTGAAGGTGACAGGCACTGAACCCTTTGATTTGTACAGCCTCTCAGCAGAGATCAGCTCCAGCCATAGCACTCCTCTCCTTTTCCAGCATGAAGTCAAATAGATTCGTTTAAACCTTCAAAATTACCTATTTGCTTTGCAACAGGCAGCAGAGAAGGGGAATGCTCGTTTAGTCAGGCACTGATCTCAGTGGGGGAGCAGCAGTTTGCTGTTCCCCCTGAATGCAAAAGTGCATTTAATCTACCTTGAGAGATGTGGAGAGCTGCAGCTCCACAGTTCCTTTAGACAGCCAGAAATGTGGGCTGCTACTGAAAGCCACAGTCCCACCCCTTTCTTTGTGCTGGAAGTGCTTTGCTCGCTGCTGTAGGATGAGTAGCATTAGCAAACTGGAATTAATTTCCCGGATAAAAAATAACCTTTTATTAAATCTGTCTGAAAACTAACCAGGGGAAGAAGGGTATGGATCCACATGGCTGTAGGAGTGCTAGTGCTGGCACGAGGGAGTGGGGTGAATGGTGCCTTGCAGTACCTTGTGCTTGCCTTCCTGGGACAGGGTGCTCCCCAGGAGCCTTGGGCATTTTCAGAAGTCTGCAGGAGCAGCCTCAAAACACCACGTGCCCTGGTCTTATCAGATCAGTTTCAGTAGCTGCTGTCTCAATCCAGTTATTCTCTGAAAGGGCAATGAGAGACTTACCGAGCATGGCTCCTGTGTGTGAAAGGACCAATTTACTCATTTAAAGTGCCATCACTGTGAAGTGGTTCTCCCCTTCTTCTGTTGTTTTATTAGCGACATTCATCACCATATTCTCTGCATAGATAAGGTAATTTAACGTGTCCTTTGAAAAGGGTAATAGAATAGAATATTACTTTAATAAACAATAAAACCCTTCTCATGATTTTTAAAATAAGCATGCTCTCTTTTCTTGAGCTAATATTCAACAATAGAATTGGTAATAATAAAACACATGCTTAAGAATATAATCCTTCATGCAGCAGGTTAAAGTAAACAAAAGTCCTGTTGTTATTTCTTTGAGTTGTTTAATTTCCCTTCTGGACTGTGTATCAACAAAAAGATCCCCAGAGATGCTGAAGGTAGGAAAAGTAATATACATAATCAGTGTTTTAATTTCAGGGCACAAGAGCATATTTTCATTGCACTAAAACCTTGTATACAATTTTTGTACTTTTAAAAACAAAACACCAAGATGTGGATACGGGAGAGAAACAATTGAGTGTATTAATTAGCAGCCATAAGAAAGGAGCATCAATAATAAAAAGATAATTTACATATTTTAACTTAAGGCATCTGATGTGTAAAAATTTTTCTTGATGTTTTCTGTGGATGGTTTGGGGTTTTTGGTTTGCTTTTTTTTCTGATATGTCCAATCTCAGGAATGAACTGTTGGTAATTATAAAGTAAACCAGTGGAAACAAAAGTGAGCCTAAATATATGAAATAGTTTGCTTTTAATTCTGAATTCTGCACAATTCACACAGAAAACCCAAGCACCTTGCCTAATCCCTAGGTCCAGGTAATAAAGTTTAGTCTCTTGTAAAACAATGAAGCAGAAATTAGCCTCAGTTTTTCAGAGCTGTGTTATCCAATCTTAATTTTCAATTGAAGTTTAGCAGCCTAGGAAACAGAATGGCTTGTATAGTTCATAAAAATAAAGATCAGGTCTTTGAGGCCAATCATTCTACTGTATGTCTGTTACATTGGGATTGGCTGCTGAATCTTCTATTGGTGGAAGAATCTTCTATGTCTTTGTATTACCAAATCAGCTCTTGCATTTCACCTTTATAACCTTCCTTGTTATTTCCATTTATTTGTGTCTTCATGATGTTTGTCAGATGCAATTCTGTAAGGAATAAATGAAAACTGTGCAGAAAAGGCAAAGTAAAGCAAGGACTTGTCTATCAAGATCTGCAGATTGGTGGACATTTAAATAACAATGTATACAATTTTCCTTTTGGCAATCATATCCCATGTTGAAAAATACCTTCTGTTAATCCCATTTTTGTGCATGTCAGTAAAACTTGAATCAAACTAGGAGCAGAAATATTGAATAGAATTTATTTGAAAGTTCACATGAAGATGTAACAGAAGGAAGGTTCACCTCACACTCAGAACTGGTGCATTGTTGTAGCAGTAATGTAAGTATGAATCATTGTGTAACATTTGAAGTAATAAGATTTGCTAAAAAATAATCCTGAAACCTGATTTTAACCTGTAAAATGGTTAAAACGTATATTTTGTGTTGTAAAAAGATTGGGTTTATAGAAGCCAGTTAATATGGTATTGTTTTAATTTTTTACAAAGATCAAAGCTTTGGCCTGTGGCATTACAAGAATATGTCAGAGGCTTTCAAGAAAAATTAGAAAAGACCAGCAAACATTTTTATGGCACTGGCAACAATGGTGGTACTGTGAAAAACATTTCAAGTTTTGTAATTTTTTTAGTATGATATGCATCTTTTGCATAAAATCCAAAGTTTTAACAGTGCCTTTATTTTGCACATTAAATTTTTATAATTGATACTATTGAAATATGTGTTAGAAAAACCCACCCCACTAAACAAGTTCAGCCAACAAACTGATTCTCATCAGCCAGTGTTCCACAGGAAGTAGTGAGCAAGTATTTAGGCACCTTTCTGCAAATACTCAGAGTTCCACAAAAAATACAGATTTGTTCTGATTGAAGGCAATCAGACCTTTCTCTATACGTGTTTCATACCCTTTAGTGATGGGTGATGTCTATCCAAGTATCCATGAGAAAATAAAAGGAAAATATTTTCATTTCCACATTATGGAATAATACATTAAAACTGATGATTCTGCCTGACCCAACATCATATGAGCTGAATTCTTTCATGGGACCACTTCTAATTATATAATAATTCAGTAATTCACTTTACCCCTTCCTTGTACACCTTGAGAAATTAGGTTGTGGTTCTGAGGGAATGTGAAAGCAAGATTCTGAAGAAAAAGAAAGAGTGAGAGAACAGGATGTTTTGAAATTAAAAGAAGTATGTGAAAATGGATTGTTGTTTTTAATTAGTCTTCTAACCTTAATTATATAGGGGCCTTGAATTTTTTAGAAGTTCAAAGTAGTTTTGTTCACTTCAGTTCCATTTGCAAACTGCAGGAATTAAAAAAAAAAAGAAAAAAAAAAGAATGCAGGAAATCTGAGTTTTGCTGTTTTCTTTTGTGCTGTTAACTGGTAAACACATGGCAGCAGTGTGACCAGGCACCAACAAAGGTTTGGTGTTTCCTGTGCTGTACCAACATGATCAGAGGCAATGGACCATTTGAATTGATTATTCCCCTTTACTCATCACTGGTCGCACCATATCTCACATAAGGTATCCGGTGTGGGGATGCCCAGTGCAAGAATGATGTTGACAGAAAACAGCATTCAGGGGTCACCAAGGTGGTCAGTAAGGTGTGGAGCCCTCACTCTGTGAGGAGAGGCTGTGGGATTGGGGTTTGCAGAGCCTGGAGCGGGGACAGCTGTGGGAAACCCCAGCAGCCACCAAACCTTCCTTACAGGGAGAGAGAGACAGGCAGGAGAAAACAGGACCCTGATCATGAATTGTGAAAAATGAGCATGACTGGATATAAGGAAAAACTATCCTCACAGAAGTAATTAAGCACTGTACCAGAGTGCTCAGAGATATTGGGATGTTTGGTCTTGAAAGTGGAGTTTGATATGCAATCAAACTAGATAAGTAGATCACATTTCTGTGCATTTGAAGTGAAGGAATATAACTTATGAGGTGTATTTTCCTGGAGTCAGAAATGGAATACCAAACCTTTGAGGACCAGGTTGCTCTTTCTGTGGATTCTCATTTTCTTTAATAAGTGGAGGAAGAGAGAATGAGCTGAAAGGATAGTTTTGAGTTCTGACAACTGACTAAGAAAATTTCAGTGAAGTTGATAGCATGGTGTGTTTGTATTAAAATAAGGAATTAATAATCCTCTTTGATTATGACTCCATATTTTGAAGGGAGATACTATGATTATTATTATTTTTAATCTCAATTTCTGAAGTAATTTTGAGTTACTGAGTTATGTTCTATATTTCTAAATTCCAAGTAATATTTCAAGGTGCGTAGTTATGCTATAAATGTGTATTTTTTTTTTCCTCCAAATAACATTTTGGATGAAAAGTGACTGACTGTCATGATACACAGCATATGAAATTTCCTTTTCCCTGCTGAAGTGGAAAAAGTGGTAAACCCCACCTATGACCCCATGTGAACACTGTACATTCAGTTCAGGCTTCAGTTAATTCCTGGGAATCTTACCTTCAGGTCCAGTGCACACAGCAAGAGCTTTCCACTGGTAAAGAGTGACATGGTGTCATTCACTGAGGATCAAAAGGAAAGAGTGGGCTTTTTTACTTCGTGTCTCAAATTCTTACCATACATGCCTGAGCCAGATTTTCAATGAAGTAAACTAGATTTCACAGAAGAAAAGCAAGCAAATCAAGTTTGAAACTGTAATCCTATTGTCTTGTGCAGTCTTTATTTCATGGAAGTAACCTTCAATTCAAAGAAAAAAAAAAAGCTTTGTCACCAAAGTGTCACCCCTCATAGAACCCTAAATATATTCTGGGTCAGTTCTCATTCAACTTTTCCATCTGGGTCAGTAATAATATTTTTTGTAAGATCAGATTTCTAAAGAAGAGTTAAGAAAGAAAAACAAAAAGTCAACAAATCCCCAGAACCTGGATCCTTACCTGTGCAACTCTGCTGTAGTTCCACATTTGTTTTTTCTTTTCTGATAAATTTTTTCTTAGTTTTGAAACATCATTTTGTAGCAGGCTACTTTTTATTTCTTTTAAGAATTAACATTCTCACAAGGAATTTTACAGCTAGCAATGGATTAATTACAAGGTAGAGGCTTTTGTTTTTTGTTTAGCCTACATTTAATCAAAGCAGAGGTCAAGGCTGTGGTAAAAGATATTTGAGATGCATACCCAGAATTCAAAAGCACACACACTGGCACATCATAGTGAAAAATTTGAAACATTCATTTGAATTAAGATACCTCTGATGTGTATTTGAGAGAAATAATTGAAGTAAGTGAATTTTTAGAATTTTTCAGTCAACTTATGACAAAGATAACTTTGCATAATTTATATTTAATGGTTATCTGAAGGAAAGTCTTACCCATTTTTCCCTAGTATTTTTATTTTTTATGAAGAATACTTATGTTTCAGTAAATTCAGACAAGTCTACCCATGTTTACTTCTGTGAAACTGCTTGCTTACTTCAGTCTGCAGCAGTAGATGGTCATTAACTGGTCCAACATGTGTAATGACTGATTTAATAGTAAAAGACAACCAGGACCATATCTGTTTTGTTGTATGTCAACATTGGTATTAGCAAGGACAGCATCATAAATATCCTAATGCTTTCTTGCCAATTATTTGATCAGAGATATTATACAGAGAATCAGACTCAATTATTTTCATGTAAATCTAGGGCTCTGGAGTCTGCAGAATCTCCACTTTCAGAATGCCTTTTTCAGTGAAGACATTCTTTGAAATCATTTACTCAGAACTGTTCAGCCAAAAAATTGGAACAATATATACTTTTGTTTTTTCTTTAGCTATAATTATAAAGAATTATGCAATAATACTATATATATATAATATGCAATATAATTATAAAGAATTATGCAAACTGCATTAGGCAATATTGATTAGAATTCAAATGTGCCAGAGTCAAATATATATTTAAAGTTCCAAATTATCAGAACAGTACTGGAATAATACATCTTTCTTGAAAGACATGTATCTATGTATCCCATGTGTTCAGCATTTGCCTTGACTTTGAACTGACCTTGTAAGTTAGTCTTGTTCTTGCACAGGAGTTTGACTTTAAAAAGCAGATCATAACCCTAATGTTCTACCTCCACTGGAGGGACCTTGCAAAAAGTCTTGAGCGACAGTCTAATTAAATTCTCTGGATAGGGTGGTCTATTAAATGTTCTTATTCTCTTCTAATTACTGCCAAAACCCACAGTACCTACTCAGATGGCTTTAAAAGTTTGTTTTGCAAATAGAACATATGCACAACAGGAGCTGGGAAGACATCTTCACAAGTGCAAAATATTCAGATCTTCCATGTGATAAAACATGAGTCTCCCTGAACCTCAAGAGCAGACCTGTTCTCTTGTATAAATTATTGTTTCTGAATACTAGGGCATTTCCACATATTAAAAAAAAATAATTCACTCTTATAAGCAAAACCTTTAAAAATTCCAGACCTATCTTGTAGGAAGTTAGATGTTTATTTAGAATGTATTTATGCATATAAATATGTCCTATTTTAAGGAAATATTGACCACATTCTAAAACCAGTAAATATTCACAGCCATAATGAAATGGAATGTGACAGCCACTAACTACAGAAGGTATGTTAGAAACAAACCCATGTGCTTCAGGTGAGTTTTGAAAAAACTAGAAATGGCAGAGGGGATACATAGTTGCAATTTGCTCTTGTTTCTGTGCTGTTGATGCACTCGGTTACAGTATTAGCCTCATTTTATATGCATGGAAATGTGTTATATACATGAACATCTCTCTCACATAGTCATCTTTAAACATCTACATCTCTCTTATGTGTTTTCCTTTGTGTTTTTGGTTTGGTTTGGTTTGGATTTTTTTCAAAATAGCTGACTTTCTTCTGATAAAGAGTGGATTATTAAAGATATTCTTTGTGGTTTGTTTTAATGGCACTTTGTATTGTAGTGACTGCTTTAAAATGCTTATGGAATTTTATATCCAATTGAGCATCTTTATGCAAGGAGAAATTCTGAGAAATGTTTTCCTTGGTTTTGATATGCAAACCATAGTTCTTTTCTGAGGAATCAACTTTTCAAATCCTGATACAGGAACTTTAGGCAACTTTAGGCAACACTCTTTAGCAGTATTGTTTATATCCTGTTTATCTTTGCTGTGTTTGTTCCAAGTTGATCCAGGAGCCTTGTGGCACTTTTCTTTCAGGATTTAACCATTCAGTCTGTGAGCAGCTTCACTTACCTGATGTGACTTACAACTGGAAATCCATAGCAGAATGAATGTCTGTGACTGACACTACTAGTTTTGACTGAAGAAATGTGGCTACCAAATGTATAATTATACTGCAACCATTAAAAAACCATTAAACCCATAAAATATGTTTTCCAAACTTATTCCTTCTTAGCCAAAAGGAACAACAATATAGTTTATATTGTTGTTTAAATGCAGCTATATTTGTAATTATCTTAGCACAACTAAAGTTCAATTTTGGTATACAGTTGAAGCACTAGGACATGTCAAATACAGATAAGGAAAGGTTGAGAGAATTGGGATTGTTCATCCTAGGAAAGAGAAGGCTTTGGGGTAACCTTCCAGTTCCTGAATGGATCCTACAAGAAAGATGGAGAGAGACTATTTGCAGCAGTATGTAGTGACAGGACAAGGGAGAATGGCTTCAGACTGAGAGTAGGATTAGATTAGAAAGGAATAAAGGAATAAGGAATGAGGAATAAATTCTTTACTGTTCAAATGGTGAGGCACTGAAGCAGGTTTCCCAGAGAAGCTGTGGATTCTACATTCCTGGAAGTGTTCAAGGCTGGAGGCAGCCCTGAGAAACCTGATGTAGTGAAAGGTACAGGAACTAGATGATCTTTAAGGTGCCTTCCAATCCAAGCCTTTCTATGATGCTTTAATAAGGGAAAACAAGTCATTTTGCATGACTGAAACATTTGGTTTGTACTCAACTTCCCACTTGTAAAGGATGGGTTTGTGTGGCAGAACATTAATACACAAACTGTATTGGAAAGCTTTTGCATTTCTGTGTTCCAAAAAGTATATTAAGCTTTTCCAAACTCCTTAGTATTCTAACAAATTGCTTCTCACCAAAGAGAGACCATCATGGCAGCAAGCCCACGGAATGTGGCAAACATACATGTACCAAACAATGCAGCTGCTTCAAAGAGCAACCTCAATTAAAAGTTTTTCTTGTTCCTTTTTGTAACCAAAAAATGTGGACTCATGTCCAAGTGTTTAAAAGTATGTAGCCCTAAACTCATATCAACCGCTGGCTACAAACATTAAACAAGCAATTTTCCTCTTTTGTGAGAATTTAGGACTTAAATTTTTTGCTTTTGCTCAATAAGGATGAAAAAAACTCCTTTGTTGTGAAGTGTTGAGTAATTATATTTCATTTCAAATATTTGTACATTTTCCCTAATTAAAACAACATGCATTTTAACTTATTTGAAAAAGCATGCTCGGAATGAGCAAAGGCATATTTACTAATTAAAAAAGATGAAACAGGACATCATTTCAACATAAGGGAGAGACTATAATACAGTAAAATCAATCATTCACTGCAACAAAGTCTCAGAGACATGGTAGAGTCCCCATTGGTGGAGGTTTTCGAGCTGGGATAGGACAGGGTGCTTGATAATCTAATCAAGTCTCCCTTTCCCATGGAAGATTGGATTTTTTGAAGTCCCTTCTAATCTGTGCTGTTTTGTGATTCTGTGACACAGGCTAGTTTTAAAAGAAAATGTCAGGCTATTCCAGAGAGAAATTAATTGAAATTACTCCTTAACCATAGGAAATGTCCAGTTTTGTTAAATTTACTGTTCTGATGATTTATTTTTCCCAGTAACTCCAGCCAGCTGCTTTGAGTTGTAAACCTAGCTCTACATTTTGCTGTGTAGCCTAAAACAAATCAGTTTACTTCCCTATTTCCACTTTTCTTCATGATTAAAACAGAAATAGTATTTGATGCCTTTTCTGGAATTCTACAAAATCTTGAGAGTACTCAACAAACGCAAGCACTTGACAGAAAAATGGATGATAACATAGGGAGATGGTAGTATTTTCTTTTTCACCTTAAAAAGAGAACTTTTTCTTTTCTTTAATGGCTTCATGTCTTTTATTGTAAATGTGCCTTGTACTTCAAAGGCAAGGTTAATCATGATTCAGACTTTGAACAGTAAAAGGAAAAATTTTGGAGACCGTGTTTTGTAATGCTTCTTTGAAAGGTAGAAGCAGCAACAAAACAGGCCTACAAGACACCAGAGAATGTTCAGCTTCTTTTGCATAAATACCTAACAAAAAGAGGAAGAGGATTTTAATGTGATTTAGGTCAGTAATTTTTGTAATGGAAAGAGCCTTATCCTGCCAAGGAACACATGAGTATATAAGGAATTTCTCTACAGATTGCTATGGAGAAATGGACTAGAATGAAGATTTAGTGCTTTGCAAAATGAATATGGGCTTTATACATGAAGAAAAAAAATCCACACATTTTTAATTTAAAAAAGGATATTATATTTGATAGCTGGAAATAATATGTGAATATTTATTATTTTCTCCTACTGTTACCCATGCTTTTTTAACTGTCAGTCAGTGGTTACAGTATTTCTGTTTGGGAGTTGGTGCAGTTCTTAGTGAGTCTCTCAAATCCTAAATCACAATTGCCCAGATTAGGGGATTGACTCAGAAATTGAACCTATTCTGGTGAATGTTACATGGCTTATTTTGTGTAGAAGTCAGGATATCAGAAGGAAGATATGGACTGAGGGTTTATATCAACATTATGTTACTTCACAGCAGAGACAAAGATTTAGACCTGAGGACAAGAAATGTTTCATGTCCCAGGCTGATGCTGTAGACTGAGAGCAGTGCCTGTTGCTTTTTGCTGTGGGATAGTAGAACAGTAAAATAATTATCTTCGAAAATGAGCCTCTAAAAATATCATCTTTCATGAGTGTGGAGAAGTAAGGTTTTGCTTTTTAGAAGATGCAAAGTTGGACTTACGATCTCTCAAGCTTTTGATAAAACTTGGTTCTCAGAATTTCAAATTTTTGGCAATTTCAAATTTTTGACAAATGTCTATTGAAGCCTTTCTACAGCTACCTGACAAGTGAGAATCAAATATATGATAGTGAGTCTAAGTTAAGTTGTAAAATATATATTTTTAGAAAAACTTATAAATTGATATTTTCTCTCTGACTCTGATTTCCTTTTTAGTAAACAGATATAGTAAAGAAGGGATAGCTCCACTGTTGTGGTAAAGCTCACTACTTTTTCTTAGAATTTATAGTTAGTGTCAATTATCCCTACAGCATTTAATGACACAAAAAGCCCTTGAAGTCTGTCATGTCGAAGATGAAAATCATGAACAAATCCAAGTAGATTGTAACAAATGATGACTGTAGTGGGGCTATTACAGCCTGGTTTTGTTTTAAAAAATGCCTGAAATTTTATATTAATGCTGGCTTAGTGTAGTGCAAATTTTTATATAATAAAATAAAATTAGAATTGATTCCCTATTTCTTTTTCATCAATGTAAAGTCATTGGGTTTGTGTTAATATACATATAAAAGTGTTTTAAAATAGCTAATTATATTTTGAAAATTCTGTATGCATCCAAGATTTAAGTTATAGTGAAGATTTCTTAATTTTTAAATTTGATTAATTGTTTTTGGTGTCTCTTAACTTGCCTGAAACATAAAAAATCCCTGGATCTGGATGGGATCCTAAAAGTTAATCCAATTCCTTTACTCCTTGCCACAGCATCACTGAATCTGTCTTTTCTCACAGGCTTTTATCTTTCTCTTTGAGCAGATCACAGCCTTTCCAATCACCTCTACAGCTTTGCTAGCTCAGAGGTTGAACTTTTTTCCTAATACCTAACATGAAACTTTCTTGCCAAATTTAAAAGTCTGTTAACGTTTTATGCAGATTATTCCCATCCTTTTCCCAATGATCCTTTATGTACTTAAACCTATTTCTTCCTCTTTTCTCTTGTAGAACATGGGTTATGTTTTCTAGGTCTCTGATCTTTTCTTCTTTTCTGCTTCCTCTTCACTAGGGTTGCAGCACTTCATCTTTCTTGAGGCTCAGTGTTTGAAACTGGATTCAGTATTTCAGCTAAATAAAGTGCAAAGATTTATCTATCTTTCAAACCCCTATAAATTCTAGCAGAGCATTTGAGCTCCAGTCTACAGGTTAATCAAAATGAAAAGCTAAACTGAATCTTCATTTCATCTTTCTCCTGCTTATAATTTTCTCCTTTGCTTTTTCTTGTCTTTCTGTCTTTCAGTCCGAATGGAGAAGAGTATAAACTGAGAGTTTCACTGTTACTTGAGGCAGAATTAATTTCAGGATTTGTAAAAATAATCAAACTGTTATATAGTATTATGCTGTTGAACAGCATTTTTACTAAGTACTCCCAAGAAACCGTGAAGAGAAAAAGTTTTAGTCAAGGCAGTGTTGTTTATTTTTCCTTCTTTAGCTATTTTTAAGCATTAACATAGCCTAAGAACCCTCTAAAACCATTGCTGGTCAATTCTTACTTTTTTTCATCCATTTCTTCCTGCAATTTGACTTAAAATATCCACTTTATGCAAAATTCCTGTAGTGAGACAACCTCCATCCCCTCATTCAGACATGCACTTTTGTTATCCTTCTGTTCAATTTTCATTCTAACATTTTCAAGACTTTTGTCTTCCTTTCAGTGTATTCTTTGCCTAATTAATTCTGTTGGCAGCCTACTGAAATGTTGACAGTGGTCAAAAATCAATGTTGTGGACATTATTAAGTACTAACAGTGTGGCTATATTTTTATTTTGCTGCCATGTGTTACTGCACTGAAAGATTTGTTGAATAACCTCACAAATTCATTGTCCGCGTGCGTTGCTCTATACTTGCCAAGGATTGCCCCATCAATATTACATATATATAAAAGAGAGCAGGCTGGTTTATGCCATGTTTTCAGGAGATTGCATGCACAAACTGGAGGCAGGGGAGGTGTGAACACCATGGGTCTCTTGTCTTGGTTTGGGTTGTGACACCTTCATAGATGATGAGGTGCTGGAGTCTCCAGGAAAAATGTACATGCAGTCCCCGTCCTTAATGTGTCCTTCCTCATATTTCTGTCCACAAACATTTTCTACATCACTGCTTTCAGTGGGCTCTAAGCACATACTTGTATTAGTACCTTTTAAAATATTTCCACCTTGGAAATATTACCATTTTTCCGTGGTGAATATTACCATTTGAACCATATTTCTTGGGTTCAAATATTTCAGTTTGTGGTTTTGGGGTTTTAAGCCTGTTTATATTGCTTCTCTTAAAATACAATAATAAAATGATAATAATAATAAATAATTTTAAAAATTTGTCATTTCTAAAGGAAACAAGTAGCTTTAAGGTGACCAGTCCTGAGTATGTTTGCATGCATGGATGTTTGTCTGCATTAAAAAAAAGATACCTAGAATATTTTATATTCTGCTTGCACTTTTTGCTAAGACCACCAGTAATGTCTTGATGCTCACAGGAAGGAAAAAAACAAACCCAACTGCATACACATACACAAAATCCAGTTGGTGATAAATCATATATTATTAAAAATGTAAGTACAAACCAATTTTCCATGACTTATGTTTAAGCTATGTTTAAATCTTTGAGCAGAGCAGAAAACCAGTGGCTTTTCATAAAACTGATTGCATCTGCTTATTCATTCTGAATAAACTATTGCTTTACTTCAAAATATACAAGCAGTAGCAATATAAGTTGCATTCAACTTTATCTCAATGAATATGTTATCAGCACTATTATTAAATTTTCTCCCCTCAGAGCAGGAAAGTGTTTTGTTGAATTCTTTTTCAGTATACTCAGGGCTGAGATTGGTTTGTTTTCTATATGGAGCTATGCTTTGTTCTGCTTATTTTCTCTTCAGTTTTGTCACTATGACAGAAATTGCAGTATACTGTGAGTTCTATTTTTGTGACTCTAGTGATGCAGATTGGGCAGTTCCCTCAAGACTGGCATTCTAACTCCTTCTTTCTGTTTCTAACAACTTAGTGTCAAATATATTTCATCAGTGTGCTCTTATTACTTGGGTAATCATCATAAGGAAAGTATCCAATCAGAACAATTTCAATTTTGATCTTGAAATAAATCAGGAATAGTCCTGCTACATTTTTCAATTTTTGTCATTCCTAGTGCACTAATCAAAGTTTTCCCAATGTGTACACTGTTGGTTTCTGGTGGCATAGCATAATTATATCTCTTGAACTCCAGGTAAGTGAAATCTACTGTCTTTCTTTTCTCCAAAAGAGCATTATCTGATTACACAAAGAGATACTATGTCAGTATAATTGCTATAAACTGCCTTTATTAGCCCCATGCTGATTCTTGCATCATTTTCTACTTATTCCTATCCTTAGTATTCAGATTTTTCTGAAATTATGTATATTATTAGCATCAGGAGATAATTTCTTTTAGGAAAACGTGTACTGTGTGAAATGTAAATAGACAAAATACACACAATGGTATCTCCTGTATAACACTGGCATTTTGTATGGCTGTTGTTAAAGAAAGCTCAACAATATATTCTTTCAGGGAATAGTCAGGTGTCACCCTTGTTACACTTGTAGCACAAGACTAAAAAAAGGCAAAGAATGTCACAGCACCAGTCAAAACTTTATCTTTATCCATTGTTTGCAAACTGCAAATTATATTTTTTGCCTACAGTACAAAAAAAAAAAGAAAAAGAATTCTAATGAGAATCATGAATTATTTACTAACAGGGGCTTTGTAAATCCCTAAGCTACAAAACCTGAATAAATAAGTGGTATTGAAAATAAGTTCACAGTTACATCATTATTGCCTTCTGTTACTCCTATATTTTACAAGAATGCAGTTTTATCTCAAAGGTAAATTGCTGTGTAGATGTGAATGTAAAATGTATGCACATGCAAATATATTCAGAACTAAGAGCTACAAAGTAGAAACTAGTGAGTACAATAAAAGATGGCATTTAAAACACATTGGGTTTTGTTGTTTGGTGGTTTTTATTCCAACTGAATAAGTAGAATTTAACTATCAGGCATTTCTTTTCAATAAGGCTGTTACATTTTAATGCATTCTTGTTTAAGAAGTTATTGTTCACGTCTTCAGGGGAGGGGGAAAAATAAAGCCTTCTTACATTCTGGGTGCCTCAGAATTAGTGCTATTTCTCTCTATTCAATCAACTCTGGAGAGAAAGAAAGTCTGTAGTCTGAGAAGAGCCAAAAGGAGGAACAGGCAATACTTAAGGAAATGCAAAGTGTTACAAGGAGTCGACCCTTGATATCAACATTTTGCCTGAAATGGTGTCAAGTAGAATCACTGTTGACTTTTTGACTGACTTGTCAAAGTTTGTCCTTATAGATTTATCAGTTATCCTCTCAAGATCTAGGCATAAGTCATCAGTCAGAAGTTATATCATTAGCTATTCTGTTAAAAGAATTCTTTCCTTGCAGTAACTTCTGACCTTGTAGTCAACCCTAACTAGAAATTCAGAATGGCACCTCAAAGTGCTTGTGTTGCTTCCATGATGATGTTTGTCTCAAGGCCACACAAATTGAAAATTGTTCAGAGCACAACTCCTTAATTTCTTCAGTTTCAGACAAAAATGAGTAAGATACAGACTTCAAATTTAGCATTTCAATATATCAGTGTATCATGAAAAATGTGCCATCTGACAACACATAGTTCATTGGTGCCACAGAAATTTCCAAGTAAAATATGTTAAAAAATAACTGCAAGTTATATGATAACTACAAATGATTTTAGTTAACAAACTGGTGAGATCTCCATAGTACTGTCTTAAAAAGAACAGAGCTGTAGGCCATAAAATATTTTGTAAGATTGATTAATTTTAGGTTTTTTCAATAGCAATAAAGATGTAATTTCATGCTATTGCATGATGTAGTACATGTGTATTGAAGGTGATTTTAACACACATGATAAGGTGGTTTATCTTTTTATTCACAGTTAATATAATATATATCTGGGGGCATAGATTTCATAAAAGATGTCCTCCTTGGAATTCCTAATATGCATTAAATGCAAAGTACAGTACACTATGGTATAAAATATCTCTTTCTCTGTACACTTCTAAATTACTGTAATGAATGCCTACATTTTTTTAAATTGTATTTATCTTTCTTTGCAATCTTAATCTAATTCTTATATACATGAGAATGGGCATAGTTCTAGTATAATACATCCTTGACTACGGATTTAATTTATAGAGCACAATACTGTACATGAGTGTATAGTGTGAGGAATCAATCTTGAAAAAAAATTTCATTGTTGCTTAGTTTCTATTTTTATCCTGCTTCCAATTATCAGTGATTTTACATTAGGAAAAGTACTTGATTCTCAGATTTTTGCAACAGACTTATTCTTCTTAAAATCCAGTAAGTCCAGTGTATTTTTTTTTTGTTGGTTTGGAACATGGCTCAACTATAAGAAAATAGGATTTCTTGGACTTTTGTTGTTAAGTGCTTCATTTGTAACAAAGTGGATGGTTGAAATAGTCTTGTGTTCCTTATTAAAGATTACTGTTGTTAATTTACAGGATTTTAAAGAGCAGCCTTTAGTGTAGATGCCAGGGCATTTAACAAAATAACTGTCCAAATTCATTAAGAAAATGATTTTTTCTCTGCTATGAGGACTAATTTTCCTCCATCATGTTGTGGAGAAGATACAGTGCCCAATGAGTGTGAGGTATCCTTCCAGTCCAACAGAGAAACACAAATGTGGTACTGGTAACAATATTTATGTGAATCTGCAAGAATTTTGTTCCATGCCCTCAACAGATATGCTTCTGTGTCATTTATGCTAATTCAAGGGCCCTTTATCTCCTGCTTACTCTGTCTAAGAATGTCACTGGGTCTTGTAGCATGAAGCAATGCCAAGGGGCAGAGGATTCAGCCTCAGCAGAAAAAGTCTGACCCAGCAATTGGTATGGCTTCCCAATTATTCCTTTGTGCCTTGGAAGTGGCTGAGTCATTACTCCTGGAGGTATTTTAGGGCATGTATACACAGTGCCTGGGGGGCTTGGCAGTGTTGGGTTAATGGCTGGACACAATGATCTAAGAGGTCTTTTCAACTTTAAATGATTCTGTGATTTTATGATTAATGAGGAAGCATGTTTTCAAATTAAAGATTCCAACATTTTTTCTCTCCCTATAGTCTTGGAGATTTTTATAATATTTTTTTAATAGCTGTAGGAGAAGGATGTTGTTCTTCCAATCAAAACCTTCACTATTTGGAACATTTGGGTTGCATCAAAACAACAATTATTTAACTGTCATGTTACTTAATTTCATTATGTCAAGTTTTTGTGGCTATAAGAGTTAATTATAGTGGGTGAGATTTAACTTCATATGCTCTAACTCAGTTATTTTTAGGGGCAAAATCATACTTATTGAATCTCAAGGGATTACAGGGAAAGGTGAAATGTTCATACTTTCCTCTTAGAATTCTAAGTTGCAAGTTGTCATTTTCATTTATGTGATATCTTGCTGTCACTAAGTCCCTTGGGTTTTCCTCAGATATATTTAGGTCAGTGTGCCAATCTAGGGAAAATAAGGCTTCTCATACTGTTTCAGGTTCAGAACATAATGGAAGAAACTCACTTTCTGATGGATGTATTGAAATTTGCATTTAGTTTGGTAAAAGAGATTAAGCCGTTTACTCGAACTTTTTGGCAATCCTCTTTTCCCAGATTTTTTTTTTATTTTCCCCTAGATAATTATATTCTACTGCAGCACTGACTGTTTATAATTTACTTCTGGAGTTATTAATTTGGAAAGGTGACTTTAGAAAGGAAGATTCCTCTATAAATATTGAAATTATCGTGTTTAAGGATTTTTTTTAACCTGGCTTTCATTTGTGGCTAGTAAAGACATACTAAAGAATAAAGCAGTGAAATAGAGTAATTACATTCTGTTGAAGTCTTTGCATTTTATTCCATTGATATGGACTCTTGACTCCTTTCAAGTTGAAGAATATTTTTCCAACACAGACATTCTGAAAATGACAGTTTTGAAGTCCATCTTCCCAAAGGACCTGCAATTCAATTGAAACCTCATTTAAAATATCAAATTACATGAACAATCATAAACTGGAATTAATTACATTCAAATTAACTGACTTAACCCCCCAAAAATATTCAGTGCAAGTTTTTTATGACAGAAAATGCAGAACCTAGGTCAAATACATAAAATTCTAAAGCAATAACTGAAATAACAGCATAAAAGCTAAGTAACAGTTCAAAGACAATGTTTCACTTGAAAAAGGATGCAGCATTGTGTGATGGAACTAAATAATATCATAATAGTAATAAATTCTACTTTTTTTTTTTTCTGCTGAGTGGTCACTACAGTAACTTTTTGTAACAAAAGCCTTTTAAGGGAGAAAAAATAATAAAAGGTGTAATCATAGAAATTTAAACTTCTTTCACTTCAGTTATTTTCCTAAAACAGTAAGGTAATATTTTGTGTGAGATTTAGAGACCCAATACATGATAAAGAAAAGTAACATATTTTGGTAGTGAGGGGTGTGCTTTAGAGGACAGTTTCAGAAACCTGCCCCAGACAAGCTCAGAAGTGTTCAGCTGTCTCCTCAGCTTGTATATAAAATTTCATATACCTATGCAGTGCAACTCTACTGCATTACTAAAGGATCTAGTAATTTATATTTTGTTTAAGGTAATTAGATTTTCATAACAGTGATCTTTTTCTAATAAAAATTCAGACTATGGTATTTTAGTGAATGTCTGATGGCTAATTTGGGTAGACAATCTTACTGCATTGGAAGCTTCAGTGTTGACATCGTTGCTGCCCAAATCCTTCAAGAGACAAATAATTAATTATTCACTGGTCTGGAGAAAACACCCTATTCATATAAATCACTTAGTGTCCTAACTGTAGCTGAGATGCCAAGCATCTCCCCTAAAGCCTGTGGCAGAGAGAAGTAAGGGATAACATCTTATTACTGAAAAAGCTCCAAGTAAGACTATATTGTCTGAATTCACTGCACTGTGTATTAACCTTGTGTGTTGTGTAGAGTAACTTTCATAATCCCTTTCTCTGCTCACTGGTAACCTAGGGGAGATTAACTTGTGACCCTGTTAAGAAAAGAAGAAAACTGAAGCTGAAAACTGAAAATTCTAGCTTTTTCTTTGCTAGAATTCCTACCAAGGGGACCACACTGAATTTACAAGGTTCTTAACTGCGCAACTTTAAAGAAGGACGTTCCATTACGATACTGTATGTTTGTTTCTATCTTATTTTCAATGTGTTAATTTTTATTGGCCTTTTGACAGAGGACCATAAAAATGGCCCTCCAAGGATTTGTCATTCAGAGAAATATCTTTCCAGAATTTCCTACTCTCTCACTTTCACAATTTGGATGTTTCACCAAGGGTGAGCAGGACTTGATGTCTGTGGTACTTTTATAAAACCTCCACAAATGGTCTGGAAAAGTAAGGCAGTCATGTCATGAAATCAAGGAAAGCCAAGAAATCTGGAATCTGTTCTGTGTATTCTTCCAGGGTACCTGTAAGCAGCATACACACTGTGTGCAATACTTCCTCTTTCAGAAAAGAAAGTTTGTATGTCTGTCTCACCTGAGCACATGGAAACACATTCACAGTATTGCACACCTGGGTGAAATGGAGGGCAAATCTTTTGGTGTACTTGTAGTGAGGGCACCCTAAAATTCCCATGTATAGGGCTATTTAGAATGCTTCTAAAATGCTTCTTTTTTATTTAGTTATAAAAATTTACTCTCCATGAATATTTTTCAGTTGACTCTCAAAAGACTCTCTGACTCTCAAGGCTTCACTTATTCAACTTTTCAGACAGATCTCATAAAAGGGTAACCTAATTTCTCCAAAATCTGGCACTTTTTGCCATTTCATACACTTTTGAGTGTTTGAGGCAGCCATGCAGGGCTGGTAGATGTATAGAGATTACGGGTGAGAGACTTTTACAAGCAGCAGCTGGAGGCTACATGGGATTCCTTGGAGACAGTGTCTGAAAACTGGAACTCTGCATCTGGGTTCAAGCACAGGATTCTCATGCTTTATGACTGAAATTAAAAACAGGGGGGAAAACTGCTCTCCAAAACAAACAAACAAACAAACAAACAAAAAACCAACCAAACAAAGACTAAACAATTTATAACAGTAGTCCAAAATGTTAGACTACTGTTAATTAGAGCATGTATTAAAACTCCCTTTAAGATCTTTAGGTAATGTAGAGAGGTCTGCTTTCCTTATTATTATTATTATATTTCTGAAAAATGAAGAATTAGACAAATGGTTTTAGATATCTGTGTAGAATTTAGCAAAGAAATTGCTTGGACTTCCTGGGAAAACAGGGGTACAGCACATATTTAAAATGTGTATTGTGAGATTCTTCATATACATTTCATACTTTTATTCTGCAGCTTTTGTAGTTGCTGAAAATGTCAAACTGATTTGAGTGATGTGTAAGGAAGGGGAAACAAATGGAGCTGAAGAACTACAGGTTTGGGAAAAGAAGTTAGAGAGTAATAGATAAGGTTTCAGCCAGCACTAAGTGACATAAATGACCTCTCAAGTAGTCTCTGTTAACAGGGGGCTAAAGGATGCTCTTTATGGGCCACTGGTACTCAGCTACTGAAGCCATGAAAATGTCACAGTAAGGGCTGTATCTTTTCCAGACCTGTGATGATCCTCATTTGACTCCAGATGCCAGAGTTGTAGGCATTTTGCATATTTATTGCCTGACTAAAGTTCTAAAACAATTCTATTAAAAGAATATCTTCAGCAAAGTGTCTACTCAATATGCCCTGACTAGTTGGGTAATGCAGGTTTTATTACAGAACTGTATATTTGCATCCTGCAGCATGCATATGATGTGAAACCTAGTGGAGATTGTAAATACTGGGTGCTGAATAATATAGTAAGAGACTCCATTAGAAAAAAATCATAGGTTACTTCAAAGATCACAGGAAGAGACACACTCCTAATGTAGTATACAAGATATTTTCCATTTGGGAAAAGGGGGAGACTCTATGCTGCCGTATTTTTAGCTACAGGTGGAATCCACAATCTGCAAAATGTTATCCAAGTGTTCAGGAAGCACAAAAATGCTTCCTGCCTGCTGGCAGTCTATGGGAAATGTCAAACACAAACACTGATTTAAGAAAATATGGACAGGGAGGGCTTTTGGAAGCCTTTAAATGATAACAGAAAGAGACCTTTGTGGATAAATTTGTGAATCATAGAACCATTTAGGCTGGAAGAGACCTTTACAAACATGGAGTACAATTGTTAACACACCACTGCCAGGTCCATTGCTAAACCATGCCCCTAAGGGCCACATGTATGTGTCTTTCAAATAGCTCCAGGGATGGTGACTCAGTCCCTGGGCAGCCTGTTCCAGAGCTGACAACCTCCCTGGTGAGGAATTTTTCCTATTATCGAGTCTGAAACTCCCCTGGCACAACTAGAGGCAGTTTCTCCTCTCCTATCACTTCTTACTTGAGAGAAGATACCAACTCCCATGTCACTGCAACCTCCCTCCGAGTAGTTATAGGGAGCAAAACAAGTGCAACTGGTATGAAGCAGAAGAGTTTTTTCAAACAATAACTTTTCAAGGACTAGGCAATGTCCAACCAGATACAGAAATATTGACAGAGGGTATATAGAAAAGGATTTAACAGTGTAGTTAAGTGGTGATGCATAGAGATTTCCTCAAACTTTGGGTGTGATAGTGACAATCTGAGCTTGACAATTTGTAGGCTGCTAAGAGAAATGACAGTGGGGGCTGTCTTACTGAGTGAGGTGTAGCCTTAGGTACTGGAGAACAAGGGAAATGCATGGGGGAGGAGAAGATAAATATTGATTAATTTTAGATAATAGCACAATGTAAAGTATTCATAGTGCCCAAATAGGAAACAGTTGAAAATGTTTACAAAAGATAAATAATAGCTAGAAAGAAAAACTACCATGTTTGTTCTGCTAACAGTAAAGGTGAGATTTTGTTGTAAAACAGGATGCAACCAAAAGGAACAGTCCTTCTCTGCCATCCTCCTCTCCAGCAGCATGTTCCCAAGTGTTTCCTCCCATTTCTTCAGGTTCTTACACCTGTCTTTTTAAAATAATTATAATCCTTTTCTACCTGTGTAATTTCGGTTGGTTCAAAGAGCAGGTGCAGCATTGCTGCATTCAAGCTGAGACAGATGGACAGTTATGCCAGGATGGCAGGAAAGAGTGAGACCATTCTTCTTACTGGAAGCCTGCAGTGTGGTTCACTTAATCTGTACTCCCAAGTAATCAAAAATCTTTCTCCTCTTCTCTCAAATATATTTGCTTTCTAGACGGGAATCATATATTTCTGCATACTTTGTACTTCAGATTGTATCCATTGCTGAGATCCTAGTTCTCCAATATTTTAAATTATTTTTCAGCCAGCTATTTGGATTTTAATTTTAGTTGCTCCACATTTAAGTCCATCTCCAGCCATGTTAAACATTTCTTCCAAACTTTTCTAGTGCAGCTGGAGCTGCAAGACATAAAAACCTACACCTATAAACAGTAAAATTTGCATCTGTTTATGACTCTTGATTGGAACCATATATAAAAGTAATCAAAGACTTTGGGCTGGCAATGGACTGGAGACAGTTGATTCTGAAATGTGTTTGCTCTTGGTATAGCATATCATGTCAAAATCACCTTGATTTTTAAAAATGCAAATTTATTTTATCCTGAAATACCCTCTGCTGGGGACAGATGTGATGTTTGCAAGCAGCATTCTGGTTGTAGAACAAAGCATTTCGTTTGGAAGTACTGCTGACTACATAATAGGATAGTTTTGTGGAGAGGAACTAAAACAATTGTGCAAATAATGTTTATTAATTAAAAAATAAACATATTAAAAGTTTGTTAATTCTCATAGTTTTTTATATTCAAATGACCAACCTCACCTCCTGAAGCTTCTTAAGTACAGTCTGATCTCACTGCAATATTTACATGCTCCATATCCATGAATTTAATGTAACAGCACTGCATAAATTGCTACAGAGAGATTACTGCAGTGACTATTTAAATTAGTGAACTCCAAATCTAATTACTGAGTAAAATGGCTGAATAATATCCATTAACTCTTATCATCAAAAAGGACCTATAGTTAGAATGCTTCTACATTAGGTAATTTAACATTAATACGTGTGAAGTGCAAAAAAAAAAAAAAAAAGGCAAAAAACAAAACCAACCCAAAACTATCAGCAAACCCCTCAAATCCTTAAGAAATAAAGTTTTTTACTTCGTAAGAGAGGAAACCATTCTGTCTCTCCATTTCAGCTAGACTTCAATTTACAAGGCTGTTATCTACAGGGAATTGGATATATAAGGAAGCTGAAAAACCACCATTAGAAAAAAAACAAAAAGGAAATTCTTTTTTTCCTTCTCTCAAAGAATGTTGGGAAGGAACAATTTTTATGTGACTTTAAAAAAATATAGTGATGATGGAATTATTTGCACTCCACTCTTTTCACTACTTGCAGAATCAGACGGAAATGCTGTCGGTAAAACTCTTGAATGTACATGAGATATGCCCATAAAAAGAAAAATATCAGGGCAAATAACTTAGTGTCTATGCTTCTACATCCCTTCTTCCCTCAAGTAGGCGAAAAAGTTGACAATATGAAAAGAGCTTTTTGTAAAAGAGTAAATAACCATCATATGCATAATCACAGTTATGACTACTTATACAATTAAAAATTAGATTAATAGGCCAGTTTTATTATAGATGAAACTCAAATTGACTTCATTTTTCTTTAGAGGAAATTATAACTTCCCAATAATGAAGGTATACATCAATAAATGTCATAAACAAACAGACATTCTCATATTAAAAGAATATGTATTTAAAAAGATAAACATCTGAGGACTTAATTTGGAGCAGCTTAAAGGCTTCCTTGAATTTAGTTTGCATGTGTTTTTATGTTGTGTTTTGGTTTAGCTCAGAGCTAACTGTTAAGGTTGGACAGGCTCAGCTCTGAGTTTAAAACACAGGTTCAAATACAACGGTAACTAACATCTGTGTCATAACTCCTGGGAAATACTTGCACCTTTGCAAAATTTTGTCACCCTTCTTCCCCTGCCTTGGATGTTGTCTGACATTGACAAACAGAAAGTTAAGTTTGTTACCTTCATGCCTGATCACTGTTTTCCCCATTTCTTTTTCTTTCTTCCTTTTCTGGTTGCATTGTATTGCCCATGACCAGTATTCCACCCACGTTTCTTCTGCCTCCTCCTCCTCCTTCCTATATCTCATATAAATATTTTCCTTTTAGTTTCCAGTGGAAACTAATGCTTATGAAGTGATGTACCAAAAGTTCAGCCACATGAGCTCGAAGGAAACCAAGCAGGCTTTCATCAGCAGCATTTGCAGTTGTCAAGGCTATGTCAAAACCAAGCAGCCTCTCTGAAACATTCCTATTATCAAGCATTACAAATTCATTGCATTTTGCCTGCAGATGTCTATATATAGATAGACATGTGGGATCTATGATGACATCTTGCAATAGAAGATAAAATAGAAGATGATAGAAAATATATTTGGTAAGCGGGACAAAGAAAATGAAAACAGAAAATCATTCCACATAGATATATGAATTCTGCTAAGTGGGGATAGAAAAGTAGAGTAGTGCTTCCACCACTGAAGTAGTCTGAAACAGATAAAAATGAAGTTGTATTCTTTGTAGTAAATAGAAAAGAATCTACTGAGAATGTGCTAAAAACCAGTTTGGGTTTTTTGTTTGTTTTGGGTTTTTGTTTTGTTGTTTTGTTTTAATTTTTGCTGTGTGTAGATCTAGGCATATAATTTATCTGGCACTTCTAACAACTGAAAAATAAACCTATTTCTTGAATGGAATATTAAAGTTAGCTTCTGAATTAGCCTGTGATAAAGTATGACTATTTGTAGTTAAGACTTAAATGAATTATCTTGACAATCACTGGGCTTGTGCATTCTTTTCATGTGCATGCCAGTGGAGAGCTCTATTATGAGAAGGCCAGGAAGAAGATTGAATTAGTAATTTCTCTTTGTCAGGCACTGATATATAGATCCCTGTCTCTCTTTCTAATGTAGTAAGAATATAAAATATTAATCAACTGTACTTCAAAACTATATGCACAAATAAGTGAAATGCTTTAAAAATTCAGTTACAAATAAGTTTAGGGATTTATTGTGTTATTTTTTTCCTGTTTTATTTTCCTCATGTGTATAAATTGACCCTCTGAATATGGCTGTATTTAATGGAGCAAACAGCACTGGTCTTGAGCCACTGGTATTTAAACAATATCATCATTGCTATTTCTTAGTGTAGGAATTTCTTTTTACACATTACTCCTTTTCATTTACATAATCAATGTTTACATTTCTAAAGGTATATCTTTTATTCTTGTCATAGCAAAGCCTTATAATCTCTCAATTTCTATATTAATAATAGTAATAATTATGACAATAATTAGAAATAATCATGTTTCAGTGGAAAATTTCCATAATTTTCTGATACTTACAACTTTTCACATCAGCTGGCTCCTTGAGAACACACAGTCTTACTCATATCTTCTCATTGCATGTGACTGTGAAAGATACTAGGCAAAAAATTTAGGAAAATTGAAATTGTAAAGTATGGTCTGAGAACACCTGCACCAGCTGCTTATATTTATCATGATATAAATTGTGCCGAGCTCACCAAATTCATTTGTTAGAGCAGCAGTAGTTATTCTCACTCATGTAATGGAATTCATCTGCAGTCCTGAGACGTCGCTTTCATTGGTGCATTTACATTACAAAGCACAGAGGCTTTGGAAAACAAGAACTCTCAATTCATAACATGGCATAAAACATCCTCAGTGGACAAAAACCTGATATTTCCCTGTTCTCTCTGAATAACTTGTCTGTTGGTGTGTGAAAACGTAGGGTATGTTTAACAAAATTCATTGTCTGTTGCCTGTATTGGGTTCTTTTTGTTTAAGAGTGATGGAGGCAAATATGTGGGGATGATTGTCAAAAATTGAATGGTTTGGGTTTGCTGGATTTTTAGTATTCACCCCCATTAGTGAAATAAAAGTGAGCAATTTAAAATATGCAAAGCTTAACCAAAATATAGGATGCTGAAAGGGTTGGCCTGATTTTTATAGTGCTGAATACAGACTTCCTGCTAAAATTGTGCATTTCAGACTGTTTATTTAAATATAAGACAGTATTTTTAGAGGGGGGAAAATATAGCACATTTATTAATTTTCATTTCTATATATATATTACTAGTAAAATCTCTAGCACAGAAGGAAAAAGTTAATCATACCAGTAAATTAGACATCTGCTCATATGTTGCAGATGTAAGGAGAGTGGGAGAGGAGAGCTTTTTAGCAGCTCTGTTTGAACAATCCTTAACTATTCAGACTCATTATGTCTTATTTATTCTGATAATCAATATTTTAAAGTAACTATTCTGATCTTAATTAATGCACAAAATTTTATTCCTAAAGTCTTTTAAAATCACTTTTAAAATCAAAAATTGGAGAATATGAACAAAGACTGGTGAAATAGCGGGGAATTTTATTATAAGTACAGGTCACCTTCCATTGGTTCACAGGAGCATTTGCTTTTGCAATGAACAAGGTAACATTTCTACCTCTGCTTTGCTCTTACTCAGTCTAGTAGACATTTACAGTGTTGTAAATAGGATCCAAATTTGACCCTTAGTTTTTATTTTCACCCCACATTATTGTATGCTAATGAATAATCTCATCCCTGGGGTGACCCGAGCCAGGCCATTGTGACACAATTGCAGCAGCACCAGGTGCTTCTGCTTCTGGATCTTTGCTGTTAGGGTGAGGATTGGTTTTTTTGGAGGTCATCTGCAGTAATCACGTACAGGCAGGTTGATTGTTTAATCAAATACCTAATTTCAAAATTGTGTGTCATGAGCTTGCCTCTCGGTACAGGAATATGAAGGGTGATGTAAGAACAGGATTTTCTGGTTCAGACTGCTTTAGGACTATTTTTCTTAAATGTGAAGATTCTGAAAAGTCATTGTCAAGCCTTCAAAAATTATTTTGAGCTATTCCTTAAAGTCAGGTAAAGAGTTTGTGTTACTTTAAACTTCCTACTAGTAAATTACATGTTGGGTTTTATCTGTTATTTGTTTTCCTAGTAATAAAGGTTGTATTATTGTTATGGATAGAGAAATCACAATAATGCTATCATATAAAGGAATAGACTATAAAAGGTAGGTTTAGCATAAACTAGTAGTTTGTCTCCATTAAAAATAAGAGGCCTTGTATAGGTGTCTGTAGGAGCTTTGGAGTTATACCTACATTGCTGCAGTAATGCCAGCATGGAGTAAGAAATGTCAAACTTTGTCATCCTTTGTGGTTTGGGTTCTGCCCCTAAACTCCAGAGTGTGAAACTCTGGAGTTTCACACTTTTGCAAAGTTGGTCAAGTCCTTAGAACAGTCCATTAGAAGGCATAAACACTTCCAGCACTATTCAGTGTTGTGCTGCTCTTGAAATACTCTTGGAAAAGTGGACTTGGTGTGGGGAATACCTTGGGTTATTTTGTCATTGCTACAGTAAAAATATCTTAACTACTGACTGGAATTAGAACAGGCTGATGATCTTATGCTTCATGGTTTGGAATGTTTGCCTCTGGGATTGTTTGCCATGGTCTTGGCTTTCACTGTGATGGAGGTAATCAAACTGTGATTTATTCAAGGCCATTTCCCTTCATTTTCTATGAGGGTTGTGGTGTAGAGTTGTCTAAGATATATTGTAGACCAATACCAGCTTTTACTTGAAAGAAAAAAACCTCAGTTTTGCAGGCTTTGTATTTAAGGTAAGACTTTCTGTAATAGCTGATTATGCTGTTGTAACTCACAGTTTGTACTTAGCTGTGGGAATATTTCCTTTGAAAGTATGCTTATCTTTGTTTTATTACGTCTTTGCTGGCCAGCAAAGAATGCATAACTCCTGATTGCCTCAATATGCTTACAAATGAGATTATTTGCACATCTAGATATCCTTCCCATAAAACTTGTAAGGGCATTTACAAATATTGATGATGCTTTTATAGGTAGGCTTTCTCTTGCTGCTTTGAGAAATATAAGTATATTAAACAGCCACTTTTTTTTCTAATGAAAACATTAGTCCTTTAAGTTTGGAGATATCTGATCTCTTTAGCACATGCTGCCCCATGTGACTGTCACTTGGCCTCCTTATGCTCAAATGTAATCAAGAATAGCAATTGTCAATTTCAAAACAGATTGCCTGTTTTATTTAATATATTTCATAATAACATCTATACCTGTGAAAACTTTGATTAGTGCACAGATTTACAGAGAGATCAGGTGCAAAGGATAAAGGACTAAGATCAGTCCTGCAGGGAGAAGGCAGATGAGTGTCATAATGGACTGGAAATGCAGGAAAAACAATAAAGGTTGCTTTGATGAAAGAAAGGTAGGGCAGAGGAAAGAGAATCACGTTAGGCCATGACAAGATAGGAATCCAGGAGTGAATTGGTGACAAGGTGTGAATGGAACAGGCTGGAGAAGGGATATCAGAAACTTAGAGTAAAAACAGCTCACAAAGTAAAACAGTAGTAGATAGGAAGAGAAGTCTTGGCAATTTTGACTAATGAGAATAGGATGAGGTAAGAGGAAGAGCTAATCCTCATGGCTTTTAGCTCAGTCCTTGAGCCCTTTATCTAAATTTATTAATGAGAACTCTGATTTGGGCATGGGGAGTGACACACAATAGCAAATAATCACATTGTATCCATCTCAAATAGGTATCCAAAATTAGCAAATACTTTGACCTTATGCACTGTTTGTCATAACTCTCTTTCTGTGTAATGGAGCTAATAATAGATCCTTGTCTCAATGCAGGCCTGTGGAAAATAATTAGAATTGGTAAGCACTCTGACATTGCTGTGATGCATGCTCCAAACAGCTCATTGTGGGACCTGATAATTCTTTCCCAATTCACAGTTCAATAGTGCACAACAAATAAGGCATGAGGTCACCCATTAGATGATTTGGGTAAAAATTAAATACTGAATAGTTTCATGTCAAATTAAGTGACTGTGTATTTAAAATTTGTCTCAAAATTGCATCTGTTCAAGAGGTATTACTAGATTAGCAGAAGCAATGTTAATTCTTATCTTTTGGGTCTTCTAGTTGACAATTGTAACACTGTTTTCACCGACATCTGGGGGAGATGTGGAATGTGTACCAGAGAATGTGGTTTGTGACAGGTAACTTGAAAGTTGACTGTAAATCTGACAGGTATCTTTCCTATATTTGGTATAATTTGGGGATTTTGTACCCTCTTATACCCTCTTATGTAAAACATGCCCTTCTCCGTGGGCAGTAGTTGTGTGTAGATGCCATTTTACAGGTTTTTCTATGTGCCCACAATGCCTTCTAAATTCTTCAGCATATACATGTGAACATACAGCTAGATTTAAAAATTAAGACAAGTTACCTCATGTCTTATGTTTAGTGTCTTTTCTTCTCTTTTAAGTCAAGGTAGTGCCAATTGTAGTGCCAGAGTGGGAGACACAAGGATAGAAATCTGTGTAAAGTCTGGTTGCAAGTATGAAACTTCTGACTCTGCTGCAAGCAAAACAGAGTATCTGGTACATAAGATGTAGCAAGGAAAAGAGGTTTCTACAAGATTATTTTAATTGCATGTATGACTTCAACAGTCAATAGGCCTTCAAAATATGTATGCCTTGAAAAAAAAACAAAAACATGCATTCTTTGGTTGTGTGGATTTGTGGAGTTTTTTTTCTCCGCTTTTAGGAAATGTGAGATTTCTGAGTTGGAGGATCGTGTATATTCTGAATAGTCTCAAAACAGAAGGTAGGCAAATGGGTAGCTTGAGCTGCAGAGAGGAATAATGTATGCATTTTCTGTGTCTCTCTACTGAAACAATTAAGATTACAAGTCTCTTGAGAATTACACTTCTGAGCTGTGGGTTTTTAGTGACAGATTATCAAATCTGTCATGTTATGTCAGGACTTTTTCCTCTGAAAAATGTGGCTCCTTGAAAATCAATAATTTGCTATAGAAAATTTCAATTGTCCTGAAATTTTAGTTTAGGTTGTCATCTACATTCCCCTCACCCCCACCCCAATTTGGGGTGCAGATGGGTCCTTTATTCTTTGCTGGGAATTGATTACTTTGGTTTGGGTGTGAAGAGCCTTTAGCTTTTTCATTATTCATGTTGTATTGGCTTTTTTCACTGTAAGCTAGAGAGAACATTATAAGAAATATAGTTTTTTCATGGGAGAACAAAGGTAAGAATGTCATATGAAGTTCTCATGAGGAATCATGGCACTCTGAGGAAATATGGTTTAATCCTCATGTGTCTTGAATTTCATTTTTCTTTTTATTTTCTAAAACAAACAAACAAAATAACCCAAAACCCTGCAGTAGTTTTAATTACCAAGCAAGCAAAATCTTCCTAATTGCTAACATAAAAAAGACAAAATCATATAGCTTAATTGGACTTTGAAAGTTAATTCATTGTTTATGAATGTCAATGTTTTTTTCTTGGTCTAAAATAAAAGGAAAATTTGAAATACCAAAGGTTTTTAAGGAGACTCATTTCTACTTCTGCATAGTTTTACAGAATCATCAGGTGGGTTGGAGAGACCCTAAAGATAATCTAGATCCAACCCTCTTCAGTGGACAGTGACATGTTCCATAAGACCAAGTTGCTCGGATTTGCTGTGGATGCCCCATTCCTGGAATTGTTCAAAGCCATCCAGCCTGGCTTTGAACAATTCCAGGAATGGGGCATCCACAGCTTCTCTGGGCAACCTGTGCCAGTGCCTCACCAATCTCTCAGTAAAGAATTTATTCCCAATCTAACCCTAACCTCCTTCCATTTGAAGCCATTACCCCTTGTTCCTATCACTACGTGACCTTATAAAAAGTTCCTCTCCATCTCTCTTGTAGGTCCCTTTATGTACTGGAGAATGCTACAAGGTTTCTCTTCTCCAGGTGTTTCCCTTCATTTCATTTGTAAAGTGGACAAAATCAGAAATCCCCCTCCCCCAACAATTATTAATGTGAGTCCTTGTTCTACCTCGTTTTGTCATGCTCGTTTCAGGACTTTGCTACCCTCAGAACCCTGGACTTTGAGGGTGTGGGCTCTGAGGTTGAGTCTCTGCTAATCTGCAGGGACAGATGTTGTCCTCTGCAGAGATGCAGCTCCTGGCTCATCCCAGGGAGTGGCTGAGTGAGGATGTGGATGTGGGAAGAGATCTTCAGCTGAGAGCCTGAAGGTCTGGTTCCCATGTGCCTGGGCTTGTTGCTTGGGGGAGATCTGCTGGAAGGGATGATTATTAACAGATACAATCTTGCTGGCACCTGTGAAAAACAATAGCTAATATTAATTTAATCTGAGCTCTAATTGTTATGACTGGATAATTTAATATTTTCTGTAATAAGCCTCAGGACCCATTTTATACTTCCTGCTGACTGCTCTGTTTATTATTCACCTAGCATGCAAATACATTGACTGGCTGTGTTCAGAAAGTAACTGTACTAATACTGACCTTTTTTTAGTAAACTTTTTTAGTTACAGATTTGCTTTAATTTCCTTACACTATTTGTTTCATTGATCAAAGAAAGCAGGAAAACCTCTGTGTACATTAACGATGTACAACCGTGATACTCTAAATTTCCTTTAAGGCATAATATAACAAGAGATATGTACAGATTGTGCTGAGAAAGGTTAAGGTTATTTGTAGTATATTTGACTCACAGGAATCAGTGCAAACAAAACACTGAGTAAGCAGTGCATTGTGGAGGGGGAATAGAAGAGGACTGCATACAATGAAGAGCTAAGAGTTCATTTATATTCCAGCTGGATGTTCAATGCTTATCTGTTTCATAACGCTTTATTTTGCTTGTATTCTCAGTAACAGGCTTACAAATAGTTTCTTTCTTTGCTTTTAATCTGTTTGTTCTTCCTTTCACAATCTACCCAGTTAATTTTAAAAGGGTTTCTTGGTTAAACCTATACTTTCAAAAATCTTTCAAAATAATACTGAATACTTTTGAAAACTTAACAGGTATGCTACAACTACTCAAGTAACTAGACATGTCTCTGCTACTTCTGATGCCTTAATGCACATTTCCATCCATAGGATTTTACAATTATGGTGTATCTCTGTACAGCATTAATACAAGAAGCTTGTGAGCCAGGTCACTACTGACCAATATTGAAATACTCAAAATGGAGTTTTCAGTCTAAATATAGAACAGAAATAAACAGGTCTATATCATAAAAATGAACCCAAAAATCACCATGGCAAAATAAATGATACTTTCAGATTTTACTGAGCTACATAGTAGACCTAGGTCTCATCCTGCTTCCCATATATTGTTCCTAACACTGTGCAAAGACATGACTTTTATAGCAGGATCACTACTTTTAAGTAGAAAGAGACTACTTTGTTAGACTCCCAGTAGTACACCATTGAGTTATAAAGCCAGCCTGCCATTGGTTTAAAATTTAGCCATTTTTGGTTTAAAATGTGTTTTATTTCTCATATGAATTAAGCTCATTTAATAGATGAGTTTAAAGGACAGACATTAGATCTCAGGTGGAAGAGCCCCCATGTAAGATCAAAAAACAGGGGAAAGGGGATTTTAAATGCTTTTCTCCTGAAATAGTCATTAGAATAAATTATAGTCTCCAACAGGGATATGAGTGGGAGGATATATGATATGCATATTTTATATTTATCATTTGTATTAAAATATGCACATGCATGTACATCTGTCTTCACCCCCCACTGGATTAATTTGGTCAGATTTCTGGGCATATTTGCATATGCTGTAAAGCTTATTTTTCTATTTATTTTAGCCGTACACTGGTACCTGAAACTCAATTGCAAATATAATAAACATAATGGCTGCCTCGCAGAAAAACACCCCCTGCCCAGTTCTTCACATTATGTATTTTGGAATACCCTGTGCTCACCTGGGCTCAGCTGTCCCAGCTGTGTTCCCTCACAACTCAGCAGGATCTATACAATGTTGTGTTCTCAGTGCAGCTTTAGCCTCACATCCAAACCACAGCCCCACAGAGGCTGCTGCTCCTCCCAGGCAGAGCCAGCAAAGGGGGCTCAGGAGCAGCTTTATTCTGGGTGCATGGCACAGGAGGGGTGTGTTAGCCTCAGACACACACATCCCTCTATAGATAAAACAAGGCTGTTGAAAACATCTTTAAAATTAAGAGAGGTAATCTCTGTATGATTCAGTGCAGTTGAAGACTGGTGTAACTTTTACCAGGCAGACATTTGATGTCAGGAAGTACAAAAGATGCATACGTTTTAATTTCTTTTTTTCCCCAGTAACTTTGTAAAATTTTCTATCTTCTCTTTCTTGCTATGCTTAAAAGTCAGCTTCCTACTTTCAGAATACACAGTATGTTTACTATATAGTCTTTTGCTGTGCAGGGTATTTGTAATTGGGTATTTAACCTATCAGTTCCATGAGATTATGATATGTTAATCATCCTCTTACACTATAAGGTCAGGAAATTAAAAAGCAATTTGCATTCTCAATGAATAAGAATTTCTTGAATTTAATGATTTGTGTTTTCATTATTGCCATAATATCTGGTTTAATTACTGTATAGACAGTAAAAAATATAAACAATCTTGTTTCTTTACTGGTGGTGATTCCCTCTTTTAATCTTTAGAAAACTCTCAGTGTTCAGTTGGATCTGAAAAGATGTCAACCATCTGTACTACAACTGTGCTCTGTTCTGAGCTCATGTGAAAATTGGGTTACTCTTAATCTTATACCTCCACACCTTAAATGTGGCAATAACGCCTTTAGGGAGATGACAAGACTATATTTGTAGAATTTGTTGCATTTATTATGCAACCCTAAGCTTTACAAACATTTAATTATACTGCTTTTATAAATAGTGATTTTAATTCTCATATAAGTACTGATGGGGATAATGATAACACATGGTCAAAAGTAATAAAATCTGGTCATAAATGAGTTTAGTAGATCTTTATTGTGGATTTGTTGTTCTGCTCTCTGGCTTGTTAGATTTCTTGCTTGAATGGCTGGATAGGATGAACAGGGAATTTTCTTTCTGATTGCCTTTTAAAAACTAAAGTATGGGCTGTCCAGATTGAAGCCACGGTTTTTTAAAGACCAGGTCTGCATCAGAAGCACCAAAACCCTAGGAATCCTTCAGGCTGAGAAATTAAAAATTCTGTGAAGTGACAAGAATGGATTTAAAAATAGATAATAACTCAAGTGGCACATACTACACAAGGAAGATGAAATCATTCTGACAACTTTTATATTGTATTTCAGTACATCTACAATATAATTTTCAGGAAGTAATTATTTTTTCTGATAATTGGCTGGGTGATGAACTGCTAAACAGAGCAGTGTTAATCAAAGTTAATAGCTAGATTCTAAGTTATTGTTTGCTTGCCTGTTTGCATTTATATTGAGTCCCATTAAATTTTGTTAATTTGCACCAGATGAGAAACAGATTCTTAATTATTTGATTTCAGTTCTACCAAGAATAGATCAAAACCAATGATAAAAACTGTCTTTAAATCTACAGATAGAAAATTATTCTTTTGGAAGTGTCATTTAGTGTCAAAATTTACCTGATTAACATCTCAATTTTGTTTTGAGAAATAATGTAGAATAATGTAAGAGTTTTCAATGCGTTCTAAGGAAAAATATTATTTTTAGTAATGTCTCTTAATTTTTTGTTTGGTTATACCCATGTGCATAAGCACCTGATGGGAGAGGGAACGTAAACAACAGAGCCAGACAGTGAGGCCCAGTAAGAGAATGCTAGACACAATTCTACATAAAAGCAAGAGGGAACTTTTTTAGTGTTAAAGGAGTCAAAGTCTGGCACAGGTTGCTCTGAGGCTTTGTCAAGTCTCCATCTTTGGAGGTATTCAACACCTGTGGCCCTGAGCATCGTGCTGGGAGTGGGACACTGGACTGGACAATGTCTGGAGGTGCCTCCCAGGCTCAGACATTCTGTGCTCCTGTGTCACAGGAGTGCTGAGCAGAGATGTCAGTGTACACACTGCTTTGTGCTCTCATCACACGTACTCAGGTTGTACTGATTGCGCAAGGATTCGGAGAAGGAACAACTCCAGTACAAAACCAGTAGGAATGGCACTTTAGAATATATCTGCACTTCACTGTTATTTACACCCATAAACCACAGAACTGACATTAATAAGAAACTCAGTGTCCCTGGTTAGTGGTGAAGCAAAAATTCCCCACTCCAGAACACATAACTAAAGAAAAATTCAACTTTCTGGACTACTCTAGGCATCATAATGGTTTGAGAAATGCAGAGAGCAGGAATAGAAAACAGAAGCTTGTTTCACAAGCAACTTACAGGATCAGGAAAATGATTGTAATGAAAATAAGAACATGAAACCAAAGCAGAAAGTAAATACTGAGCAATGAAGCTGAGTGGATCTTGGAAATCTTGGCACTGGGGTGTTAAATTATGACATAAAGAGGTGAAAATCAGACAATCTATAAGCAGACAGCTAAAATACTGTACAGCTCTGTGCTGTAACAAAAAACCTAACACCAAATCTGTACTCTAGGCAATGTTGAATGATTAAAGACATGTTCTTGTTGGGCTGTCTAAAGCAGTATGCCCGAATATAGTAAATGATACCTTAAGAAAATTGACATTTATAGTTGAAGTCTTTATAGCAGTAGAGCACCAAACAAGCAAGCAGATAACCCATCAAAACCTATTATTGTAAATGAGTTGTAGATATACAGCACCTTTCTGGAAAGAAAAGGCTCTTTTCCAACCTAATAAAAATTGAGAATGCATCTATAAAACCATCAATGGTATTTCTTTAGAAATTTCTCCCCCAGTTAAGATACTATGCCTTAAAATATGGATGAAGACAAAATGAGTCAAACACTCTTAATATTTGTACTTCCAAGCACTTATACTTACTGAACTGTAAACCACACAGTAAGTGACACACATCACAGAGCAATGCTCATTCTCACCTTGGAGATGCCCAATGCTTCAATTTGGTTTGGTCTCAATTTCACCACTTTGTTTTACCTTTCTTTAGGTTTTACAGAATCCTGGCCTCCACCAGTTGTTCACTAGACAATGATTTCATACAAGAATACAGGAGTTTTCCTTATAATTTGCACCTCTCAGACATATGTTAGTTATCTGAATTAAGAGGATGTAAGGTAGCTGATAACTCAGCACTCCCTTAGTTTCCTGTAGCAGGACAATCCTTAAAACAAAGCCAATCCAAAGGAAAACCTAATGTTTTAGATCTGCTAACTCTATCTTGCAATATCAAGGAGTGAGTTTATATTTTGTTTTGTCTCCAGTGATGTGTTTAGAGGAAGGCTATGGTGTTTTGCATCAGTCTTAAAGGGTTTTGTTTATAAGTTTAATAAGAAAACAGAGCTAAGTCCAAAATATAATTTAAAACAAAATAGCTAATTATGGAATTACTGAATGGTCAATAAAGTATCTTGGCTTGTAAAAATATAAAGCCTAGTTGCTGTGAACACTGCTTATGAATGCAATAAATTGTAACCATTTAATTTGCTTACTTTTTGTTTATTCTACATAGACTGTTTTTCCTCATTGTAGTTCCTGCTTGTCTGCTCCTCTCTTCTATACTCTTGACCAAAGCTCAGTCTTTGAGTAGAAATGACAAACTCAGCATGTTTAAGGCAGAGGAAACTTCTGAAGTTTAGGCTGAGAAAGCAGAGGAGGACAAGAGCCTTTGCAAGGGAAGCCTGTGTTAATATTTAAAACTAAAGTATAAATATAAATCCATTTTCTTTTTGAAAATGAAGTAGGTTCTCCCTTCCCTGCCATTTGCTAATAAATCATAAAGCTGCTTATTTTCTCATTCAAGAAGTAAAAATATACTGTACTTTATAAAGAAACTTGGAAGGCCTATAGATTGACATTATTTATTACAATGTACTATTCATTTTACAATTGGGCAGGTTTGCAATTGCCAAAATATGCTTAGAAGTAGAGAGGAAAGAAGAATAATAGAAATAACATAGAGTCAATATGTAATCACAAAATTTAAAAAATTGTTTGATTTGGTACACAACTAGAAAAGATAGAGTAATTTTGCTGAAGTTTTAATTTGTTAGTGCAAGTAATAAAAGGTAGTTATGTGTCTAAAATTGCCTGTGGAAATGCAGAATTTGGGAAGAATGGAACATGTGAATCTTAAATACCAATTCATTTGATTTATGATTGTATAGGTAAAGCACTCAGATATGCCCCTAGCCTCTGTCATTTGAAACTAATTGAGAGAATTAAATTAGGCTAATATCTTATTGCACTCAATCTTATTACCATATAATCATAGCAAAAATGTTTAATCAAAAGTTTAGATTTTCAATTCTAGTTCATGTTAAGTCTTTAAGAGAAGATTAATGTCGCTTAAGTTTAAGTAAAGTCTTATGATCACAAATATGTATTTCAGAAAAATAATTAGCGATTTTGAAAAGCATTTAAAGTGACATTACTTGCTGGATACCAAATGAATGTTGAAAACTACACTTTAGCAAATGTAGTTGACGTGACTGACTGCTCTGTGGGGCATGGTTTTTTTCCATAATTCTTTTAATATTTTTTGTTGTATTGTTGTTCATAGAGAAATTAAAAATTTCACTGTAACCGGGTTTGGGGAATACAGCTATTACTTATGCACGTCACTGGCTTGTATGCAAACACTGGATTAAACAGTGTTTAATTTGTGGAAGTTAGTGTGGGTTATAACTTTCTATGAAGGGAAGCAGACTGAGCAGTTCAGAAAGGTCTGTTGGCCTTTTTCATGTGCAGGAGAGAAGTAAAAAGTGACATGAGCTGAGGCATTCAATCATTCTTCACCACATTCCCACCTGAGACCTAAGGAGTGAGCAATATGAATGTGGGTTGAGGAGCAGGTAAAGTCATTTGTGGCTCATTTTTACAATTGTGTACCTTCTGCATGGCAAGCACTAAGTTAAAATTGTGGCATATAACAAGAGAGTGGAAATTGACTTTTCTAGGATTACCTTTCCACAAATATGCCCCCCCTTCCCCCCAAAAAACCTGTGGTTTTCATTATTTTCCTAAGGACCTGTACCTTCCAAGGAAAAGTGTGTGCATGCCTTCGTGTTCATGTTTCAGAAGGTGCCTGGTGCATGGTGTCTCCACAGGAGACAGGAGCAGACAGATTTACAGGAGGACAGTCTCCACAGATTTAAACTGTACATCACAATTATCATATAAGTTGCATTTTGATGCATAGGGAAAATCAGGAAAATGAAGGATAGAGGGAGGTCCTGGGCCAGAGTGCTCTGTCTGTGGAGTTGCGTGTCATGGTGATGTGTCGGTCTGGGAGCCCGTGGCTGGGATATGATGGACAGGTCAGAGACTCATGCCTTTAGCAATGATGCAGATGTTCATCACAGGTACTGTGCAGGTGTGATTTGACCCAGTTTTGGGTTCTGTGCTTTTATCCACTCAGAAATGAAGTCAAATCGTGCAGACTGTTGAAATCAGTAAGAGCAGATGAAACTAGGTCTGCAACACATTATCCATACCAAGTGCATTCCACTACTGGCAACTGACCCTTAACTTGCCCTTTTTGAGTAGGTTAATATCACAGTTTCAGCAGTAATTAGATGAATGGTCATGCTGCAGATTATAGTGCCACAAACTGTTAAGCAGTGGCCTGATGACCACAGTGGAAATAAATGCTCATATAAAAGGTCCATTTCCTTTGTAAAGATAGTTTGGTAACATTATCTGTCCTGAGTAGCTGGTATCACTTGTAATGCTATCATCAGGAAAGTACTGTTAAAACAGATATTTAAGCATATTTTTTTCTGAATAAAGAACTCTGTATCTGTATGTAGATACTGTTATATAACTACATATAATAATTTGTGTTGGTATTAAAAATTTAATATTACTATTTATTTAGGTAAATAATTGTAGTAATATTTGTATTTATGCATTGAAAATTTCTAGGAAGTGCTAGAATATAAATTGTTACATGTTTTGAATAAATAAACAAATGCCTTTTGGTTTATTTTAAGAACCAGTGAACTCTCACCAAATTAGTGCAGTTGCATTGAAAGGAAAGGTTTAAATAAAACATATGGTGTTCATGGAGAAGGAGAAATGCTCCCACTCAATATTGCAAAGAGTCCCTGCTAAGTTTTGGACACTGTTTGCAGAACTGGAAGATAGAGTATCAGATTTACAGCTTAGATTGCATCTCATATTATTATTGGAAAGTGATACTTCTTAGTGGATAATTTCTGACTGGATTTTTTGATAGCAACCATGTAATAGAAAATAGAACAAGAAAATATTTCTCTTACTCCTTCCAAGAATGATCACAACAGTGCTTCCTATCAACACAAGGACTGGGGGCTGCTCTGGGTTTCTCCAGCTGCCTGTGCCATCCTGACTTTTTTCTTGCATATATGAAGAAGAAAGCAAGAAGAAAGCACATTTTATGAAGGGTGGTTAGTATAGGCTCCTGCAGCTTCTCCTCTCTTCCTCCTTAGAAATGTGTATAGAAAGTAAAAAAGAGCATCTTCATTAACTTGTAGAGCTTGGACTCTGTCCTATTATCAGGCTTTGTGGCTCTGGGATCATGTGCTGCCTGGAATGCTGTCATAGCAACTGAGGATATTATCCACATGCTACTATTTCTCGAATTAGGTGAGTCAGACTGTTGGTCCTTGTATCGCGCCGAAGCAGAAAAGAATTACAGGTCATGTCACTATAACTGGATGACTGAAAATAAGTCTAATGATCACTGACATTCATACTCATTGGTTTGACAACTGGTGCAGATGCCAGCAGTGATATGTCTGGCTCTTGACAGGCTTAAGCAGCCCTCGGTCTTCTGAGCATATGGTTTCATACAACTGCACCACTGAGTCACACTAACAGTGTTCCCAGAGAAAGCTGAGGGAGCAATGATGGAAAAAACAACAAACACCTTCTTGTTTTCATAGCTGTTTGAGGATTTTACTCTAGATAATTGTCTATTATTCTGAATTCCTCAATTTTTATGGAAATAAATTTATCTGAAGACAGATTTTCAAGCTAGGAAAGTTACAATTTGGTTCATATTTAGTGCCAAGACTGATAGAAGACTCTGATAAAATACATAACACCATATGAGATTTCAGCTTGGGGTATGGTACACATCTTCCCTCTTCCAGTTTTGTGGTTTGTTTGGGTGTCTTCTCCCCCCACACCCTATTTGCATTGGTACAGAGATTAACATGTCTTCTACACTACATTGTTCAGGAAAATTAAAATTCCCAAATGTTTTCTGTCCATTACATTCCTATTTCTTTACCACTTGCCTTTCTTATTCATCACAAATACCAAGTGCTTTATCAGCTTTCTCTGTTGGTGACTCTGCATATGTCACACCATTCTGCTATTTCATTTATTAATTTGGCATTATTTGGCAGTTATATGATTAGTCCTGTTACTTTCTGTTATAACCTCAGAATGTATTGTTGTATATCAAAGTGATAGAATCCAGAAGTCTGCTTATTCTAAGGTAATGGATTTGCACTTAAGCTATTGTTGTAAAATTCATGTAAAATTTAAAGGTAGGGAAGCTCTCCTAAGTGATCAAGGGCTGGTTTCAATGAGCTCTAATGAAATTATTTTGTGACAGTGTTTTTCCCCCAGTCATAGTAAAGTATTCTGATAATAATGGATCTTTAATTATTGGTGCTCTTAGGGAAAAGTATCATTTTATCAGAGATCACAGTGGTGTATGACCTAGGATGTATATCTCTCATTCAACTCCTTATGTTTTCTGTCTTCATTAAATTTTTTCACACTGATTTTTCAGGTTTTATATTGCTATGAACACTTAATGGATTTTAACTGGAATTTGAATTTCAAATCTAAAGCAAAAAGAATTCTAATGGCTTCTGTGAATTGGGATAGAGAAAAATTAATCTGTTGTCTTTTTGTACATTTGCTTGTTTACCACTCATTGCCTTGTAGGTACTTAATTGAGGGTCCTCTGATTATCAGCATGGATTGATATTGTTGCACTCCAGGAATTGTGAACAGTGGGACAGATGTTTTAGGAGTCAGCAGAGGCATTGATAGCATACTGGCATGAATAATAAAAAACTCAACATATCTACAAGGAAGAAATAGGGGAAAAAAAAATCACACAGACTTCCTTTTCTTGTTCTAAATGAAAAACTCGTGCTGGGGCACATAATGTGTTTACGATGCTGATCGACAGCAATAAACTTGTAAGCTCCTTCTCTTTTATTTGCCTCACCAGGTGGTAGGTTGCATAAACTGTCATGCTATCCAGAATAAAGGAGCCAAGGGTCCTTTGGAAATATTTGAATTCATTGTACATGTTATTATTCTTCCAAGACTTGCCTTAGCCAGAAGGGATAGTTCCATTTATAACCCTGCCTGTGACGCTGTTGTATATTCTGGTCAGGTGTGTGCAAGTGAAGACTGGGAATGAGTAATAGAAGGAAAAAAAGGGGCATTTTCTTAACAGATCATAAAAATCCTCAGAATTCCAGGTCTATGTAAATCAGGATATGATAACAGACTAAATATTATGGTGTGTAGTGCGAGGCAGAGTTTAAAATTAGGTAAAGAAATGGAGCTGAAGCAGAGTCACTCTTTTTTTCATAATCAGATCTATCTTTATGATAAAGTAACCCACACGTTCAAATATAGAGTACTACCAGTAATAAGAGGTAAAGTAAACTCATTTTTAAGTAGGTTTTCTCATAAATTTTATTTACAATATCTTCTTTGCAAACCTGACTTCAGGTGTAGAATAACTTTTGGACTGATCTTTCCACTTTGAAGTTTTTAATGAGGCTGAATAACATTGAGATGGTCAATTTATTTGCTTCCACATATTCTCATGGTGAGATAAGATGTTTGTTTGTTTTCCAATGTGGGAATGAAGAGAGGAGACAAAATAATGAAACATTTGGAAATTGCTATCACCAATATGGAGAGCACAAGACACAGGTCTGCTAAAAATAATGATCTCTACTGGTGTATTTTTACATGAGTTTATGAAACACGCCAGCTTGTCCAAGCCATGAGCTCTTGAAAATCACATTTTACATGCTCTTAGTAAAGGCTTAGTTGAATTTTGCACGTACATGCCCTGAAGTTTCAAACCAAATGAGCTTATTCCAGTTCAAGGCTGCACAGGATTTTCCTTAATAATTAGACTTTGAATTTTCTTCAGACTATGCTGGGTCCAGCTCTGTGCTTTCCATGTCTCATGTGCAGTATGGTGTATGTGAGCTGAAGATGATGATACCAAACAAACAAACAGCTTCAACAGTTTTAGGGAATGAATTGCACCAAATATGAGTGAAAAAATTATCTTAGAACTTGGTGGCAAGACACAGTGAAAGTCTGACCAGCAAAGTGATTAAATTTTAATGCAGGATTGTGTCTGGTACAGTGATAGGCAGGGTGCTGAGACTGGAAATTAGATGAGGATTGGAAGTGATGTCTTGGAGCCAGTTGGAAGTTCTAGATCTGGTTGATGCTGAGACGTGAGAGAGTAGAAAGATGAGACTGAGATTTGAAGGGAGAGATTAAGTAACAGAAAGAAACTAGGGTTTCCTTGAAAGAATAAACAGAAAAGTGTGTCCCTCTTCAAGTGCTCAAGTCCCTTTCTTTCTGTCATCTGAATTAGAAAGAAAAACTCCTTGTCCTCATTGCTACTTTGCCATGAGGAGGTGTTGGGACAATGTGTGACTCCCTATACTAGTAATAGAAACCCAGTGGGATTATTTGACATGTGGGATTATCATGCCAGTGGGATTATTTGTCCAATTCGACAGGTAGAACAATGCTTCTGCAATATCTGGGATGAAATGCACTGAGGAAATGCACTTCATGGAGAGATGGATATAAAGTCTACTGACCATCAGTATAGTGTTTGTTCATGGTTTGACATGATGATCTTAAAGGTCTTTTTCAATCTAAATGATTCTGTGATTTTTTTCCCTGTCATAATAATCACACAGAATTTGTTCCAAGAGACTTTCATGAAAATATTTTAAAATTGGTGGAACTTTTCATGTTTAAGTGAGGGGTTTCAGAAGGAGAAAGGACAAGACAAAAATAGTTGGGTGCTGTTCTGAAGAACATCTATTCCAAAGAGATCATATGTGACACTGTGCAAATGTTTCCTCAGTGCTTGACTTGATTTCATCAGGATCTGATTGTCAGCAGTCCCAAACTCCACAGCTGTACTTACACGCAGTGTATTTTGACTTTACCAACTGATCTTTCATTACTGGATGCTCTGACTGGCATTTCAAATGAGAAAGGAGAGATTTCTGGCCTGAATTCCACTGTCTTTCAGTTTTTTGTTTTGAATCAGTACATTACTGTCTCCTTTGTACATAAAGGGCAGCTTGGGATGTACAAGATATGAAAAGAATGTGTTCCTAAAAAAGACCATCTTCTACTGTGAAGGTGAAATGAAGTAATCTGTAGGCTCTCCCAATGAGAAGCACTTCCACCCTTTTCTTCCCCATTGAAACAAAGGTTTTAAGTCCCAAAACTCCACCCCTACATATGGAAAAAGATTTTTGTTATAATGCGTATGCAGAAGATGACTGAAATAAATCCTGGAAGTGTCTTCTATCACTTTCCTAAATCAGCATACTCTGCTTTTCCATCTTAGCCATGTTTTTTTCAACTTGTGTTCTTCTAATAATGCCAATTTAATTTGAAACCGAGTTGCTCTTGCAATGAACTGTTATAAATTTGTTAGCATGTTAATTCACATTGTGTGAATGTGTGAAGTAGTACAGTGACAAATCAGTTTTTTATTAGGAACCTTTTAGTTCTATAGTCTCTCAAGACTGTATATGGAAGACAAAATCTATTTTTCCTTTTTCACACAATTATTTTCCTTGTGATACATTGCTATATTCTCTAACCCCATGCTTGAAATATGCACAGAAATTTGCCATGAATTTTCCACATTCTTTAAAGATTTAAAATTCAACAGAAGGCTTTTTAACTTGTTGTTATCCTATAGACCTTGATTATGTTTAAATAATCATTAAAGTGCTTATAACTTAATCATATTATCTTAACTGTTGGATTCAATAATCTTAAGGGTCCTTTCGAACCTAAATTATTCTATGGTTCTGTTCAGGATGAAGGAAAACAATTTTCTCTTTCCCAGACAAAGAAAAATGTCTCTGATATATCTCTTTAGATGTTTCTTAAACCACAGTCATAAATGCTGTTTGTGAAGAGGAATGATCAAAGTTATGCAACTAGCATAATTATTTTGTTATTTTGACAAGGGGGAAGGGCTTGGGGGGATGGTGTTGGGAGGAGGGGCAATGTAGGCAAAACCTAGTATTCCTGCCAGCTTTGAGACTGTGCTTACACCAAAACCTCCTAAAAATGGATTGACCATGATTAATACATGTCCTGCTTCATATTTACTCTGTAGGAGCTCTTAATGTTACCTGCCTCCTCTCAAAGATGATTACATAATCAACAGGCTGGATGTGTGTTGTAGTTTTGGTTTGGGTTTTTTGGTTAAATGTGTTAGTGTGATATTTTCTACTATTATTTCACACCTATGTGTTTTAGTCTTAGAGATAGAGTCAGGAATGATTGTAAGAATACCATTTTTTTAATACCCAATGGATGAATAGATGTCAAAAGCATGGAATGTGTGACAGCTGGGGAAAATAATAAGGTTATAAAGAGAAACTCCTTTAAGTTGAATTTAAGGGGAAAAAATGGCATCTTTCCTTTTGACAAATTCTCACTCAGACTGTTAGAGAGAGTTGGGCAGCTTCTATACTTTCATGTGGCTTATAATACACAGCCTCAGTCCAGAACATGCAGCATCCCTGATGTATTTATCTTACAAGCACTTTCTTCCACTGCTCTTGGCTTTGATAGCTGTCTCTAGTGCAAGCACTTATCTATGTAGGCCCACATGGTACTACAGTATGTAGAGATAAACAAGTTAGCCTATCAAACCTTCTCTATGTTTTGCATTGGGATAAAAGTCAAATTATAGTCTCAGCTCCTTTCCTAACACTCCCAGCTTCCTTGCCACAAGTGATCTGATACTTTCACTCTTTAAAACCTAATTTACTGTGGTAAGAACTACGCATGCAAGGCTACTTCTTAGTACATATTCTTAACTTTAAATATGTGCATTGTCTATGACTCTAACACTTGTGTATGTATACCCAAGTATAAATGTATAAATTCAGCATAATTAGGAACTTTTTAACAGATTATTAAAGTCTCTACATGAGCAGGTATTTGTATTAAGGTGAAGTCACTGAACAATACCCTGAAAAAGTTGCATGCAACAAACATGTCTCCAATAAGGTTTCTATGGCATTGATGAAAGTAAGAACATTGTTCAAAAGAAGAACATTGTTCCCTTATCCAAAGCTCTGTAATCAGCAGTGCTTTCTTCCAGTGCTCCTGTCTGTAAGAATTGCATGACAGTAAACTTCAAAAAAACAGCAAAATCCCCACAGAAAACCTAAACCCAAAACTTAAAGCATATTTAACTTCAGGACATATACAAGACAATGCAATTTGAAATTAGACTTCAAGGCATTAGTCATTTGAGTTAGATGAGGTGACTGTACATAAGGTAGGTGGACATCTAGTGATGAATTCTCAGTTTATTCCTCTAGTGTATCTTGAACAACATTTGTCTGACTCTTGCTGGTAGTAAGTACTGTACATAAAGTGGCACTGTGTTTGCTATGTTTTGAATGGATAAAGGAGTTTTGTTTAAATTGTCAACTAAAGAAGCCAGAAGACTTTTAATTTTATGTAAACTGAGGGATTTGATACTTCATAAATTACTCCATCTCTAGAACTTGGGGGGGGTGGGGGGAGGGGGAGTGGTTTTTACAAGGATTTCATACATTAATCTGAAATACTGAAATATGTGAGAGTCTTGGTGTAATTCCTGTCCTAAACAAGTCTCTGGTAACGTTAACTCTTGCACATCCATTTGGATTGGTAACAACTTGATTTAATTCTTGTGTGATGGTAGTTAAAAGTCTTCAGCAATTAAGATATGTTGACCAAGTGATCTGAATAGTTTTTTCTACATCAGTATAATAAACATTCTTCACAGAAACTGGCATTATCAATTAGTTCTGGAGTGAGATTGCAGCAGGGCATGAATCATTTAAAGTTTGCAGAGCACCACTGCTCTATGTGTTAACCTTGGTGTAGAGGATGTCTCTCACAGGGGAGCCTGATCCCTAGCTCATAAATAAAAAAACTTAGCAGTGGAACCATTGGGAGTTTAGTCAAGGAATTTCTTTTTGGACCTGGCCTGTAGAAATATCCATGGTCTAAAGTGTAGTTTGAAACAATTTCAGTCTTGTTTATGCTGATTTAATGAAGGGGTTCCTTTTTCTCTTTTGGCAAAAATTTAGACTTTTGATTGTAGTTATATTGGTGTGGCAGGAGTTGCAGGCGTACAGAACCTAGGATGAAAGTCACAGGCTTTTAGAAGAAGTTTGAGCAATTTCTTTGTAGCAAATACGTCTATCAGTGTGACTATTAATGCCCTTCAGAAAAAAAAAAAAAAAAAAACCAAGTAAAATTTGCAATTTTTTGGAAAGAGTTTTAATCAGGAGGAGGAAAGTGTTAAGTAATGGATTTGAAAATGTTGATTCTGTGAATATGGGATAAATATGTGGTTTGCATGATTTACTACATTACCTTTGCAATGTAAATATTAGTTAAATATTTATTTCTACATCTATTTTTCTTGAAGTATTTATTCATACTATTTTGCTTCCCAATGTGTGCTACTTTTGAAAAGCTCAGCAGGTTGGGGATGTGACAAAACCTCAGGACCAAAATGTTTGGGCACAGAAAATTCAAAATATGTTTCAGTCAGTAGATGAGTAAGTAGAAGAGAGCAGACCAGACATATCTATATAAGTCCTGGCAGGATGCCAGGCATAGGCAATTGCCCTTTAGACCAATAGAGTGTGAATATTATAGGTAACATATGGAGACAACTGTCACATCTCACAAGTAGTTTTGTGCAGTAGATATTTCTGGAGCTTTCAAGGTTGTGTCATCTTGTTTTAAAGCAATGAATGTGAAGATGATTTGCCTTCAATTTCTTAAGGCCAAGATAAGGTAGTAGTTGAAGACCAAAGAGGTCAAGAATGTTAAGCAGAGAGGAAGGGCATGGGCTGAGAACAGGTAGAGAAAAATAGTGAAGATGAGGGGGTGGAGACTGAATTATTTCTAATGTCTGACATCTGCAGTGTTCTTATCTTTCATGAAGTTTTACATATCATTAGTCTCTTCACTGATGGTTATGCCTTTGGGTAGGTAGGGAAATATTCTTTCATTCAACAATGCAGATATTATTCACAGAGGATACCTTTTTCTTTAAGTACGGATTACTGACATATAAGCTTGGGGGTATATTAGCCTCTCACTGTGTGCATAGCTTTCATTAATGCTAATTAGCTAATAATGATGAAGGTGCTGGGGATTGTCTGGAGATTAAAGAGCAGCTGGAAGATGCTGATAACCTGTGATACTGCTGTAGGCCATTGGCCCTAGCAAGCCATTAATCTTGGAAGTACCTGGTACTGTTATAAAATGACAAAAGGCTTTGGAGATGGGCAGGAGGTAGAAACATGCAGGTAGGCAGGTTGTAAATGAACACAGGATTACAGGAGGACCCAGTCTCATAATATGTACATACAGCCCATAGGAACTGGTCTTCCAGGTCCTATAGCAAAGGGAAGGCTTCTGGGCTCTTTGGGCTTCCTATGTATGACATTTCCAAGTTCAATCCCCAGAAAGAAGAAAAGAGTGGGAAGATTGTGTGCTGTACTTCTAGTTTGTATATTTCAATGAACTAACTTACTTTGATGTAAATAATTTTGATTAATTTGTGTTCAATATGGGCTAAGTAATTAATTCCAAGATATGAGTCAAATATTTCACCATTACCTTTGATATATGATTCAAAACCTTGTGAGATTGCATCATGCTTGCTGTCACTGTGTGCTTTTATAATGGGCCGCCAAGGAAGGGATTTTGGATGCATTGTTAGCTAGGCTTTGATTGTCTCTTCTTCTGTCAGCTATAACACTTTGTTGGGAGATTTTGCTAGCTACAGTAAATTAAATCTTTAGATACATTAATTTCAACAAAAGCACAATGACTGTACTTCCAGTGTGCTAGAACAATAGGAAGAGCAGTGGTGTCAGGTGATGGGGTCTAAAAGAGTTGTCAAATTAAAAGTGTGTTTTAGTCATTTAAATCCCCAATTCATTAGGTACAGAAGTTATTTAAATAACATATTAGACAGTAATTTAGGGAATCATAAGTCAAACAAAGAAGTAATTAGTATATCTCATCTTCAAAAGACATTCGTATTTTCTTCAAATTCTTAAAAAATTAAAGTGTCTGAAAGTGGTAAATCATTGGCTGCACTCTCAAAACTGTTCTGAAAAGTCTATAAGTAGGTGATTGTACAGAAATGCTGTTTTGAAAAAATACCAAAGTTTAATTTTCATTACCCATTTGCAGAACTGTCATTATTTTGTAATAAATAATCAGGAAGTCTCAAAGCTTTTTAGAGTAAAACTTTGCTTAGACTTTCAGAGTTTCTCTTTGATTCGAAGTGGACTCCTTTATGAATAACCTAATTTAAAGCGTTGAGATGTCTTGGCACCTTTACATGTCCATACTCCAAAGTCCAGGATTTTGGTTTTACTTTCAGTAGATTGAAATGCCAAAAGACACTATATCAAAGTATGCCTGTGACAGACCAAGTACCTTTTTATTTCCTTATTATCTTGTCTTTTCCAGCCAAACCTAAAAGTTCCACATCTGTTGTTAATGCAGTGACATTCATTTAGCTTGCAGTATTCTTTGTGACACTGCCATTGGACTGGCAGAAGACAACTATCTTGGGACTATTTATTTACTTGGAGAAGCTGTATGTCCCATTCATGTTATTTATGTGACATGTCACATTTAAACAGAAATCTTGAGATTTCTTTACTTCTTTTCCTTTCTATTTGTAAAAAATTGCTGTTTGGGTTTGGGGTTTTTTTGTTGGTTTTTTTTTTGGAGGGGAAGGTGGGCGTATTTGGGTTTTTAAAATTATTTTTATTTACTGAATCAGAGTGTAGGAGCTGTTATATAACTGCTGTAAGCATTGAGGTCAAAGAGTTTTTACATATGGGAAAAGCTAAAATGTGGTTCTTTTTGTTTGTTTACACAGCAGAATGGGAGTATATTTGTAAAAAAACTATTTATACAGATAATTCATAAGCAGAGAAAAAACAGTGAAAAAATAAATACATTGCATTTTTTTCAGCTTTTGATTTAGTTCTTGTTCCAATAATTCTGTCCCAAAATTTTGGGTTACAGGACTGAAGGTCAAAGCTTTAAGGATCCAGAACCACTTAAAGGGTTCTTTCAACCAACAGGATGGGGTATTTTCCTTAAAAATATGGCATATTTGTATTTACATAGCTATATGTTGGGGGCTTGGAGTAAGTTTTTTATCTGAGAATAATAGGTGTTGAGCACTTAATAATGAAAGATGTGATGAAGAAAAGCAGTTTATTTGGATTTATGCACTGTGCAGTCCTCTACTTATTGTGTAGCAGTTTATCTTCCTGGGAACAGAGAAGTTCTTAACTGTGTGCCCAAGACCTCAACAAATTTTAAGACAGCTCTGATCCTGAGTTGTCATGAAAACATGAGTTAATTTGGACATAAATAAAGAGAGTCTTCTTTTTATAATTTTAGTGGCAGTTCAAATGTAGCTATGTAAGTTTCGATATTATTAAACAAATACTGTTTCCCACCTTGAATGAATGCTCCTTTGCATTCCTTATGCAAATTGGAATGCTTGTAAATCAATAGCCACTGTACAAGTTTATTCAGCTGAAAGACTCTATATTACAGGACTCTAGTTCTGTTCCACATCATGGCTTTTGTGCTAAAGTATAGTTGTGTTTGAATTATTTTCTCTCCTGTTTTTGTCTGTTTCATGAAAATCTTCTGTCTACAAGGCTCATCAAATAGCCTGACTGGTTCAAATGATCATTTTTCTGTTTGAAAAACTTCCTTGAATAAAACTCAAAAACATTCTTTTGAGGAAAAAAACCCCAAGAAAAACTGTGAAATGCACAGTAAGAGTGGAGTTCAGGTTTACAATAAAATATGTTTAATTTCCATTTGAAGAGAACTCCCATAGTCATATCACAGAAAATGTTTTGTTTGGTCAACTGCTGTACCCACTAATTTTTCTCATGGCAGGAAAGGGCTGTTGGCTACTTAAAGATGTATCTATAGAGAAATGTCATTATGGAACTACTGTTAGTCTTGTTTGAAGTATGGCTCTAAGTAAACATAGCTTGAATCTAGAAGGTTCTGAGTACTGGGAATTCTTCATTTATTTAATCCTTTCATGCAGGAACTCACTTGCATTGCAAACTTTCTCAAAACTGTAAAAATCAACAAGATACCTTAGAAAATTAGTATGAAATTTACAGTATTCTTTGAATCTGTCAGTAATGCTGGTTTAATTTCTTAGTATTTGTCCATTATGGAAACATGGAATATTGAATAGCTTAATATAGAGCTTTAATTAGGACCAGTGTGTATTGATCCTGAGATTAGTTCAATTGCTGAGAGCATGGTGCTAATTATAGCAGCATTGCAAGCTTAACCAGGGTATGGGCCATTCTAAGTTGGACTTGATGGTCTTTGTGGGTCCCTTCAAACTCAGAATATCCTGTGATTCTGTGGTGTTATGCCAGCAGCTCTTTTTCTTGTTTTTCTTAAACCTTGAAAAATGCAGATTGAATGCAAATCTGACTTGCAGAGGAATTTTTTCTTTCCTAAGTTTTCTCTCTCTTTGCCCAAATATAGCACTGGGGAGGCTTAAGGAGGCTTTTGCTGCCTATTCTTTTGAATAAAAAAAGCATTTAAATATATTTGTTTTGCATCTTAAGTGATCATTACTAATTAATTTAAGCCTGTATCTCACAAATGAACACAATAAATAAATAGAGTTTTTGTTGCAGTAGTGGATTTGAAAACTGTTCAAGAGAGTAGTATATTAAATTAAAATTAGTTGCTATATTTAAATAGTTAAAGAGCTCAAGAATGCATTTGCTGAAGAAACATCTGTATGTGATGTTGAGTTAGAATTGAAGAATATGCCTCAATCCCTGTTGGTCCAAAGCTCCCAATTCAAATTGCCAAATTTCCAGGCAGGGATTTGAGTGCAGCAGCAGGACCTTGCCCTGAGGTGGCTGAGTGGTGTTCACAGAGTCCTCCTGATAACAGCCCCAGTGAAAGGGGCATCTGGGAGGGGCACAGTACCAAAGGATGGGGCTGTGGTTATGGCTGAAACTGATGCTGCTGCTCAATGAGGGAAAATGTACCTAAGCTTTCAATTTGCTTCAAGTGGATTTTGCTGTACTTTCTGGTGGAACTGACAGTCTTTCCTCCTGATGTTTGATGTGTGGACTTCTTTTCCCTTAAACTTTAAGAACTGTTAATAATCTGTAGGCTTTTTTTTTTTTTTTTGTTGAGGCTGGAGGGAGGAATTTCACACTCTTCACTCAGCAGTGCCTTTAAATATATATATATATGTTTATAATATATGTACTCTAGAATCAGTTGTGTAGACTCTTTGGGGTTTGTGTCTCTCAAAAGTGGATTTTACACTAAGGTAAAATGCTGGCATGTCATTTAGATACAGCAATGTAAATGTAGGACCCCTTTTAGAAAGATAAGGGCCTGTCAGCTTTTACTACTATAATATATAAAAAAGTTAAAGTACAGGAATCAATTCAGGGAGAAAAAGCATACTGATATGTTATAGACTTACGTAAAAAGGCCTATTTGGTTTTAAGATGAAAAAAGTAGAAATTCCCATAAATTCTCAGAACAATTCATTTCTGCTGAGTACATTTTGTATGGTCTGCTGAAGAAGGTTGTAAGATGCTTTTTCAATTCCCTGTATTACTGTCTTGCCCTGGAGATTCACAAACCAAAATTACAGACCTGTAAAAAGATGAGGAAGAAACAAGTTTGCCATGTCTAGCCTGGATTGAAGAAAGAACCCCACCTGAAGAACACAAAAAACTGCAGAGAATAAATTAAAGGCACATAAACGCTTTCCCTCTAAAATATGTAGTTGTGGCTTTCACACTTATTGCTATACAATTGTAGATTTAGGGGATTTCAGATGAGTAAATTATTTCATACAAAAGTAATTTTAGTCCCTTATTCTATAAACCAGGAACTACAGTATTCTCTGATGTTATTCTGAATGCTTGTGTACTCTGTAAACAACAACCAAAATCATTAGTTACTCAGTTTTCATCCATTTCAGTCACTATAAATGTCTGAAAGATTAGATATTTAGGATTAGTATTACCAAGATGAGACAAAAACTAATCTCACAAGTTTTTTTATCTTCGTTGCATAAGGCTTGGAGCAGAGTAATGCCTACCTTATTAAAGCAATAAAAAATAGGAGAAGAATTGGTGAAATTGGGGAATAGCTCAAAGTGAGAGTCTGAGTGTGTGGGACAACATAATTTGAGTTTTAGAATATGTAGGCAGTATTAATGATGGAGCAGAGAAACAATGGATTAGACCATCTTGGAAGAACTTAGTTAGAGGTTGCATCAGGCTGGCAAAGTTTTTATTAAAAAATAATTCTGAGATAAATCAAAAGTTTTGAGAATATTAAATTACTTTCTACATGAAAAATTCACTACTTTAATTAACACTTTTTCCTCACTAGAAAAGATAATACCTTTCCTACCCTTCCAAAAGTAGTTCAGCATTTAAAAAGTTGGGGGATTTTTTTTTTTAAAGGGTGTTTTTTCAGATACATTTGCCACAATTACCGTCTGTGAAACAGAAGAGAACAATTATAATTAAGGATCCTTGTATTGCTTAGTCACAGAAACTGCTGCATATCTATGCTCCAAAGTAAATGTTTTCTACTCTTTGATAGACAAATTAAGCTTGAAACCCTCAAATCAAATGTAGACTTTTGTACTGTTACCTGCCAACTGTACCTGAAAATGCAAATCTGAAGAGATCAAATGCCACCTTCTTCTTCAGGGAAATCCCCCATGAGAAAAAAGGTTTTTCTTCATCTGCTACAAAGCTGACATTTTTCCTAAGTATCATGTGAAGTTTTTGTGTGAGTCAACAACTGAACACTTTGTCTTCTGGTGCCTCATTTACTGCAGATCACCCCATTCTGGAGATTTAAAAATCACAAACTAGTGCTGCTTCTATGCTGACAGTAGCTTGAGTTGCTGACCTGATATGGTTGCCTGGGTTTCCCAGAAAGACCAAGACTCCACACCATTTAATCATCCATTTATCATCATTTCTTATTCCATGATGACAAGACATTATCTTGTTTTAAGAAACTGAAACTATTCCATATGGGAAGTTTTAACTTCATGTTGTCTGGATTTCCAAACCTGCCTCTGCTGGTGTTACTATACATGTGGAAATTTTAGGAATGGTGTTCCAATGTGTTTTGAGGTGGACTATGTGTAGGGGAATAGACCTCTCTGCAATACACTTTGTCTCTTATCAATTAGCTTACTCCTTAAATAAAATTTAGACTGGTTAATCTGTCAAATAAAGAAGGCTTAGATCACTTTAGCTGAAAGTAGTGATGACAAGGACAGATAGTTATATTCAGTAGAGATTAGGTGATATTAGATGTAACAATGGATCAAAAAGAAACCCAAGATCACTAGAGAGCACTTAGGTCTAGCTGACTTCTAGAAAATTACATTTTACATTCACACCTTTAATTTGGAGGCAGTATTTTTCCTTCAAATCTCAATTTATTTCATTCTTAAATAAAATTTTAAATTAACTTTCCTCACTTAGTGGTTCTATTCTTCATCTGTGTCCAATTGTCATCATGTCATATGTGATACCCTTCTGTTATTGTTCATTTTTCAGTATTTATATGCACTAAGATATGCAAATGCTCAACTTCAAGACTGAGTAAATGTGCCATGAATTTGATGTACTGCCATAGTACATACTTCTTAGAATTCTATATATCTGTTAAGTAATTATATATATCTGTTATCTAACATGCAAATATCAACCTACAGAACTCAGTTTTTCAGTATGAGCCATTCTGTTGCTTTTCTGTTCTTCAAATACAAAATTTATATTAAGATTATTGAAAATTTATGTGGGAGAAGGCCTTAAGAGATAAGCAGTCCAAATCCTTCTTCAAATCAGGGATAGCTGTGGGGTCAGATCAAGTTGCCCAGGCATAGATCCAGTATTGTATTGAAGATGGTAATTCACAATATAAAGTAGGTGTCAATTTTCCGTTCTGAAGCAATGTAAGTAACAGAAATGCTGAATTTAAGACCAGTAAAAATGTTCTGTACCATCTAGGGTAAGACATCCATTCGTGTATCCTTTGTGGTGTTTATAAATCAGTGCAGTCAGCCAGGTGCACGGGGTGTCAAGGACAATTTTCCTCCCCTTTCTCTCCTTCATTGCTCTCATCTGATTCCTAAAAATATTCCATAAACTGGTGTTCACACACTCTTTTTTGTAAAAGAAACAAAAAACACTTTACTGTTGTGCCCAGTAGCAAACAAAACTATGGATATTGAAAGGTGCAGGTCAAAAATCAGATAAAAATCATTCACCTCCTGATGAAATTCCAGCTCCAAATGAGAGTGGAAGGAATTACTGGATGCTGGTGTGCAGAGGGTGTGCTAATGCTTTCAGGCTGGTTTGAAATGGTGTGTGCAAGCAGTTAGGAATTTAACAGTCCAGGTGTTTCTCAGGAAGTGGTTCTTCAGTGGTTTTCAAGGTAGTGTCCTGCAAGTGAGGAATTGATGGTTCACAGTCTAGCTCTTGTTATTTCAGTTTTGTGCAGCTTCAGCAAAATATCTACTCTTTCTCCTTCCCTTATGCTTAACTGCTGGAGGCATTTCCTAATAGAAGTACTGGGGTTTGTACGACATTATTGTTACTGGTCATTGGAAATTTCACTGGTATTATCAATAGAGAAGTAAAAAACTGATTTGGTATCAATACTGATCTCTCTTCACATCTTTTTTAGGTTTTGCTTTTCTTTTTCTGTAGTTGTTTGATAAGTTAAATTAGTGGATGTTTAATACCAGTCACTTTTAAAATTTTTTTAATAGAATTTTCTTATGTATTTCAGGGAACGCACAAATCAGGCAACAAAGCAGAACAGGAACTATGTGTAGCTATGAGAATGTTAAAGCTATGATTATCAGTACAACCTATGTTAATGAAACAATGTATTTCAAGATATGTCTGATGTGTGCTGAGGCTCTGAATACAAATGCCAAAAATATAAGTAAAATAATACAATTTTAAGGAGCTTTTTATCAATAATAGTCATTACTTATAAGTTTTTAAAACTAGCAGGTGGTCATTGTAGGCCCTGTCTAACTGAACTATTCTTTTTTATTCTAAAAGTTTTAAGTATTTACTGAACAACCAAGGCTTTATACTCCTAAAAGGTCTCATAAGAATAGAGTATTAAAAATTAAAATACAGCATTTTAAAGGATTCTCTATGAGTAACCATGTTTATGATTCAATAATGTAGCTATTAGCTTCCACAGTATATTCTGTGTTATGCTATTTGAATTAATCTTACTATAATTTTCATTTTAACTGTTAAGGTCTTGCATTTGTTTTTTTTTCTGAAACAAAAAATAAATTGACAGGAACAAAGGATAATTTGTGCTACTTTGCTTCTTTTTCTTCCCACCCCCTTGCCTTCTTTCTAGTTCTTCAGTCAGTCCTGATGGAAAAAATTATACAAGATGATGAGCAGCGACGTCTTTTCCCCAGGCAGCCTCTCACTGCCGCGAGTTATTCTTTGGCAGTCTGAATCTTTCATCTTGGCATTATGATACAGCCTGAATGAGAAAATTAGCATTAATAGCAGTAGCAAGTGTGAGGGGAGCTAGTTTAGGCTGCTGAATTTCATTCCTGTCTAGTACTCTTGAGGGGAGTAGGACCACTGAGAGTTGATGTGCGTGGAAAAAGAGCCGAGGCAGTGTGTTTGGACTTTATTTCCCCTTGTTCTTAGAAAAACATTCTTCTTCACTGCTGCATATTTCCATGCTTTTTTATGTTCTTTTTTCCCTAAAACATCCCCATGTGAATAAATTTATTCAGAGAATAAATTTACCTGTGAGCAAACCTATTTTGATGGATGAGTAAGAATTTCAGCTTTTTCTTTTATTTTTTAGGTTCTTCTTCCCCATGAATATCTATAAACAGTAGTAAATGTTCAGTTTTGATAGCTCAAAATTGAGGCAGAAGAAAGCAAAATAGATGTTAAAACTTGCAATTTTTGAGACAATTGTTTTTTTCTGATATTTGGGGGGGGGTACTTTTTAGTGTCTTGGTTACAATTCTGAAGGCCATTATTAGAAATTTTATTCAGGCAAACTTTTGGCATGATGCAGATGGTGTTGCCAACATCAGCAGTAGCAGGGAAATCCTAATTCTTATAATATCCATTTCAGGCAAACAGGAGTGAAATTTCATGGGACAAAGTAAAGGCACTTTTAGCTCTTGGGCATTTGATTTGATTTTTCAGAGACTTTCTGTAAATGATGAGACCCAAGAATATAGAATTAAGATATCCATAGAGATGGTCAGGTTCAGGCCAGAATGTTGAGCTCATTGAACAAACAGTGAGAAACTTTCAGGCATGACTTGAGCAATCACTGGACCTATGGAGGATGAGAAAGTAACAGGACTTTTGTCACCTTAAAGAGTGGCAGGGCTTCACAGATTTTTAGGGGTCATAAGAAAAGTAGCCAGACCTCACCAGTACCTGGGGGAAGTACTTTAAACCTTTTGGGAAGTGAGACTTTGCAGGCCAAGTGGTGTCTTGGTAGTTGTATTATTGGTATCATGTTAGGGCTGAGGCGACCTGGATGCAATATCAGAAGTTCTGAATTTAGTAATATTGTAGCAAATCTGAGGTTAGAAAGAAAAAAAGTTAATTAGGCACAAGTTCTTGTTTTAGAAGCAAGCAAGAGTAGAGAGAAGGATGTCAAAATGGAGAAAAGGAAGTATATTAATGGCAGGTCATGTTTAGGCAAGCCAATAATCAATATGTTTGGCAGGCTGGGCCTTGCACCTATTTACTGCAGTTTGTTCAGTCTTGCATTTAAACTTTGATGCTGATTATCTACTGTGTGAGTGTGATTTTGTGTGTGTGACCCCCAGTGACCTCGAAGCAGGACTGTGAAGTGGGTGGGATGAGAGATCAGGGTCCAGCTACTGGAGAAAGGATGGTAGGTCACAGAAGGTCTGGGGCAGTAGAGGTAGAGATGTCTGGTGAGAGGACCAGCTGCTCCAGAGGCCAGGAGTCCAGGGCCAGCTATCAGGGATCTGTGTTTGACTGTTGGTGACCACCTGTGGTGATCCCTGAAGCTGGATATTGGTATTCATTGAGTGCTGCTTGTCTTTTTGTGGATTTCAAAAAAGGCATGTTTCTGCAGTTTCACTGCCCTGTGTGGCCAGGCATGTCAGCACCACGTGCTGAACCTTTGGCATTCATGTAATCCATTCTGCGAGGGTAAACCCCACAGCAAACAGCCTCCCTCACTCTGTGCAGGCATGGAGGAACCACAGGGTGCAGAGCCCATCAAAGTCCTCTTTTGGTAATTTGTCACAGATTGTGAGCCATGCAGCACCTGTGGGGGCATGGCAAACTGTGTAATGAGAGGGGTGCCCTTGGCTGTGTGGAGGACAGGGTAGACTGGCATGGGACAGACTGGGACAGGGATGTCCCTCAGAAGCCGTGCCCCACCATGCCCAGAGGTGGGCAAATAGAGCCAAGATGGTCCCAGGACTGCCAGGCATGGCCATGGGGACAGGGAGTGCTCCAAATGCACAGCAGGGGTGGATGTGCCCAGCTATAGCGTGGAGACACACCTCATACTTTGCCTGCCCCTGCAGGGCCATCATGAAATACATGGGCAATTTATTATTATTATTATTTATTATTAACCCTTGAAGCCACTTGCAGTAAGCAGACCTTTCATGCTGTGGTCATTACACATGAGATTTGTCCCACCCTGAGTGGTTTGCCAAGCCACGTGCTTGTGGGGAGTTTTCTTTCCTGCCCTGTCATTTCATGTGTTGGATGGGGCGCAGCTGAGCTTCCCCTGTGAGTAGTTTCCGGTCAGTCAAATCTAAATTTGTACCTTTCAGGTGTATGTACAGACCTCTGCTCAGACCCTATCTATACTCACATACTTGTTTCCGAGAAACTCACAGGGGAGTGTATCTGTGAAGCAAGTCATGTAGCCTACTTTGTCTAGAATTTGAGTCAAGTGCTTTGATCCCTTTCTCATTAACAATTTCTCACTGTGTTGAATAAGTATTTACAGTTTATTTTCCAGCACACCTGAGGCACCTTCCCTTCACAAAATTGATTTTAAAAAACTTCCCTGTGATTAGTTAACATTTTAACACCTCAATTGCATTATTTGCAGAAATCTGTTCTCAGCTCAGCATTGGAAGTGTTGTTTGTACAGCAAAGCTAACTGTCATTTCTTCAGAATTGTCTGGGATTACTGTAATCTTCCTAAGGTGTGTAATCGCTCTGGTATTTTCTGGGAAAGGCCTAGGATAAAAAGGGTCATAAATTCCCACATCCTGTGCCATAGGGCCTCTTTACAAGGCTTAATTTTCTCATCTATTTGGTCTCACAGTGCTTCAGTTGTGCTGTAAGAGGTGATCAGTGGCCACTGTGACAAAGTGACTTCAGCTGTCTGTTTCTTTGCTTATTGCAGTGTGACAGGAGATGCTTATGACTTAATAATTAAAAATGGTTATCCAAGTGACTGGTGCAAAATCAGCGAGACTGTTAATGTAAGAGTCAGCATTGTGGGCATAACTTTGCTCCTACCAAATCTATTGCACAGGGTTCAAAAGGTAGAGTGTACAACTTGAGGAAAAAAAAAATGGAGATCTGACACTGCAGCTCCTTCTGGCTCAGTGTATGTTCAGTGCAGTCACATATGAGAGGATGCACTGCTGTGAGCATTCTGTAACAAACAGCATAAGAGCATAAGTCTTAAAATAATTATTTTCAACATCCCTTAGCAAAGCATATTAAAAAAAGGCAAAATATTTCAGAAGTAATCTACTGCAGGTTGGCTATTCTGGAAACTGTCATTTAGGAAAATATAGGTGTATATTTTGCTCAAATTTCCAAACTTTGGCATAAACCCAAAATTTATGCCTGAAACTACAGGCTGGAGTTTACCTCAAAGTTCTATTCATAAACAGTTTAGAAACTGGCACAGTTTATAAAATTGGAATATTAATATTTTACTATTTATCCTAAATTTCTACTTCCATACTACCCATTTTGTGTCTTGACTTTTGCCACTCTGAATAGGCATTCTGTTTAAAACATCAGTGGGTTAGTTATAAAATCTTTATAACAAGAAAGAGTAGTGTAATAAACAGGAACAGCAAACTATTAAAAGGATGCATTATTAAAAAATAAATTAAATCAGAATATGATTATTTGAAGTCACCTTGAGCATTATAGACTTGATGATATCATCACCCAATTTTGCAAACTCTTCTATATTTGTTGGTAGTTTTACTAGAAACATTGAATGAAGGTACCTTCTTATGTATATATAAGTTTTTCTTAATGCTTCAAAAGGAAAGAATTAACACATTAACAGGCTAGGTTTCAGGGATTTGTCTGGTATTTCTTTATGTGTTCAGTATATCTTCTTATTAAAGATAGAACTGTCTTATTTATTTCATTCCATTTATGATGAAGGTGTGAACTAAAATAGAGAGAATTATTTTCTTTTACATTTAAAATTTTCTTTTGATTAAATATTGATGTTTAATATTAAGATTAATATGTGTGTTAATATTAAGGTAATCTTCTGATTTCATCAAAATTGCTAAAATAATTTTAATGAGAAAATATGAATTAGCTGAAAAATGAACTGAGATGTTACATTTTTTCCTGTCTTCTAGAACTTAGACACTAAAAATGTCACACTTAATTTGAAACCCATATTGACAGCTCCCTGTTGTTGATTCTCATTTGAAAGAACAGAGTTATTTAAAATGTGTGTTCTCTCTCTATTTGCTGGACTTGTAAGAAAAGTAAAAACTGACCTCTGTCAGTTTCTTCAGTTGCATGGTTTGGGAATATCTTTCAGTACCTTTTAATACTTGGAAAAAAACCCCAGCTAAAGCTGTGATGAAAATTACAGTAGGCAGACTCAAGGGAATAACTCCAAAGAATTTAATACAAAAGCAAAACATCTTTTAGAAGATGTTTCTTAGGGCTAATACAGCCTATCATGTTGGATACTGAGTGGATGTGGGTGGGAATGGGAGTGGGGGCTGCCACCTCAGAAGAAATGCTACCTCTTTTTCATCAACTAAATACTCTAAAAAGTTAGAGGAAGGAGAGTTTTACCTTATGAAAATTTTACTTTTTTCTTTTAGCACTCTTCCTTTTGAAATATATGGCCAGAAATCTCTCTTATCTTGGCACATTGGTGGTGTGTGGGTGTGGGGAAAGAAAAAAGAGAAGGAAAATGTTTGTGAAGTGAGGGAGAGAGCTGCATGCATTTCTGGAGCATACAGTGCACTGTATGGAATTACAGTGACATAAAATGCTTGGAAGAGGCAAGAGAAAGCTTGCTTTTATAGTATCCTCTGATACTGCAAGGAAGCACTTGGTATCACAATGCTTAAAGAAAGTTCAGAATCATGAAGATAATTTCCACTTCTAGATAACAAGAATTGAACTTATTTCTGATATTATAAACTAAACTAACAGTGCTAAACTTGTGAATTTCTTTAGTGCAAAGCTAGAAAATGTTCTTTTAGGTATAAGGTCAGTGACAGGCTCTTTTGAGAAGGCATGGAATAGGATTGAAAGTACCACAGAATCATCGAGGTTGGAAGAGGCCTTCAAGGTCATTGAGTCAAACCATCATAGAACCATCATAATCACCTCTAAAGGAGACCCCCAAACACCACATGTTGTCATCTCTTGTACTCTTTCAGAGATGGTGGTACCACAACCTCCCTAGGCAACTTATTCCAATTCCTAACCTCTCTTACAGTTACTTTATTGTTCCTTTTTTTGTAATATTTAAACTAAATCTCCCCTGGTACAACCTAAGACAGTTTCTTCTTGTTCTTTCACTAGAGACATGGCAGAAGAGATCCACTTCTGTCAGAACCCAGGAAATTCCTCTGGCTGCCCTGGAGGACTCAGGCTCCTGCCTGGGGGTTCAGAGACCTTGGCACAGAGCCCAAGACCCCTTTGATTTAGCCCTTGGAAAAAACAATTACCAACCTTATATGAAGAATTACAAGCCACGACAGTTTAAGTAGAATGACAGTGAATTTATCATGGGGTGAAAAACAGATTTTTGGGGTTTTTAGAATGGGGGTTCAGCGGGCAAGATGGAGGGATCTGGGCATGTCCTGTCTTTCTCCTTCTTCTTGGCCTCCATCTTCTGCTGTGATGTTGGCACTTTAAGATTGGTTTAGAGCAGAAGCTCACTGTCTAACATAGGTGATAGGTATTGGGAAGTAATTGCAAATATTGTTGTATGTGTAGTTTTTAGTATAAAAAGATAACACCGCCTCTGAGGCAGGCAGAGTGCCTCTGACTGTCTTGCTGAGCTGGCCTCAGCAGGACAGGAGAAAGAATTTTATAGATAAGACACAATAAACAACCTTGAGACTGAGAAATGAAGATGCTCTGACTCCTTCTTCGACTGCTGGGCTGGGAGAAGAGACTTTCCAACACACCTTGGGGTCACTCTGACCTGCTAGAGACCCTGAGACACTTCCTCTCCACTTCAGCCTTCTCTCAATAATTGTGCTTCATGTCTGTTCCAGGCTGTGAAATAGCTCCTAGGCAAGCATGGCATCCCCTGGCATTTCCTCTGGTTTTGATAGGGCTGCCATCCTGCAAGCTTCAGCAATGGCACAGCTATCTCACTGCTCTCCTCTCCTGGGCCTCCTCTCCTTCGTGTGTTTCCTGAAAAGCAGAGCATTTAGCCCACCAGACTCTCTTTTAGTCATTTTGCTTATGTAACTATTGGTGGAACAGAGCCTGCAAGAGCGTGCAGCTTGGATAAATTGTAAACAAATGACACTTTAGTTGTTGCATTTCTCAGTTTCATGCCTTTCGCTGTCTTAGTCTCTACTGTCTGGAAAGCAAACTAATTTCTGGTTAGCTACAATGTAATCTAAAGTGCTTGAAGATCACACTGAGATTCACCAAATGGTACACTTGCCCGATGAAGTGTCTCTGTAGACAGATTTTCTTGTCTATATTTGTCATGGCTATTGGTGACTCCTTATTTTAGCGAAGAGTATAAAATTAAGATGCTAGGATCTTTATCTTTTATCATGTTCAGAGAACATGACTTTTGCCTTAGGAGACATATTTAATTAAAGGGTCATACAAAGGCGAAAATCAGATGTGAGTTTTTTTAACAAAGTCTAAACTCTTTGGACTTAAATACTGTGGAATAGTTTGAAGTATAGTGTTAATGGTTCATGTGTGAACCATTTAAAAAAGAGGGAGAGAGGAAAAGTTGTATTGCAAATCTTGCAATGTAGAGCCATTCCTATGGTCTGAGAGAGCATTTTTCATTTAAAACAGCAGTCATGAGCCTTCAGAATTCCTTTATAAATGTAAAATGAAAATACCTGCATATTTTGCCTGCAAATTTGTAGCTAAAACTAATTTCATGAATTTTTTGATAGCTTAAACTCAATTAATGCTTCCAAATGGCTGGTGCTTATGCACAGCTAGGTATTTTACAGTTCTTTTTGTAATACTAGCACAAATTTCAACTGCTGAAGACCTTGCACTGGCTTTTCACATAATTTTAATATACTTAATATTCAGGTGAAAAAATTACCTTCACCACATCAAATATATTTAATCAAGTGGGAGGAAATGAAATTCTTTCAATTTACCTCAAAATTGACTTTCAATTTCTTATAAATACTTTTACTTAGTTATATCACTCTTTCAAAAAGTGATACTTGCAAGACAAAATATCCTGTGGAGAAAAAGACTAGATATTTTTATGGAACAAATGCTTAATATGATTTTACTCATTTAGTACAGTGAAAGGTAAAAGACCATAGATTTTAACATGATAATTATAATATAAAAGTTAAGACTATTGAATAAACATATTGTGCATTCATTATAAGTCCCATCCAATAGAGTAGATAATCAATTTGCTGTGTGAAGAGTCCAGTCTTTTTTGCCTTCCTTCAAGTTACAGGAATTTCTGCCTCGTGTTTGGATGTATCCAGAGCACTGTGATCTTTACTGGCATAGGGTTTGAATGTTTCTTTCAGAGAAGAATTTAGGGATTTAATTATTTTCCTCAAGTTGTTCAGTGGTCATGCATAACCAGAATGACTTGATGTTGCATGCAGTGAAAAAAAATATGAGGGAAAAATGCTTGTTTTTTTCCCCAAGCTTCTGAGGGATATTCTATTTGATGTACAGCTCTTAAGTACTGTGAAAGACATGCAGTAGTTCAAATACAAGCTCAGTAAATATTTGAACATTAAGACTTATGACTTTATGCTGGTGTTATGGTTCCATGATGAAATGTGTTGCTAAGCCCCAGCTAATGAACTCCAGAGAGATGCAGAGTTTATGGGCAGAGATGTGGCCCTTTAGTGGGATTGTATTTCTTTGGTAACCAAGCAAGTCTGAAGACAGGGTCCTGCCCTGTCTCCTACAGGTGTGTAGGCATGTGCCATTCATAGCTCAAATGATCTTACAGGACTTATTCTCACAACTTTTATAGTAATAATAAATCAAGTTTTTTTCATCCTACTGACCCATCCAAGTCATGCTGGGAACATATGAGAATTAGTGAAATGTCCTGGAAATCTACTGTATTTTTTGATTATGTGGCATTCCTAAGCTGAAACCCAAAATGACTTCAAGTATTACAGTACCAAGTAGCTAAAGTTTTGCATTAGTAGAATGAAATATGTATAAAATACTGAAATAAGGCATTGGCCATCTGATAGAAATCAAAACTTCTCCAGAAGACTTTTAAGCAGCTTGCTTTATTCTGCACATATGTAAGGATAATCAGTTTCCTAAAATGGTGACAAATTTATCATTACCTCTTCAGCACATTTTGTTTTCTGGATGATATCATAATGATTAATTCATAAAACTAAATGGTTTTTCATTAACCTGTATCTCCATTTCATGGAGACCTTATTCTCTGCAATTCAGTAGAAAAAGAAGTGTTGTTTATTTCTTTCTGATCTAGTTTAAGCTTCCTGCCACTCACTCATCAATGATTTATGTGTCATCCTAGTTCTATCAATATGGCAAATGAATATTATAAATCCACAGGAAACATCTGAGACTGAGACAGTGATTTTACTGTTATTCCACTTCTAAATTAGGAAATAAAAGTATGAAGTAGTTACTTTTCTACAATGCTGACTCCAGAATTAGAGGACTAATTATGTATTTAAATGTCTTAAAACAATAATCTGTATCATATTCTACAGAAGATCAATTTTGGAATAGCATTTCAAAAGATAAGGTACAAATTTTTGGTTTTGGTATTGACATTTTTTTTTAATGCTGATTCTTTATTTTTCACTCCCCACAAAAGGGAAGTCTAACATCTGTAAAATACTGAATGAAGTTAGTTATAGTTGTCACAGGTATATTTTCCTGTAGTATCATTTAATATAAAACATTTTTATTTCAGTGTAATTGCTAAACTCAGTCAAAATACTTCAATGTCTTTCAACAATAAAGCACATTTACCTAGGCTGTGTATGTATTCATATATTAGCACTCATAAATATACGTGCCTTACATTCATGTACAGGCATTAAAACAAATTGATAAGGAAATAAGTTTTGGCATGAATTTGGAACATATCTAATATATAAATAATATATGAAAAGGTATTTTGCTACCCAGTAGATCTCACTTTCAAAAAATTTAAAACCATAATTCTCCTCTTGTGAACTACTTAAACTATTATTTAAAAGTAATATTTATCTTCTTAGTCTAATTATTGCACAGTAAAGTCAATGAGAATCTGGCTTGGATTTTCTTTTCCTTGAGCATCTGGAACCCAGTATCTGTTAGCAATTGTCGCTGTTTACTGAATTGTATCAGAGAGATGACAGTTGATTCTATGGCTTATAAACACAAGAGTAAATGTACTAGGAAATATACTAACATGTCATTTTTATCATCAATATCTTTCCTACAAAAACCAGAAAAAATGTTAAACTTAGCTCTTTGTTTTCCTATATGTGAAATTGCTTTTTTCCCCTTTAGAAGGCAGTCTGCCACAAAAGGGAAGCAATAATGTAATTGGTTGTACTGTCTCCCATCTTTCAAAGGATATTGCTACATTCTTTTATTTATGTCCAGAGCCAGAGGCTGCTTTTAAAATATTTAAGTTGCTTAAATGAAAATGTGATTTAAAAATAAAAGGTATCAATGAATCTGTGGAGGTTTGCATTCAATTCTGAAAGCTTATTTAAAACAAATCAAAAAAGTTTTAGTGGTTGCATAGGTACAGACACTTATCTCTTTCATTCAGCTGTTTAAATTTTTTAGTATTTGGGGTGGATGCAATTATTGAGAAAGCATATTACCTCAGAATTGCATCAATAATTTGTGTACAAAGGGGAAGGAATGTAGGGTTTTTATGGGTTTTGGGCTTATTATTATTATTTTTCTAAAATAGAATAGTTACTTCTGCTAAGTATTTTTAAGTCCAAGTTAATGAAAACACTTAAGTAGCTATGCTTTACTGCACAGATGGCAAAACATCTACTGCTCTTATTCTGTGCATCAGGCTTAGGTAAAATGTCTCATGATTCAGCATTCAATTGCCTACCACTGAGAAAACACTATAGTATTTGGGAGTGGGGGATAGGGGAGCATAAACAAATCAAATTGTGCTTCTTCCAATGATTGTATTTTGTTGGTTAGGAAGGGGATGAGTTTCGTTTTTTAGTTTTTCATTTCAGTGAACCAGTAGCCTGTGTTAGTTGCCAGAAAGAAGTAGCTTACTGTTGTGCCCTTGTAAAAGCTGCTCAGTTAGATTCCTTCAGCCAAGGGAAATGGTGTTGGCACACTGTGCTTCACCGTGGGTAAGGTGGGGCAGTACCTGGTACCCTGTGCCCCTTGGTGCTGCTCAGCATCACCACAAAGCTCCTCCCAGCTCTTCTTTGAGCTCTTGCACCCCTCTCCACCTCCTGTGAGTGTCCTGAGTGCAGCACAGCAGAGCACTGAAGGTGCTTCTGCTGTCCCCTGTCACTCATGCATTGAGAATGACACAGGAACAGGCGGGAGGCAGTATTGTAGAAAGAGCAAAGAAGCTTTATTCAAGAGAACCGCGTGGTTTATACAGAGTGATACGATAGATTCTATTTGATTGTCTAACCAACAAAAACATCTTCCTCACACACTGTCCCTGAGAAGAGCAGTAAGATGAAGTAGAAAAACACCACCTGCAGATTGTTTATACTTAGCAAGTTATCACATCCTTACAATTCCCTAAAAATTCTCACAAGCCTCTGTGAGAAACGCTTGCCATTTCTCTCTCTCTGTCCCATGGCATCCACAGTTCCCCCTGGCCCAGCCCAGCTCGGTGTTCTTGGCTGCCAGGGGTAGGATAGGGGGTCTCAGACAAACCATCAGCCCCAGTCCCAGCTCTGGATGGGGCTTCCCATCCTCTCTGAGGGACACTCAAGCACAGTTGCACACTACAGGGCAGAGCTGCAGGAGGATGAGGAGGGAAGCACTTAATCCTCATAAAATGCGTAGTAGGAATTCAGTGTATTGAAGGACAGATCAGACCTTTAGAATTAAAAGAAGCAATATATGTGCTGTGTAATTTCCACTTTGAAGTTCCACAGATTTAGCTGATCTGTGATAAAATCTTCTTGATTTTGGGAAGCAAAACTGTGTTGTGTTTTAGACAAAAGTAAAATGAAAATCAGTGATGAAAAACTTCAGTACCACACTTAATCTCATTGATTGAAATGTTTAATTGAAGTGTTTACAATCAAAGCCATGTTTAGACTAAAGCTCTTTTCCAATTAGATTCTCTGGAGTTCATTTTCAAATGAAGCATACAGGAACTTAGCCAATAGATCATTTACTTCATAAAATTTCAGCCTCCAGAAAAACTGCAGAAATGTTCTGCCATCTTCAAGCTTTTCTTTATCCTATATTACCGTATTAGTGACAGTTTATAAACTTGATTTCAAGAAGAGCTATATTTTAATGGGAAGCAGCTAAAAAGATTTGCAAAAAGACTGGGACTAAAAACATCATGAGTAATTGTCCTCAGACTCAATGAAACATAGGGATGTATTATAATAGTTGCAGGGAATTCATTATACAAGCTTTTGATAATGAAGACTTTGAAAAGTCCTATCCTTAACATTGTCATACTGTACTTTGCTTGTCCTTGGTTCCCTATCCTTTATTAATTTTTCGCATAAACATAGGAATATTTTTTTTAAAACCATTATTAAGCATTTGCACTAGAACTGCAAATTGTTCAATTTAAAAGTGCAGTTTAAAAGTTCTTGTGTTCAAAGGACTGTATGTTGATTATGGGTCTTATTTGTGGTTACTGGAAAGAGACATACTGAATTTTCTTAACCACTTTTCTAGGATGCAAAAGTTATTACTTTTCATAGGTAGTACTGTGATTTACTCCTATTTTAGCAATTTCCTAGAGGAAGGATTTAAGAAAATGCAAATCTAATATTACTGTAACCACCATTTTAAGCTTAAACCCCCTTTTTATCTGTTCCCTTTAGCTTTTTTCCTTTTTTTCTTTTTTTTTTTTAATCAGCTAATATATTTGGGAATCGGAAGAAGTTTTGCAGAATATGTTGTTAGGCTGTTACTTTACAATAATAGAATAAGTTTTTCAAGTGAGTTTCAAGTAGTCTTCTTTAGGCAAAATAATGTATTTGAGATAATGGTAGCTGAATTTCTACTCTTTCTTTAGAATCATTTGGAAATTTGGTTGGCTTCTCCAGTTCAACATAGGTATATTTTAAAATATCTTAACTATACATAAAATAAAGATAGCTTTAAACTGACCATTATGCCTGGATTACAGAAGAAGTTGTGTGTAACAACATATTATCTTGCTGTAGTGTTGGCCGCTAGAACAATGTCATTCTAATTAGCTGCACATAACAATCCCATAACTAAAACATGAAGCTCCATTGCATGTTTTTTTTATTAGAACAGTATTTTTCTTCTCTGCTTTTAACTGCAGTTGCTGGCAAATATTCTCTCTATTTCATTCTGAAAAAAACCCTTTTATTTGTATTTTCAGATATTAAAAAAAAAAAAAGGCAAAAACATAAACTTTAGAAACATAAGAGTTAAAACCAGTAGTCTGCTAGGTCTTAATTTAGATGAGATAATTTCCATTCTTGGAATACTGCATGCAATTCTTGCAAGCAGTGATATCCATACCATATTCCTGGTATGGATATTCCTGTGGCTGGACTGAGTCCATCATGTCTAACCATCCATTTTTCTTTCCAGTTTTGGGTTTGGGGAGAAAAGGTCACTCCCTCTGAGTAGCTGCACACTTGATGTAGACACCATCATTGTGTGGTGGTTGCTCCAATTAAACTAAGTGGTTTCCCTGATAACTTTCTTGTAATTTGATTACTGATCTTATTAGGAAGCTGTTTATACAAAAAGATTGATTCATGCATGCATGGTACCTGGCAGGCATATTTTTGAGTTGATGCTATTATAGGAAGTTTAGAGACAAAAGATGTTTTGTCATTTTATATTCAGATTTTATTTTCTTTGAAATTACTTTTTGACTGAAAACATAAGTAAAATGGTTTGGGTTAAATTTCCATCAGAACAAATGCCTTAAGCATTAGAAACAAAATGGTGTTTATAATTAAGCCTATTAACACATGTAGAGTGCTGGGATTTGATCCTCTGTGGTGCTCAGAACTGGAATTTTGGCTAAGATGTTCAAGTGTCTCAGCAGCATCTTGCATTTACCAGGAAGTTTGTTTGGAAATTTCGGTGAAGTAAGAAGTGTCCAGAGTCTATTCCATCACACCTGTGTTGTCCAGCTCCTCTGGAGCAACCACCAGAGGTTCCCATTTTTAGGACAGAGATTTCTTGTAGAGTAAGAAACATTGCCAGTGTAACCTGTTGCTGACACATCTCTAATGTCTTACTGTTGTTTCACTCTCTTATGTTGCTAAGGCTGATCCTGATACCTCATAAATATAAAATGAGCCTCTAGCTAACTAAGCTCTTGCATTTAGTGTGAAATAAATGTAAATAAGATTACAATTTGGCCTAGTAGAGTTTTAATGAAAAAAAAATTCCTAGTAAGGTTTTATTTTTATTGTAGGTGGTATAAATAATAACAACTCTGAAAATATAAATATTTTTTATGTTCAACCTGTTTTTCTGGAAAAGGTTTCCCAAGAATTTAAAAATGGAAGAAACCTAAATTCAGACCACTTTCCCAAGGATAGATCTGATTTATAAGCTTGATTAGCATATATCTGTTGACATGCTGAGGTAAACAGAATTTGAGATCCAGCTAACGAAAGATGTTTTTCTTTCTGTCTAGTTCAAAACATGTTTATACCTTTGGTCACTATTCTCTTTGGGAAGTGCCTTTTGAGGTGTGTGCCTACTCCCTGTTTAGATTTCAGTCTCATTAGTCCTCTTTGACAGGTAGCCTGTGGTAGCTCTAAGAACACCGTGTGTCTGAGCACAGTGGAAGCAACTGGATGGAGCTGAAATACTTGCTCAGTGTGTAGTCAGGTGTGGCTTAGGAAGAATATTGTCTAAGCTTACCTTGCATTTGCATAGACTGAAAAACAAATGGATTGGAAATGTATCCATCCCCCATTCTTCAATTGTTATACCTTCTCAAGCTGTAAATGCACTAAATGAGAAGGTTTTTGATTTGGGAATTTTTTGATGTACTAAATGAGAAGATTTTTGATTTGGGAATTTTTTTATGCATTAAATGAGAAGGTTTTTGTCTTGGGAATTTGTGGACACTGAGACCACCTCAGTAACTATGATACACTTTTCATTTAAAAGAAGTTTCATTTCATTTTATTGATCATTTTAAAAAATGGGCTTGAATTCAATTGAATCTTTAACCATTGTATTTGATATAGCATGAATGAGCAATTTGAGTATGGTAGTCACTGTATTAAGAATAATACTGACAGTATTAGGTTGAAGGAGGTCCTGCATATTAAACCAGGAATAATATTTTTTAGTTAATAAAAATGCAGAGCTATGAAAGTTAGATGAATAACCAGTTGCTGAGTATTACTTTAGTAATTGATGAGAGAAATAACTCTTCAGAATTCTGCAGGGGCAGGAGGAATAAAATGGAAGAATATATGAGTGTTAATTCTCCTTCCTTGATCCTACACATTCTCATGAAATTTGCAAGTTAGATGTCTCAGTCTTCAAAAGGAGATTGTAGCCTACTGAAGTTCACATTAGAGTAATATTGATTGCATAGAGTAAAAATACATTCTTTGATCTTTCTATTCTCTTTCAGCAGTTTAAAACCATTGAGGATCACAAATCAAAAACTACTGAATCCACACATAGTCTTGGTTTTGGTTGGGTTTTTTTGTTGAGTTTGGACTGATTGGTGGGGGGTGTTGGTTTTGCTGTTTCTTTATTTAATCTTCAGCAGGAATTAAGACAATTGCTCTTCCAGTGATAATTATCTTCTTCCGTGTCTGCCCAAGTTTGATATGCTGAATCAGTCAGAGGTCTATACTGGTATTATCAACAACAAAAAAGAATTTTAATAGCCTTAGACAACTGCTTCAACCATTCATTTTCACTATAGCTTTAGTCTCATTTTCCATTTGCTGTTACTTGTAGAGTTAAAGTAAGGTTGTGAATAGCTACATCTATTGACAATGAAAAGGAGTGTGGTGGTTGTAGTGATTGTTAGTGCACTGAAAGGAAGTGAAGCAATGCAGTTTACTGCTGATAACTTTAACAGGCACCTATTTGTCATGGTGCTCTGTAGAACACGACGTAGTTGCAAGTCCTGTTGAGCAAATGGATCCAGAGATCCAATGCAGGGTACAATGCAACAGGCAGATCAGGTTCTCTTGTAAGGTGCTCATGTCATCTTGTTTGTGGTGAAGGGCACGTTCATGTTGGATGCAGCTCAGTTTAATGTCTCTCACATTTCTAAAATTTCCGATTTGAACATTAGAATGATCACTTAGATCAGACCACAGGTAAGGCAAGTCTCAACATCCAACAGGGGACAGTGATGGATGCTAAAATAGAAGTATAACGGCAAAGCAGGCATGAAATCATTATTCCTTTGAATTAGCTTTCTCACCTCTAACAGTTTGCACTACAAGGATTTCTGGGCCAGAGGTGGTACTTCTCTTTGATAGTTTGTATATAGAAACCAAGTTACTGAATCAAATATGGTCAAGAGAGGGCCAGTGTATTTTTTTCCCCATTGTTCCAGATGGTCAGTCTGGTATCATTTGGGTATATGAACAATGCATGTATGTTATTACTGAAAAGTAAATGCTTATTGATTAATGTACTTAAATTTACATTAGATTGATTAATTGTTCAAGGCTGCCAGAATGCCTGTAGATGTTCCTTGGAGAAATAGTTCCAAATGTCCAATTCATTAGTAAGGAAAGTACATATGAAAATCAGCATTCTGATTCTTACACGTCTAGATGTTTTTAAATGTTATGAAAAACCATAGCTTTTTAAAAAATAGAACTTCACTTGTTGATTAAAGACAAAGCTCTAAGGACATATAAGGAAAGCTATTTGAAATATGCCTTTATTGTATTATCACATATGCATGATTGTGGGGAAACTTCAGAGTCAAATTTTATTAAAACCATCCCCTCTCATACATCCTGTCTCCTACTCATCCTTTTCACAGCAGTCAGAAATGGTACTTGTGCCACTCACTTGGCTGTTTGTACAGGCATAGCCTCCTATTTCTCATGCTGGTTGCCAAGCAACTATTTTTGCATTTTATGCCTTTCACTGCAGGCATTAATTTCTGTCATGTTCCTCTCTTTGTTTATAATATTCTAGAGGAACCTGTGTACAGGAAAATGAGGACAATTTTTGTAAGGGAAACAAAAAATATATTTGGTAATAATCCATTGTGTTCACTGGATACTGCAGGGAAAACTTGCACAGTCATTTCACAGAGGACCTAAAAGGTGTCCTCCAGCCTGTGCAAGATCAAACTGGGATTCACTGAGAGGGAATCTCTATTAAAGATTTAAAATATCTGCCCTCCATAAGGTAAGCAAAGGAATTGCTAACATTAGACTAGGTTTAGGGCTGTGCTCCCTAGTTCCTTCTTCCCCTCTTTTCTCTAAATCTGTATTAGGTGTTTTGTACTGTTATGTAGCTACTGAACTCTTCATACTCTCAAGTACAGATATGTCCTCATTGACCCTGAACCTGGCCTGTGTAATTCCTGACCAGTTTAAGTTGAAAAAACATTTTCAGTCCTGGATGATTTTTCTTTCTAACACTGAATTTGTTCCCTGCTCTTCAGAATAAGGAGAGAGAACAACACATTAGAAAGATAATTTCTTTTTGAAGTTATTGCTTATTAATACTTTTTCAATACTTTCAAAATACTTTTTCAATCTAGCTATTAACACAGAGTGTTAAGTGTTGGATTGAAAATCATCTCATTCCAACCCCACTGCCATGGGCTGGGACGCTTTTCACTAGACCAGATTGTTCAAGGCTTCATCCAACCTGGCTTTCAACACTTCCAGGGCTGGGGCACCCACAATTTCTCTGGGCAACCTGTTCCAGTGCCTCACTATTCTCATGGTGAAGAATTTCTTAATATCTACCCTAAACTTCTGTGTTTTCTGTTGTACCCACTACTCCTTGTCTTATCACTATAATTCCTGATAAAATGTTCCTCTCCAGCTTCCCTGTAGGTCTCCTTCAGTTGTTGGAAGGTTGCTGTGAGGTCTCCACACAACCTTCTCTTCCCCAGCCTGATTAATCCTAACTTGCTCAGCCTGTCTTCAAAGGGGAGGTGCTCCAGTCCTCTTATCAACTTTGTGTCTCTCCTCTGGTCTTGCTCCAACAGCTCATGTTGGAGAAACCAGAATTAGACACAGTATTCAAGGTGGGATCTCACAAGATCAGAGGAGAGGGGAAGAACCACCTCAGCCTGCTGGTCACACTCCTCTGGATGCAGCCCAAGGCACATTTGGCTTTTTGGGCTGTGAGCACACAGTGCTGTCTCATGTTAAGTTTTTCGTCAACCATCATCCCCAAGCCTTTCTCTTCAGGGCTTCCCTCAATCACTTCTCTGCCAAATCTGTAGATGTGTTCTGGGGTTTCTGTGACCCAGATACAGAACCTTGCACTTTGTTTTGTTGAACTTCACAAGGTTTGCATTGGCCCACCTCCCAGGCCTGTCCATGTCTCTCTGGATGATGTCCCTTCCCTTTGGCATGTGTGACTGTTCCACTCAGCTCAATGCTGTCAGTGAAGATGCTTATGGTGCTCCTGATCCCTCTGTTTGACAGATGTTGAACGGTATTGGCTACAGTACCAACCCCTGAGGGACACCACTCATCACTGGTCTCCATGTGGGCAATCAGCCACTGACCACAAGTCTTGGGGTCTGTCCTTCCAGTAACTGAGTAGTGCATTCATTAAATCCATCCATCTCCAATTTAGAGACAAAGAGGAGGAGAACAGTGTCAAATTCTTCCACACATGTTGGGGTAGATGATGTTAGTTGCTGTGTCTCTATCTACCAAAGCTGTAGCCTCATTATAGAGGGTCACCAAATTTGTTAGGTATGATTTGCCCTTAGTAAAGCCACGTTGGCTCTTGCAAATCATATCTTTGTCTTTCATATTCAGCCATAACCAATTTGATTGATGATCAAATCTCCAAGTCATTCGGGTATTTTTACAAGAGAGTAACCACAAGGCAATTGGATCAGCTGTATTTAGCAAAAATGGTCATGTTCAACAACAGATTTTATCCTTTGTGTACAAGCAGTGTTGACTAGAGAATGTACTTGCTGAGCTGTTTTCTCTTTTCAATTTGTAGGAAGAAGTACTGGTGAATTGAGAAATATGTATTGGTAGAGGTTGCACTTGACAATAGTGAAATTATTTTTAATATACTCTAGTGGATTGGGAAGTAGAACATCAATAAAAATGCTTACATCTTTTCCTTTTCAAAGACCTTTATGACAATACATTTATCCTCACAATACCACTGGGGAAAGTAGACAAGTATTAGCATTGCTGCTTCACAAAGAAAGTGAAACCATATTTTTTTGATACAACAGAACTGTTAAATGTCAGAGGCAGGATTTCTAACCTAGTCCTTTGAGCTTATCTTTCATGGGGATAATATTTACTGGTGAAATTGTGAACTTTATTTTTGCTGTTGCACAGTCATACACTACAGTTGAGGAAGAGTAACTTCTAAGTGGTTTCTTTTTTTCTAACTGTTTGTAGCTAAACACCAGGTTTTAAGGGATGCCTTCCTTATCTACAGTTGCTCTTCATTTAATCTAACATGGTTCATACTGATAAAATCTAATAATAAATATGTGCTTGCATGCCACTAAAGTTAAATATACTATATAACATTGACCAAATTCAGATAGAATTGCCAGACTCTGTTTCTGTATAGTTTTCTTTAAAAAAAAAGCCTTTGCACCCCTGCTGGTGATATACTAGCTGATGACTATAAAGGATTCACTCATGCAAAAATGAGGTATAAGATCTGCTTCCAGTGCTAAGTGAGTGTGAGGAATTACACCTTCACTGTACTGAAGTTTACTGTACCTGAGTTTCTCCTCCAAGCCCAATTTCAGGGTGTCCTCTAGCAATGTACTCTCTGGGGACATGAAAGAGTGGGGAGGGTGCAGAGATACTCTGCCAGCCCTCCTCCTCTGCTACAGGAACCTTATTCCAGAGGTGGCAGTGGGGAACTGAACTGTGTGTTATCAACAAAAGGTATAACATCATAATGTCTTCCCATGGCCTTTCTTTTTTATCTTATAAGTGCAGAAGCCAGAAAATTGATTGAGCATGGAAGGACCTGTGACCAAGGGGAAGTGTGCTAGCAGTGCTGTGTGTAAGAAAAAACACAAAACCAGGCAAGGTACTTAGACATCTGAATGATCTATTTCTAGAATACTTTTATTTTACATTCCACTTTGGTAGCTCTGAGCTGCATCTTTCTGAAATAAATATTAGCAACAAAACTTCAGAAACTCTATAGTGTGAAGGGTATGTTTCCCTGCAGTTGCTGAAAGATTTTCTTTTAAAAAGTTTAAATACCTATGCTACAACAAAGAGGAAAAATTGAGCACTAGATGCCAGAAAGCATGTCATCCCAAAAGAAAGAATAATGTTATTTCAAAAATGCTGTCTTGGAAGTCTGCAAGAAAGTTCATCTCAGTTTTTTTTTTTTTTTTTTATAATAATGTACCAAGATCTGTCCTGCTGCTGCCCTTGCACATAAACAAGTGAATGATGAAGATATAGCTGCCAAGGTAAACAACTGAATACTGTGTCTCCAGTAGGGGCACATTCAATTGGCTTTTGTTCCACTCCTCAGAGGTAACACACAAATATGGAACATAATCTAATCTACCTGAAAGATTCTGCCTCTTCTCCATTTAGCTACAATGCAAAGGCTTCATCTTTTCAGATACTGAAACCAAGCTCTTTGCTTTGATTTCTGAAAGAGTTATCAACTGTACGAACAAATTCTAATTAGCTAGCAGCTTGCTGGGAAGAGATTGTTACTTTTTATTGTCCTTCGTAAAAGAACCGAGAACATTTAGAAGAAAACTCAGGTCCTTTTCCAGCATCCTTTTTGTTTTCATGCTTCTGTTTGACATGCCTTCCACTTTTTTTGTCAGCATCTGCCACTTTCTACACTCACTAACAGCATTCAGAGAGGACCAGGGACTGAGTCAGAGAACTAATTTCTCCAATGGAAGGGTGCTCAGGCATTGAAAAGAGCTGCTTGGGGAGGTGATGGAGTTGCCATCCCTGGAAGTGTTCAAGAAGTCACTTGATGTGGCACTTTATGCTGTGGTTTGGTTGAGAAGGTGTTGTTTGGTCAAAGGTTGGACTCAATGGTCTTGGAGGTCTTTTCCAGCCGTAACGATTCTATGATTCTGTGGAAGCAAACATGGAGTAAGAGTGGCCATTGTGATGTGGCAAGTGCTGAGTTGCTGGGCTGACATCCTTTTGTGTAAGCATAATCTGCCTCCACTTCTAATTCTGCATGATACTGACAAAAACCCCCAAAACTCTACTAAAAGTAGAACAATTTTTAAATAAAAATTAGTTAAATAACTACTTTGAAAGTAATCACACTTTTAGAGACTGGTGTTCTTTTAGTGGATTTCCTCACATATCCAATAATCTCCAAGAGAAAAATATGATTTAGGAAACTCTACAAGATGAAAACTACTATTTTACTGATATACTCAACAAATATTTCAGAAATATAAGTCCTGGTAAAAATGGATGATTGTAAAAAGTCTTAGCATATAATTTGTTTAGACTACTTGAGACAATAATTGAATAGAAGAAAAGCATAAAAGGGATTCAAGAGAAGATTAGCCCAATTCTCTATAATTAATTGATCATACATGTGTTCAGATATTACCACATCCTTGATTTATTAAAGAAAACTAAAATTACAAGTAAAATTGAGCTACAGAAAAATTATTCTCCCATTATAACTTTTCTGGTTTCCAGCAGGTTATAATGTTGTTGCTTAACAATGCCATTTATTTAGTGGTTGCAGTTTCAATTCTATCTGCAAATACAATATTAACAGTCTTGTCTTGAGCGTAATCTTACTTTCCTGGGGACTAATGCACCTAAAAGAACCTCTGTTAAGATTTCATTCTTTTTTTCTTTCTTTCTTTTTTTTTGTTCTTTCTTTTGCTGTACTTCATACTCCTAAGTATGCACAGCAGAAAAAAATCAAGCTCTGCCAGGGCAGCAAGTCTTACTGTTTCTATGCAATCCCTCCATTGACATTTTACACCACTCAAGCTTACCACACATCATTGGGGCGTTTGCCTCCCCAGGATATCCAGGTACCCATAATATTTCTTGCAGTTGCAATGTCTTTGCATTTAGGAGCATTTTATCATGACCTTTAATTTCAATGTGTCCATAGTTGTCTAAATATGAAAACATGGTTATTGCCAGCCAGGAGAATAATATTGACATTTAATTGCTGGTTTGTAGAGCATATTCTTTTTCTTTAGTGTTGCTCTTCCCTCATCACATTACCAGTGACAATGGAGTCCATTAAATCTGTGTACGCAAGAAAATTGAATGAACTTAGATAAATTTGATCAGTCCTCTTGTGTAGACAGTCTTAGTTTGGAGAAGAGTGTCTTATAACAATTTAGAAAAAGTAAACAGGAGCCATCATTATCCACAGAGGAACTTGCATCGATTTAGCTAAATCACTTTCTAAAGCTATTTTTTTTTCCTTGTTGCAATTCCCTTGTGTAGAGAAGAACTTAAGTAGATTGTCTTTTGCCTGCACAACATTGGGAAACTTTCCAGAAGGTCTCTGTCTTACCTATATGCAACCATGGCTGTGAGTATAGACTGGGGAATGAGAGGCTGGAGAGCAATGCTGTGGAAAGGGACCTGGAGTTCCTGGTTGATGGAAAGTTGGGTGTGAGCCAGCAGGGCCCTGGCAGCCAGGAGGGCCAAGAGTGTCCTGGGGACACCAGGGACAGCAGGACGAGCTGGGTAAGGGAGGGGATTGTCCTGCTCTGCTCTGGGGTGGCCTCACCTTGAGTGCTGGGGGTAATTTTGGGCACCATGATATAAAATAGACATTAAACTATTAGAGAGCTTCCAGAAGAGGCCATGAGGATGGAGAAGGGCCTTGAGGAGAAGTCGTGTGAGGAGCAGCTGAGGGCACTTGGTTTGTTCAGCCTGGAGAAGAGGAGACTGAGGGGAGACCTCACAACTTTCTCGTGAGGGGAAGAGGAGGGGCAGGCATTGATCTCTGCTCTGTGGTGACAGTGGCAGATCTTCAACATCCTCACAGGGGAGAGTGAAGGGGCAAGTACTGATCTCTTCACAGTCATGACCCTTGATGGACTTCAAAGCAATGGCATGAAGCTGAGAGAGTGGAGATTTAATCTGGATACCAGGAAAATGTTCTTCACCCATGGCTGGGCATTGGAACAGGATCCCCAGAGAAATGGTCAGAGTACCAAGCCTGACAGATCTCAAGAAGGACAGTGCTCTTGGGCACACGATATGATTCTTAGGGTATTCTACTTGTTTTGTTTGTTTAATTTTAGATTATTTCCTCTGATTTGTTCAAGAATCCTACAAAAAATTAGGTCTCAAACTATATGCCTTGCAACTGCATGTCTAAACATATACTAACAGGAGGCAGATTTCTGTAGTATACCTTCGCTAGTTATAAAATTAGATGGTTATAAAACTAAAAGTACTTAGAAGTTGAGCATAAAAAACATAGAAGAATAGTTGTAATCTTATAGAAACTGAAAAGGTCTTATATATTTATATCTCTTTCAAGTTACTAACTGGAATTTTGGCATCTTATTCTGGCCCATAATGCAATTTTTCACTGCCTTAAATCCTGCATATAGCCTATATAAAAATAATATCTGATCTAATATCAGGATGACATTCATTTAAAGATGTTAACAGATGGATGTGCTTGAAAATCCTGAGAAAAGGCTACTGGTCTTCTTAAACTGCAGTTTCCAAATCCACGGTATCTAACTCACAGGTTAATGTGCTAACATTTGTCTAATACATTTGTAAAGCCATCATTTTTCTCTCTCAACACGTTTAGTCACTCAACACGCTGAGTTCAGAATAAAAGAAGCTTGACTGATGCTGGTATAATTAGTAGGAAATACATTGTCTCAGGAATTAATTGGTCTTGGAAGATGCACAACTCTGCTGAAGAAAGCCAGGGGTGAGCTATTTCAGTTTTTGACTCCAGGTACTTTAAAGTGTTTTAAGTAGGAGGATATGTCAATAAAACTGAAAATTTGCTACCGTTATGTTACTGTATTTTCAAAACAATTTCTGAAATGTTTTGTGTTGCTTTGAGATGCTCTAAGTTTATGGTTTCTAAGTGAAATGGATTCCTGATGTGACAGTTACCAATGAGGCTGCTCATGGAATGAAGGAGAACAGTCAGGTGCAAACTGCAGTGCTGCTGCTTACTTTTCCTATTCTAACCAAGCCAGTTTTTCACAGGCTGTTTGACACAACTGTTTGCTAGATCTTGACAACATATGTACTGTTTTTCCTTGCATTTGTTCTCATATTTTGTGCTTCATAGTTAAAAGCTTTCTCATCTTGTCCCTGTCCTTGGATTTCACTCTCTGTCTCTAAAGCACATGTGCTACAGGCTGAGGAAAAGTGGCAAAGCTGAACTCCATTATTTAGCAAGCTGAGTAACGCAGCTGCTTGTGAAAATAGTTTTATCTTGGAATGATAAAATTTCATAAAAAGTAAAATACAAGACCATGTTAATTTAACACCATTTTTTTTTCAGATTGATGGAAAAGACTGGAGGACAATGTTAATGTTTTACTTATTAACCTTTGTTGCATTAAAATTCAAAATTAAATATGTAATAAAATAAAATACTTAAATTCACTATTCTCCTGAAAAATTTGCCACTACAGATTATGCTTAAAGTATCTTTCTGTTTGGGAAATGTTGTAGAAACACAGAGCAATTTTGCCTTGTGGGAGGATAAAGGTAGCTTAGCCAGGTAGTTATCCCTGTTGTTTTTACAGTAAGTTTAAGCTAAGAGGTCAAAGGAGATAGGTTTGCTTAAAACAAACAAACAAACAAAAAAAGGCTGAATAATAAAGTGGCATTTAAATAACTGAAATACCCTTTTCAAGTCTGATTTAGTTCAGCCAGATTAGAGGTCAAAAGCTGTGGTTTAGTTCTTGATAACATGGGCAATATTACAGTCTTTCCATAAATTCAGACTTTTGTCATAACTGCTTGTTTGGGAACTTATGTTCTCCAGATTCCAGTTAAGTAGTTAATTTGTCACAAGATATTTTTTCCCCCTGGTTATTAAAAACTGTCTCTAGCTACAGCTTTTGAAGTATACTTTGATTTAGACTAATGGAGTGTGGTGGGTTTTAGCACAGTAATTAATTAAGAAATGGTCTGCTGAAACAAGTAGGTGCTTCTTGGCCTTGCTTTTGTGGTTCAACTATGCTGTGTTTCTTGCCCATCTTGTCATTTTCTAGTCAGAGCTGTTTTTATGCAAAGTTTTAGTGGCTGTAACTCTCGACATGCGATCACTGTAAACCCTTAAGGTTCAAACAATTTCACATTCTGTTCCAAATGCATTCATCTGATTAAGTAGTTCAGTTCCATCCATTTCCTTCCTTGATCAAGACTCATGATTGCACCTTTCTTGAGCACCATAAAGGGTACAGCCACAGTCCTCTTGAACAGCTAATGTGGGAATTATTTAATTTTAATTTCTATATTTGTTATCTAATTTTAAAGCTACAATTTAAATTACATTCTCTTTTTGCCTATTTTTCTATGAAGTATGCACTTAGCTTTTCTTGAAAAATATTTTCTACTCTGCTAGTTTGTAATGATTAAACTATTTGCTGATATAAAATGGTTTTAGAAAGAGCTTAAACTGTTGCATTATTTTTGCAGTTATTGTTTATGACAACATGAGGATAAATAATTGAGTTTGATTCACACTTTTTCAAAGGATTTATATATTTATGTTTCTAGGAGAATTCTCAAGTAGTTTCTAGTGGCATTAGAAAATAGATCATTTTACAAGAGCATGAGTGAGGACTCCCTAGTATTGTGGTAGAAGAGTTGATATGCACGAAATTCCTTTTCAGATACTACTGATTCGTCCACATCAACTGCTTGATGTCACGATTTTTGGGGGGAGATACATGTGAGATTTCACCACAAAAACTGTTTCAGACAGTTGCAGTCAACAGTTTTTCAAAGAATACTGAAATAATCATCAGTATTTCCTTCTGAATTGTCTCAGTGGATTCCTGGTCACATAGCTTCTTGCTGTGAGAAAATCTTTCTCTTCTGAGGAGTGTGAAATTTACGGCTTGTCAGTGATAAGACACCATGGCTGATGTAGGGTTTTGGGTTGGCTTGTTCCTTGTTTGCTTTCTATGGTGGAAAGGAATTGAGATTGTTCATTGTCTGGTGGCCCAAGGAGAATCACTGGGTTTGCTTTCCCCTGCAGAAAACCCACAGTGCTCATTTGGCCTCAGCAAGGTTTAACCCTGGTTTGTTTGTTCTTTTCTGCCTCTCTTCTCAGCAGAAAGGAAACGGAATGGTTTATGTGACCTGAACTGAAGAAGAAAAGTTTCTTGTTTTCTGCTGTTGTTGTTGTTGCTGTTGGAAAATTGTGCTGTCAGTTCTTCCTGTCAGCAAGGATGTGTTATCCTGTGCTATTATCCCCTTCTGCCAGGGAGGGAACATCAGTGGATGTCCTCCAGCTCTGAATCCAGGAATCCACACTTCCATTTCAGTAGACTTGTTTTCTGAAACTTCATCTAATGGATGTCCTGAATGAAGGATTCAGGGTAACCACTGAAATGGAGCCATTTATTTCTAAAGTCAGATCACTAATGTAAACTCTCAACAACTGCCTAACATAGTGTTCAGTGAAAATAATAGGTCTGTACACAGTAATTTGCAGTAGTAGCTTGCAGTTTGCTTTGCTCCTTTTTCACTGATTTTGAATGGTGTTGGGCCTGCACTGGATAATAGACCTTGGGTTTAGATCTTTTGTGCAGGAACAATTTAAGGCATGAACTTCCCTGCTGTTTTATCATATTACCTTTTATAAAAAGGAAAATTTGCCTTAATTGGTGAACGTTACTGCTTTTAGTCAAGATATATTTGGAGAAGAAAAGGAAAAACTTGATGAGGTCACAGATGACCTCAAAACACATGACAAAGAAATGGCAACTCTTTAGGCCATGGGAAATGAAACAGTTCTTTTCACCCAGTAAAAATAAATTTCTTAATAACAAATAGCTTAGTGTTATTCCCAAATGGTTTTAGCCTATACTTGTTAACAATATTAAGAGGATGCCAAATAGAGAGAAAAAAGTACAAAAGGCTTAAGACAAATATCCAGCATGCCTTTTGTGCCTCACCAGGACTGGTCAGAGAGGAGATCACCTCCCTGCACCTGCTGGCACTGCTCTGTCTGACACAGCTCAGGGTGCAGGTATTAAAATGTTTCAAGTCCTTGCTATAGGCACTGACTGCTGTAGCATCACCTGCGTGTGCCTCTATTCATTCTGTAAGCATTCCAGATTCCATTGCCCTGGCTTTAAAAAAAACAGACCAGATTGTGTACAATGCCTTAGAATCATAATTGAAATGGGGGTTTAAGATTAAACAACTGAATACCCATAGACAAGATCATGTAAAAAATAAAAAGGGAATAAACTATTAAAATTGACACAGATATACACTGTTGTATGTCATGGCGATTACTTTGGAAAGATATATTTTACAGTCTGGACTAATGTGTTTATGGAAACAGTGATAAGAAAAGCAGGGAATGGATTCTCATTTTAAGGAGAAAGATTAGCTCAGGTGTTCAGGTGGAGAACCATTAAGTTCATTGTAATTCCATCCACTAAGATCTAAATTCACTGCATTTCTTTAAAAGGTCTTGTTATTCTCTGTTAATGCAGACATTAAAGCAGCTGAATGAAGCTCACTTGTTCCATTCTCCTTCCCTGAGGGCTAGTTTATTCTTTTCCACTCTCTCCATTTCTTCCAAAAAGTACCAAAACATTTCCCTCTTAAATGAGTTCTAGCAGGGGACTAAAAAGAAGAAAATTAAAGGAAACAAATTCAATCAATAATGATAATGGAGGAAGAAATATTTTCTTCAATATTTGCTAGTATTTTAATCATCCAACCATTCCCAAATCTTTAATATGGACTTAGCTTTTCCAGATGCTGTTCTTTACTAATAAAGTATATTACTCAAGTTTTGACATTTGTGTAACATTAGGAAACACTAATTATTTTTTCTTTGTTCAAAACCACAGCAGTTCCAGTTCAAACTTTCCTAAAAGATAGTTTGATGGTTTATTTTAGTTTAATTTAGGGTCTTTATTTCTAATAAATATCTTAAATATGAGCATTCTTTAGGAAGTTAGATGGAGGGATTGAATTCTTCATGGACTTCGGTGTCTGCAAAAGTCTCTGTTTACAAAGGTAAAGTTTTTTTTTCATCTGTTGCTTTCAATTAAATAGAGGGAAAAATTTTTAGTGCTCATCTACAAAACTATGAATTATAGAACTACCCTCAAATTTAGAGGAAAAAAATAAGGAAAAATGTAGGCTAATCACCTAATTTTATTTTCAAACATGTTATAGTTATTTTGGACTTTCACTGTAGTCACTCTGGCCCTTGGATTAAATTAAATCAGCTTCAAAATCTATTTCCAAATAAATTTTGTGTGATAACCTCAACGTGCCAAGGTGCACAATTAGTTTTGTGTTCCTTTTTGCTAAATTTACATCTTAAAAGTACAGTGATAGTTATTTGAGAATAAAGTTCAAATCTGGTGTTTAAAACTACTTTAGACATGTCAGATTTCTGCCTGAATCAGGGTAATATCTGATATGGACACAAAGAATTGGTAATTGTTAAGTGAAGTAAAAGCTCATGCAGAACACATTCTTGAAACTTTTGAAATCTTACATAAGGTTCTTATTATTTGTAAATTAAACCATAAGCATTTCTGTACCTGATTATTAGAGTGGAAGGGAAAATACCATCTTCTGATGGACAGATGTTTATGGTGCTATTGAGAAATGAATGAAGGGGATGGCAGTGCTGCCATGGACTCCACTGACCCGAGGTTTTTCTTACCTAGTGCCAAACCACTCTGGCTGAGGTGCTTCAGCTGAGCTGATTAACACAGGGCTTTTGCTTGTCTCGCTGAGCTCTCAAACACTGCTTCCCCTCAATAAGTATCAGGGAAGAGTCATGGAGGAAGAGAAGTTTTGCAGAGATTTGCTTGTGGACTCTGCCTAGGGCTGGGTGGGCCTCAGATGTGCCAAGCAGGGCACATCACACTGGCTGCCCGCTGGCACAGCTGCTGCCCAGCAGTGGCCTCTTGCCAGTCAGATTGGTCACGGGTGGACTCCCTTTGCTGCTGTCCCAGGGAAGATATTTTGCGTTTAAAACCAGAGCCGTTTGTAAGACAGTTTAAATTAAGGCGCACGGCCTTTTGAGAACAAAAAGACCTGTTTGTTCTGAGCCTAATTAAAAAACAAGGTCATGTGCTAGCATGTATTTTTGTAAACTATTCTTGACTCGTCACCAAAGGGGTCTTGAAAAAGTTTTAGTGTTACATAGATGGGGCAAAAATGGAAGATTAGTTACTTAAAGTGAATTACTTCAGTTCACATAGCACTTTGTAGGAGTTTGAAAATTTGAGAGGACTACTTAATTTCTTTTTAATTAATTAACATTTAGATTTCACCAGGGATTAGAAGCACCATGTGGAATTGTTAAAATGATTCCAAACCAATTAATTCTGGGTAATAACTGGAATAGGTAGTAGCAACATCATGATGAGTCTATGGCTACAAAAGAGTGTTAAGTCTCCAATCTAAAAAATATTTAAATCTGTGTAAAGTACAAAACTCTGCCTACTGAGATTTTAAATAAAATTCAGCCACCTCCTTCCCCAGTTCAAGGGTCCTGCTGTCACATGACACTTTAAATCTATACAGTTTAATATAGACAATGTAACTTGTGCTATTTCAAAATGTACACCTCTCTAGCTAGCTAAATAACAATAATATTTTAGTATTTGTATAGTATTAATCTGCATACATAAAAATCATGCTTGCTTCTCAGCAGGTATTGGAAAACATATTTCATATCCCAAGTAATTAAAATAAGCTACACACATTCCAGAGAGGAGACACGCAGTAAAACAAGAACAGTTATTGATAGTAGTGTGAATAATTGTATTGATAATTTGTGTGAATCTAGAGGCTCTATTTGATTTTAAGCATTAAAGTGCCATTTCATTAGGCTTGTTAATACTCCTGGCTGTTTAAATCTAACTATCATAAAGGCATAAGTTTTCTTAGCAACAGCAATTGAGCTAATTCTCTTTCTTTCTTCTTTTGTATTCATCCAGAGGTTCAAAATAGTACAGCCCTCTCCTGCTCTCATAGCATTTCCAAGGTAGTCAACTGGATGTTTATCATAGTTCTGAAAAAAGATGAATGGATATGTCAATTTTGTCAATTACTTGTATTGTCCTCCTAAAAATATACGTTTTGTTTATGTTACTTGATCGTCCAGCTGTAGGATTCAGATGTAGAATTATGGCTAAATAAGGCATAGAAAAATGTAGTGTAAAAAACATATGAAACTATTTTGGGACAGAACATTTTTATGCAGTGAATCTGTTGTTCTTGGGTATAATTATACTGACTAAAACTAGTACATTATGAGCCTACAATATCAGAATAAATCCAATGACAAATATCTTCTGGATGCCATTTAAAGATGATTTGTTTCTTTATGCCTCTTTTGGTTACGTGACAGTATATGTACTCACTAAATTTCTGCAACCAAGTATTTCTAGGTTTTTAAACTCCAATAATTTTCTTTTGAGTACATGTTGTCCTTCTCCCATGCAGAAAGATCAGGGAATGGGGCTGAAATTTTACTAATGGGGTTAGTATCTCAATATAAAAATAGGGATACTTTTCATCCTTCTCAGCGATAACTTGAAATCAGCTCCAAGAAAAGTTTGATATATGCAAGACTGATCTGTTGATTGCAGTTGAGACCATGTAAACATGCTGTTGTGCATTTCATTTTGTAGAATTTTTCTTCACCTGTAACCTGTATACTAAAATATTTAGCCAATTATTATCTTGTTGCCATATGGATAATGGCTGACTCATACATGCTTCATAAGGCATCTGTATTGTGCTACCAGTAGGGAATGACAAGGTGAGAGCATCACCACCAGTTTTCTCCTGTTGCCCAATGGAGAAAGCCATGCTGCAGGCACAATCCTAGTAAAACTAGATTCATTTTGCCAGGATTCTGTCTATGCTGTGTTTCACTCATTAGAGAACTTAATTCTTTCCTTACCTGCTTCAGAAAGCTATATATTGTCCTGGAATCACTGAAGATTCTAAGCTCAATGACATTTCTTCTCTTTAAAAGCTCTGTTAAGCCTTAGTGTGAAAATACCTTGTTCTCTGTGATGTATTTTTTATGCAAGTCAATGAAATCTTGGTCTGCAATTCATCATTTATTCATCACTTATAATACTGCTTTGCTTATGTCCAACCTATAATCCATTGCAAAGTGTCCAAATTAACACAAACCTGCTGTTAAGACTGTCTGGCCATTTACAAATATAGTATGTCTAGATTCAGGACAGACATCAACTCTAATCAGTATTAGCTTTATTTTGAAATTCGTACATGAAGGACAAACACCAGCTCTTCTATCCATCTGTCTTTTTGAGTACATAACAGAACTGACCATGACTTATTACTTCCTTTGCTAAATGCTGTTGCAGGTACTTCTTACCAAAGGAGACAAAAAAATTAAAATAAAATAAACTTTCTCTGCTGAATTATTTACATAAGGAGTCATTAATGGATTATTTGGTCAATGCATACATTCACCCACTGCAAGGGACAGGCACCTAGCTGTAATATATTTGGTGTCATACAGCAACAAGAACATTGGTGTGTTTGTGTCATCCTGGCACAAAAGCCTATGAGTACAAAAAGAGTTCAAGCTGCTTGTGTGGAACACCAGAAAAATTAATGTGTCAGTATCTACTGGACAGAATGCTGTAGCATCTACTGGAAAAGGCTGTGGCAACAAACACTTGGAAAAACCCCAATGACCAGAGCAGATGAGTCCAGCCATCAAGTCAGGTTTCCATAGATGCTGAGCTCTTTTGTGACAATAGTTGCCAGTGGCAAATCCTCTCAGGTGCATTTTGCTGCATAACTGTCTGATCCTGACTGTAGTTGGATGATCTGTATTCTTCTTTCTCCTGGACAGTGTCAAAGTTGTCTGCTGAGCCCCAGAGGTGACAGCCAACAGGCGTGATAGCCAGTTCAGCCAGTGCTACACAGAGCACTGCATCCCACCTTCCATTCTGTGCACAAGTACACACAGGATATCCATGGAATGCAAAATCACATTATTGATCTCTGACTTCAAGGCATGTAATGCTTTGGGCTCAGGATACAAGAAAGGTCATCATGCTTTAGAATGAGGAGTGAAGATGACAGTTATGTGAGACCTTTGATCCAGCAAAATAGCATGGCAAGATTGTGGTTCTTGTGCAATATTACAGAATGTGTGCTCATACAGGCATAAAAATTATATATATGATTTCTCCTTGCAAAGTAGAAAAGGTACAGAAAGAGGAATGAGCACGGCTATCAAAACTCTTTGGAAAGGTGTTCGTGTACTTTGGCTATGAGAACTGTTTAAGAATCTGCTGGAAGAAGAGGGATTTAGAAACCAGAAGGTTAAACACATAGACAAGTTTAAATACCCTCAGGTACTTGTTATATGCTAATTTAGAATAATAATGCTTTAACCAGCAAATATTCAATAGCTGATGAGACAGATCGTTTCATTGTGACGTGAATGTAATAAAAATGTTCTCTGAGAAGCTAATTGCCTACTGGTAAATTGCTGTTTAAGTAAGACTTGCCGCTGCATGAGAATTTATAACGACATTCCACACCACTCCTGGTGATTTTAAGATTCCCAATGTACAGGATGTGATAAGGTATTATGCAGGTAGAATTCTCTTCCCTTCTGGATGGGGATGTGTATAACTGTATTGTCCTTTGAGATGAGTTCGCCTGCAGTTGCTGCTCTCTCAGGCTGCTGCAGATAAGAATGAGTGATGATGCCCTAGATTTTAATGGAAATTTTCGAGTGTGCACTGGTAGGGTGCAGTCTTCACCAGAGAAAAATGAGCTGACTTGCAGGCATGAGGGGTCATCAAGAAAGATAAAGAAATTGAACATATACTCCAGCCTAGGCAAGGCATTTTAAAGGATATTATGGAAATGAGGAAGAAGTAAGTTAATTTTTATAATGTCACTCAATTTAACTTTAAGATACAAAGTCAAGGTACTGTGTTTTTTGCAATGATTAAAGATTTAGGGTGTTCTTTTTGTAGGAACTGGTGAATGTTTATGTGGTAAAGCCTGAATGTGACAAAGAATTGAATTTGGATGTATCAGAATTATGTAGTATCTCTTCCCAAAACCACATTACAGACAAATTGAAATTTAAAACTATTATCGAATTTTATCTTGACAGTCAAATTTCCTTAAGAAGCCTCTCTTTAAAGTTAGCTTGATCCCCAAACAGTCATATATCTTGTTTTTATGCAAATTCTATGATACTACATTAATCATGGAGCCTTTCAGCTACAGGTCCCTTTACAACAAAAACCCAAGGCTTCTGTTCTTACTGAAACCTCATTTGCCCATTAGATGTGAGACTTTACAATGTATCAGGCTTGCAATACTGTCAAGGTTTTTTGAAATTATGATTAATTGGGTGAATTTTTACTCCAAAATCTCATGTAAACACTTTATTTTAATGAGGAAATATGATGCTGTATCTCTCCTGCATAAGCACGTTAAAAAAAAAAAAAAAAAAACTGGGCTGAAAGTATTCCAGGTGTGCTCATCTTTGAAGGCAGGGATAGCACAGATATGGGAAAACATTTTAACTTTACTTTCTTCCTTTTTTATCTAAAAACAGAAAAAATTCTTACTGAGTCTTAATTCAAAAAATTCCACTTGCAGCTTCGTTGTCTGTGTCTATACTGTGCTGTGACTGATTTTACAACTGCTTGGTAGATTCATCTGGAGAGGTTTTAACCAAGTTTTTGTTTAATATGGATTGAAGTTACTTAGTGTAAGGAAGTCCTCCCAACCAAGTCTAGTAAATAATGGTGTATCACCTTTTAATTTTTTTTAAAATCAGATGACTTCTGAAACAGCCATGTTCCAAAGCCTAATAATAATAGTAATAATTTCTCCCCCCTCCTGCTATTCTTATGTGTTCTGTCACCAGAGTGTCATCCCCTCTAGCTCCGGGGAGTTCCAAACCATAACTACTCCCTTACTTAGATTGGTTTTTCATGTTAAGCATAATGGATCAGCAGTGGTGCAAAGGAGTGTGTCATACTGCCTACACAGACCACTGCAGCTTCTCCTCACTACCCCTAGTTTGTCAAGGGACTCTGTTTTCACATAGATGTTATTTCAGCAGTAAATAGGAAGTGCAAAGACAAGAAAAACTAGTGGATGTTTGACAGAAGTTGATTTGACAGAAGCTTATTTATTTTGATTCAATTCATCTTCTCTTCTATCTCAATATTAAGGTTGTGATATAGATTTCTTGTCTAGTTAAAGGTATGTGGGGGGAAAAATTCTGTGTTGGGATGGGAGAGGAGAAAAAGAAGACAATTAGAACAGGCCTGCTGGTCAGTCAGAACCATTCTGGGACAGAATACTGGGGTAATACACTACACCCCAAATCTTAGTTCTTATTTTTGAAACATTTCTGTCATATATGGTAATCTTTGGGGCTGTTTCCTGCACTGAAAATGTTGGTGCAATCAAGAAGTAGGAGATTCCTTAAAGCACTGTCTCTCTTTAAACACCTGTGAGCAGATTTATAGGTGCCTACTAAGACACCGCACTTTTAGGAAAACTGATGCTAACCAATGCTGTTTATTGAAATTATCTTTTATACTTAACATCTAGGCTGCTTTTCAGAGACCAGCTTTATGCTGGCTATCCAGTGAGGACTAGGAAAATGAATGGAAATGGCTCAGAGACACCCTAGTCATAAAGAAAAATCAATCAGATATGTTCCACAGAACGATTAAAAAGGTCTCCAGGATAAAAGAAAAAAGGTTTAAAATTTATGTACATTGTTTTTTCTTAAGAAATGTGGCTAAAAATATGTATCAAAACAGTTGAGTAATAGGACAAGGGACATTTCATAGCAAATTTCAGGGGTTAAAATTGAGATAAAGGTAACCAGAAGATGCCAGTAATACAGACTGTTTTACATTTTTAATTACTTAAATTCAAGAAGACAATTCTGAGAAGCCTTGATTTTGTGTTCCTTGAGGAACACACATTTTAAAACATCAGGAAAAAGATGAATAATGGTAACACTTTACCATTCTTCTGTATCTAAATACAAACACAGTTATAATATAAATGTCTTGTTACACACTTATGTACTGCATGCATGAGTAGAATTTTTATTAAACTCACATAAATGTACTTTTAAGTTGTTTTTATCTGTAGGGAAATTTGAAAATGTAGTTAATGTTGGAAAATACCTTTTGAAAACAGGTCAGAGAAAATAAAAACAAGCAAAGGGAAAGGTCCTAAGTTTGCTATTCTGTTTTCTTAAATATGTATGAACAAACATCTGTGCAGCATCCCATGAACTCTCTTCCCTTGGTCAATCCCCAGTACATCTTCCTCAGAATGGCAAGGCTCTGCAATCTGTAAAGCTTTTCCTAGGTCTTCAGTGAAGAAATAACATAGGCAATTTAAGACTTTAAGGCAATTCTGTTGCCTGTTGTGTTTAGAGGTTTTTGTTTTGTTTTAAAGACAGTGCACGGGTTTCTAGATTATCGCCGGTTAATTTCTGCAAAATGCAGTTTAAACTCCAGAACTATATACTATTCTTTCCAGCACATTGACACATTTGGTACAAACTAGTAATGCAAATGAGAGAGCAGCACAAATACTCTAACCATCCTTCCCAGAGAGCCAAAAAGGACAGAGTACGTGTTGGCAAAATGAGTCATGAGTGTGAAAGACACTTGCTTTTCGCCTGTGTCCCAATTTTTTTGTTCCCTGCTATTTCTAGAATTTTCTCTGAGATCAATGGAAATAACAGTTTGTCTTTACAGCCTGATTTATTTACATGCTATTTTTGGCTTAGCTGAAGTCCTGACAAAAAGAGACATCTCAAATCTTTGCAAGGATAAGGATCAAGAAAGTAAGTGGAAAGTCTTTGACCATAGTAGAATTCTTTTATGTCTTGTGACTATATTGTTCTCACTTCCCCTAGCAGGATCATTCTATGCTGCCTGACAGGCAAAATAAAGGTACGACAGTGGAAATGAGGTGTAAAAGAGAGGATAATATTCGAAGACTGAAGAGATAGCGATACAATTTTATAATTTAATGTATGTTCTCCATTTTCAACTAAAGTAAATATAACTCATCTTCTTCCACTAGCAAATAAGCTCTTACTGATTCAGAATTATCCAAATTCTTCAAAACCTGACACTTATTTAAACAGGTCATCCATTTTGGTCAGACTTAACTCTGAATTGCACTACAATTTACAGTGATTCAAGGAGAGATTAAGCAGAGTACTTTTTCACCCTCCTTTCTGGGACCTGTAAGTGGAGAAGTTACAACAGAATGTGCATTTCTGTGAGCAAAAGTTCCCTTTTGCTCTTAAAAAAATTGTATGAGCGATTTATCATTATTTCAAATAAGAAAAGTCAGCAACACTGTTCTCGTTTTGGGATAGCTTTCTGGTTTAGATTTATAGATCTGTTTCTTATGCCCTCCTCTTAGGGTTCAAAACACTTCACTTGAAACCCTTTCTTTTTGTCTGACTTAAGTTTCTAATGGAAATCAGGAACACTGAGGAAAAATAGTATTTTAAACACGATCTCTGTCTGAAGGAATTGTGTTGTCTCATGTCTCTAGGGTGTCTTGAGGAGTGTACATTATTTACAAAAGCTGTGTTCTCATTTAAAATCTCATTGCGTTATGCATGTTATCCCTGACAACACTTCTGGGAAGTATCCTCCTGCCATCAGTCCTGTGTGGTTATTTACCCCTACAAATAGATATCTTGATTCACCACTGAAAGAATGAATTATGTAACTTCAGTCTTTGCAGATTTTCTAAGGGCTAATACATTATTTTTGACTAGTATCGGGAACTAGGATATTTCAAACAACCAGGAAAAAAAAAACCCTCCAAGCAAACAAAAAATCCCCACAAAAGAACAAAACCCAAAAACAAACACCAAAAAAATTTGGGTTTTTTCATGCTTTTACTTCACATAATCCTCTTTATTTCTATACCCTTCAGAAAAAACATTGAGCCTAGAATAAGGAAAAGAGAGGGTTTCATTCATCTGAAAGGTGTGACTAAATCATATTTTGCCTTATATTGTGTCTTGTGAATGTCCAGTTTCACATAAAAGAAACTGTGCAGAACCTCAGTGAGCTCAGACTCCTTCCACCTCCACTTGCAGGTAGCTATTTCTTCTCTTGGTAGTGCTCATTGCAGCTTTCTTCCTGTCTGAGGGCTGATACTTTGTTGATAAGAAATATAAAAGGAAAGTGGAGTTTGACAATCACTAGTGTCCTTAATTGGGAAGTAATCAAGACTTCGTGTTGTGGTGTGAAGCGGATCATATTCCAATAACTTAGAATATATCTATCATGCAAAGTGAAACACCTGAGATTCTTCAAGACTGGCTTTCATAGAAACAAGTATGTGCTTAGGATATTCCCAAGTGTTTTGGCATGTACAACAACAACAAAGAAAATCTTGGTGTAGGTTTTTCTGCAATTACAACAGATTTGGTTTGCTTTTAATTATACTCTTTGTTTACTTTTTTTTTTATTTGGTCTGGTCATCTGTCTGGGATGGTGCATTTTAATAAATTCATTAATTTGTACAAATTCATGAATTCTTTTATGGGCTGTTATTTATCCTGGCTTCCTATCTGTCTTTATGCAAAGAAATAGTATTTACATCTCTTTGATATTATTTGTTCTTTTCTGATATAGCAATTAGTTATAAGAAAACACTTTAATTTTGCTGAAGGACATGTATATGAGAATCACAGATTTAATAATTATGACGGTGTAAACATTTTCAGATGGTAGCTTCATAACAATGTTTTATTTTGAGACTATAACTCCAGGCAGACTCAAAGTAGGTGATTACTGAAAAAAACAAAATCTTCCTTGCCTCTCTTGGAAAGTGGAGAGCAGAGAAGCCACCGGGAAGTGGCTGTGAACCTTAGATGAACCCGTTTTTCCCTTTGGCTCCAATAATTTAAGCCTTGTGCATAAAGGGCCTCTGACTTCCCTGAGCACAGAGCCAGGGTCAGAGTTGTGCTGTACGCCCTCCACTCCCTGGCTTTTTCTGGCACTGCTGCTCTGGGAGGACTTGGAGGGACTTTTCAGCCTGTTTTCCTGTGTAAGTGGAGCTTTTGGGATTTCAGTGTCTGTTTTCAGTCTGTGATTCAAACTGAATCCCATATTTGATTTTGGTCCCCATGCCCAGGAAAGTTGTTTGTTGGGGTGGTTCCTTTGAGGCATGCATGCTCAATCCTGTGGCCTCTAGTGATTCTACAGAAAAACAGAACAGTGAAGGGGATTTTACAGCCAAACAAATATTTTCCTCTTTTATATAAAAGTTAGAATTTCATGGCCAGACTTCTGCACAACCTATGCAATCTATAAAGTGTATTAGGTCTGAAGTATCACAGTGAATTGAAGAAAAATACTTTTTTGAGTGTTAAAATTACCATGAAACCAAATTATGTGCAGTTAAAGAAATACCTTGGTCAGTATTATGCAGAAAACTGTAAATATTTAATTCTGACCAAAATATTTGTAAAATACACTAAGTACAGTTAGAGCTATTAGCATTTTTAAGGGACAAAATGATGTTTGAAGGCTGCAAAAATCACCTGATTTATGCTGTTTCTCCTATTTCCTACTGATTTATTAAATTCTTGGCAATATCTAGCTTTATCTTACTTCTTAAATGGAATTTGAGTGATTGCCTGAAAAATTCCACCAATCTTTTCTCTTCAGCAAAAAATCAATATATTTATTTTGAACCACAATAAATTTTTCTATGTGGTGACCATTTTTCCTGCTGTGAGGGATGCTGCAATACAGAAAATAAGTTTATTAGTTCTGTTTAAATAGTGACTAGATATCTACTATGGTATCAATTCTGGTGAAATTTGCACCTGTTAATTCTTATTGTAATATTTTTAGTATAGATACAAAATAAGCAGACAAAATAAATTTTGTATGTGGACTGGATATTTTTAAACTTCTTTTAGAAGAGACTGATGTGCACTAGAAGACTCCTTTTTTGCAGTAAAGCTTACTTTTCACTTGGATTTTTTTTTTAGGGGTTGAATTGAAGGTTTTTACCTATGCCAGTTTTTTCTTGGAATGTACCATTCTTTTGTAATTTTATTATAAAATACAATAATTTAAGTTACCTGAGATGATATTATTTAAAAATTAATTATTTGAAATCAGGTGTACATTTAAAGCAAAATTTAATGCTGATTGAAAGTATGTCCCAGCATAGAAATTCAATGTTATATGTAAATGTTGAGATTTGTGAATAAAAACAAAGGAACTCCACAAAATCCCCTAAATAAAACTACTGGTTTTGTAAAACATATTGATTTTCCTCTGTGTAGCACCTTGACAAAAGAACAAAAAAATTAGGATGCAGTGATCAAGTTGTCTTTCTAATAGTATAACACTTTTACAAACTGCATTCATGCTTTATTAAAATATCAGAGTTAATATAACTTAGCATTAATATAGCATTTGTAGACATTTCTCATCTCAGATGATTGTATGGATAGTGATTGGATGTCATAATAGTGAGATGTAACTGGTAGTGAGTTAATTCTGTTTTGTCTTCTCTAAACATGGGAAGCTCTACTTAATTACATATTGCCTACAATTAAATACTAAAGTTATAAAATCATAGAACATCCTTAGTTGGAAGTGGAAGGGAGTCCCACTCTTGGCCCTGCACAGGACAGCCCCAGGAATCGCATCCTGTGCTTGGGAAGGTTTTCTGAACATTTCTTGGGCTCTCTCAGGCTGGTGCTGTGAGCACTGCCCTGGGGAGCCTGTGCCAGTGCCCAGCCACCCTCTGGGTGAGGAACCTTTTCCTGATACCCAACCTAAACCTCCCTGACTCAGCTTCAGGCCATTCCCTTGGCTCCTGTCACTGTCACACAGAGCAGAGATCAGTGCCTGCCCCTCCTGTTCCCCTCACAAGGAAGCTGTGACTGCAGTGAGGTCTCCCCTCAGTCTCCTCCAGGCTGAACACACCAAGGGACCTCAGCCTCTCCTCACACAGCTTCCCCTCAAGGCCCTTCTCCATCCTCACTGCCCTCTTTTGGATGTTCTCTAATAGTTTAATAGCTTTTATATAAATTGTAGTGCCCAAAACTACTCCCAGGATGGGGGAGGCTACACCAGTGTAGAGCAGGACTATCACCACTCTATTTTTAGAAACTTGGAACTTTGCAGACATTATACATTATCCATAGGAAGCAAAAAGGATTGTGATTTTTACTTAAGTAGGACTCTTCTGTGTGCAATGTTACTTGATAGAAGTACAAGGGATTTTTTTCCCCAAAGCCATTTTGCTGCAATCTAGTTCAGAGTAGTACCAAGTCCTCTCATTGTCTATCACTCGGGAAAGCTGAGCATGCTAAAAAATGTACAACTTCACACTTCTGCTTCCTAAATTTCTATGGATGAGTAAACCACCCATAACCCCTATTAAATATTTCAGTAAGGGAAAAAAACCCAAGGCTTGAGGTTTTTTGTTTCTGTTTGTAACAGGTCTATGAAATAGTGACATCTTCAGAAAGAGAAGTAAAATGTCCTGAATTGCTTGTTTCTTGGGTTCCCATCCTTAGCCTGGAATTCCTCTGTTTTCAACACATATTTCTCTCAGATTTGATACAGTTATTTCAATTTAAATACAACCTCTGCTTGAAGATGTGAGAAGAGCTGAACTGAAGTCAATTGTTGTAGGCACTAGGTACTCCAGCAGAGAGTACCTAGTGCCTATAAAAGTTTACTTTTATTTTTAACTCTTGATGTTGTAAAACACTCTGTTTCTCTTCTCCTAAAAGATTAGGATGTAGAGGTGCATGTTTTTCACTGAAAGAAAACTTTATTAGAAAACATATTGATTTGTATTTTGAAACTGTGGTGCTGTTCTGAGAAAAATGTTGAATATGCAGTGAACATTAGTTCCTGAAAGTCTTACTATGTTTATATTATGAACTACTTTGAAGCAAGCTGATGAATTTAGTAATCAGAAATGAAATTATGGGAATATGTAAATCAGATATCCCTTGAGTAGCAACACTGGCATTCTTAGGAAAGCATTTGAATTAATAAAAGATCAGACCCCAATGCTATAATTATGCTCTGAAGAGGGAGCAAGATGGATTCACAGGCTAAGATACTGAAGAAAATGAAGCATAGCAGAGATCAAGAAACACCCCAGTAGTAGTTTTAGAGAGTAAAACCAGTCTACTTAAATGAATATGACTCTGTTGGGACAGAAACCCTCTTCTCAGCACTAAAAGAGCTAAAGCTGCAGCTCTTAGGATTCTAGAGTTGATGGAGCTCTGAAAGGCAAGGGAAGGTCCAGCAAGATCTAAAGAGAGGAAGAATGAGGATGATGTGGTAGCTGCTTACAGACGGGTGGTTTGTCATCTATCCCTTGCCACTGACATTCTCCCACAGGCTGGTCTTGCTCAGAGGCTTGAGGCAAATGCTGCCTTAATGGAGACAGGAGGAGGAGAAGCAGCAGGTAGACAATTAATCCTGGCTGTCATAATCCTCTGGTAAATGATTTGCTAGGGTTTTTTGGGTCTGTCTTAACTTCAGGACAGTTGAGTTTATGCTGTATGGTCCTTCCAGCACTGGGCAGGGAAATAACTTTGTTGCTATAATTAGATTTCTTCCTTTTTTTCTTGAAAATTAAGTGTTTCTGCTGGCTTGGTTTATTTTGTTCTAGTTTTAACCTAGCTGAAATCTTAGGAAATATTTTATTTTTGTCTCCTTATCTCACTGAACCAATACCCATGGTTTGTTCCTGTTGCTGTATTGCAAGGCCATAATGCAAGGATAGGTAGAACGGGTAAATTGTTAAGTGGAGCTGTCCATGGTACCCAATACCATTTTACTGCCTTTGCACTCGATGCTCCTGTACAGGAGCAGTTGCAAACCTAAACTGATTCATCCCCTTACCTACCACAGTAATTTTCCACAACTGGGAAGCCACTTTTGTAGGCTTCACATTTCTTAGGATACATTTATTCCTTTATAACTTTCTATAATTGCAGCCAAGCCAGTGTACACTGACTACTAGTCCAAATATTTTTGCCATTCTTTTATTACAAACAGGCAGAATAATATTAGTAGTAGTTGTTTTTGTTTGTTTGTTTTTTTCCGGTATGTGTATTTTTTTTTTAGTTTTCACAGAATAAAAATTATCCAGAAAAGTTTCTTGTGTCTGTCAAAAATATATATTTTAAATATTAATGAAGAAGAACAAACACATGAGGATTTTCTGATTGAAAAAAATTATGTGAAATTTTAATTTACTTTAAAATAAAGTGTAAAAGATATGGATGAGAATTCCAACAGAGAGGGCTATACAAGTACATTTTATACAAATATAAAGATATATTTATATGTTATTCAAATACTTGAAGGGGGAGATATCTGCAGTAGCTTATTATAAAGGGAAGCTATAAATGTCCAATACTAGAGAATCAATATGTATAGCTTGTTGAGTATTTCCAATCTGCTTTCATTTAATGGGTTGGGTTTTTCCATATCTGGAAGCACTGACAAATAAGAATCTGTAAATTTCAAAAGCAAGAGGTAATATGTACAGCTTAAATATAATGTTTGAAAAGAAAACAGGATGCTGAGGCACATGTGTTTATTCCACATGCTGCTGAGTTAATGAATAGGGATAACACTTTCCAGGTATAGATTCCATAGGAAAGCAAATTGAAGTTTTCTAGGTTCTGATGCACAGAAGGTGTATAGGAAATACTTGGGTTATGCAAGGGTCTGGATAGTTCTGTAAGAATCAGGAAAGTCTGTGAAATCCTAAAGGTGTTGTAACTATCTGTTTTTAATTTAAAAGAAGAAAAATAAGTTGCTTTAAATATGACAGAAAAAATTAATAACTGCATTCACATTGAGTTGGATTAAAATCACTTATTTAGCTAAAAAGTGTTATTGTGATATCAAGATAAATCCATCAGTATTGCTGATAAACATGGTATCAAATTAGACCATATTGTATTCTGTGTAGAGGTAAATTAGAAATTTTTTTTGACTGAGTATTGTCTTCACATTTTGATGCTACATCAGTATGGAAATTAATATATTACAGTGGCATTCAGTGGTGTGTGCTGCAAAATCAGTGTGTAGGTTTTTGGACTCAGAGTTGAATTTTATGTGTTTAACCTGAAGCATTATAGTTAGCATGCAGTAGCAGTAGAGTTTTTGCAGGAAAAAAAATCTCTTTTTCTCCCTGCAGTATTTCTAAATCAGTTCTAAAATTAAATTGAATTAATATACTAATAAAAAGCAACTGTGTCATTTTGGCTAGAAACACAAAATAGACCTCTGGTCATGCACTTTACAGTTCAATACCAAAATGACATTCATCACAATTTTGTGTCACATTAGAAAGAGACAAGAAATATGAATTTAAAGGGATATGGCTCATTTTTACAATTACATGTCACTGGAAAAAATGAGAAAATTATTTTCTTTCTATTTTTTTTTTGTTTTTATTATTAATCTGGTGTATATCTTTCTAAAACCACAAGGATTTAGTATGATTGCAAACTATCAGCATTTGAAGACAATATTATTTATCTATATAGTTTTTAAGATTTTATCGTTTTTAAAATTTCCAAGGTCAGCTCTCACCTGAACCAGTAATATATGATTTTTTTCAATGCTTCTAAGCCACAGAGTGTCTTTGTGGTGAGTTGACCCTGGCTGGACACTAGTTGGCCACCAAATCTACTCTGTCACCCCCCTTCTCAGGTGCATGGGGGCGAAAAATACCATGAAAAGCTCATGGGTCAAGATAGGTACAGGGAGAGATCACTCACCAGTTGCCATCATAGGCAAAACAGACTCAGCTTGAGGAAATAATTGTATTTATCTCCAATTAAACCAGAGCAGGGCAATAAGAAGCAAACCTAAATCTTAAAACATCTTCCCTCCACACACTTCCTAGGATCTTCTGCACTCCTGAGCTCTCTAAATCTCCACCTCCAGTGATACAAGTGGATGGAGAATTGGGGCTCTGATTAGTGCATCACATGTTGTCTCTGCTGCTCGTTCCTCCTCAGAGGGAGGACTTCTCACAGCCTTTCCCTGCCGCAGGCTGGGGACATCCCACAGTGTGCAGCTCGGGAACAGCTGGCTCCAGCATGGAGACACACGTGCTGCCAGCCAGGCTGCTCCAGCATGGGCTCCTGTCTCCATGGGGCCACTGTCCTGCCAGGACCCTGCTCCAGCACAGCCTTCCCACCAGGCCACAGCCTTTTGTTGGGCATCCCCCTGCTCTGGTGAGGATCCTTCAAGGGCTGCAGGGGCACAGCTGCCTCACCATGGTCTGCACCACAGCCTGCAGGGGAACCTCAGCTCTGGCACCTGGAGCAGCTCCTGCCCCTCCTCCTGCACTGACCTCGGTGTCTGCAGGGCTGTTTTTCTCACATATTCTCACTCCTCCCTCTCACTTCAATTACACAGGATTTCATTCCCCTTCTTAACTACATTATCCCAGAGGTTCTCCTAGTGATGACTCAGACTTGGCCAGCAGCAGGTCCATCTTGGAGATGAACTGGAGATGATTTTGGAATTATATTTGATAGCAGCACGGGGATCAGTGACAAGAATCTGGAATTACTGTAGCAACCTGGGGTATGAAGTTAGTAAGCCATATTGCTTTTTATAAGTCACTAAGCTAGTTAGTAAGCCACTATTGCTTTTTTTAAGACCAGTAGGATAGACTAAAGAATTTCTGTAGGTAAAATAATGAAGTTTCCGCTTTTATGACTTGTCTTCTGAAGGACAGATTTCTCCCTTTCTAGAGACAAAAGGCACAGTCAAAGGATAAAGTCTGGAAGAGATTAAAACTTTCAAATAAATCTGGAACTCTTGCTGATTTAGAAGCTTTTGGTAGAGTAGAAGAAGTTTTATATCTCCATTTATTTTGTTAAAATATACAACTGTGCAGTAGAATTGTACCCAACTTTCTTTATCTATACTATCAGTCATGGATAATATAAAATCCATCTAGGGAAATAGTGGCCCTCATGTCTTCCTAAATGTACAGCACCAAACTGTAGAAAAAAAAGAAGTAATAGAGAAAGAAGGATGGAATAGTCATTTCCTACGGCTCTCCATCAAAGCAATTTGCATACCAAATCAAGCAAATATTTCTATGCTTTATAAGCTTTTTTGATAAACTGTGGCTTAAGCCAAAAATAATTCTATTTATAATTTTTTTTTTTCAAAGTGAGAATGAAATCTCCTTTAATTTTACAGTATTTATTGTATGTTCAGAAAACAGGTCTGCAGTAATTTTCTTTTGGTTTCTCATGTACAGCTTATACCCAAAACCGGTAATAGAGAGAATATAAGCCCAGGTCTGCTTTATAGGGAGAATCTGCCCAGAGCCTACTGTCACCTCTTTCAAATACTATTCTTGAACAGAGTTGGTATTAATATTCAAGTCATTATAATTCCTATAATTTATGTTAAGAGGAAAACATTTTCCTTTACATTATTGTCAAATCCATAGCAAACAACTTTTTTCAGTATTTTTCACTTTTCCATTTCCATCAGCTGTCCTGAATTTCCATAATTCATAACAATAATAACACAATAACCAAAATAGTGCACATCAATCAACAAACATTTCATAGCTGTTTGTCACAAAACAGTTAGGAAACATCGTATACTCTTCATTGATTGCTTTAATCCTAACAAAGTGCCAGTAATGTGTCTCCAGATTAAATCACTAGGGTTTAACTGCCTAGAAAATTAATTTCTTCCTTATTTCTAATAGAATATTGAACAGAGGTGCATACTCTTAATGGGTAAATTCATTCTGGTAACCAAATGCTAGCATATTGTTTTGGGGATAGTTTTCCACCAGATGTTTCCATGGTTCTTTGATTTATATTGTTGCATCTGAGTAGACACTCTTATGTCAGCCTTATGGTTTTATGTGATTTAAAGCAGAGGAGAAATTTATGTAAATGACTGAAGATTAGAATATAAATGTTGAATTTAGGACTACAGTTTTCTTAAAGTAGTTCATAGTACCTTTAAGTGCTTTTGGATCTGTACCTTACACTGCAGGAAGAAGAGGCAATACATTTTTTTCCCCTTAAATCATTTTGTGACCATTCATTTTTTCTGACAGAAATTACCTTGGTTTTGGTACTTTTTTCATGTTGCTGCAGGGCTTTTCCATAACAATAAATGATTCTTAAGTATGTTTGTTAACCTTAGATACTAATGTAAATTGTGAAAAGCATCTTTGTGGTAATAACTCTGGGATGAGCATGTGAAGATGTGGCTTTGAGTAAAACAGTCAAAGAACTTTTGTTCTCTTCATAAAAAATACCTTTTAAAAAAAGTTAATGTCTTCATGGGAGGCGCTGCTTTGTGCAGTATCCATTACCAACAAAAATCTTTTTCATGAGCTGTGGAATCCAGGAGAACTTTATCAGTACATGTGTTTCTGTTTAATCATGTTAAAAGTGCTAAATGCTTAGAGTACTTGAAAAAAAGCATCTCTGATTGAGTTCTTTATGGTGATCTGAAATGAAGATGGCCAGAAAGCTTCTCTCATGTTCTGGTGGTAGTTCACACTTCTCCTTCCTACACATCCTGTTCCCATTCCAGCATTAGGGATCTTAAGTTCTAAGACTACCCCTGCCATTGAGCTAGCTATTTTCTTTTCTACTTTGTAAGTGAGGCCTATTACATAATATGTCAGAGGATAAATGAAAAAATTCCTTTGTTTACCTTTGTGTCAAGTGAAATAAGTGTGGCAATCTTGTGCTAGTTGCTCTTTTGTGTTTGTGTATGCTGGGGGAGAGAGAAAATCTAATTTAAGATGCTGTGAGTACAGGAAATAAGCTCAGAGTACTTGAATGAGCTTTCACTTCATAGTACTTTACTGACTGGTTGTTGTTTCTGTCATTTAGAGAAGTGGATTCATAGATAACAAGTAATTTCTACAAATTTTGCTTCTAAAACCTCCAGAGTTCCAGAAGCAGAATTTCCCATCTCTTCTTACTTTGATTTCCTATTCCAAATGAATGGACCTCCACATATAAGTAGAAACTTTGTTCTGAGTTGTTTTTTTCAGTAAGTGGTCTGGATCTTAACTTCACACAGGTGCATGCAGTAGCACAAAGGTCTCAAGTGCCTTGCTGGAAAGAAGACACTTAATCTAATATATTTTTTCTCAAAATATACTTTGTTATGATTTACCTATGTAAGGCTCCCTACTGTGCAATGTAAAGGCTCTAGTGCTAAAATCAGTGTGAAATACAATGAATATGTGCAAAAACTAGTGAATATGTGCAAAAACTGTGTACTTTTTTGAGCTGGGCATTACCAAAAGGGAAATAGGTAGTGGAAAGACCAAATCAGACTTGCAAGAGTAGACAATATTTGCATTTAGACAAACAACCTAGCTATTGCTGCAATTTTTTTCTAAGAGTGAAATCATGTATCTGAAAATAATAGTCAAAAGTTGGGCTAGGTATTATTGTATTAATGTGCATCGCAGGAAGAAAGTAAGATCTTATATCTCAAAGTAAGAGGCTTTTATGTGTCTATTCTGGCTCTTAGAAAATCTAGCAGTTTCTGCTACAAAGGTACCTTAAAAACCTTACACATTCCACAGGCAAAGCAAAGTGTGATGGGACACTGCGGGGCAGCAGGGTGCTTGAGGCAACGTGACTGGACTGTCACGTAGCTTGTAAGGATCCTGCAGAAAAATATTTCTCATCCTATCAAAATATAATAAAACAGGATGCAGATTACTGCCATGTTATGCTCATCACAGCTACTTCTTATTCTGAAACTGTGGGGCTTCAAAATAGTTTGGAAAAAAAACCCCAACACATCAGCAGAACAGTTTTTACTGAGAGGAGTCTAAGGAATAATTTGGGGATGGGGGTGTGTGTGTCCGGTGACAACCTAAAAGAAATTGTGATAAAACAAAATAGAAAGTGTAGTAAAAATAAGCTAAATCTCAACAGTACAGACCTCTGCTTCAGCTACAGCCCCTTGTCCAGGACTTGGGCAAACACCACAGCAACCTGCTGACATTGACCCCTGTGCCCCAGGCTCTGATGGTGTTGGTGTTCAAGCCGTCCCTGTAAAATTTGTGCAAAAGCACATTCAACTGACACAATGCAATTTAATGAATTAGTAGCTGGCAATGGAGTTTGATCACGTTTGAACAAGTAAACTTCCAGAGTGGTTCATTTTGTGAACTTCAACCATAACCTTATGACCAAAGATATATATTTACAAAAGCACAAGGAGTAGTTATGTTAATCTTTAACATTCCTGGAAAGTTGTATCCTGCCAATTTTAAGTGTATCTTGGACAAATTTTATTTAGTGTTAATCGGTTTACTGACTTGCTCTGCAATTTATGCTATGTATTTAGAAAGAGAAAGCAAACATATAATTTTATTCTGGAGTATGATATGCTGAAGTATTTGGTTTCCTCCAGAAAAACTAGCTTCAGCATTTTACTTGAAAGCCTTCGTATGGACATAGGATTCCGACACACTTCCTGAAGTTGTGAAAATCTGTCATAAGTATGAATATCACAGTGTAGATTGCTGAAGTTATTTCAGTTCCTGCTTATTTTAGCAGTAAACTGTTGAAAATTATTTTACACTTTTTTGTTTATATATTCTGAGGAATTCAAAGGAAAAATACTCATGCCCTAGTGATGACTAAAAATATGAAAATATTGATTATTTATAGATACGAACTTGATTCAACAGGCATACAGTGTTACAAGCTAAGCTACAGATTCAGAATTCTGTTGTTTTTAAACATGAAGTAAGGTAGCTACAGGAATTCCACAAGAAAAATTATTTTATTTTATCATAAAAGATGCAGAAAAATGCATCCCAATGCATTTAGTAAAACTTGAGAATGGCCCATATTGGTTATCTTTTGATAGTTTTTAATTCTATGTGTAAATAGAAACACTGCAATACTTTTTCTTACAAGTGTTGTTCTCCCCAGTCCTGTTAAAAAAAAAACAAAAAATAAACCAACTAACAAACTCCAAACTCCAAACCAAACCTAAAAAACAACAGCAACAACAAAACCAACCTCCCCCTCTGCAAAAAAAAACCAAAAAAAACCAAACCAAAACCCCAAAGCAAAACAAAAACCAAACAAAAAAACACGAGTGTTTGGCTTCTCACAATTGGAGAAGAAGCTGTCCTTTAATGGAATCAGAAGTTGTACAGTCTCTGCTTTCCTGACATTGTTTATTTGAGTTTATAGCTAATAGGAATTTTGCACATTTTGCAGTTTAAATCTTACCATGCTTTGTAAACTCTTATATTTGATATATACCTTTGGGTGTGTAGAAGTACATTTGGTCGCAACTGTTATTTTATTGATGTGCAGAGTATACTGCAATGCTCTCTAGTAGAAGCAATACAAAAGGGGATAAAAGGCTGCAGAGATGTACTGAAAGGTATTTTCTAAAAATAATGAGGTGTCCTTATGCCTACTCATCTTGGATTTCTCATTTGGAATTCAGAGGAGAGCAAAAACTTTCACCTCTTTCCATCTTTCCAGAATGTGATAAAGCATTTTTTTCATACTTAACTTCCTTATGAAGATGTGATTGTGTTGGGTATTTTGCAGGAGCTTCAGGATGGCATTGGGCAGCAGCAAACTGTTGTCAAAACATTGAATGCAACTGGTGAAGAGATTATTGAGCAGTCATCAAAGGCAGATGCCAAGGTGCTGAAGGAACAACTGGAAAGTTTGAATAACCGGTGGAAGGAGATCTGCAGACAGCTGGTAGAGAAAAAAAAGAGGTAGGTTAAAAGAGGGTAAAAATATCGTGAAATTATTTTTAGTTATTTTAGATTTGATTCTGGCTTGAAATTTCAAAGGACCTCTCAACATCTAGACTTTTCAAATATAAAAGGAATTATCACTAATTGAAATTTGCATCCTATAAATTGTTAATACACTATAATTTGTTTAATTATTTTCTACTTCTGTCAGTGACCACCACTCCCTTCCAAACTCCATATTTTTATCTTTTAACCCCTAATGTTTAAAAGAACTAAACAAGCATCCATAACTTCTCAATTTTAAGTGGAGCAGTACAGAATTTACTGGTTTATAATCTTTCTGTTTGATTGTATGTCATTAAAGCACATCTCTGTAATACTAATAATACCTTGGTTAATTTAAAAAGATAATCCTAATCTATTTCATCTATAAAAATCAATGCTATTAACATCTACATTTCATAGGCTGGATTTAAGAAAATGGATTTATCAATTTAATATTATTTATGATCACTTTTAGATAAATTTGTTCTTCTCATGCAGGCGCAGAAAGCTAGAGCGTTTGAGTTACAGATAATACAAAAATAGTTTTATACCTTTAAAAAGAGAATTTCCAATGTAAAATAAAAAGTTGCTGTTAAGATAGGTTTTATTAAAGAGCATGTTCTTAACCTAGATGCTAAGCCTAGCTGGATATGCCATTCTGCTTCAAAATACAGTAGAAAATACAGGTAGAGCTTTTGTCATGCATGTTTTTTTAAAATCACAGAATATTCCTTATAGAGATATATTGATCAGTACTGGTGATGTACTAGAAGAACTGGTAGTGTGCAACAAGATTTTTTTACTTCTGATATGTCACGTATCATTTTTCCGTTCAGAGCCACTGAGGCGAAAAAGCTGTGAAAATGTTTACTAGCATCAAAAAGGGAGTGTCCTGGAGGGTTATTACTGAGCCTAATCATGATTAAAGTTTCACTTGGAGCATGTTATCAGTCGTTGAAACAGGCTGCCCAAGGAAGTCATTGAGTCACCCTAGAATCACAGAATGGTTGAGGTTGAAAGGGAACTTAAAGTTCATTGAGCTCCAACCCCTCTGGCATAGACAGTGAAATCTCTACTAGATCAGGTTTCCCAGAGCCTCATCCAGCCTGGCCTTGAAAACTTCCAGTGATTTTAACTCCACAATCTCTCTGGACAACCTATTTTGGTGCCTCACAACACAGAAGCAAATAATTTCTTCTTAATATCTAATCTAAACACTCTTTTGTATTAAGGCAATTCTCCTTTGTCCTATCACTACATAGCCCTGTGAAAAGTCTCTTTTCAGCCTTCCTGAAGTTCCCCTTTGGGTACTGGAAAGTGCTATAAGGTTTCCCAGTAGTATTTAGAAGACATGTAGATGTGTCACTTAGGGACATGGTTTAGGGATGGGAGTACTACTGGGTTAATGGTTGGACTCAATGGTCCTGAAGGTCTTTTCCAACCTAAATAATTCTGTGTCAAAAGAAGGAGATGCAGCAAATAATCCATAGCTGTCAGAAGCTCAAATAATTATTTCTGCTGTATTTCCAGGTGTTGATGGTACTGTTATTTGCTACATGAGGGAGTCCTTAGCCTTTATTTGTCACATAAAAAGCTGTTCTTTTGTACATTGGAAACTCATCTGTGTTTCCAAGCATTAACTTGTTATGTAAGTGCAAACACAAAATAATAACACATCATTTTAACAGCCCTGTAATCTGCTATGGCAACACAGAAGAAAGAGATTTGTGGTTGAGCTTTGTCTGAGCATATAAAATATATTCCTGTTCTGGTTAAGACTGCTATTCTTCATCCGTTCATATATCGGTAGAAATGTCTAACTGAATGTTCTTTTGGCTTAATGCAGTGTTAGAATATTACACAGAATTTCTTGGCACATTCTGCATTTTAAGGAAGCCTAGGATTTGTTAAGTGGGAATAATCCAATTATGTTCCCTAGATGAAGGTTCTTAAACACTTGCACGTTTTCCCCCTTTTGTTCTGTTTAGTATGTTGACCGATTGGTTTTGTTTTCCTCTAGAATGACAGCTTGTGTAATTTAGAGGAAAATGATTGCAGAGACCTCAGTTAGTGAACTTTGCATGAATAATAGCACTGCACCAGGAGGAATACAGATAGTGTTGTGTTACACTGATAGAAATGTTCCTGGTGTACTTCAGTGAGACTCATGTGCATCAGGATGCTTCTATTCACCTCCCAGTCTTGGCTGTGCCAGAGACAGGGAATGCTTTTTGCTCCCAGGTCTTGGAAACACCTGCTATCCTAACTTTTGCCACCACACATGTGTTTTCTTTTCTTTTTTCTTTTCTTTTCTTTTCTTTTCTCTTCTCTTCTCTTCTCTTCTCTTCTCTTCTCTTCTCTTCTCTTCTCTTCTTTTTTTTCTCTTTTCTTTTCTCTCTCCTCTCCTCTCCTCTCCTCTCCTCTCCTCTCCTCTCCTCTCCTCTCCTCTCCTCTCCTCTCCTCTCCTCTCCTCTCCTCTCCTCTCCTCTCCTCTCCTTTTTCTCCCTTTTCTCCCTTTTCTCCCTTTTCTCTTTTTCACTCTTCTATAGTGGATTTTCAAAGGAAAGAAACCTGATTGACAGGAAAAAGTGTTGTGTTCTAAGTAGGTCTCAATTATTGATGAACCTGGGCATGAAAAGACCACAGGCTTATCAGCTGCATGGTCTTTATATAACCATGGTGACATGGGATTTGCATAACTCTTATGCTTTGACATCTTTAAGTTTTTAATTATTTGTCCTAATTTGGTTTTGGGTACAGTCAGATTCTCTCTTTTTAAGACTTGAACCCATGTCACCCAAAATGCTTTAACTTATCTTTAAGATCAAAGCATGAGGCAAACAAAAGTTAAAGGAAGTGGCCTCTGCTTACAGTCCAAAGAGCTAAAGCTAATATAGTTATGGCATTGTCCAATGCATATGTTGGTACTATGTCAAATTTATCTAAATATATGAGTAGAATATAAATTACAAAAAATATAGGTAAATTGACATATTTGATTTCTCTTTTTCAGAACAGCTTTAATGGACTATTGAAAAAAACCCAAACCACCTGTAAAGTCAGAATGCTTATATTGTTACTCACATAAGTTTTAATAGTCCTTTTATTTTTGTCTATGTTTCCTAAAAATTAAATTTTCATAGTTAAAATAATGTTATTAAAGTCAATTTTGAGAATGAGAAAATGGGAGGAAAGTTTTAAAACCATATTTAATGAAGGTGATACTGAAGGGAAAGCAGACCTGGTATAACACATCTTCATATAATAATCATATAATAATTTCAAAGAAAAATAAAATAGCTATTAACATTTAGAACCTTCTGCAAACCAGAAAAGAAAACTGACTATAATAATAATAATTTTAATAGCTTTCAATTTTTATTCTTTGTAGTTAATACATTATGCTCTGCTTTAAAGTTAATTCTCTGTAGCTCAGAGTAGAGATCAGCTGAAATTTTGTTTCCTATTACATTTTTTTGCTCAGCAGATCTCAAGATAAAGTGGCAAGAAATTAGCAATTGAATGGATTCCAGAAATGAAATCTGTTAGTGATTTCAGATTCAAGTGTAATGCTGCTAAGCATTATTTGGCAAGGAAACTTTATATATTGTAAGCTCTGTTTTTGCTATTTTCTTACCCAAAGAAATTGATTTTGATAATCCTGCACAGTTTTACATGAAGTTTTGAACTTTTATGTGGCACATTGACGGTCCCTTCTAGATATATTTTTCAAACTGAATTCAAAGATCAGCTGGGGCTGAGGGGAGGAGGGAAGCAATTACAGGAGTAACAGAAAGTGATACAGATATTTTTAGGAGGTGCATGAATGTGAGAAATTTGTTGGAGACATGAGGTGCATGGTGACATTTCAAAGAATGCTGATGACATTATGCCTCAGGTAGTCAAAGGCTGAGTTGATAGTGGGAACTCCAAAACTGAGCAGATGGGCAACAAGTGGCAGATGATCTCAATCAGAGACAAATGTGAGGCAAGGAATATTTCAGACAAACAGACTATCCCATACTTAAATGATGCTGAGCTTGTTACAACTCCAAAACGTGATCCTGACCTTATTGCTGAAAGTGTTTACAGGCACAGGATGGGGTGGCAGCAAAAGAAAAAGCCATAGTGTTTTAGGTTGCATCAGCAAGGGTATTACAAACCAAAAAAAAGCTGTTTTGGTGATATCAAACACTGTAGTGTCCTCATGTTGGTTACTGTGTGCAGAGCTCTGTGCATGTCAAAGGATACAAAGGGCACACAGAAAATATTCATGGGGGGAGGGAGATGAAATGAGCCAAGGTTTGGAGTGGCTGCACTAAGGAGGGGGGACTAAGCAGGTGGGGATCTTCAGTCTGGAGAGAAACCTCAGGAGGGTTATGACTGAGGTTTACAAAGTTGAACTGATGGGTAAAGTGTAAGTGGAACAAAATGTTATTGACCTAATTCCTCAGTACCTAGAAGGGAAGATTCCTTGTTGGAAATGTAAGAGATGGTAAAATGGATTTAAGATTTACATTATGGTTTAGGAATATCCGAGATGTGTCACAGAAGGTTATGAAGGAAAATATCACAACTCAGCCCTACACAATTCTTAACCTAGTGTCCGTGGATCCTGGGAGAGTATGAGGGGAATGGAGTAAAGAAAATGGCCTGTCTTCTGTGTTCCCCTTAACCACCATCTCCTGTCCCCAGTGCTGATGGCTCTCTGGGCTTTTCTGAAACACTTGGGTATTTTTCATGTTCTGGGTCATTGATTATATTTTGGGGAGGAGTGGAAAAATTCTCCAAAATTGCTTTGCAGTTTTCCTAAGGTTGTATGGTTAAATGGTCTACTATTTGTTCATAATACTATCACTGCATTAATAAAGACCCTGTAAATTCAAAATATTTCCTGTAACCACCATGAACCCCATGGTTTCAAGCTGACTTGAAAAGGAAAGATTTAAACAGGATATAATTCAAAAAGTTTCACCGTGTTAATTCAGTTTTCATAAATAATTTGGAATAAATAATAAACTACCTGAATAATAAGAACTGTAAACCATATCAAAACCATGATATTCTATAAATTGCTGAAACTGATCATAGGTTCACTAGATGCTGATATTAATCTCATTGATGGACTGACAGTTTTAATGAATAAGAATTATTTGGACTGCAAAAGGTCAACTTAATTAAAAACAGACAAGAAAACAAACTAAATCTCAAAACAATTTGAGGAACTCGTACTGCTCTTCAGTAAAAAGGAGTTGATTTTCAGTTTTAAAAGGTCAAATGCTGATCCCAGGCAAAGCACAGACTTAAAATTGACTTTGAATCTCCTTTCTTTGGTACTGAAGATCAAGAGGTTATGCTTGAGTTATGTTTGCGTAGGATGTTATCTTCAACTTGCCTTTATCTAAGAGTTTCAAAGCTGTAGAAGTTTGAATTCAGTGTTTAAAGTTTCTGTATCTTGCAGTCTAATCCATCCTGCTATGAATTAGATGAGAATGTAATTTTAGCACATCTAGTCATTTTATCTTACTAAAAACTTTGAAACACACCAGGCAGTTGAATAAAGTGGAGCTTGATTGAAAGTCTGATACACTGGTAGTTAGCAAATTGGGAATTTAATTGATTTTTTTTGTTAACATTTTGCTACAAAAGACATGTTTTTGGAAAAGTTGGAGTTTGTACTCTAGTACAGCATGAATCTGAAATGGAGACTTCGGAGACCACGGGAAGCCACAAAGGCCCTTTGAATAGATGCTACTAAGCCCAGACAAAAGAGGGGAAATACAAAGTGTCTGTGTCTCCCTCTTCATACTCCAGCAATCATTTTGAATACTGAATCTTCTAAACTGCACCAACAGAAGCTTGCTCTGCCTTTTCATCCCCTGAGAGATCAGGCCACAGCACACTGTGTCTGCTCTGAGATGTGCCCCTGGGACATCTGAGTTTTGGGTGATTTAGGGATGTGGTGATTTGCCATCAGGGCCACAGTGTGCAGCAAACCCCAGGGCTGTGCCTGCAGCTTGGTGCTGCTCTTTCTGGAACACGTGACCCAGGCAGGGATAGCCAAGGGAAGGTGGCTCTGAAAAGACTTGTAACAGTAATGCTGGTTGGTCTTTTTATTTTTCACTTTTGCGAAAACTTTCTTGTGTAATTTTTGAAAACAGATGCCCAGGAAATAGATTCCTTCAATGTTTCAGAAGTAATCAGTTTGGGGTTTTTTATTCATCACGATCTGACATTTGTTAAAATTGGATTCAGTTGAATGGAAGAGAATTTTTCATTATTTTAGCTGCAAATACATTTACACTTTTAATGAGTTTGAACCTGCAGACTGCCTGTTCAGATCTCTACCCAAGCGAATTTGAAGTAATTATGGAAAGAATGACAGAACAAAGGCTGTTTACCAGAAGACGTCCAAGTACTTCCCTGAATACAAAAATATAAGCTTTCTATTCTGATTAAAAATTAATTGTTATGAAGTAAATATACTTTTTAATATTTTTAATAAATATCGTAGGTATTCTTTTTCTTCCATAACACACTAGCTGCAAGTGATTGTTTTCCTTTACTTGAAAACTCAGCATATTGAAGGTTGTGATTATCTTCTAGTTGCAGTTTAAAAACTGATTTAGGATGAAGAGATTTTATGACAGTTATGTCAATAAATATATTTTTTCTTTACAGCACATAATTAGCTACATATTGAATTTTTCTGAATTTTCTTTTTTTTGACTGTCCAGATTTCTTAAAATGAATCACTAGAAAAGAATACATGGCATAAATTTGTATTGTGTTTACAAACAGGTTAATTAAATGTCTTACTGTTTAGTATTTACATCTAAATACATATTCTAAAGTTTATGTGCTATTTTAATTTTACTTATTTAAAGTTCCTTACCCTAATGAAGAATATTTATCCATTCTTTCTTTAGAGAAAGAATGAAAATGAAATTTGCTTTGGTAAATATTGTCTCTACATTTTTGTTACCATTTGGTGGCCTCATATTCTTAGTAGCAGCTACTAAACACATTAATTCCTAATTTTAGAAACACAATAAATACAGAATTGACAGCTGACTGTTAAAAAGTGAAAGGCACCAAAATATTATTGGACTTACAGATGGGAACATGAATCACAAGTGCAGATCTACTGCAGTACAGTCCTACTCCTATGATTGTATATTTTATTTCTCTAGCTGACACCTCCCAAATAAATCTGACATCACTCGTGTGCAGTTACAAACTCTAAACACCTGATGTGTTTCAATAACTATTTATGGGTTGCTATGGCATTGCTATCACATTGTTGACTATAGAGAAAATACTGCAATATATATTTCACGTGGTTTCTTGACACTGCACATGGAAATAAAATCTTACTGATATAGGCCATGAATGTTTATGTATTAGTTAACAAATATAACTAAGGATTAATGATAGTTTGAAAAAAAAAAATTCATGTTATTTTGTGGACTAACATAAGAATTTTTTATTGATTCAGTTCAATAATGGTAGGAAAACTAATCCCTAATCTATCAATTATCATGTATACAAAATGCAATTAGGAAAAATAATTAATTTACTACTTAGTATTAAAAACTGAATATTGATACATTTGCTTCCAAAAGTATAATGCATGTAAGACTCCCATAAAAAGATGTGCATTCAGAGCAGTTGATAAAGGGACCCTATGAATTTAGAAATACAAACAGAAATCTATTTGTTACTATGAAAAATACAAAGTGATGTTCCTATGAATAGCACTTGTGTAGAAGAGAAAAAGTTGCATATGAAATTCCGTGCTTCTCTTCTATAGTTTGAGAATCTTCCATCAATCAAAATGGGTTATATTTCAGGGTTAATAAAATAAACTTTTTGTCAACAGAGAAGGAGCTTAAAAGTTTTTTTGGAAACTTAGGTTGGTTTTTAAGGGTACAGCAGTTGAATATAGCAGCTTGAAGACCTGTGCTGGAGATGGATCTGCTTGGCTCCATAGGGCCAGGTGCTGGAATTATATCTTATTCCTCAGCCACCTGCTTCACCAGCAAGTCATATCCCAACTCCTTTCTCTTGCTCTGTCCATGTCTGAGTTGACTGGTGGCTCATGTTCCTTACTCCAGCTTGTTTAGCCTTGGATTTGAAAGCCCATACTCCCTAAGTAAACTAAATGTTAATTTTTCATTGCCACAATGAATTTAAACACCTAGAAATTACATGTGTGTGTTGTTCCAAAGGTACTTATGGTGATAGAACTCAGTTTGTTCAAAAGGTGTAATCAGTCATTGAGTTAAAACTTTTAATTTGATTAACCGGTTCAGCTAACACAGAGCACTTTGTTTTAGCATCTTGCATAATATGACACTTGCCTTGCAGGGTGTTATTTATAATAGAAGTGACATTCTAGCAGGTCAAGAAGAGATGGTGAAGTAAATTATAAGGTGCACCTGCACATCCTGTTAATTGCAATGAACCTTTAAATTCCTTTACTGCATCTTGTTCCTGATTAGAATAAAGTAGATCTATGGAATTTTATTTTTTTTTCTGAACTCTGAAACCCTTTTTTTGTAAGCACACACACAGAATGACCCACACACACATATCTTAATTATGTTTATATATAAAATAGATAATAGATAACATATAGATAATATATAATAGATGGCAATAGATTTTATATATATATATATATATATATATATATATATATATATATATATAAATATATATATATATATATATACATACATAAAACGTCTCTGAAAGTATTCCTGGAAAGTCTTAGGTTAAAAAGCATTCTTATCCTACTGATCAGTATTTAAATTAGTCATCAAAGTAAAAAATTCTTTCCTTCATGACTAGGAAAACTTTTAATGTTTTAAGACTTGCAGCTCAATTCATAAGGGTGATAAAGCTGACAGTATACTTAAGATGAAAATGGAATCTTGCCAATTGCTATCTCTTCTAGGAGACAAGAAATCTTTTCGATTTCTCATTTAAAATACTATGCAGCTCAATAAATTTGCTCTCGGGTGTATTGAGTTGAATGCTATGCCTTTTCTGTGCCAGAATTAACGTATTTAAACTTGGATCTTTCTCAGGTTTATCCTCAGGGTACCATCACATAATACCTCCACTGAGCTATGCACTTCACAAATGAGTAGAAGTGAGAGGAAACCAGAAAAATGAAAGCTGTTGCTGAGAGCTTGGGTTCTGGAGTACCTGGTCAGGTTGAGAGACAGAGGTTTTATTATGTGGTTTATGGTATAACACTCGAAGTCTGATTCCCAGATTTGCATAACTGGAGCAGGGAGGGATACTTCCTCAGAAAGATTTGAAGTTGTTCTTCTGCTTTCAGGACTACAGGAAGTTAGTTTTTCTCCATTTTTATAGTTCCAGTGCTATGGATTAGATGGTTGCAGTGCTATAGATTAACATCTGATGGATTTTCAAAGAAACAAATGCTTTGATTAGTTGATTTTAGATGACCTATTTTGGCTTGAGAAGAGCACATGACCTCTCAAGTCATGAACATGAACACTTGTCAGTAAAGTACAGTGCAATAGGTGTGATGCTGTGAAGTTGGTTCTTTTTTGCATGACCTGTGCAACCTAATGGTAATTGTCCATATCGGAAAGGTCCAGAATTTCTGTCTGTATAACAGTACTCCATAAGACTTGTAATCCAGAGTTGTAATAAATAGATATATTAGTACAATAAATATTCCTATATCTAGGAGCATCAGCATTTTTTGTTGATATCAGTCACATTTCCGGAAATCCTGGGCAAATGGCAGTTCATGAAAATATTCATGTATGATTCCATTAGAAAATCTAAGATAAAACCAAGAAAGTAGGGCTGTTAATTCTTTTGCTCCTTATGGTGTTCATTTTCTGATGTATTTGTATAAATGTGTATATGTGTGTGTATATGCATATAATATATATACTTATATATATATAATTTATATATAAGTGTAAATAGTTTTGGAGAATTTTATTGTTTTCACAGTAAATATAATCTCTTACTTTTCCCTCTAAAGAACAATTTGCAACCATTAGCTTATATTTGCTTAATCTGTAGACAGATACTCCAGAGTAACTTGTTTCTGAGCTTAAAAAAAAACCCAACAAAACAACAAAATAGTGTTGGGCTTATAGATCTAGTAAATATTAAGATATACTGTTTTAAGAACAAAAACAAATAAATCTGCTGATTTAGAATCCATTCTAGATCTAAACCAGGAGCTTGATCTAGAATTATATTGAGATCCTGTTCAGAGCAGCACAAATTTTACAAATATTTCAGTTTATATATAAATTACAACCAGCATTTTCGTACTCTAAGTGTAGTTACGAATATTGACTTTTATATGTTGAAAATAAACTTTGGTAAAGGAAGCTGAGGGGAGATTTTATCACTCTCTACAAGTCCCTGAAATGAGGTTGTAGTGAGGTGAGGGCTGGTCCCTTCCCCCCAGAGACAAAGGATAGGACAACAGAGGATGATCAAATTGGGCCAAGGGAGGGTTAGGTCAGATATTGTTACAACCCACTCCTGAAGGCAGAGGAACTGAGGTTCTTGTTATTAATAGATCACTTTGGGCAGATTAAAGTGAAACAACAACACTCGATGACCAATTATCTATGTACGCATGGCAAGCTTATTTTAGAACAATTTGATTGCAGTGGGAAAGAGGTTTGTAGCCATTTTGGTTATTATCTATATAAATGAAGCAATATAGAGGTGTAAAGATATCACTTAAGAAAATGTATAAGAAAAAGAAAGAAAAAGAAAGTATAAGAGTGAAGAGGAAAGAAAGAAATGCCCATCAGTGGATCAGGCAATTAGATTTGATTGTTGCAATTTTGGTGCCCATTGGTCAAAGTGATGATCTCAGTCTTGAGCCATTGGGGGTGAGGGAAGCCTGCACAACATAAAGTTCAATATTTTCAGGTGGGAATGTCCAGGTACCTCCCCTGGGAAGGGGGCAGTTAAACACTCTCTGATGCAACACTGTGTGTCATGCACAGTCCTCTGGTGGAAGGCTCCAGAAATGAATCTGCGAGTAGTTTGGGTTTTTTTGATTCTTTATGGCACCTTCTAAAACAGGACAGCTGCTTGTCATACCAGTATAGTTGGGCCAGTTATGCCCCATCAGAAGGAATGAATATCTTCAGGCCTTTGTGTGAGTGTGAATGTCATGATACTACATGAACAAGTTGTGTATCGGAGGAAATTGGCATAATAAAAATATCCCACCTTGCAGGATCTACTCTTCATTGTTTAATTTTGATAAGTATTTAATCTTTCATCTTTCCATACAGGTAATTCTCAGTGTGTGAATAATTTTGGTGGTTGAATTACAAGTATTTTTATACAAATCATAATTTTTCTCCTTTAGAAGGGCCCACTCAAAATGTTAATCCCAAGCATTCACATTCTACCAATGCTCTTGCCTGCTGCTCTTGAAATTTTTTTTGCCTGCATCTCTTGATAACTTCAGAAGCTTTTGCACAAAAGTTCACATCTCAGTATATTTATAGAGTCATAGTGAAAATGAGCAGATGAGTTGGAGATGGAGATGAAGAGTAGATATCTAAAGTTAGGTGTTGTGAGTCCCATCTTATTCCTACTTATCGACTGTGAACCTTACCTACTTTTTGTGAATCTTAACACCAAAGTGAGTGGCACACTTACTGAAATATCTTGTTTAATATGTCCAAATGGGTCTGTGTCAGGTTTAACAGGTTCAGTTTGGTAACACTCCATGCTAGAATTTTTAGTTGTTGACACTGGGCTTCCCTGCCATTACTTCAAACAAAATTTTAGTCTGAATAATTAGCTCCTTTCTTTCTGGTGTGCTTGTTTGCTACCTGCCATATGTAATTTGGAAGCTGAATTTAGTGGTGTTGCAAATTATGCCTTGATCTTTTCTTTTAAAATACATTTAATGCCATGTTAAAAGGGCATTGGTGTTTGTCTGATATTTTTGATATGAAGAAATTTGTGGCCCACTTATAAAAATAATTAGTATAAATTCTAAGAATTAGTTATCTGTCATCCTTCAGTATGGATAAGCACTTCAATATAAAAATAAATTTATAAAAACATTAATTTCACATTTTTATTGCAGGATAGAAGAAGAAAAGAATATTTTATCAGAATTTCAAGAGGATTTGAACAAGTTGATTTTATGGTTAGAGGAAACAGAGAACGTTATTTGTACTCCCCTTGAACGAGGGAATGAAGACCAGTTGAGAGACTGCCTGAGCAAAGTAAAGGTATTGTAAGCTCCATTCCTAATATTTTCTTACTTTATCAATTCTACACTGAAGGAAATTAAGAGCTATTTTCCAAAATGGTTTCTGACATCAAACACAGCATCCATATAACTTTTTAGACAAATCAAAGCTGTGACTTTAAAAACCCAGGTACAAATATGTAGTGATCATACTAAAACCAGAAGACTAGTGGAAAATCTACTGAAAGAAAAATATCCCAAAACTAGGAAATTACTTGTTATCTTTTTCATCCTCATTTCTTAACTCAGAATATGACTGGTTTATATGTATAACATTTCTCTATTGGTGTCTTGTTAACATTTTATAGCTTCTCACTTATTAAATGGTATTCAGTATTTCACAAGAGGATCCAGAACTGCATGCATAATTATAAATGTCAACTCATTAAAATATCACTGCAACATTTTCTAGACTAAACATCTAGGTGACTTATTTTTTAGAATACTTAAAAAAACCTCATCAGAATATTAAATATTTGTTTTTAATGGCTGGAATATTTTCACGGATATGTTACAGTTTGATAATGCTGATAAAAATATTCAACAGAAGTTTTCTGTTTAGTCTTTTGAAATGTGTTCAGTAGAATAACTATTTTTAATTACTTATAAAATAATAAATTAAACTGTAATTGGAAAATGCATATTACTTATAGAATATATGCCTAAAGGTTTTTCTATCTTCCCTTGAGGTTAAGGACCTAGTTATCTTTTTTGTAAATCCAAGTTTAACAAATTCAACTAGTGATGAATAGAGCATTAAAGAATCTGAAGAAAACTTTTCAGTTTGTTCTATCCTTCTCACAACAAAGTTAACAAAAACCAATCTAAAGGATTATTTAGTAAAAATCTACCTTCAAGTTTCTTTTTAATTAAACATAGGATAAATATAGTTTCATGAAATGGAGACTCAACCATGTGGTGAGTTTGTCCTTCTGTTTAGTAGAAGATGCCATTGAGTTGGTAAGGGAATTTGTAAGTCTCTGTTGTTGAGGATACCAGATTCAAGGCAAATAAATTCTTTTAAAGGGTGTTAGATGCATCTTACAATTTGCAGAAATTATTAAGGCTTTAAAAACTAAATAGATTGTTCAGAACCAGGAAGGGTCCACTCTTCACATACACAAATATGTTTCCTATATAATGTTCCTAAGGGATATATAGTACAAATATAAGGTGTTAGCATCTCTTATTTGTATCTTGTTTTTACAGTCCACCTTCTTTTGGTGCTGCACAAAAGGCAATACATCCTAATGGAGGAAATAATAATGCATTACCTTGCAGCATGGCTCATTTCATACCTATCTGCCTTTGTTAATAATCAAGAACAAACAAGGAAAAACCCCAGAACAATAAAACCCTTGAAGTGTGATTAACCTTACTTGATAAATTAAGTTACTTTGACAATATAAGTTTTCAGTAATGATGTATGTGTTTGAGAACTGGTACATTTTGATCATTTTGATGCTGCCTAGCTTTTCCTTTTGGCTTTCTTTTTTTTTTTTTTATTATTTTCTCTTTTTTAGTGAACATATATGAACATTCTTAATTAAGACATTAAACTGGAGTGGAGAGCTTTTCACCACATGCCATCTGGGTGGCTGTTCACAACCTGGAACATACTAAAACATTTCTCCAAAGTGCTTGCTCCATACCATATTACAAGATTTTTAAAATTGATATACATGAAGTATTGAGTATCCAGGTCTGGCATTTATAATGTAATAGTGATTAATATCCTAACAAACCCTGTATTATGTCACATAGAACTCTCTTTAGACTTGATTGACTAATACAGTCTCTTTTGGGTTGGTTTTTTTTTTTCAGCCTTCTACATTCAGAAAGCAACAGTTATTTTGTCTTGAATTGAGTTTATTCCTTTGGCTGATACACAAATCAATAAGGGTCAAGAAAAGAGAGCTGAAAATCCTACCACAGCTCATCTTAACTGCTGTATTTGTCTGTTCCAGTTAAGAGTTGGAGAGCTGCCGCCCCACAAGGGAATACTGAAACGATTAAATGAAACTGGAGGAATAGCACTTGGAAGTGCATCACTGAACCCAGACAAAAAACATAAGCTTGAGAGCACACTCAAGGAGGCTAACCATCGTTTGTTAAAGGTTAGACATATTACTGATATAACTGTGATATAAAATTTTAATCTGCAGCAAATATTTGCATTATATATTTTCTGGTATGTATAATTTTTCACTGTATGAAGAGATGTTTGTGTGCATAATGAACCTGAGGAAGAAAAATGGATACAATACACTGCTGTGAGAAACAGTGATAGCAAACCAAGACCATTAGTGACTAGAGTGATGATGTTGCACTCAAACATAGTCACTAAATTACAGTTCTTCTACTTAAGGGTGGAATGCATAGCATCATTTTTGTAGCCTGCTTCTTTTGGTGAAACAGCAAATATTCCAGGCTTTGTGACTCAGGTGTGTGAGAGGCAAATGTTTGATTTTCTTTATGGAAACGCTTCCCAAATCTCTTCTGTTCCCAATCCCAAGTTGAACACTGCAACCACTGTTTCACCTTCCACCACATTTCTCCCAGCCTTAAACATTCACTTCAGTTTTTTGTATAATAAAGTAACAAATATTTTGCTTTCTGGGATCTCCATACTGATAGAAAGAAGTAAGGGAGGACTTTGTTCTGTTTTATTGTGGAAATAGCATATTTTTGTGTTGAAAAATGGTGAAAATGAGTAGAAAATCTGGTAAAGAGAGGCAGATAATTTGAGTGTTGTCATGTTAGAAATGATAGAAAGCATTGTCCAGAGAAGTACTGCCCAAGGTATGGATTACCCTGCTTGGAAACAATCAAGGTAGAATCAGTTGAAGGATTTCTGTTGAGACTGACTGCGAAGTCTGTCAGGGGCATTAATCTGTGGTATCTGTTTGTTAAAGTTACCAGGATGCTGGGGCAAAAAGGAATAATTCATTGTGTTTCATTCTGTAGGGCGGGAGGGGAAAGTGAGAAAATAATCTTCTGAGTACCTTACTGAAAAGAGTTTCTGGTCAAGAATACATCCCGGGTATTCTGTTACCATTTCCATGAATACAGTTGAATTTCAAGCACAGATCTGAGAAATAAAAAGGAACTTGATGTGGTACTCCTACTAGTTTCTTCCTAACAGGAGCAGTCTGGCAAAGTTCAGAATATTAGCTAATGACTCAGGCAAAAGTGGATAATAAATATTGATCACATCCACAATCTTCAGATTGGACACATAAATCATTATTTCAATGGTTGGACAGAAGTATCTTTTTCTCTATAAATGGGCTTCTGAAATCAATTTGTATAGAAGAATTCAGAACACTTCAAGATCAAAACAATGTTATCAACTGGCTGAAGGAAGCACGTACATAGCTGAATTCAGGGACCATGTTAATACCTAAGCTGTGATTCTAAAAAGACAGCATTAGTTTTCAGGAGAAACTAATTAACTTTTTGTCAGATCACATATATATATTTTAAGAAAATCTGCAATTTGTCACCAAATGTAGCATTTTACTGATTAGTCATTTACCTAAAAACTTGGAATTTTCATTTTCTGCTGGCTGATGCAAAATGTTTCTGGTCTCCCGTCACAGTCAGAGCAACCATGAATGTTGTTGAAAGCCCTTAGGTTTGGGTGGAATATGTGAGACAAAAATTACTCTTTAGTGAATCATTACAATTTACTGAATTTTTAAAATTTTATGTCTCCTAGATCTAATGTGTCTGGCAAGATAATTATTCTTGGAATTTCTTACTTGAAAAATTTCATTTACTACTAAAAGAGCATAAACCCAGGAAAGAAATCTTCCATTGGAGATTACTTACCACATAATGTATAAAACTGAGTTCTCATTGTCCCTTGGTCTCTGAATGTAAAGAATCTGCAAAATGCAGTGGTATGGTTTTCTTGTGGGTTTTTTGTCCATTTTTTTTAAAGAACAGAAATTGAATTTGAAAATTACAATACCAATCGAATTTGAAAATTACAATACCAATCAAATTTGAAAATTACAATACCACATCCATACATCTTCTCTGAAGGTGCTCTCTTTCTCAGGTTTTCTGTTTTCTCTGTGATCTTGGCAGATATAGAAAACAAAGCAAAACAAAACAAAACATTAGACACTTATTTTGGGGTTCAGTAAGATTCTCCCAAGGATACTGAAGGGAAAAAGAATTACGTTTTCATTTTCATATTTTTTGCTGTTACTCATGATTTGTTTAGGAAACCTCAATTATTTGTTTCACTTTCTGCCTTGAAAATCTAGGATCTGAATTAAAACTAGAAGTCACGGAAAGAAACTCTGCGAGCCTAACAGTGGAACTTAATGTTCTATTTGTTCAGCTGTAGATATGGATATGCAAGTGCTGGAAAAACCCCACAGATATTTACTCTGAGCCAAAGCTCACAGGATGGGCACTTCTATATCAGGCAAACTTCTTAGGTCACCTGAGGAGGATTCTGTAGTCAGTGGTTTTGATGAGGATATATTTTTTGTGTTCCTCAAAGCACAGTAGACAAACATCATCACACAGAGATTTCTCTGGGGCTTTTCTGTCTGTCCACCCCCTCTAAAGAGTGTATCCTATACTTTAATCCTTTGTTTCAAATTGTAAGTTTTGTTTTCTGGCATCTCTGCTAGAAATGAACATGTAACAATCTACTGTTTATTTTACAGGATGATACTTTTTTCAATATATGAAACATACATGACAGATAAATAATGTTAGATAGGTCCTTATAAGGTGTACACTAGAGTAATTCTGCTTACTTCAGAGAAGCTGGGAAAATTTACACTAGGTGAGGATGTGGCCAAATATCTCCTAAAGTTATCACAAATTTTTGTTTTGCCTTGATCTGCCAAGCAGGGGAATAGGGGACAACACCTGTGAGTCTTAACCTTCAAGGTGACGTATTTGAAATAAGTCATGTTCAAACCTTCTTTACAGTCAGAGAAACTGTTGCCCTACAGCAATAGAAATAACCTAGAAAAGAAATTTAGTATGAAGGGAATTGCAGTCACATAAAAGTATCTTTTTAGCTTTTACTTCAGAATTTTCTTTGCTTTTGGGTGTTTATATCACGTGCTGATGACCTTGAGAGTAGATATGCAGAGAGTTTTTCTTCCTTTGGATAATAATGATTTTAATGCCACATTTCTTTACAGAACTTTATTAAATAGTGATTCTAATGGGCTGTTACCTAATGCAGTATAGTTTAGGCAGAGAATGAAGATTAAAGCCCACATTCGAAAGGCATGACTTTTAAATTCTATCCTGGTTTTACTTATTGTACCCTCTCCAAAGCCAGTATTTCTTGTAAAAATGAAAATAGCACTATCTTCGTGAAGTCTTAATATTATGAAAAATGAAGTGGTTTATGACCATTTTTATGCTTTCACATCAAGAATTTTTCATTTATTTTCAAAGCTTAAAGTATCTTCTGCTGTGATAGCCAAGTAAGGTAACCACCTAGTGCTTCAAAGCACACAAAAGGGTACTCGGCACTGGAGTTTGTGATGAATTCAGTTCTTGTCATATACCACCTGCCATGGCATGTAACAGATCTGTAATGGGTTTCTTACCTTTTACTGTGCAGTAAATGGATTGATAGATTAGGTCTGAGACCAGTGAACCATGGAATCAGAGGTTTGCTGGAAGGAGTTTATTACTCTTTAATATTATTCTTGGTCTGTTGTCAGCCAAGAGCAATGAGCTAAATTATCTGAAAGTAAGCTGGATGCCAAAATCAGCATTCTCCTCATTTATCCACCTTAGTCTTCACAACATCTACTGTATGTATTATGAAGGTTATTATAAGTGCCTGATGGAGACATTTTGTTTTGCTGCCTTTTAATTTGTCTACTAGTATTAGTTCTAATTACTAGACACTGAAGAGACTATTTCACTGTTTATTGCCACAGCAAATCAATTTGTTGTGCTATGTGGACAAGATAAAAATTAGAGTGGAGTGACATGGCTATAATTTGTGAACATTTTCTGTACCACCAGAACAGGCGTAGGTTGTCTTAGCTTGGTTGATCAAGTGTAGAGAAAAACAGATGGGCCCAAAAGTGCAGAAACACAAAGTCGTAACAAGGTTATAGTTCATGTGTTATAACTTGCCTTGAGTAGAAATTATTCATAGATTACCTGCAATGACATAAAATTTCCAGTGTGTCAATGCAACTTAATTCAAACTCACAGCTGGAACTACTGCAATTGTTACTGTTGATATTTGTGGTATGGAGGGGAAAATTTGTTGGAAAATGAATGCAGTTTGATTTCTGTTCTTTCAATTTGAAATAAGAATAGTATAACTGCCATTTTAGGGATCAGAAAGTTGACATTTTCCTGAATTTACTTTCATTTAATGAGTGACCTGATTCCATTAAATATAATAAAGTCTTTTGTTATGCTGAATTTCCTCTGACAGCTTGTCATAGATGGCTAATTAAGTGTAGTCCACATTCATGTTATTATCAGCCATTTTCAAAACTGGCCTCATGTGTAGCAAAAAGAAATTTGATGTAAATGTTCTTTGGACAAACATGGGAGTGTCACAAGCCCTATAGAAACAAGTATATACATTCTTAATTAGTTTTTTTTTTAATTTGTATATTGCTAGCAGCCAGTATTAACTAAAATTTTAAAAGCTAAGCAAAGAAAATATGAAATACAGTCAAGTCATGCAGGGGTAAAAAGTCTGTATTAGCCATTGAAGCCATAAAAGCTTCAATGTGATTGAATACATGTATGTGTGTATATACACAATATATATCAAATTATCTTGCCAACCATCTTAAAATTCCTTATTATTCTTGTTTGCCATACAAATCCATAATATATTAATCATTTATTTAAGAAGTTATGCCAAGACTTTGAATGTAAGAAGTACTAATTTTCAATACATCTGTGCTGACACATTAGTTACATTGAGTCAATATTGATGCCAAATTACTAGATATCAAATAAGTAACTTCGGGCAATCATTACACATTTTTTTACAACAAAGTTCTGTGTATCTGAGGGAGATTTCACTTGTAATGAGCAATGCTCAGATACTACTGCACACCAATCAATTGCTTTCTAAAACTTCAGTTCCAAGACAGACACTGCCTTTGTGTGTCAAGTTTTTCATCCATCTCTATTAAGAAAGATCATAGAGGCTTAAAATCAATGTTTTACTCTTTGCTGTTTATAAGATAAAGATTATACTTTAATTAAATAGACCTGTCTGTATAGTAACATGCCTATGTAATTAAAATTCCCACGAATGCAATAGTCTATTTAAAATAAAATTTTCCTCAGCCCTGGAGGAATGAGATGCTGGAAAGCAGCACTGTGGGAATGGACCTGGAGTTCCTGGCTGATGGAAAGTTGGATGTGAGCCAGCAGTGCCCCAGCAGCCAGGAGAGCCAAGCGTGTCCTGGGGGCATCAGGGACAGCATGGCCAGCCAGGCAAGGAGGGGATTGTCCTGCTCTGCACTGCACCTTGAGTGCTGGGGGCAGTTTTGGGTGCCACAAAACAAAAAAGACATTAAGCTGCTAGAGAGTGTCCAAAGGAGAGCAACAAAGATGGGGAAGGGCCTGTGAGGAGCAGCTGAGGGCTCTTGTTCTGTTCAGCCTGGAGGAGACTGAGGGGAGACCTCACTGCAGTTTCAGCTTCCTCATGAATCCTGATAGTGTCTGTTGATCCTTTTCTTCTGGTCTTCTCAGTGGTGAGGGTCCCACAAAACATAGAGTTCAATGGATTAATATATGTTCAGGCCAGGTGGGAATGCTCCTCAGGTACCTCCCCCAGGGGAGAAGTTTGACACAATGTCTTGCAACAGACTCTGGGTCTGTTGCATCACTTTACCTTGTGTGCAGTCCTCTGGTGTAAGGCCTTAGAAATTAATATGGGGGACACTTTGTGGGTCTTTGATGGTTTATGACACCTTCTCAGCTGCCTCTCACATGAATGTCCCATGTATGTGGCCTTCTTGGAGTCCATCTTCTCTTACAACTGAGCCAGTTTGTGTGAGACAAGGTGGAGTCTTGTCACACACCCAAAAACTCTTGTTTTCCTACCCCAAACCGATCCACAGTTGGTTCTCAGCACAGCTTCTCTGAGTTTGGCTTTCTCTGTGGATATATTCTTCTCCCCCCAGCCTTGTTTACTCCTCCCTAGACCTGAGATAATTGGACAATAGTATCACCTTTATCTTACCTCAATCTCCCATCAGGTGGCTTAGCTCACATTCCAGTTCCCATCAGGAAGCACATTCACATGGAGAGTGGGTTTTGGTGGTCACAGTTTCTTTATACAATTTTGCCATAATGGGCAAAATCCTAAATTTAAGTCTTTAACCACTGCAGTCCCTCCCAGAACTGTGTGTAGCCTGAGGGATGGATATAGTACTTTCTGCTGTAAACCAAGGAAAGGACCTTTAGGGCATATTACACTTATTTTAAAATAATTTTCCTGTCAGAATATCCTTCATTAAGAATTACTGAAAGAGCTAGATTCTAAAGCCTTTGTGGCTGCTTTTGGATTTCAGGAACTGAGTAAGAAAAAAAGATAAAGAAAAGATATTCCTGGACTAGATTATTTAGCAGAGATTTAAGGTGGAGGGACTTGTGCTCAAAAATGTCCTTGACAAAGGAGAATTGCTGAGAGTGGAGAGCAGAATGAATGACAATTAGTTACAAGTATTACATATAAAAATAAAGATATTCAGAAGACTGTGATATATGTGATCATATTACCATAGAAGAAAAACAAAGCAAGTCTTTGGGGTGGGGGAATATGTATGGCTGCTTCTTAAAAATCTAGACAGCCAGATGAAGCAGAAAATTGTTTAGGGCATTGTTTTTTGGACTGCTTTAGTTTTCTGTATTCATGGAAAAAAAAAGATTTTTTTAATAGAAATGAAAGTTGAGAATATTACAAATATTCCATTGAGAAGTTTTTGAAAAAACAAGACCAAATAAACACCTGCCAAGGTCAGGTCCTGGGAGCCTGGCAAGGCAACATGAAATGGTAGATAAAAAGCAAACAAAACTCTTCTATATTTAGCAAATAAAATCTTCTATACATATTTTTAGTAGCCTGCTTTAATCTTCCCCTAATAATAAAATCTTTACTCCAACTTTGTCAGAGACACTATGGCTGATAAATATTCATAAGTTTAAAGGAATTATATGGATTTTGTTTTAAAGTCAATATTGAGTTTGCTAATGCTAATGGCTCAGTTAATTAACTAAATGGCATCCTAAACTGAACTTATATGAAACTCTTTTGCACACTGATTGTTTTTCATGAAGAAATAATGCATATAAATCAACTTTTCCTTCTTCCATTTTAAATCATTCTTTAGTACATGCTCTAGGGATGGTGATTTTTAGCAGATCAAACTTTCTGAACAGTGGCTGTAAGAATTTCTGTTTCATGTAATCATCTTACAAGTGCTATGGAAGTGTCAGTTATGATTTATCAATAAATCTGAATTGAAGTTTGCATTTAATAGTTGTTATGACTTCAGTTATTTCTCTATTATCCAAGTGCTCCCTTGGATGATATCAAACCTGCTTTCCATCCAGTTATGCTCTGGGCTGATTGCAGTGTAGTCAGTCACTGTCACTTCTTTTCCTAATATTTGCATTTTTTTCAGAAATGGAATGGTTAAGAGGA